>NC_133658.1:414144504-414744504 GCF_037893015.1 Macrotis lagotis | reverse complement strand
CCCTACCACCCTCCCCTAACAGGAGCTAAGAACATTTGAGGTATCAATATCCCTTGCAGCCATTCAATACTTACAAAGAGAGAGAGAAGGAAGGCAGGAGAGCCCATGGGGACACTGTCCTGTTAGAGGACAAACAAACACTGATCAGGTTCCACGGAAACTCTCAGCCACAAGCAACTCACAATTTAGGACAGAGACTCAAGCATCATAAACAAACACATATCCATGCATACAGACATACACACAGATACAGACATGGACACAAATTTTTAAAACTGAAGAACAACAGGAAAGGACATTGTCAAACAGATTTAAAAGCAAACTGGCCATTAAACCTCTAGCATGGGGCACCCAAACCCTTACAAATTGAGTACTTTCCTTCATGAAAAGTGCTGCCCCCAACAAGATCACTCCATTTAGGCTTTTCTCCCAAGGAACTGGATATCTCTCAGTCACTTCTGGGTTCTTCAATGTTAGGTTTGGGAGAAAATATTCACCATACCAGATAGGGCTTCTGGGAATAGCCTATCCAACAACCCAGAGGTCTGACTATTAATAAAAGATGCAGCTTCCACATTATCAAATATCCAACTGTCTTTAAATATTGTTAAAGTCCTAAAAGTCTGTGTGTAATTGTAGGTTGGAAAAGTTAATCATGGGAGCAGCAGCTTTTTAGATTTTTTGAGTTTCTGCAACCAGATCTCTGAAATACAGATTTATCCTAGATAGAAATATAGCCTGGCTCCCTCACCTTCTCTGAAGCATCCTGTTTTCTAGTAGAATCTCTCCCTCGAAGGCTCTTGGCACTGATTCCAGACTCAGATGTCTGCATGATCAGCTGTGTGGCCAGGAATTGCTGTAGAGAGAAGACAGATGGTTGGCAGAGTCCTCTAAAAGACTGGCAACAACAGCAAAAGACAAGATTTCAGGGGGCAAAGTGTGGGATTATTAAGTAAGGGTACCTCATAATTTTTATCATTCAGTACAGTAGTAGTAGTACAGTTAATAGCATGAATTTTAGGAAAGAAAGACACCAATTGAATAGATATATGGTCCAAATTATGAGGTACTTCTACAAGTACGCAGTTTCCTGGAAAAGAAGTAACAGAACAGGGGTAGAGAAAATAAGATGCTAATTATAGGTAGAAGTTTTCTTCTACCTCTCAAAATTAGAGGTGGAACAAACATTCAAATGTAGCTGAACAACCCTGTTTCTAGTTGGGATCCCCAAGGCTACAAAATCCATAAACCATCAACTAATTTTATTTTCTGGTGATTTAACTTGGGAGTATGGAGCAGTAAGAAAACTCCATCCACCAATGCAGATCGATACTTATTCTGCATTTTGCAGTCACAGAAAGTTGTTTGGGGTGTCAAGAAGTGGAGACTTGCCAAGTGTCACCATGTTAAGATGTGACAGAGGGGCAGCTGAGTGACGCAGTGGATAGAGCACCGGCCCTGGAGTCAGGCATATCTGAGTTCAAATCCAGTCTCAGACACTTAATAAAATCACCAAGCTGTGTGACCTTGGGCAAGTCACTTAACACCATTGCTTTGCAAAAACAAAAAACAAAAAAAAAAAAGATGTGACAGGCTAGGAAATCAAGTTATCCTGACTCCAAGACTGGTCCTCTAATCACTATACTTATCAAATCCACAACCAGATTAAACTAATCAGAAAATGTTTAACAAAATAAATAAAAATACATCAGTGTTCCTTTGTATTTTTTAAAGTCATTGTGAGGCTGTCAAAGATCCCTTTCTGTTTGCATTTAATACCTGTGTGCTACACCATAGCTATATCTCATTTCTAACACAGCCCCTTTTACTCAGAGGTCAAGTCATAAAGATTCTGCCATTACCTGAATTTGTTCCAAAACATCCCTTTGCATCTCCACAGCCATGTGGTAAACATCATGGTCAGAGCTATTATACATCACAGCATTCTGGAACATCAGCATGATGTCTCGCTGGAATTCAGCTGTTGTCCTTATTAACCCATTCTCAATGTTCTTCTTAATGGTTGATAAATCCATAGGCCTGAAAAGGGAGGAAACAACAATGAAGAAGGTACTGCTGCTGAATCTTTTAAAGACAGCAATTCTATTCACTATTTTTAGGCTACTCTCAGACCAAAACTTAAACTGTACTACAGTCCCCAACTCTAAAAAAGTCAGTATCAATTGGCTAATAACAAAGCAAATAAACATTGTACAAACAACTTTGGAGAAGAAGAGCTATGACACCACATTCTGAAAAACCAACAACTGAATCATTTATAGATTCTATATATTAGTAGTTACCCTTACCAATGTTGCTGAATTATCAGTCTATTTAGTTTTAGTCACATCTCAATCACCACTGTAGAAGCAGTCGTTGCCACAAATCCAAACTACTGAAACAGATGCCTAATAAATCATCATCTTTCCATTTCTTCTTTAGACCAAGTTTCAATCCTAGTTAAATATCTTCATCGGTTCCCTGTAGCCTACTAGTACACCATCTTCTTCACCTGGCATTCAAGGTCCGCCACAATCTTGTACCACCCTACCTTTCTACCTTCATCTCATACTATTCTCTATTCCATACTTTTGCTTTCCATCCAAAAGGACTTTCCCCCCCACTGAATACAGCTTGTGCTGTCCTACTTCCATGTCCTTACTCAAACTGGTCCTCAAGCTTGAAATGTCTTCCCTCTTTACCTGTTAAAATTCCCATCTATCATTTAACTCTAAACTCAAATGCCGCCCCACATGTAATTCCTACTTTAGAATGTTTTTATAAGGGCCTGATATGGAGTGGGTACTTAACAAATGCTTATTATTATCCCATACCTTCCCCCAGAGTCCCGCACATTTCCACTTTTGTCCCTTGGGAGTTTGCTTAGTTTTTCTTCTTTTTAATGTATTAATCACAAATTATTTTTAAATAGCAAAAAGAAAAGGAGCATTTATTTGACAAATTCTTCATTAGGAGGTATTTAATAATTGTTTAAGTAAATGTAAAATAAGACTACAGCTTACCTCTGTACAATACTATGGTAGCCAGGTGCTATGTCATCTGTGACAGGTTGCAAGAAGACATTGGCATACCTATTAAAAATAAAAGCCATAATAAACTCACATTGCTAGTACAAATATCAGTAGCACTTGCTGTTACACAGTCTAATATTATTTGAACAGTTCTTGGATGAGGGGAGAAATCCGCATTGACAAAAATCTACTTGCCTGTGATTGGCTGCAGCTCTCCATACCAGCATGATGGCTTTCTTCCATATCTTCTGGGCCTGAATTGCTTCCTGATCCTCACTGCAAACAGAACTAAAATAAAAAGAACCTGTGAGATAAAGGAATCCCACCTTAAGCACAAGTTCAAGAGAATATACCCTCCAGGGTCCTCAGTCAACCCTGAGCTTACTCTTTAATTCAGGTAAAAAAAAAATGAAAGAAGATGAGGTGAAGTAGAGAAAAAGGTGAATTATCTCCTATCCTCCCTACCCCTGGGAACTCTAAAGAGTATTCAAATACTTACAACTGTGAAGATGCAGGGCTACTAGGAATGGAGTCTGCTAAAGTATGAGACTGGAGAGTGGCATTGTGAATACTAAAGCCATCATCACTCTCGCTCACAGGAGGCTCATTATCCATTTCAGACAGATAACCCTCTCCCTGGTCTTCCTCCTTGGGTTCTTCTAGGCTGGCTGCTTCACTGGCCCCATCTTCATCTTCATCCTCAACCGGGGCATCCTGGGACATAAAAGAGTTACAATCAGCAAATTTCTGCTCTGGGAATCAAGTTAGATTAGTCATAATAGCCTAATTAAAAAAAAGGGGGGGGGGGGTGAGCAGCAGATAAAGCACCAACCTTAGAGTCAGGAGGACTTGAGTTCAAATCTGGTCTCATAGACAGTTAATACTTAACTGTGTGACCCTGGGCAAGTCACTTAACCCCACTGCCTTGCAAAGAAATAGAATAGCCTAATACTGATATTTTCTGATTGTCTCTCATTCACCTGTATTACATATACTTTCAAATATCACACTAGTACTGGTGTCAAAGAATTATGCCTTTAGAACAGTTTAAGACACCTGAAAACTTAAAACATTAGCTTCTAATTAAGTCTAAACCAGGAGGCTCCCACCTCATCCTTAACTTTCTCAGACACAAAAATGAAATCGATATAATGTGGTGTGTGGTTCTTCAAATTCAATTCTAATTATTTTCTGAAATCTGGAAAGTTACAGTGACTGAGAGGCAAAGAAAGACTTTCAAAACACAACTTGTAGGGCAGCTAGGTGGTGCAGTTGATGGAGCAGGGGCCCTGGAATTAGGAGAACCTGAGTTCAAAACCAGTCTCAGACAATTGCCTAGCTGTGTGACCTTGGACAAGTCACTTAACTCTGTTGCTTTAAATAAATAAAAACAAAACAATTTGCCTTTTTTGAAATTAATTTTTTTTTTGCCTCGACTGATCTTTACTCTGGTGCCACTCTTTGTTATTTCCAAAGTAAGTGCCATCTGTAAAAAGCACTTAGATGAGATTTATGGTGCTGAGAAAATAAATGAATAGTGAAACAAGAGATTATCAATCTTGCTCAATCCCCAGAATCAACTGCTCCATTTCCCCCCATGAATTCTACTCTGAGAAAAATTTGGCAGAAAAATGTTGAAAATTTTGAGGCATTGCTATGCAAAATCAAATCACATGGCAAGAAGAGAGAAAACATTAAATTACCTTTATCTGGCTTCCAAAAATAGTTCCTGATTCTTCTTTCATTGAATCTATAGAAAAAAGAAACAATTTTTAAGTATTTTTTCTTATAAATTTCTTCTGCTACTCTTCCCTTTCATGCTGTTCTATGCTTCCCCTGGCTGCTTAATCATATCTCAAAATATGCCAAAAATAAGAATTGAACCCTTTGTGTTGGTTGACAAGGGAGCATAACTTTCTTAATTTACCTGACAACTCAAATTTGTGTTGATTATCTGTCTCTGAAGGGTCTTCATTAGGATTCTGAACATGTGGGAGAGACATCACACTTTCAGGAGAAGCCTAAAGAAAAATAAATACACAACACTCAGTTATCCAAAAATCTGACTGACAATGAGTCCAAGAGAAATGCCAGGTCCCTTCTATGTCCTCAACCACTGATTTAGACTGTTACCTTAAGCAAGAATGGGAACATATTCTTATCACCACATTTTGTGGGGTTGAGGTGATACTCATCATTACTTGTATTATTGGATCAAGTCACTGGGAAAGAAATCATGCCATCTATCACTTCTGTAGTCCAAAATAACCTGCCACCCACTCTCCTGTTACCTCTATCTTTACTGTGGGATGTATTGTCTCATCAACTTTCACAATCAAGGTTTCCATTTCAGGAATCTCTGCTGCTGCAATAGCAACAGCAGGAGTGGTCATGTTGGCAGTGGTAGAGGTGGTAGCAGCAGTGGCAGTGGCAGCGGCAGCAGCGGCAGCAGCAGCAGCCACAGCAGCAGCAGCCGCAGCAGCGGCAGCAGCCACAGCAGCAGCACCTCTGGGTTCTCTGAGTTCCTCTTCTACATCTTGACTTCTAAGCTCAGGTGGCTCTGCATTTGCTGTTATAACAACTCCAGCTGGTGCTTCAGGGCTGGAATGACCATGGTCCGACTCTGCTGGCTCAACCTTGATCTCTGCACTTGGTTCCACAATATCCACCAGATCACAGATTCCCTTGGCCTCTGGTTCCTCAAAGTCAAGTCTCTCTTGCTTGACTGTCATGTCTGCTGGGGGAGGAGGGATTGGCTTCTCCTGCTCCGGTTGAAGAGAATGCTCCCAAGGACCAGGCAGGGACTGGGGGTCATCATTTTCTTCACAGAATGACAGTGCAGCTTCCACAGCTGCCACATCAAGGACCTCTGGATGGTCATCCACCTGTTCCATAATGCATAGATTGAAGAGGACAATGAAAGAAGCCCTGGTCCATTAAATTCATTAATAATTGCCTAGCTATGTGACCCTGGGCAAGTCACTTAACCTCATTGCTTTAAATAAATAAAATAAATAAAAATTAAAAATAAAACAATTTGCCTTTTTTGAAATTAAATCTGTAGTTTCTCTCCACCTCCCCACACAGTAGCAATCAATGGATGAGAACCTTTCCTTTGGGTCACAAAAGGAAGATAGGGACAGAAGCAGGTGAAACTTCTAGCAATTCTTATTCATGGAATGAGGAAAGGTTGGGAGAGGTATCCTGGACAAGGCTTATTGGAAAACTCTTTCAACCTCAGTTGGGTACTCACCTTGTCCTCAATGATGGCAATAATATCTCCCACAGTCTCAAAGTCCAGCTCTTCTCCTGTGTAAGATACAGCAATGTCCATCTTCTCTGCTAGGTCCAAATCTTCTTTCCCATCAATGCTGGGGGCTTTTGATACTCCAGAGGCCTCAGCTGCCCCAGATCGGAAACATTCCTCTTTGATAGAATTGATAATCATGGAAATTTCACTGCTGTCCATGGAAACAGTTACAGTGTGCTGATCGCCCACAGCCTCCATAGGTACACGAGTGTCAGGTTGACTTACTGAACAATAAACAGAAGAATAAAACACCTCAGAAACTTATTAGATAGAAGCTGACCATCAAAGATTCCATACCTGGGAGAAACAAGTGGTCAGTACTTAACATTTAGATCAAGAATAAGAACTTGCATGCCTATTCTTAGATCAAGAATAAGAACTTGAATGACTATTCACTCTTCCCTTATTCATTCAGGAGGCAAAATAACAACCTGACCCCTAATATTCTCCCACCTGCCTTTCCATGATACAAAGGCCACCCCCACCTCCCTCTCACACTAGTTCTAAGAACATCAGTCTGTGGATAAAGAAAAGTCTGAACTGGGGCTGATGTTGAAGTCATATTTTTTCCCTGAAGCCCAAATGGGAATTTTGCAAGTGGCCTCTTAAGTGTTTGGGTCAGGGACGCACCTGGAACTACACTTTCTGATGTGGCAGCAGCCGTAGCAGAGGATGGTGCTGGCAGGGCAGGCATCATGACAATGGTAGCCTGGGGTACAGACTCTACAGGGGGTGGTAGAAGTTTAGCTGGAGACTCACTGGCAACAGCAGAGAAGGAAGTGAGAGGTGTGGTGAACTGTGTAGGACCAGCTTCTAAAAGCCGGGAAAGAGTAGGAGCACCTAACAGACAAAGAGGTACACAAAACGGAATTGGCAGAAAAGCACATGAACAAAAAAGCAGTAACTACTTTCTCTAAAACTCAACCAACAATCATTTCCTAAACATCAGAGGATGAAAGAAACTAGTGTTGAATAGAACCTACACAAAATCTTTAGTCATTATCATGTTAGAAATGAGACATCAGGATGTTCATCACATGGTGTTTGATACGAAAATGAACAAAAAAGTTTACACAAATAAAGTTACCAAATCTGATCCAGTCAACAAACATCTTTTCTCCCAGAGACAGCCATAGGTTGCAACTGCTCAAACACAGCTTCATCAAAGCACCACAACTAACACCAGCTCTACTGACAACAAGCACCCTTCACTCACTGTTCAGGTCACCCCATGTCCTCCCCTCTAATCTCTTAATATTAAGATTACTCTGTTTATACTAATCATTTCTTGGGGGGGGAGGGGGAGGTTTCAAATTCTGAAGCTTGTGAGATATATACACAAAATAGCATGATAAATGGCTAAGATGTCAAAAACAAAACCCAATCAACCTATAAAAGTCACTCATTTATGCGTGATATTAGTTATATTTCAAAACCGCTAAAAATGCACCAATAACTGTACAATGTCTAACAACTCTGAAAGAAACAGAAAAAAAAGAGCAACACAGACTTACCTGAAGCAGCAGGAGAGGCTGCAACAGTGCTGGGTGTTGACTGAATTTCCCCGCCATGCATCATAGGAAGGACCCCGCCTACCTCTAGGAGAACACCTGCACTGTTCAGGTGGCCAGAAGCCACAGTCATCTCATTCTCACTGACCTATCAGAAAAGAGAGGTGAAGACTACATTTGAGATTCCCCCATGTACAAGGGATCAGACTTAATAAAAACTAAGCCTATACTCCATTTGACAAGAAAAAAATCCCAGACCCATGAAACAAATAGTTTTCCATTTGTTTATAGAGTTAGATTCTCTAGAGAAGAGACCTTAGAAAGTTGTAGTTCAGATGCCATTGGACTCAAAGTACCCTGTAAAGAAGCTAGAAGACCACTCCCACTTTTAGACCTTTCTAAAAAAACAAAAAACAAACATTTAAACTCTCTTTCAAGAACTGAATCATTATAGCTGTCAAATACCCCAAAAGCCTCCATACCAGTCTGGGGCTAGTAGGCAGGAGGCTGCCCTTCTTCAAGAGTTCTGACAGCAGAGGGGAAGGGGGTGGAGTTGCTTTTTGCCCAAGCATCTTTTTCTGGGGTGAGTCATCTGTGACCGGGGTCATGGAGGCTTCTAAGGGTGCAGAGCCTGGAGGAGGGGTATCAGGAATCCCAGGAAACGAGGTAACTGGGGTACTCGGCAGTGTCCCAGGGGTTACCTAAGAGACAACAGAGAACATATCTGACTCCTCAAGGCAATAATCTGGAAAAATTAGTCTCTCTTAACTATGTGGTACTCTTCACCCCCCACCCCACTTCCAATCTAAGTCCTAAGAATACCCAGAAACATCTCCTAAATACTTTTATTCGTAAAACAAATACCTATTTCCTCAGAACTGTTTCACTCACCCAAACCAAAATATATTCCTCCCTCCAATCCCCTCAGTACAAATTCCTCACTCCCATTTTGCTAACAATGAATTAGATGAGAGGCATGTCAAATCTCTCACCTATTTCATTTTTCATCTTGGGAGAGAACAAAATCCCTTGGCCTAACAACCACAACAAATCTCTATGAATTTTCTTATTGAGTTTTTCTATGCCCCCACACAAGAATTACCCATTAGGGTCTCCTCCAACCCAGGGCATGGGACACAGAAAATTAGGACTTAATTTCCATTATTCAGTCATCAACAGCAGTGAAAAGATAAGAACATACTTACTCCAGGAGTGGTCTCTTCAATAGATGATGGAGCCAAGTCACCCAGTGGATAGTCACCTACTGGAGAAGTAGAGCCTGCAGGGGATCGGACCATCACACTTGGTAACCTTCGAGGAGGTGTTTTCACTGCCTGTCGAGCTGGAAAAAAACAAAAGAATGCCACCAAAAGTCTCAAGACAGAATGAAGACATTAGTTTGTATATACTAAAAAAAGTCAGGCTGTGGCTTTAATAAAAACTTAGAACAAGAAAACTGATGTCCTTTGCTTTCTTTACCAATTCTGGAAAAACATCCTTTTAGCCTAATTTCTTCCTTCAGTTGAATTTCCTTATCAATTACCCAATAAACTCATATCATAATCTTAATAGTCCACGGCATAAGAGTGTCATTAGCACATATCACCTTTCTTCAAAGGAAGTTTATACTTACTGTTTTTGAGAAGCAAAGATTTGTATGGTTTAGTGGTCACACACATACAGAATTGCTAATGGCTAAGCTCCTTTGCAACCATGTGAATCAAGTTTTTTAAAAAAATATTCACTGCAAATATTAATAATATTTGCCTTATTCACTATAATGGTGTACTGAATTGTGAAGTCTAAAAATCTGAAGGCAGGAGTTCAAATTCAGGTTCTGAAACCTACTGGCAGAATGACTCTGTGCAAATCACTTAACCTCCAGACAACTCTCTAAGACTGTAAATTGCCAAGAATGTGTCAAATTGGGGCGGCTAGGTGGCGCAGTGAATAAAGCACCAGCCCTGGAGTCAAGAGTACCAGAGTTCAAATCCGGCCTCAGACGCTTAATAATTACCCAGCTGCGTGGCCTTGGGCAAGCCACTTAACCCCACTGCCTTGCAAAAACTAAAAAAAAAAAAAAAAAAGTGTCAAATTATATTGATAGAAGGTGCTTGCTATACTAATGCAATCATAAACTTAATCCCTGCTTCTAAACTATTTTACAAAAAGGTCTTTCTAGATATATTTATATTATTCATGTTTGATCTTAGCTTATTTAACTATTTCTTTTGTTTTATATGTTTTACAATTATCAACTGCTGCTGTGAAAAAAACTTCTGAATAGGCAGTGGTTTTATTTTTGATTAACTTTTTCAGTGTTTGGGCCCAACAACAGAATTATTAGATCAAAGAGCATCTTTTTCTTTTTTTGCTGGGCAATGGGCTTAAGTGGCTTGCCCAAGGCCACGCAGCTGGGTAATTATTAAGCGTCTGAGGCCGGATTTGAACTCAGGTACTTCTGACACCAGGGCCGGTGCTCTATCTACTACACCACCTAGCCACCCCAAAGAGCATCATTTAAAAAAAAAAAAACTTTCGGGGCAGCTAGGTGGCACAGTGGATAGAGCACTGGCCCTGGAGTCAGGAGTACCTGAGTTCAAGTGCAGCCTCAGACATCTAATAATTACCCAGCTGCGTGGCCTTGGGCAAGCCACTTAACCCCATTTGCCTTGCAAAAAAAATAATAATAACTTTTAATGCATCCTACTACATTAAGGTTCAAAAAGATTCAAGCCTACAATTCCCATGAGCAATGAACAAATATATCTGTTCCTTTACAACCTGTAAGCACTAAGTTCCACTATTTATAATTATTTTTGCCAATTCGAAATGAGGCAATATTGCAAAGCTGTTTTTACTTACATCTTTTTTGATTAAAGTATTTGAACATTTTTTCAAGTAATTCTTTCCTCTTTTACAAACTATTTATTCATAAATTCACCCTGAATGAGCCTTAATTTAAGAAGTATTTAATTTCTAAAACTTGATGTCCTGATAATCCTGTGCTGTTTTCCAATCATACGCATCTACGGTCAAAAGCAGAGCTTCAAAGTCCCTTTTCTCGTTTTCTTAAAGATTATTTGTATTCCTAGATATTTGTGGGCTTCAAGTCAGTAAACATAAAAAAAGGGAGAAGAAAAATTGTGCAGTAAATTGAAGAAAGGTCTGCTTATATCTTCTATCTCTGAAAAGAATACCTTGTGTCTCCGCTCACCCTGATATGCAGCATCTGTAGCCTTCCTCTTCACTTCAGCTTCTTCTTCCTCCAGTTTCTTTTTCCTGAGCAGAGAACATGAGATGTTAGCTGATAGTTCACTCTCTTCCTCTAATTCTATGGTGTTCCATGAATTCTCGGCTAGGATAAAATGGGCCTCTTCGTGAGAAGCTTTTATCAGAGAAGCCAAGAAGGAAGGAGACTAAGCTAGTTTTATACCCAGGTAAAGTATAAACTATCCATTTTTCCAATGAGAATCAAAAGCACCAGAATTTATTAAGTGCCTACTAGGTATAAAACGCTAAATTGCCATTAGGGATAAAAGCCAGGTTACTATGACAATGAAACTGTTTTTAGAAACCAGATTCTAGAACCAGCTCCACACAGGCCATTAGTGGTTAATATAAGCTAACTGGCAGTTTTCCCCTTTAGAACTGTCTCTAACATATAAAGGAATAGCGAGGCAGAATATAAAGACCAAATTTCCTCCAGGGTAAAGGGAGAAATGAGGCACAGAGACCAATACTACCCACATTGCAATGTCATTGTACAGCTCATCGAGTCGGTTGTCCATATGTCCAGCTTGGATAAGTTCTGCATCTTTCTTCAGTTGTCTTCAGGGAGAGAAAAAGACCTTTTTGGCTTCTATTCGATTTTTCAACACCTACTTTCTACTCTAGTACTAAGTCACTATTTCTTGACACTCAGCATTCTTTGTGATAAATACCTGTATTTTTCCTGTGTCTCTTTAATTACTTTTTTCAGCTCCTCAACTCTTTCAGCAGTCAGTTTCCGAACAATAACATCTTCTACTGTTTCTACCACTTCCCCCTTTTCACCACGCTTCCGCCTGCAAAAGGACAATCCATATAATAGCAAAAGAACCATCCCTCCCATAATCAACTAAATATCCCTTGGTTTCCCACCACTAAAGTCTTAAGTAACTTTCTGCTGTAATTATACCTCCCATCAATATGTAATCAAACTTGCCTAATAACTTCCCTCTATCTCATAAATATGCCTATAAACACTTGGCAAATCCCTTGACTTGTCACTCACTTTGGAGTCTCAGTAGTCTCTAGAAGTTCCGAATACTGGGAAGCACAATGCTATGGAAACAAAGAATCAAGAATCTAATGAAATCAAATGAAATTATAATTGTAAAGTGCCTAGCTCAGTGCCTGACACATAGTAAGCACTATATAAATGTTAGCTATAACTATTATTATTATTAATAAACATCTGAACAGCTCAAGGAAAGATCTGATTTTCAGTGACTCAATAAAGTGGGATAAAATTGTGGGAGGGGAAAGGAAGTAGCTTCTAAAAGATAAACTTCTTTCTAACCCATCAGTCCATTAGCACCAGTTTCATGTCTGGTCTTTACAAAGATAACTGAAGAAAAGCGTTTGAGAGAAGAGGTAGAAGAAAGGATTACTGAATCAAAAGAAGAATTGAATCTAATTAAAAATACAAATTGCATGCTAAGAGCTAAGGATACAACAAAGTACAATATACTCCCTGTCTTCAAGTATCTTTTCTAGCAGGGAGATAGAACTTACAGATGGATAAGTATATACATGGTAATTCTAGGAGGGAGGAAGTACTAATAACTAAGGGATTCAAGAAAGATTTCTCAGAACATTCTTATAATTATGAAATTAGCCTCTAAATGGGGACTATCCATACCCAAGTAGCCAAGGCATGACCAGCTGGAAAACAAAAAGATGGGTTATATCCCAGGATTCTCAAAAGGAGCCAAGCATGTGATTGTTGGACTACAACAATACTACTGTTGATCAGTACTCCCCTACTTTTCCTCCTACAGGGGCAGAGGAAGAGGAAGAGTTGTAGCCAGAACCCTGATCCAAACATCTACCACAAACTCAGAGGTGCAATGTCCTGCAATGTCCTGCCTGATTTCTCCTCAATGCCCCTCACAACTAGGTATCCCCTCTCTGCTACAGCTCCCTGTCACTTTTCCCTTTTTCTTTCCTATGGGACAGTGGCAATAGTTTAGAAAAAGCAGGCAAAGATAGGCTATATCTGCATCACAGATTTGATTACATTATCTCTTCTACCAAAATAGCAATGAAATCAACTCAAACTGGTTCTCTAAAGAGAATTTGTTTGATTATCTAGACTTGTGCAGAGAAAATGTTATAAACGCAGATTAAAACTAAAAAGTGTCAAATATACATCCTCCACTCTTCCTTCATTCGCAGCCCCACTCCAGAATGACAATTGTTAAAACACTTACCAGCAAACAGCAAAACCATTCCTCTTTTAAATTTTTTATTAAGGGCACCACTATCCCTTTCAGTTACCAATGTTCAAAGTCATGATGTCATCTTCCATTTCTCACTCTCCCTAATTGTATCATTTCTACCTTCACAACAACCCTTCCATCTTTCCCCTTTTCTCTATTCATACAGCCATCACAGTGGTTCAGGGACTAATCACTTACTACAACAGCCTTCTAAAATGCCTGCCTGGTTCAAGTCTGACTTTTCCAAACAGCTGCCAAAGTGATTTTACTGCAGTGCAGGTCTATCTCTATCACTCCTATAATCAAACTCCAATGGCTTCTTAACTAGGATCAAATATTACTTAACCTTCATTGCATCCTTTTTTAATGCATATTGTGTTTTATGATTATCACAAGTACAATACTGTGCAGATATAACTTCTAAGTAAAAATACATACACTAATGGCAAAAAGTTTTACCTACAGTGATACACAAAAAAGTCTAGAGATCAAGTCAGAAATAGGCTTGAAGAGAGATTCAAAGTGGGAGAGATGAAAAGGAAATTGTCTGAATGCAGAATGCTTGACGGGTAATAATAAACAGTAAATATTAAAAGAAAAAAGGCAGGATTCAATCTGTAAATTCCTTTAAATACCAAACTTAATTTGTAAGGTAGCTAGGTGTCAAAGTGGATAGAGAACTGGGTAGAGAACTGGGTCTGGAATCAGGAAGACCTGAGTTCAAATCTGGCCTCTGACGCTAACTCTGTGATCCTGGGCACATCACTTTGTTTGCCCCAGTCTCCTCATCAATTATACCACCTATCATCTCCCAGGGTTGTTGTGAGGAACAAATGAGATAACTGCATAGGACTTGAGACAGTGCCTGGAACGTGCTAAGTGATAGATAAATGTCAGCTATTTTTATTATTATTTTATTCTAGAGCCAATAGAGGGCCACTGAAGGTTCTTAAAAAGCAAAGAATATAACCAGATCTGTGCCTAAGAAATAGTAGTAATGACTGTGGAGGATGCATTGTTGAGCAGCAGACTGGAAGTCATGCTGACCAATTATTGTTCTCATCCAAGTAAGAGATGCTAAAGGCCTGACCTAGGAGTTACGGTGGTGTGGGTAGAGAAAAGGATGAACTTGAGGTGTAGCCGAGGCAAAATCAACAAGATCAAGTTGAGGGAAGAGTCAAGAATGACTGAAGAACAACGAATACAATAGCAATAGCGTGATAAAGAAAGACAACTTGGAAAAGTCAATTAGAATACTTATTATGACTGAATGTACTACCTATATCTCCTGACAAAGGAGAGAACTAAGAATAGAAACTGAGACCTATGTTTTTTTGAGATGGATAATAAGAGAACTGTTTACTTTAAAGTATTTGTTAAAAGGGCTTCATTTTTCCTTCTTTTGTCAATGGGGAATGGTTGGTGGTGTTAGATTTTCATTAGTTTTTAGATATTAAGATTTTAGTTACTTGAAAAAAAAATGTTTAAAAAAATATGATCTCAAGATTGTAAAACTGGGTAAATGAAAGTACAGTGATCCCCTCAATACAAATAGGCAAATCTGAAGGAGGGGTTACAAGGAAATAAAAGGCAATTTTCACTCATCTCCTACAGTAAAAGTGCCTTATCTTTAAATTCTCTAAACATAGCAAAGGTCTTCTGTTAAATTAATAAGTCTGGGTGGGAAAGACTGCTATAGAAGGACACTCTCCCTGGAGCTTACTTTCTGAGAGAACCAGTCAGGAGGTCGGCCAGGTTCAGCAAAGGGCTTGATTGCTCTGCTAACTGACACCCTATAAAAAAAGAAAAAAATAAGGACCTTCAAAGCATCAGTCTGGGACCACAACATACTATAAAACTCCATCATGAGAGGACAAAAGATAGGTTGGAAATTTCAGGTCCATAGGTAAGGAGTCACACTTTTAAAACCAAAAGGATTATAGTTAGGGACAGTGAAGGAACAGACTTTGAATATGGAAGCGAATAAACAACAAAAGTCATTTAGAATGAAAAGAATTATTTCTTATTCTTAAGTAGAACTTCTAGATGAGAAAGAGCAAGAATAAGTACCTAATGTTTTATCAGTTGAGGAATGTGTTAGTATTTTCATTCTGCTATGGCTCAAATCCCTTAAAAATAAATAAGCATAGTATGAACAAACTACTTCACTAGATGTTTAGTGAAAAGTAATATTTAATTTGTTGGGTGTAAAAAATTAACATGTTTATTGTTTATTCTGGTCTTTGGTTCTTTGGGTTTACAAAGAAATTTCCTCACATAACCCAGTGAGGCAAATAATATAAGTATTATTATGCTCATTTTAAAGATGAGAAAACTAAAGCTCAAAAAGAATTAGGATTATAAAACAGTGGCAGAACTAGGATTCAGTCTCTCATTTTCTGACAAAAAAAAACCATGTTCCTTCCATTATATTCTATTCTGAAAATGATCAACAATATCATTATTTTATCTACTACATATAACTTACATTTATATAGTGCTTTTAGGTTTCCAAAGCAATTGCCTCACAATACTCTTGTAACAGGGAATTAAAAGTGCATTCCCATTCTGCAGACTTAAGACAATCATAATAGTCTTTGTTCATGAAGACCCCTTATTAATGTGAAATAAATCCAAGTCTTAGTGATGCTAATTTTAATATTAGCATCCAATGTTTTAAGAAATTGCTAATGATTAAAAGATGCTAAGAATTCAATAACACTTTAAAAATTTACATTTTATTAATTCCCCAAAGCATCTGGATATACCTTAGACCTCTTATTTACCAAAATATACAGCTGTCGGAACTAAAAAGACAATGCTCTGGATAGAGCACCGGCCCTGGAATCAGGATTACCTGAGTTCAAATCAGGCCTCAGACACTTAATAATTACCTAGCTGCATGACCTTGGGCAAGCCACTTAACCCCACTGCCTTGCAAAAATAAAAAAAAAAAGACAATGCTTTTTATCCATATAGATTTAAAGACTCCTTAAAATAACTTCATGCTGCTCCCAATCAAGCAATACACAGCAGCAACTTGTAACTAGGTTCAGGGTCACAAAGTTCTTCAATATTCATTCAGTCAGGGAATCAGGAGCAGGTATTTTGACTCCAATGCCAGTGTTTTTCCATTATATCATAAAGTAAGTGATGGCACCTGAATTGCTGCTACTTATAAGGTAAGCAGAAAAGTAACGGATACTCTTTTCTACCACCACTATAAATACTTCTACCAATGCATGGTAGAACCATTCTGTTAAAAGGTAATTCTAAAACTTTTACATTACAAGATTCAATCTAAGGCCCTAGGTGAACTGGTTACCAGAAAGCAAAATTCCTGTAGAGAACAATAGCATCTATTTAATGAGTAGCTGTGTTCTTATGTAAGCTAATGGCATATAACCCTCCAAAACTGGGGTTAGAGGGAAGAAAAAAGACTAGTCAGTCAAGAAAGCACTCATCCTGATGTGAAAGTCATAAAAACATTTATCTAATCTTAAGATTCCAGAGGCTTCTCTTCTACTTTCCTGGAACTTCACAATAGCTTGAGATAAAGGTTAATGTTTCCACTAGCACCTGGCCCCTATGGATTAACCAACCCTCTCCCCCCGGAAAGCTAATCAGCAAATTCAATGTCCCAAATTACTACTATCCTACATTTGACATCCTAAATATCTTACCAGTTTTGATCTCCACTCCTCATGACAGAGGAGGCCAGACATAGCTTCTCCCGAATAGACCATGGCTCTGTGGGGCCAGTACTCAGCAGCTTGTGTTCTGTAGAAAGAGGAGACTCAGTGAGAAGACACTGCTCCCAAACAAAGGTCTAACAGTATACCAACCAACTGAAATAAACCAAATTGGTATCCATTTAACTCTTTCCACTTTATACGTCATCAAAGAAGGGGTAGCAATATGTTTTGTACCAGTACCTACTCCAAGCCTTCAAAATCTCATCAACCGGCCTTAAGGGAAGGTAAAGAGGCAGTCTGAGAAAGACCTTAGAAATCATCTAGTTCAGGGGTCCCCAAATTTTTTTTTTTGTCAAGGATGAAATTTTTGGCTCCCCTTCCCCTTCTCGCATGTTTTTAAAATGAACAAAATAAAAACGAAATCAATTATTTTGAAAAACAAAAGATCTATTTTTTTCCATCCAAATTAAGACTTCCTGAAATCTATTTAAGGGTCTTCCAAAAGAGCCCCTGGACCCGGCTCAATTTTCCTATTTTACAGAAAAAAAAGGTTAAACTGCCTGCTCTCTGGCTTAGTGAGGTTTGAATACAGCCCTGCTGGGCTTTCAGCCGTACCACGATGCACCAAGTCCAACATCTTTTTTTTCCTACCAGTCTAGTTTAAGAAACGAAGGGCTCAAACTGAGATCGCAAGCGACAAGCTTACGGCACTTAAAAATGACTAATCAAGTTCGACCTAGAATCCAGGCCTTGACTCCTAGTCCCATGATCTTTCCACTGCGGGAACGCTATTTTTTTTTAAAAGGGAAGAACACAAAAGAGAACCTGGGCTGAATAATGTCTAAGATTAAAACCCCTTCCTCCGTGGGCAGCGAAAGGCTCGGACCCCCGCGGGCTGGCACAGGGCAGCCCAGGCTCACGAAATCCGAGCGTTCCGTCCCCCCCACCCCGGCCAGGCCGCGGGCGGCCTCGCCCCTTCCCAGAAGCCGGGGCCGCAGTGCTCAAAGGAGGGAGTCGGGAGGGAGGGGCGAGGGCGGGGGAGGCCTCCTTCCTCGGGTCTCTCGGGCGTCTCGAGGCCTAGCTGCCGCGCTGCCGCGCCGCGCCGCCCCGCCCCCTCCCCCAGGTCTCCGCAATCGGCCAGAGAGCCTCCATAACAGCCCCTCCTCGGCGGCCCCCGGGAGAGCTCGAGTCTCGCCCAGCGCGGATCTCACAAGGCCCTCGGGCCGAGGGCTCCGCGAACCCCAACTCTCGAGCTGGAAGCAGGACGGGGGGGCGGTCGGGAGGGTCCTGCCACAACGCCGCAGCGGCCCATCCCCGAGCAACGCAGACACTCACTGCCCGTCCCTGTCGCCATCTTGGCCCCGACTCTTTCCCGACCCGGGAAGGGGCGGGTCCTTATCGGGCCGCGCCCCGAGGGACTCTGGGAAATGGAGTGTGGTTCCTGAGCCGACACGCAGCCAGATGGCTTCTGGGAAATGGAGTTTATTTGGAGTGGGCGGTTTAGGGTTGGGGAGGAGCCCCTAGTTCTCGGGCAAGCTTCTGGGGAAGAAGACGGTAGGGCGGGAGATGGTGACCTCAGCTGTCCACGTTTCGTGGCGGGGCGGGCTGGAAGGACCCTCGGGGGCGGGCAGGGGCCCCCGGGCCGGAGCCCGAAGACCCCAGGCCGACGCCGCGACGGTTGGTGAGCCGCCCCGCCTCCTGAGCGCCACGATTGGCGGGTGTGATCTTGCCTCCGGATTGGCTGAGACGGCAGAGCGCGGCGTTTGAAACCTTACATTAGAAACAAAGCGGCGCTGGAGGGGCCGCGGACCGGGCTGGCGGCGGCGGCGGCGGCGGCGCGACCCGGGCTTGGGGCGCCGAGCGGAGGCGGCCTTTCCGGAGAGACCGAGCCCTAGGGCGCCCGGGAGCCCGGAGCAAGCCCGCCGAGCCGGACAGCGAGCTGGCACAGGCTTCGCGGCGGCGACGGTAAACTCGCCCAAAGGCGCCGCTCCCCCGGGCGAACCGACCCCCCGGGCCCTGCTCCGCGCCCCGGGAGCTCAGGGAAGGCCCGAGGCTTCATCCGGCGCCAGCCCCGCGCCTGGGTCTGGCAGGGGAGGGCGGAGGGCAGACCCGCGGGGGCCACAGCGCCCAGCCCCGCCCCTCGTCCCTTCTCCCCCGGGAGGAACTCGCCGCCATGTCCCGGGGCCTCCTCAGCCCGCCCCTGGGCCTCCTCTCCGACGAGGAAGTCGTGTCACCCATGTTCGAGTCCACTGCTCACGACTTGGGCGTCGGGATCCAAAAAGACCTGTTGTCGGAGTTCTCTGCCATCGCCCCTCCCGGGACAGAGGACAAGGAGCAGGTGAGGCCCGGGAGATGCCCCCTGACCCCGCACACCGCACCGCCCTCATCTTGGGGCAGACCACGTGCTGGCGCTTGGGGGGCATCCGTGGGCGCGTCATCAAAGGAGTGTGGAGGAATGGGCAGCCCGGAGGGGGAGACCCAGACTGGCCCCCGGGAGTCCCCAGGGGCATCACGCCTGCTCTTGCTGGGCTTCCCCTAGGTTGTACCTGAGGATGGTGCAGAGAAGGTGAAAGTGTACTTGAGGGTCCGGCCCCTGCTGCCTTCCGAGGTAGACAGACAAGAAGAGCAGGTGAGTGCCGGAGGACGCACCTAGGGTGCCAGGTGTGGCCCAAGAGGGCAACGGGACTGCTTCCATCTCCTAATGCTCGTGTCTGTTCCATTTGCCAGGGCTGTGTTCGAATTGAGAACCCCGAAACCCTGGTTCTGCAGGCACCCAAGGACTCCTTTGCCATGAAAAGCAACGAGAGGGGTGTGGGCCAAGCCACTCATAGATTCACCTATTCCCAGGTATCAAGTTGTATGCTAGCCACCTTCAACGAGGCTGCCAGTGAGATGTATTTTTGTTCTAATACATGTGCTGAGAGGAAGATCCACAAAGTTGTCGAGTCTGTAGTGTCTGGGGGATGTTGGAGAATTATAGGAGGAACTGACTTGGGGGTGGGGGATTATGCTAGTGGAGCTGAATAAAAGTTGAAATGAGCCTATGTTAAAAATAAAAAAGAACTGTATTCTTTTTAGATCTTTGGACCAGAAGTAGGACAGGCATCTTTCTTCAATCTGACAGTGAAAGAAATGGTCAAAGATGTGCTCAAAGGCTATAACTGGCTCATTTATACCTATGGAGTTACTAACTCTGGAAAGACCCATACTGTCCAGGGTAAGTGAACTCTCAGCACCATGAGTGCCATGAAATTCCAGTGAGTTTTTAGGACTTCTCAGCATTTCAAGTGCTAATGCTCAGCTCTTTCTTTGTCTTTCTTATATTTCTAGGTAACAATAAGGATGGGGGGATTCTACCTCGTTCTCTGGCTGTGATTTTCAATAGTATTCAGAACCAGCTCTATCCAGCCTCTGATCTGAAGCCATCATTTGCTAATGAAGTGATCTGGCTTGATAGCAAGCAAGTGAGGCAGGAAGAGATGAAGAAATCAGCTCTGCTGAATGGCACCTTTCGGGAGGTAAATGCCCAGTTCCCACAACTATATCATTGAAGGGCAGGAGTACTCAAAGAAAGGCTTTATGTTGATTTTCTCTTGGTGTTTCTCTAGGAGGAATTGATAAATTCTCTGAAAAAAAGCCACAACACTGAATCACTACGGCTGGGAATCAGTGCCAGTTTTGACAGTGGCATTGCTGGACTCTCCTCTACTAGCCATTTGACTAACCAAAGCAGCGTCAGCCTCAGCCAAATGGAGGGTATTTAAAAAAAAAACTTGAAAAAAATTGTAATTTCAATAAACAAAATCTATTTTTTTCTTCTTCCCACCTCACCCCTGTCCACATTTGTCATTGGAAAAGAAAAACCAAAGCTTGGTAAAAACTATGCATAGTCAAGTAAAACAAATTGACCACGTGGAGGGTATGTTTTTAAACTTATCTCTGCAAATGTAGTTTCTTCTGTTAGAAATCCAGAGAATCATTATTGTTGTTAGGAGTGAAGTAGTAGGTCCACCTACTGAGACAGAACAGAAAGCATGATGATCAGGGGTAGATTGGGGGGCTAACTATTTCTTATCCTTTCCACAGACACATGTTGTAGATGGGCAGAGCCAGATACTGCCCCATTCCGTATCCCGGCTGATGTGCAATTCTCTGTCTGGATCTCCTTCTTTGAAATCTACAACGAGATGATCTTTGACTTGTTGGAGCCTTCCAGTCAGCAGAGAAAGAGGCAGACGCTCCGGCTTTCTGAAGACCAGAATGGCAATCCCTATGTGAAGGGTAGTGAGGGTTGGACATCAAGAAAAGTCACTAGAGGGCAGCTAGGTGGTGCAGTGGATAGAGCACCAGCCCTGGAGTCAGGAGTACCTGAGTTCAAATCCGACCTCAGACACTTAACAATTACCTAGCTGTGTGACCTTGGGCAAGCCACTTAACACCATTGCCTTGCAAAAAACTAAAGTCACTAGAAGGAGGAAGAGAAAGAAGGAAAGTAAGAATTAGATATTTTTAACTTACCCCCTTCTCCCTCTTCTCCTTAGATCTGAATTGGATTAACATTCAAGATGCTGATGAGGCCTGGAAGCTCCTGAAACTAGGTCGTAAAAATCAGAGCTTTGCCAGTACTCACCTGAACCAGAACTCCAGTCGCAGGTGAGAAAAGAATCTATTCACAGGCCTTGCTGGAAAATAGTTAACTTTCAGGTGATAGTGCCTACTGTGCTCATTCCTGCTTCTTTATGTCATTTAGCCACAGCATTTTTTCCATCCGAATCCTGCACCTGCAAGGAGAAGACAAGGTGGTGTCCAAAATTAGCGAGTGAGTTTTATGTTGTAGGAATTTGGCTAACTGGTCTTGGGTAGTTCTTTTTGAGTGGTGGAATGGCCTGGGAGTTACAAAGCTGAATTTCTCAGGAAATTGTTGCAGAATTAGAATAAAATTCTCTCCCAGGAAATAGCATGAGCTCTGCGTGGTAGGAGGGGACAAAGGTTCAGAGTTAATTCCTCCCTCCAGGTTGTCCCTGTGTGATCTGGCTGGTTCAGAACGCTGCAAGGAACAGAAAATGAGTGAGCGAATAAAGGAGGCAGGGAACATCAATACTTCCCTTCACACCCTGGGCCGCTGCATTACTGCCCTGCGTCAGAATCAACAACGGTCAGTACCCACCAACCACAGAAGACACAACAGGGACTAAATGGAAAGGCCTGTCACTAGATATTAATCAGGCCTGAGGGTGACTTCATCATGGTCAGGATCCTTCTCAAAACTCAGTTGTCTCTTTTCCCTCACCAGGCTCAAGCAAAACCTAGTACCATTCCGTGACAGCAAGCTGACCCGGGTGTTTCAGGGCTTCTTCACAGGTCGTGGCCGCTCTTGCATGATTGTCAATGTGAATCCTTGTGCCTCTAGCTATGATGAGACCCTTCATGTGGCCAAGTTCTCAGCCATTGCCAGTCAGGTAAGTCCTTAGAACTTACCAGGTAAAATGGTTGGGTTCATCTTTTGTTCCTATTCTTTCAAGGTAAAGTCACATGGGTACAAATTAAGGGATTTCTCTTTCTCTCTAGCTTGTTCATGCCCCACCTGTGAAATTAGGGCTTCCATCCCTACATTCATTCATTAAAGAGCACAGTCAACCAGCCTCTCCCAGTTTGGAGACAGGGGAAAAGCAGGAAATGGGACCTAGTGAAAACAGTAATGATGAAGTTGACATCTCCATGTATGACAAAGAGGTGAGGAAGCAAACAGACTTATTTTTGAAGTAGTTGCTGCTGAGATTTGCATATTCCCTAGGGGAAATGGTATCCTAAGATGGTCATTGCAATTTAGAATACAGGAACTATCTTGCTTCCTTGACTCTCCTAGGAGCTCCTACAAGTGGTGGAAGCCATGAAAGAGCTTCTGCTACAAGAGCGTCAGGAGAAGTTGAAATTGGAGATGCAGCTCCGAGATGAAATTTGTACTGAGATGATAGAGCAGATGCAACAACGGGAACAATGGTGCAGGTAGCAATGACTTGCCTCTTGGATCTTCTAGAGGAGCAGGGGTTTGGGCATGATGGAATTCTGTCTGAGTCTGTTTTCTTCCACAAATGTGATTTAGCCCCAAAGAAAACTATTGCTCATTTTTCTTTCATCTTGCATTACAGTGAACACTTAGATACTCAGAAAGAGTTATTGGAGGAAATGTATGAGGATAAACTAAAGATTCTCAAGGAGTCTCTGCAGAGTTATTACCAAGAAGAACTCCAGGTAAATAGTAGAGAAAATCAGAGGGACCACCCTGACTCTTCCCAGTTAAATATAAGAGTGCTTATCATCAAGCCTCGCTGAGGCCTCTAGAAAATGGAATGGGATTCATTATGGCTTTAGTCTCAGTGGGTTCTCACAAACAGCCACTGGGAAAAGTGGTTTATCATACAGTTAAAGGAGGCCAAGTATTGTACACAGCTTTCTGCTCTTCCTTCAGGAGAGGGATGAAAAGATAAAGGAGTTGGAGGAAGCCTTGCAAGAGGCTAAGAAGCCATCTGCACCCCTCTCAACAGGCCTGCTGTCAGATCCTGAACTGTCCTTGCGCAGATCTCAGCGAGTGGCTTCCTCTATTTCTAACAAGCAGCTTCAGGAGACTAAAGCCAGACTGGAACAGTGCAAGGCAGAACTAGCTTCTACCACTGAAGGTAAGAGGGTGGTAGAAAGGAGGCAAAAAAAAAAAAAAGTAATGCCCTTGGAACAGATAAAGGGTTAAACTGAAGAAATGGGGAGATCTCAGAATGTGTAAAGTTCTACTCTATCTGATTGCAATCTTCTGGAGAAGAGACCCAGACAGGAATGTTCATTGACTGTACCGACTCCTTTCTTTTTTTCAGAATTGCGGAAGTATCAAAGAATGTTAGATCCACCTCCTTCAGCCAAACCATTTACCATAGATGTGGACAAAAAGTTAGAAGAGGGGCAAAAGGTAATAAGAATGAACAAAGGAGAGGAGACTACACCTCATCAGATATCACCTTGTATAACACATTCTGACTTTTTAGTTTTCCTTGCTTGTCCTTCCTTTCCTTGTGGCAAAGAGCCACCCAACTCTTTCTATTAGTAACTATTCCTAACTGCCCCAAATTTGTGAGGACTGCACTGTATACTTCTGGGTTAGTGAGCCACTAACATTTCATATTTCAGCTAATTGTAGCCACTGTACATTGATAGTTACTTCTTTCAGAACATCAGGATGCTGAGAACTGAACTCCAGAAACTTGGAGAGTCCCTCCAGTCGGCTGAGAGGGCCTGTTGTCATAGCACCGGTGCAGGAAAGCTTCGTCAGGCCTTGACCTTCTGTGATGACATCCTAATCAAACAGGTAGTCTGTCCTTGCATTGCTCCCCATACCGCCCTAATTATAGGAAATAGGATAGTAAGGCAGAAAGCCCAAATTTAGAAACTTGTTAATACCTGAACTGAGCACTAATCTATACTGTTTTTTCAGATTTATTGTTGATCTTAATTATGAAAAGACTGGCTGCTAAATAACTGACATTTTATGTAGTGCTTTGTAATAGCACTTTCTTCATAAAACTGAAGTAGATATCCAACCATTAATGCTATTATGGGATGATAAGCAGAACTTAAGAGTTGAATAAAAACAAAGGCAGTCATGAGAATATGAGAATATATATATATATATATATTTATTAAGTAAGGAGATTAAGTAAGGAGTTATCGGCTGCTACCTAATGACTGGGTTCCTAGGGTAACCCCCTGCAATCAACTGAGCTTTGGCTTCAAGAAATACTTGCCCACAAAGACAAACCAGCAGGATCAGGTGAATTGAGCAAAGATTTGAGTTATTTTATAGATCTTATTAGAGGCAAAGGAATACCTCCTTTGATATAAAGGAACAACCATAAATCATCTAGTGATCTTATCCCAGTGGTTTGATTTCCATAATTAAAATGTTTCTCATCTTCTGACATGACCCCTCATCCCTTTTTGGTCTTTAGGACACTGCTTGGGAAGTGGGATGGAATGGGACTTGGGAGCTGGATTTTAAGATATAGCTCTTCTATTAGCTTAAACATCTATTTTCTATGTAGGACCAGACTCTAGCTGAACTACAAAATAACATGATGTTAGTAAAACTGGACCTTCGGAAGAAAGCTGCCTGTATTGCTGAGCAGTATCATACAGTCATGAAGCTACAGGGATCTTCCTCCTCTGTTTCCTTAAAAAAGCGGCTCGGTCCCAACCAGGAGAATCAGCAGCCCACCCAGCAACCCCCAGGAAAGAAACCTTTCCTTCGAAACTTGCTTCCTCGAACCCCCACTTGTCAAGGCACAGCAGAGAACAGTCCCTACAGCCGCATCCTGCGTGCTCGGCGCTCCCCTTTACTCAAGTCTGGGCCTTTTGGGAAAAAATATTAAGAACATAATTGTAAAACTAGCACTTGAGCTACAGTGGAGTAAGTTGTTCTATGCATGAAGTTGTATTCATTATAAGCTTTAATGTACACCAAGGGCTTTCTCTAAGATGGCATATTCCAGTGGCTGCTTTTTTCCTCATATGTAATTATGTAATCTATTTTCACTTTTAATGGTTCCTATGCACTCAATATGTATGTATGTACATTATAATAAATATACTACATAAAGCACTACATAAATATACTACATGATAATCTACTAAAGTAGTTATGCATGGAAAACACCAGGTTCCCAGAAAAAGGTTTTCTTCAAAGGGGTTTTATCACCCTAATCTATGGAGAAAATAAATGTAGAAAATTGGATTAAAAAAATATTTTTATTAAAACAGACTGGCTCTTCAAATATGAGTCTTCTACCCAGGCTCTCCCTCTCCTCCATGACAAGTTAGAGAGCCACTTGTGATACACTGTTCTAAACAGGAACATAATGAATATTGTTCTTTCAGTAAGACAGCTTTATCTTTCTTCCCCACAACTCAGCTGAAACCAAGGGCCAGACTGTCCAGGTTTCATCTCCCTCTCTACACAGCACCAACAGTTTGCTCTTTGCTCTGAAAGAGAACGGTTTCAGCAAGTTACCAGCAACTCTTATTTATTTAGCTGTGACACCTGGGTTCTTCCAACAGTATCATATAGGTGCTGAAAACAGTGATCCCACCAAGCAGCAAAGAAATGAGGCTCTTACAGCATCACCTGCTAAAGTGCCATAAAAGGGTTGCAGTTAGTCTCCAAGGAGAGAAAAGTGCTTCCTCAAGAGTCCAGCTGCTGTAACTGTAGCAAACAGAAGTCTTCAGACAGGATTCAATCCGTCTGCAGCTGGAGCACTGCCTATAGAATCCTCAAGCAGAGGTCTCTAACTGCAGAAACTGAAAGAGACGAAGTCCTCTGAAGAACAGATCCAGCTTCTGTCTTTAAGCTGGGACTTAATGGGGTACTGGCAATCCGGCCCAGAAAGTAGGAGTCTATGGTGTGACAGAAGATAGGTTGAGTGGAGACACCCTGCGTGTAGGAGTGTTGTTAGCAGATAGTGATGCAGGTAGAAAAAAGGGAGCAGGTATCTCAGTGGTAGAAGTCTCTCCTTGATTTCGCAGCTGTAAGATCTGTCTAAGTAGGGCTTTGCCTTCCTCTCGAGTCTGAAACAAATAATATATCCCAAGTTATACTTCTTTTTTAAACTATCCACTTTTAAGATAGCCCTCACCCTGACAACCTCTACCCTTGAAAAGATAATCTATTCAAACCAGATATCTTGATTGAATACTGGCACTCACATCATTGAAGGAACAACATTTCTGTGCACAGGCCGAGGCTTCATCCCAGAGTTTGCATTTAAAATAGTACTGAGCCAGATAACGGAAAGCAGTGCTCACTTCCAAGTGTTCCACTATTTCCTGAAACGGCAAAGAACAGGAATGACTGAAGTGGTAATGACAGATAATGATAGACTTAATTCCCCTGCCTCTGACACATACCCCACAGGAATAGATATCCTGGATGTACTTGATGTAGCACTGAGCTGCTTGTTCTGATTCAGTCAACTGTTCGTGGAGTCTGAAAGAAATGAACTGTAAGAATAAATAGACCTCTGAACCAAGGCTTCAGAAACACATTCAACACAGGCCCAGAGCCTAAAATAAACTCGACTATGTGAAAGTAAAAAATGAAATAAAACAATCCATAATACTAGACCTCTATATTGAGGCATCACCATTAAAAGTATCATTACTTTACTAATGATACATATGGGAAGAACTGTGAGGGTCAGTTCTGGAGGATATTAAACAACTTAGATTTTCTTTTCAGGAGCAAATTTTAAAAAGCAAAAACCAAAAAACCCCCCACCTATCAACTGGTCACAACTTATGTGGGTTTAGAAGTTGTCCTGGCTATAGCCAGAATCAAAAATGACCCAGTAGAGGACTTGCTGAGTATATATGATTAATTCCCTCCTTCCACCTTAACAATGCACTAATTGTAAATTTCCTTTAGTTCATTCTTAGCACCTAACCTAGTTGAGAACTTCATGGTATATTGATGTGCCCTAATGTTTAGTTCCCTTTTAGGATCATTCCCAGACACTCCCAGAGCGTACGAGGCTTAAACACTTAAGAATGTTTGGTCTTTTTTACTCACTTTGCTAGTTTCACGAGAGCCATTTTCTCCACATCTCCCACAGCATAAGCTCTCCAGTAACACTGCCAAAGGGACAAAGTGGTTACTGGAGCACCCCACGCCTACCAACAAGCAGACAATTACCTCGAGGCTCAGGCTTCAGCAAACCCTGCAGGAGCTCAGGCTGGTGCTCAGTGTGCAGAAGAACACATGCTTGTTCATGCTGAACAAGTGCCAACAAGGCTCAGATGGCAGGTACCTGGTCACAGAAAGCCTTCCACAGATTGTGGCTTCTGAACCTGCCTTGCCTGACAAACTCCATACAGGGAACTGCACATGAGCAGACAAGGTATACCCTGCTTAAGACTGTGTATGTAATACGAAATGAAGTCAGAAAAAGACCAACCAACCTTCACTAAATTATAAAAATGTCATGCAGTAACCCAATACCCAATCCCAGGCACCTTTTTGGCTTCCACGAGCTGATTGAGTTTCTCATAGCATTCTCCTAGTGCCACCAACATACGGGAATCATTGGGCCTACAAGACAAGCAAGGCTGCTGTCAACAGTTATTTGTATCTTCTTTACTCCAATCACTGCCACCATCCTAAATCAATGCATAGACTATCCCACTGCTCCTTAATGGCCCATACAAATCATACTACTAAACATATTAATGGAATTCCCCAAAGGAAGAACTTTAAAGTTTCAAAGATTTTTTGTATTTCCAATTTCCAAGTATTCTGATTCCTTGAGCAAATATCAAAGGGAAGTGATTAGCCCTGATTATCAGTGGATTGTCCCTCATCAAAGTGGTCAGACTTACCGGAGCTGGTGGGCCCTTCGGTAATAATAAAGACAGTAAAACGGCATCTTAAGAATTTCATAAGTTTGTCCAAGGCCATACCAGGCTCTGTAGTCTCTCTTGTTTACTTCAATAGCGTGTCTGAAGAATAGAAATATATTGTTATGCACATTCAGGGAGATCGGAACAATACTGCTACCCACAAAATACTCATTTGCCTAATTCAAGCTGGCCTCACCTCAGCACACATACACACCTGTAAGCTTGGATAGCCGCAGATGTATTCTTCATTTCCATATATTCATGTCCCATGAGGGTCCAAGCCCCAAGATATCGGGGATTTAATTTTAGGGCTCTCTGGAAATAAAGGGCTGCTTTCTCATGCTGGGAACGTAAGCTGTAATAATTACCTGAGAAGAACAAGAAAAATAAGAAAAACTAGACAGTTACAAATAGAAGTTCCCTGAGATAGGAAAAATCTAGCTGGAAACAAATTCAGCTTTTTGTCTATTTCACCAAGTTTCCTAAATTTAAGCATCTGCAAAGCTGCTACCCCTATGTCAGTCATGCAGTCAAAATTAAAAATGATTTCATGCAAACTAGAATTCCTAAAACAAGATATTGAGTCTGGTGTCCTATGGAAAAAAAACCATCTTGAGACAGTATAAGAAGATGGAGGAGCTTTGATGATGAGTAAGGAAAAACAGAAGACAAGTAACAGAGCCTCAGCTGTCCATTCAGGGGAGAAAATGGATAGTGGAAATGCCAAATGTGAGTAGACCAGGCTGGACAGTCATAGTGATAGTAGAGAAGTTGGTAGACCATGTTGGTTACTAATAGTGGTGGGGGGGGGGAGCTAAGGCTACTGCAAAAAAGTCAATTTAGGTCAATGCCTTGGAAACAGATGCCAGCAGGAAAATGAGAACTGTAGGAAGTGGGGTCAAGAAAATGGGTGAGTTTTTCTCTTTCCAGTCTCTCTTCAGAATCTCTGTCCCTTTTTTCCCCCCATCCCTATCACATTCTTTCCCTTATCTGATTATATATACTAAAAAAAAAAAATATTTTTCTTACAATTATTGAAAAGTTTTTGTTTCACCAATGTTAAATTGTTTAAATGGTTAAAATTGAAGGGCATACTTGTTTTTTGGTCAATATCCATGATTTCATTGGTATAAGAAACTCCTTGTGAGAAATTGGTCAATCAATGCATTTAAGCTTCTATTGCCCTGAAGAACTGCCTGAGGTTAGTAAGGACTAACTTACTAGTTAGTTAGAAGTAAGTGGCTTGGGGTGGCTAGGTGGTGCAATGGATAGAGCACTGGCCTTGGAGTCAGGAGTACCTGAGTTCAAATCTGACCTTGGGCAAACCACTTAACCCCATTGCCTTGCAAAATCTAAAAAAATCTAAAATCTAAAAAAAAAAAAACAAAGAAGTAAGTGGCTTAGTAACCCTGTGACTTTCAATAGGTTACAGAACTGATAGGTGTTAGAGATGGAATTTGAACTTGAGACTTTCTAACCTTGAAGCCAGTACATTCAACAACCATATTCTTTTGATTGTTTTAAATATTTCTCTCAAGAAAAAATTTACCTAATAAGCCTCACAACTCATTTTTCCAAAAGGTCAGAAAAAGAAATAATACCTCAGGGTTCATTTTCTTGTTCTGAAATCTGTAATTTGATTTCCTCTTGGAAAAGGGCCTCTCCCACTTTACTTAAAAGTCCTACCGTCATTACCAAGACTACTCCATTTTGTGAATTTTTTTCTGTATGCTTATATTGTCCTGATGCTTAGAGTTTCAGAAATAAATTTAATACGTTTAAGAATAGTCTCAGGGCAGCTAGGTGATGAGGGGAATAGTCCTGGAGTCAGGAGGACCTGAGTTCAAATCCGATCTCATACACTTAATAATTACCTGTGTGACCTTGGACAAGACAATTAACTCCACTGCCTTGCAAAAAACAAAACAAAAAACAAAAAACAAAAAAACCAAGAAGATCTCTTGTCATTATGAAATCTAGGCTTTGGATGGTTACCATTTTAACAGGATCAACCTTTCATATGAGACCACCCTGATCGATCCATCTAATTTCCTACCTTCTTCTTAAACCTCTCCCCAGAGGACTGACTTTTTAAATCCTTTTTCCCCACCAACTCCCAGCACTTCAATTAGAAAAATTATTCTTACCTATGACACAGCAGGTCTCTACCCGGTATTTGTCAATTTCACACAAATTGTGAGCCAGATAGCTCAGTTCAGGTTTCATGCTCTGAGGTAGAAAAAATAAATTAGATCATGGAAAAAGGAATTCTCAGAACTTTGAAAAAAAAAAAAGTTGATGGGAGGAAAAACTTAATTCAGCTGGATGATAGCCATACCCAATCAGTGTTACTTAATAAAGTCAAGGCAAGAAAGAAAAAGAGCTCACCCTAACATAAAGTAAATTGGAGAATGTATCCATGTTTTCTATCCTGTAGGGATCTTGCTTCCTTAATTCATTGAAAATAGAGAGGGCTTTGTCGATATCTGCATAATAGAGAGAATTCAGTAGGTATAAAGGTACTTCTTTGGTAATTTGGTGGCATTTCAATACCCTGCCTCACTCACCTCTGATATTATGATAGGCAACTGCAATTTGGGAAATGATGTATGTGCTCTTAGAAAAGCCCACATCAATGAGAGACTGATACTTCTGTAGGGCCTCTTCTATCAGCTGCAATTCTGTATATATATGAGCCAAAAAAAATTCCTTCATCCAGGTGTCTGGCAAGGACAGGAACTTCAGCTGGCAGCAATTAAGATCCAAAAAAGGGATATATTTACAAATTAGCCATTTACATCCCCAACTACCTTCCCAAACATCAAGCCAAACAACCAATGAGCAATTTACTAGGTATCTACTGTGGGCTGAGCATTGTATTAAAATAAAAAGACAAAATCCCTGACTTCAATTATTTTTAAACTCGGGGAAAAAAAAAACCCAACACATAGAAAACAATAATGATCAATATAAGACAGCATAATTAATATTGTAACATTTAGACTAATAGTTTTATAGTAAAGAATTCAGATAAGGATAAGACAGGGAAGGCTTCTAAAAGGAAGTAAAACTTCAGAAAGGCTTTTAAGAATGGCTAGCATGGTTTGATAAACCCAAAGAGTCCAGCCATTGGGATAAAAACTGCTGGGATAATTGGAAGTTAGTATGGAAGAAACTTAGATTAGACCAACACCTCACACCCTTTACCAAGATAAGATCCAAATGGTTACAGGACATAGACATAAAAAACAATACTATAAGCAAATTAGAAGATCAAGGACTAGTCTACCTGTCAGATCTATGGAAAGGGGAACAGTTTATGACTAAGGAAGAATTGGAGAACATCACCAAAAACCAATTAGATGATTTCGATTACATTAAATTTAAAAGCTTTTACACAGATAAAACCAATGTAATCAAGATCAAAAGAAATGTAGTAAATTGGGAAACAATCTTTACAACTAATGATTCTGACAAAGGACTCATTTCTAAAATATACAGAGAACTGAGTCATATTTTTAAAACAAAAAGCCATTCCCCAACTGACAAATGGTCAAAGGATATGCAAAGGCAATTTATAGATGAGGAGATCAAAGCAATCCATAGCCATATGAAAAAATGCTCTAAATCATTATTAGAGAAATGCAAATTAAAGCTTCTCTGAGGTACCACCTCACACCTCTCAGATTGGCCAGTATGACCAGGAAGGATAATGATCATTGTTGGAAGGGTTGTGGGAAATCTGGGACACTATTACACTGTCGGTGGAGCTGTGAACTCATCCAACCCTTCTGGAGAGCTATTTGGAACTATGCCCAAAGGGCAACAAAAATGTGCATACCCTTTGACCCAGCAATACCACTACTGGGTCTATACCCTGAAGAGATGAGGAAAAAGGGTAAAAACATTACTTGTACAAAAATATTTATAGCAGCCCTGTTTGTGGTGGCAAAGAATTAGAAATCTAGTAAATGTCCTTCAATTGGGGAATGGCTTAGCAAACTGTGGTATATGTATGTCATGGAACACTATTGTTCTATTAGAAACCAGGAGGGACAGGAATTGAGGGAAGCCTGGAGGGATTTGCATGAACTGATGCTGAGTGAGATGAGCAGAACCAGAAAAACACTGTACACCCTAACAGCAATATGGGAGTGATGTTCAACCTTGAAGGACTTGGTCCTTCCATCAGTGCAACAACTGGGAACAATTTTGGGCTGTCTGCAAAGGAGAGTACCATCTGTATCCAGATAAGGAGCTGTGGAGTTTGAACAAAGTACAAGGACTATTCCCTTTAATTTAGGAAAAAAACAGATATCTTATTGTCTGATCTTGTTACCTCTGAGAATTCTGTTCTCTTTAAGGATATGATTTCTCTCTCATCACACCCAATTTGGATCAAGGTACAACATGGAAACAAAGTAAAGACTGACAGAGTGCTATCTGTGGGGTGGGGGTGAGGGGAGGGAAGCAAGATTGGGGGAAAATTGTAAAACTCAAATAATATCTTTAATAAAAATAAATTAAAAAAAAAAGAATGGCTAGCATGAAGCTAAAGAAGAGAAAAGAAAAGGATGCAAGACCTATTAACAATAACATTGAGAGCTGATCAACCTTGATATTCAGAGGGCCAGGTCAATCCTAGAAGACCAGCTATGAACGATGTAATCCCCATCCAGAGGAAGAGTAACAAAATCAAATCAAACCAAAGAAACCTTACAGAATCTAAATGAACACTACATTCACTTTTTAAAAATCTCTCTTACGTATTTCTCATGATTTTTTTCTTTTCCCTTAATCCTAATTCCTCATAGCGAAAATGACCAATCCGTAAACATGGTAAATACAAATGTGTATGTACAATATTCACCTGTTTGCTGCTAAGGGGAAAGAGGGTAGGAAGAGAGGGTGGAAGTAAATTATGTAACTTAAAAATATGCAGATGCATGTGGATGAATGTTGAAAAACTTTTAGAACATGTAATTGGAAAAATAAGATAAAACATCAATTAAAAAAGAAAAAGACAAAAGTAAAAATGAGAGGAAATGAGTCTAGACTGTAAAGATGGCAGTAAAAACTAGAGATTCATAAATAGAAAAGGGAGAAGTATCTCTATTTATATATAATGTATGTGTATGTGTGTACATATGTACCTATGTATATTGTGTATGTCTACACACACACACACACACACACACACACACAGCCCCAAATTATAAGGAGCTCCAAAAAGCTATGCAGAAAAATTTAAATGTTATTTTCTTTAGAAAGGGAAAAAAAGCCCTGAGCAAGTCATTTAACTATGATTACTTTGCAACCAAAAAAAAAAAGGGGGGGGGGAGAAATCAAAATATGATTGTACCACTACCAGACAAGGAGAAGTTGGAAGGTGAAACTTCCTTAAAGGAACAAGTTAGAGTCTAATTTTGGAGTTTTCAAAATGTTGAGTTTGAGATAAACATAAAATATCCATAAGAAAATGCCTAGCAGACAAGAAATGGGAGACTTAATGGGTGAGAGAATAAAAGAAAAGATGCAGATTTGGAAGTCATCAGGAAACATCTTCATTGGGGGAAGGGAAGGAAAGACCAGAGAAAGAGAAAAGAGAAGATATCTCTTAGCTCTTAAAAACGCCAAAAAAGGAGACATTTGTTGTTATTCTCCTTTAATGGATGCTAATGATACCTAAAAAAATAGCAAAAAATTCTAAAGATGATCTAGTCAAAGGTACTTAAAGACATCACATCAAAGAAATTATCAAATTTTCACAGAACTTACAAAAGAAATCCTGGAGAAACAATTAAATTCATTTAAGGTTAGGAAAAAAATTCCTAAATTATAGGGGCAGCAAAGGAACTGCTAGATTATGTTGAAGGTTAAACAGTACTAAACAGTAAAGAAATTTAGATGCCGTATAACTTCAAGTGTGAAGAAGGAATTTTTCAATCAAATTTGATACTAAACTGATATTAGTCATGAAACAAGAGTAGACACAAAGGATCAATCACCAACTAGACAGTGAATTTCAAAATCAAACTATTCCTATTAGAAAAACAGTTCAAAAGAATCTATAAGCCAGATACATTAGCCAATAAAACTCCAATAACTGGAAAGGTTGAGTGAATATTTCAGAGTTACCTAGTCCACTGGATGGAAACTGCAAATGAAATCCTCAACTTACCATCTCTTTGTCTGTGATCAGGTTGCACAGTTCCAGCCAGGCTCCCCAGTGTAAAGGTAAAATGTGAGTGGCTTCCACAAAAACATCAATGGCCTCTTTTACTAAGTCCAGTTTCCGAAGCACCACCCCATACCTAGGAGGCAAGAAAATCACCAGGGGACCCAAAGCAAAAATCAAGACTTCATATAACAACTATCACTCAAGTGGCCCAACTGAGAGAGTGCAGGACCTAGAGTCAGGAAGATGCTAGTTTAAAGTTGGCCTTAGACATATCCCAACTGTGACTGTGGACGAGGCACTTAACCTCATCTGCCTCCATTTCCTCATCTGTAAAATGGGGATAATAGCATTTACTTCCTAAGTTGTTATAAGAATAAAAATGAGATAGTTGTACTTTGTAAATCTCAGAGTGTTAAATAAATGCTTGCAATTCACATATAGCTCTTTATGTTTTACAAAAAGCTTTGCTCTCAAAAAAGTCACATTATCACCAGTGCAAATATACCTGGTTTCACCTGACAGATACAGAAACTGAGGCTCCTAGAAATTAAATAATTTGCTCAATATCACACAATGTGAAATAGAACATGGACTCAACCCCAAGTCTTGAGACTTCTGACTCAATGTTGTTTCTGCTATGTGCTGGTGCCTTGCTATCCTCTGCCTCTTCAACTCAGGAAAAAACAAAATGTCCAATGAATATCCAGACTTACAGATAAAGGCCAAATCCATCAAGCTCTCGTGCCTGGTGTTTTTTGCTGAGTTCAACTCTTAGCTCCCTGAGAGCTTCATTCTTCACCTGTCCTTTTTCCAAGGGGCCTATAGACAAATGAAATCTCAGAATCAAACTAATTTTGCTTTATTCTCTTAGGTTTAACTACACCCTGTGCCATACTTCTAAGAAATAACGGCTACAAGGAGGCAGTAAATCTTAAAGTTACCTTAATTTGGTTGAAAAACAGAAACCTTTGGCCATTCAGTTCTTACACTGCCTCACAATCATATCTAACAAACACACATCAGTTTGCTAGTTATTTTTCCCCAAAAGGTAAGAAGAACTTCATACCCAAACTGTCAACTGTTTCATCATCTTTCTTCTTTTCTCCAGACTGTAAAGGAAAATCAAAAAGAAAATCTTTCATAGATTCTAAAACCTTTTGTCACAATAAAAAAACTGGTCTATAATTTTTAACTTTTTCTTAGGGCCTTGGTTCACACAAAACAATAGCTACAACTAGTCAATAATTATATTTGTCTCACTTCACCCCTCTCTATAGTTTTGATGATGTATTTTCCCCTCAAAAGAGTATTTTCATATTTCTTAGAGAATGTTGTTTCTCTTTACATAGATGCTTGTTTGAAACACTTTTAGTATCTTGAAGTCCTTTTGAATAGCGTATCTAGAAGGAATGTCTAGAAAGTAAAGTTAAATTTTTGAAATTAAGTTTTAAAAAAAAAACTAAAAAAAAGTTTTTTAATACCACTACACCTCAAAGCTCACAACTTTGGTAAGTGAGCTATAAAGTTTCACTGCTCACATCTTTATTTTTTTTTTAGGTTTTTGCAAGGCAAACAGGGTTAAGTGGCTTGCCCAAGGCCACACAACTAGGTAATTATTAAGTATCTGAGGCTGGATTTAAATTCAGGTACTCCTGACTCCAGGGCCGGTGCTCTAGCCACTGCACTACCTTAGCTGCCCCCTGCTCACATCTTTATTGATATACCTCAGATAGATTTGAGGCACATAGTTTCACACACACAAAAACACATGAAACTGAGCACTGAAAGGGTTCATTACAGTTCCAAAAGTCTAAGAAACATGGGCAAAGTGTACTCAACCAAATTTAACAGCTTTGAATGAAACAAAATGCCCCAAGAATTTAGATCAAGGTAGGTCGAGCTACCTATGCTATCTAAGTAACAGCAACTCTTGAGCATTAGGTTATCTTCTATTAAATGTGTGTGTATGTGTATACATATATATCAAAAATTGTAACCCAATGAAATATTTCTAAGTTTCTTTCATTGCCCTAGTGGAATAATTAAAAAGCTATTTCAGTAAGTAGCCCTTTGCTATTCCTATTAAAACCACAAATTAAGGGAACTATGTAGTTCCCTGTATTGTCCTATAAAGGCTATGGATATAATTACTATATCTTTAAGAGTCAGATGGGATGTCGAAGAAAGGGCAGTTTGGAATTGCAGTTGTATTATAACTGTAATTCTATGAGGTATTTCTCTATATCAAATCAAGGACAGTTTGGTTTTGATTTTGATCTATGAGAAGTTCTGGAGAAGAAATACACAAAGAAAATGAAGAGAAACTTCTTTACTGTTAGAACAGTCTTAACTGTTGATTTCTGAAGAAAAACTAAAATCAGTTTTATGGAAAGTCCAAGAGGAACTTGGATGGCTGAAGACAAAATAACTTTTCCTGAAAGCCAAAATTTAACTCTTATCTTGAGAAGAAATATAAAGAGAATTCTTGAAAGACATTAGTTATCTTGAATCAATCAAATCGTAGAATTCTGTTTCCAGAAGGGAAAACAAATTATTTGTCATCAAACTAAGATCTGGCTGTGCTCCCTCACAGTTAAAATATTGTAAATACTGTTTGTTTTATTAATGATTTCACAATTAATAAATTATATATCCAATAACTTTAACATTTACTTAATCCTAAGAAATTAAAGGATGTAATAGAGAGCTATAACTACTACTAGGAAAGGAAATTTCTCCAGTTTATTAAATAAATAATACTTAATGAACTGGGTAGGAATTTGAATTAATTAATAATAAGAAATATGTTGCAATTTTATTAGTAAGAAAATATTTAAATATATCCCTGGGTTACTTTAAAGTTCAAAATTATAAAAGAAATGGGAATGAATCATTAGCAGGATGAGTTGCCCTACAAGTGAATTAACAGAGACTAAATCTTCCTACATAAGCAAATAAAAAATTTCTTTTTGATTCCCCAATAAGAAAGTCACATATCTGCTCCTATAGCTACTAAAGACAAAAAATTCTTGCTACAAAAGTTCTTGACACTGTCAAACGATTCAACATTAGGCATTAATGTAATTATTTTGACAGAAATGTCATTAAAGAAGAGGTATTAAATATCTGTTTTAATACTTCATCCTTTAGTTCTTTGCAATCTGACTTGCAACTGAAATCTTCCCTATGTGCTATTTAATTAAGAACATGAGATCCAGAGTGGCTAGGTGGTGCAGTAGATAGAGCACCGGCCCTGGAGTCAGGAGTATCTGAGTTCAAATCCGGCCTCAGACACTTAATAATCTAGCTGTGTGGCCTTGGGCAAGCCACTTAACCCCATCTGCCTTGCAAAAAAAAAAAAAAAAAAACCTTAAAAAAAACAAACCATGAGATCTTAGGCACAGCAAGATGGTACAGGGGATAGAACACCCAGCCCTGGAGTCAGAAGGATCTGAGTTCAAATTTGGCCTCAGACAATAATAACCTAGCTATTTATCTTTAGGAAAGTCACTTAACCCCACTGCAGCCCCACTGCTCTACAAATCCCCCCCCTCAAAAAAAGACCATGAGATCCTTAAGATTATAACTCTTTTCCTTTTTGTGCATATCTCTAGCATTCAGAGAAGTGCTTTGCACAAAGTAAATATATAATAGATGCTTCATTCATATCTAGAAATGGTTCTCACCAAGTATCTGGAATACATATACAAGAAATAGGCTTTCTGGCTCTTGCACCCACGAAGGAAATGAGCTGCCCGATCATATTCTTTTACATCAAAGTAAGCCTTGGCCAGAGTGTAAGCATCTAAATCTTGCGCATCCTCCTAAAAAAGAAAATTTAGAGAGAATTTTTTTCTTCAGGGGAAAAGAAAAAGGAAGGAGAAGAAAAATATAGGTAATATAGGTAGTAAGGAGCAAGCATTGAGATTCCAGGAAATACATTCATGAATTTCAAAATCAAAGAAAGAAATATCTCTTTTCCTTCTCTTGTTGACTTTTTTCCATCTATGATATTGATCATAAATCTTCCACCTATCACGTTTTTATTCATGTTGAAAATTTACAAAGAGAGCAATAAAATTCCTGAAAAGAAAAGTTTCCTATTTTAATGTCAGAGTCATCAATTATATATTGACATAAATCCAGAAATATACACCCAGAAAAGATTGAAAACTTGAATATAGGCAATTTCTTACTGAACCTCCAGATCGTGGCTCCACTACTCATTGATATGAAGGACTTTAAAAATTGCTTAATAAAGGAGGGGGGGGAAGGTATTAAAACAATTATTCCCAAAAGTCACTGTTCCCTGTTAAATTATATTAACTCAGGAATAACAATATGATGGAAGATTAAAATGTAAATATTAAATTAAATTAAAAATTAAAATATCCAAATATAAACACACAATTATTTGGCAATTCAATGCCTAAAATTTTCAGTTTTCATCTAGCTATTAATAAACAGCTAAAGGCAAAAATTAATAAGTAAAAGGAGCACTTACTAAATTGATTATTTTCAAATGAGGAAATTAATGCACAAAGAAAGATTTGGGGGGCAGCTAGGTGGCAGGGGACGGCTAGGTGGCGCAGTGGATAGAGCACTGGCCTTGGAGTCAGGAGTACCTGAGTTCAAATCCAGCCTCAGACACTTAATAATTACCTAGCCCTGTGTCCTTGGGCAAGCCACTTAACTCCATTGCCTTGCAAAAACTTAAAAAAAAAAATTTGCTTTTAAATTGGCAATCAAGTTTCGAATAAGACACTTCTAATCTCATCCAATATTATATACCCCAATTCCCTAAATTTGCCTCTAATAAAGCTATGGAGATAAAATAATTATGAAAGATAAAAGGCAACCAGAGATTTCAGGGACTGGCAGGAGAAAGCAGGAAATATAATATTTGAGTACAGGTTATCTAATGTTTTAAAATTTTTCAGACACACACAAAAAAAGCCTCCCAATATTTTATGAATAAAACATCTTATTTAAAAAAAAAACATTTTAATGTAAATACAAAGACAAAAAAAGTCCATGTAAACAACACAAAACAAAAAGATTCAATATAAACTAAATCTCCTTTTCACATTGTTAACTTTTTTCCAAAAATTATATAATACTACACATTATTTTTTAAAGCTATCCTGTTTTTCTGCCCTTCCTTTGGAGTCTTCTTAATCTCTGCTGTGCAATTTTTTCCTTCCTCCTTTTCTCCACCCTGCACTAGAGCATGTAGCCATTAAAGACAGATGTGGTATGTGTATGTATACATATATGTAAAATATTTATATGTAAAAATACATATATGTGTAATAAATACATATATTTATATTTAGAAGTTCTTTCTCTGGAGATGGCTAACATCTTCCTTCTTTGATGTTGATCTATTTACAATGCTCAAAATAACAGCCATTCACAGTTGCTCTTCAAACAATATTGCTGTTACTGTATATAAAATTCTCTTGGATTTTCTCATTTCACCTTTTATTATTTCAAGGATGTCTTTCCATGTTTTTCTAAAACCAACTGGTTAATCATTTCTTATAGCATAACACTATTACAGCACAATCACAAACCACACCTTGTTTAGCTATTCTCCAATTGATGGACAAACACAAAGAAAATGCTAAAAATATTTCAGAACAAAGAAGTTCTTTTTCTTTTTCCCTGATTGCCTTGGCAAAGAGACCTAATAATGGTATTGATGGGTCAAAGGGTACAGTTTTATAACTCCTTGAGCTTAATTCCAGATTGCTCTCCAAAATGGTTGAATCAGCATACATTATTTTAAAATAATTTTTAAAATACAGTAATATGACTGAAAACTCAACGTGCAAGCATGATATTTCCATTTTTCATTGCTGAATATAAGTTGGAAGTTCATATTTGTAAAGAAAATTCCTCAGAGGTAGGTAAAAAAGGGAAGATTTCTGGCACCCAATTCATCAATATAAACTCAAGATTTTGTTCAGTAAAAGTGTTCACTGAGATATAATTTCTACTTCCACCTCACTCATCTCATGATTCTTTGTTTCTTCTCTCCCCTATCAATTGTACATTTTAAATGTAAGGAAACTGCCTGATGCTAATAAATGATAAAAAAAAAAAAGACAAAAAAAGAAAAAGTAAACCTGAAGAGAAATTCAAGAAATCATAACTCTCAGGAATAGCAATAACACATTAATATAAAGAAATTTAATTGGTTCTTAGTAGACTTCAAAGGCTATGTAAGTATAAGCAAATAAGCTAAAAATGTTAGTACTCAACATTTCTTTAGCCTTTAAAGTTTTACAAAGCACTTTTCTCACTATTTCTACAATGTAGGTGGTACAAGCAGAGCTAAAACTGGAACTCATAGTTATATTCTGTTTTCCTGACTCCCAAAGTAATCACTCTTTCTACTAATCAACCATAAATACATTCATAACTCTCCTAAAAACTACATGAAGGAAGAAATTTTTGGAGAAGAGAACTGGATCTTAAGACAAGACATCTTCAAGTATTTGAAGGAATGTACATGGAAATAGGATCAAACAGGTTCTTGTAAAGAGACCAGAAAGAAAAGCTAGGAACAATGAATAAAAAGATACATGGAGGTGAAAGTCAACGTTAATAGAAAGAAAAACTTTGTACCGATTAAAACTGTTCCCCAATTGAACTTTGGTTGTACAACAATGCAAAAATTTGTTAAGACTTTTTATTATATGTTGGTTAGTTTTGATGAACTGCTATTTTCTCCTTCTTTTGTATTCTTTATAATGAGGAGTGTTACAATGGGAAGAGAGAACAAAAGGACAATTATAAGTATGTAAAATTGAAAAATATTGATTTTTTAAAAAATCATTTCAAATTAGAATAGGATGTCTAGGGATATATCCTCAGACAAAGTCTGAATAGTATTATTAATACAATTAATGGTACTTTTGAGTACATTATAGAGGGTTCAATATGGATTCAACTAGATACTTCTGAGAGGTTTCCTGCTCCTCATAGAAAAAATTCTGTGATAAATATGAAATTTAAAAATTATAATCAGGGGTGGCTAGGTGGCGTAGTGGATAAAGCACCAGCCTTGGAGTCAGGAGTACCTGGGTTCAAATCTGGTCTCAGACGCTTAATAATTATCTAGCAGTGTGGCCTTGGGCAAGCCACTTAACCCCATTTGCCTTGCAAAAACCTAAAAAAAAAAAAAAATTACAATCAAACAATAGCTTTACAAATAACCATCAAGGCAAACACTGATTACCTTTCAAAAATCAGTTTAACTATCTAAGATGGGGAAAAACAGAGACAGGTAAAGATGATTCTGAAAACTATAACATAAGGTTTTATACCCAAATTAATCTTCCAGGTAAGATAAACATCCTTTTGTGACAAAAGGTAGCAATTTAAGAGTCCAACTGAATTTCAGAACCTTGTGGCAAGAAAGAACACTTTTTGATATGTAAAACCAACAAGAAAGCAGAGTATCATCAAGGGAAGAAAAGTAGATCCAGTTACAACTCTGAAAAACTAGTAGCAATTTGAGTGTAAACAAAGAGAAATTATGGAAGGGATAATCAAATCCTTTGTTTTGATTGGCAAATGGGCTTGGGGAAAAAAAGGAGAAAAGAATTAAGATGATAATGAATATTTACTAATAAAGGAGAAAGAAAAAAAGGCAAAAGCAATAGAATAAGAAGGAAAATAATTCTAGAGCAAAACTTCCATCACAGAGGTGGGGATACAAAAGTTGAATTTGTTTAAAAGTTAAAGAATTATTAGAAGATATAATAATTGTAATTAGTATTGTGCAAATGTATGCTTAAATTTAGAGATTACAAGTAAAACAAAAAGATGGCATTCCTTTCCCAAAAAAATGATTAAGTGATAAAAATGCATTAAATAAAAAAAAACTTTCCATTATAGAAATAAAAAAGGTTAATGAATGAATTAAAAACATTTAACAATATGTCACTCCAGGAAGCACACAAAATGCATAAAAATTAAAGACAAATGATGGACTTAAAATCTGCTATGTTTGAATTTACTCTAAAAAAATCTAAATTTGCAGTGTTGCTATTGGAAAAAAGCTGAATTTATATTAGAAATCTTAAGAAATAAACAAGAAAATTTTGCTTACAACAAATTAGCAATCATAGAATAAAAATATTAAACATCTACATCCCTAATGGCATAGGAAAATTAAAGGAAAATTTAGTTGGGTTATTAAAAGAATTAGAGAAAAAAAAAGTTAATAGCCAGAGATTTCAAAGGGCTCCACTAATAGAGTATTACAAACAAAATAAACACATTTATAGCATGATAAAGAAAAGGCCCTTAATAGACATAGAGAATACTGAATAGATAAAATAGGGAATATAGCCCTTTTTTGCAAATGAATGAAACATTAACAAAAACAGAATGTTCTAGAACCCAAAGAAAAAGTTATAAATTATAAGCACTAATTTTAGAAATATTGTAATATAGTACATAATGGATTATGAAACTGAACTTGTTTCTTTATCTCTCAGTGCTCCTAAAATTGTGATGCTTGTCTTTCATTTGCAAAGAAGACCATGACAGCACTTGCATCGGATTAGGGCCAATTATCAGTCTCACTTTCTCCTCCAGAGTTATCTGGGTCCAGTGGCTTGATATGGATCAGTGTGACTGGAGATGGCCCTGGATGCTGGGCAATCAACGTTACATAATTTGCCCAAGATCACACAGCTAGTAAGTGTGAAGTGCCTGAGGTTGAATTTGAACTTCTGTCTTCCAGACTCGAAGGTCAATAATCTACCACTGCTAGTATCTGAGGTCATAGCTGACTGCTCTTTCTGCTGTGCCTCCTATCTCACATGCCGAACTTAGTAAGTGTTTGCTGATAGTATATGGAGGGCTGTCAAATATTAGAGGAATTAGATTTACTCTGCTGGGCCACAAAGGAAAAAACTAAAAGCACTGAGTATATATTACAAAGAGGCAAATATAAGTTCAATATAAGATAAAATTTCCTAAAAACAAACTAGAATTATCCCAAGTAGAATATATTGCTCACGAGATAATGGGCATATTCCTCATTAATCTCTAAGTGGAGACTAGATAACCACCATCAAGTCCAAGATGCTGTAGAAGGTAATCCTGATACCCAGACTAACAGGATAACTTATTAGTCATTTCCATTCCGAGTTAGGGCTCGATCACTTTAACTAGGTGGCTGGCTCCCAGCTCTGAGTTCACTTCTTCGGGTCTCAGATTCATCCACAACATAAGGGGCCTGAGCCAAATAATTTCTAGAACCTTTTTCACCTGAACACTATGTGCTGCTAACTCAGTTTATTCCTCTGAGCCTCGGTTTTCTCATTTGTAAAATGGAGACTATTGGACTATTGTCTTTTTTTTTCCTAACAAGAACGTGAGAAGTCACCAAAACATGGCATATAAAGAGTTTTGTATTTACAAAACTGGCAAATCCCCGGGCCGGGAAGTGAGGAAGGGGTCATTTTTCGGGTCTTGTAAGGGAGGTGAGGAGTAGGGGTGGAAAAAATGATTACCTCAGTGATGAGTGGAGGCGGCGGCAGCTCAGATAGGGGCAAAGGGGCTAAGGAAAAGGCCAGTTCCGAGGCCCTGAAACAGAGAAAGGCCGAGTCAGTGAGGGCGAGGGGCGTCTGAAGCTGAGGGCCCAGGCCCGGCTTCCCACTCCATACCCTGACGTCTTACCATTTCCCACTGTGCTGCAAACCCCGCTCCCGGCTCAGCCCTGCAATCCGGAGGAGCTGCTTTTTGATTTCTCGCAGATCCGAGAAATCGCTACAAGTACCCGAAGTCACCACAGAAGGCATAGATGCCGCGACAACAGAGACCAGAGCAGCCATATTCCTGACTCTGTTGGCCTAGCCAATCACGCGAGGTAATACTTGCTGGCTATCACCTAACAAAGAACCCTATGGCTATAGGACAGCTCCCGTGGCGGATAGGCCAATCAGGACTAGGGTTTTTCATCCGATCCAGAATAGGCTAGGTAGGCTCAGATGCTGAGACCTTTGATTGGTTGAGAGTCTTTGAGGCGGGAAAGTCAGAATTAAAAAGTCAGAAGAGCCCCGGCACCTGGGAAAAGGAAGAAAGCCGCCGGCCTCTCCCAAATGGAGGCGGTGCTAAACGTGAGCCGAGGATGATGATTGGATGCTGGACAAGGATAGTGGGCGGAGCCTTTGTAGGACGGGGTGGGACCCTGAAGGTTTGATTTGTTCCTATGGAGATGAGAGGGTGGGCAGAATAAGGGGAGGGGCAATTCTCCTACTTTCTAACTTTATTTGAGTTTGTGGGAGAAAGTATTCTTTCCTTGTATTTATGGCAGAATGCATTTGTAGCTATGGTTGCAACGTGTTCTGCAGAGACCAAGTGGCTGGTAAATGCCTGGCACTGTGCTAGACCCTGTAAATGAAGACACTGAGTTTACATTCGCAAATGAGCTTTAAAAAAAAAGTAATTTCAAGGAGAGACCCGAAAAATGGTGAGGGGTGGAATTAGGAAGAAACCTCAAATAGAAAGTTGGGAACTGAGCAGGGTTTAGGAGGAAGCTGGTTTGAGGAAAGAAAAAATTTCCTGTAAGTGGAACCACTTAATAGGACAGTTTGAGTGGTGAAGGAATTGGTAATTAAGTATAGCAGTTGAGGATCATTTCAAGGAATTAAGAATTTTTACCCAGAGGAAAAAAAATTGGGGGAAGAGAAGAGTTAAAATCTGGTCTCAGACAGTTATTATCTGTGTGACCCTGGACAAATCACTTAACCCTATTTGCCTCACTTTCCTCATTTGTAAAATGAATTGGAGAAGGAAATGACAAACCACTCCAATAACTTTGCCAAGAAAACCCCAGATGGGGTGACAAAGAGTCAGGCAGGAAAGTCATTGAAAAATGACTGAACAAGGGTTGGTTAGGTGGCACAGTGGATAAAGCACCCGCCCTGGAATCAGGAGTACCTGGGTTCAAATCTGATCTCAGACACTTAATAATTAACTAGCTATGTGGCCTTGAGCAAGCCACTTAACCCCATTTGCCTTGCAAAAACCTAAAAAAAAAATGACTGAACAACAAATTTAAAATTATGGGTCATTTTTCTTAGCCTGGAAATATACAGTATTGCTTAATAAAAAAATAGATTATGATATTCACAAAATTAGTTGATGGAGACCAGATGATACATTGGGAAGAGTACTAGACAGACAATGTTAAAGGACCTAGATTCAAATTCTGGCTTTCCTACTTAATATCTGTGTTGTTAATAAAATGGAGATTTATGGATTAGGTGATCATGAGAACAATTAGGATATAACTAGGATTGAATCCATATTCAAAGAGTTAATGATTAATGAACCCATTGAAAAGTCCTTAGGGGAGTATTTCAAAGCTCTAAGATCAGGAGGTAGAGGTGGGCTTTCAGGTCTCTGGTCCTGGTGCCCACTGCTGGTGTAGCCAGATATATTAGGAGTCAATAAGTTAAAAGTAAAAACCAACACTCTGCTACTGGAGTAGAGAAGAAGGATCCTGAGCTGATGAGACTATTAGATGTTGAGCTGGAGAAATGAATCACTTCACCACTTTCTCAACTTTTTCCTGTTTACAATCTGTGATCCAAAGATGGGTATGCATACCTCTGCTTAATGCTTTTCCAGAAGCTACATGTGCCAGGAATTTCTCCTGGCCATCCCAACAGAACTGGAATGGCAAAGGGAAAGATTTGGATGAGAATTGTGGGGAGGAAGAAGTATATGTCTTTTAAAATTTTTCTTTTTGTAATATGCTTATTTATTAAATATTTACCAATTACATGTAAAAAATTTAACATTCATTTTTGAAAATGTTAAATTCTAAATTCTTTCCATTCCCTCCTCCCATCCATTGCAAAGGCAAGAGCTATGATGTTAATTTATAAATGTGTACCATGGGGAGAGGGAATAGAAAAATTTGGAACTCATAAATGAGAAAATTGAAAATTGAAAAACCACCATTGCATGTCATTGGAAAAATAAAATAAAACTTCAATTAAAAATTAGAAATATGAAATCAGAGTTTACGTTTTCATGTTGTAGACCTTGATCAGCCAAAAATCATTTTTTAAAGTGTTTTCTATGTACAGGGCACCATGCCAAGCACTGGGAATACAAAGAAGAGTAACACTTGCCTAATTGGGAGAGACAATATACAGATAACTATGTACATATAAGACAGTATGTCTATAAAGTAAATGGAAGATAATCTCTGTGGGAAGACACTAGGTGAAGGGGAATAGAAGGAAAAGGAAGAGAACCAAGTAAGGTTCTCTGAAATTTTAAGAAAGCATTGAGGCAGAGATAAAGAGAGAAGCCAGCATGGTGGATTGCTGGTGAAAAGAGGTCAAGTTGAGAGATGAAGCATAATGTGTGAAGAACTGCAAGAAGGTAGGTGTTACTTGATCAACATGTATATGAAGAGAATTACAGTGTAAGATAGAAAGGTAGGAAGAAATCGGGTAGTGAAGTATATTAAAAGACAAAAAGAGCATTTTTATATTGGATCCTGAAAGTTATTAGGCATGACTGAAGTTTACTGACTTATGATAGAGGTGATCAGATTTGCACTTTAGGAAAATTACTTTGGCAGATGAGTGAAGAATATGGAAAAGAGATTTGAAACAAGAACACCTGCCTCAGAAAGGCAATCAAGGCACAAGGTGATGAAAACTTGCACCAGGGTATAATCTGTGAGTGAAGAAAGACATTGGGAAGGTATGTATGACAAGACTTAGAACCTATCAAATATGTGAAATGAGTGCAAGAGGTGAAAATAATAGTAATGTTTTCAGCTTCATGACTGAGAATATGGTGATGGTCTCCATCATAGGAAATTCAGAAATTCAGAAGATGGAAGATTTCAGGGAGGGAAAGAAGAAAATGAATTCTGGGGAAGAAAAAAATGAATTTTGATTTGGATATTTTGCATTTAAGTTGTCAATATGGCACACAATTCAAGATCTACAAGGCAGATGGTGAAAGGATCCTGTATCTAGCTCAGAAGAGAGACTAAGTTTAATATGTTCATCTAGGCATCAACTTCATAGAAATTATAATTAAATCCATAGAAACTGATGAAATTAGTAAATGAAAGACTATCAAATAAAAAGAGATGTCTTAGATCTGAGCGTTAGAGGACAAACCACTGTTTTTATAGACAAGTTCAAGCTTTATTTAAAGCTTTAAGTTTAAAGTTAATAAACAAGGGGCGGCCAGGTGCTGCAGTGGACTCCAGTGCCCTGGAATCAGGAGTACCTGAGTTCAAATCTGGTCTCAGACACTTTATAATTACCTAGCTGTGTGGCCTTGGGCAAGCCACTTAACCCTATTTGCCTTCCAAAAAACAAAAAGAAAAGTTAATAAACAAATCATAATTAATAAATAAAAAGGAGAACAGTGCCACAAGCCTCAAATCTATGGAGTATCCCATCTCCAATGTGTGACCTACCAGAGCAGAAGTGAACATAATGTACTCTAAAAAGCAGAGGCTAAACTAATCTACATTTTTATAGAGATGGAAACAAGTTTATTTAGTGCCCATGGAAGATATGTATTTTTAATGGACATGCTGTCCCGTAAAGGATACTGAGAAAGTGTTCAGACAAATAGGAGAAAAACCAAGACAGCAGTCAAGAAAGCCTGGAGAAGAGAGTAAACAACACTTCCTAATGCTTCAGAGGTAAGTATGACAAAACTTGAGAAAAGGTCAGTAGATTTGACAGTTAAGAGCTCGCTGGTGGTTTTGTGAGTGCAATTTCAGTTGAATGATGAAGTTGAATACCAGACTGAGGGAGATTAGCATCAAGAATAATTAGCTCTGGGGCGGCTAGGTGGCGCAGTGGATAGAGCACTGGCCCTGGAGTCAGGAGTACCTGAGTTCAAATCCAACTCAGACACTTAATAATTACCTGTGTGGCCTTGACCAAGCCACTTAACCCCATTTTCCTTGCAAAATCCTAAAAAAAAAAAAAAAAAAAAAAGAATTAGCTCTCTAAATGAGTGTAGGTAAAGAGAGAGATGGGATGAGAGTTAACAAGGTGTCAGGACAGGGCAAAGAGTAAGGGCTGTATAGCCCCTTCCCCAAAGTCCATTGGTATGGGACTCTCTTCACGATGGAGATGAATGCCCTGCCTTGCATGAAAGCCTTCAATCCTCTGTGAGTTTGGAGTCATCTTCCAGCTTTGAGAGAGAAGATGGAAAAGGCCAATCTTATACCAGGTATGAAATAAGCAATTTCCCTTCTATCCAAATTCCCAGCTAGTAAACTAAAAACTTAGGGGGACAAGATCCCCCCATGGGGGACTTGGTTGAGATCCAGGTCTCTATCTTGATTGAGCTAAGTTAATTTGCTTCCAGTGGAAGAGTTCCTTCATCCTGTTTTGTCTGGTGTATATATTCCCCTATGAGTATCTTTGCTTTCTTTTCTATGTATATTCATTATAGTACAGCTATTTGGTGGGAAAGGGATCAAATCTTGAATATAAAACTTGGGATCCTCCTCCCCAACTAATGACACAATAACCAAAAGTTAGGTGGACTATGATCATATCCCATAAATAATAACATTTAATGGAGCAGATAGTTATAATTCTAACCCAGTAGACCTCTCTATCTCACCTTTGAGTTACACAAGACTCCAGTGCTATAGGGTATAGTGCACTCCCCCCCCAAATGTAGGTTGGACAGGTGCAAGGAAACAGCCCTTGCCATATGTGAGCCCTCCCTCTGCAGACAATATCCTGGGAAAGTAATGAAGGATGAAGGGATTAGAGATCAAGATAAAGACTATGTTCAATAAATTAAATGATCATAAAAGTAAATTAAATACCTCAGTTCATGAATGGGGTAGAGGTTCATGAAAAGAGAGAAAAAAAAGATGGGTTTGAGTGTGTCATGATTTATGATCATAGATTTTATATTTTAAGATTTTGAGTATTCTTCCTTTTCATCTTCTAAGTTAATTTTGGAACTGCTCAAAAGAGGTTGAACCAAACTACTCAGCTCCAATACTAAAGTTGTGAACTTGGCAGTCCGTTGCTGCTTAGTTGTTTGCAGTCTGAACACTTAGCTAAGAGAAGCAATGCTGCCATTGATTGATTGAGCCTATCTCACACAGAAGCCAGAAAGAAACTAGTACAACCACAGATCTATTGACTCAAGTAGAGCTCTATCTGGGGGGAAACAGATTTATTGTTATCTAAAATTAGATCATTAATAGTGATATTATGTCTTTCTATAAATAAGAACAGAGCATTTTTACATTGTAAATCTTAAAAATATAGGGTTAAAATAACAGGACAGAAAATATAGATTAGTCATGAAGTTTTTATTGTCTGGAATTTCCTGTAAACCTGTAGGTGGAAGCTATCTGTCCAAGATGACCATCCCAAACCAAAAGAGAGCAGAATATTTATCCAAAAACAAAGGATGGGGGGGCAGGGATCATTAATCTCCTTGGTGGCTTGACCATAAAGGTTGCACAATATTAAGTTGCCCAATTACTCCTTAAAAACTATCATCCTTATACAATTACCATCTGATGAATTATCTCTTCCCGTACTTTAAGCATCATGAGGCCATAACAAATTTTCCAATTTTCTAATCATTTGTCTTCCTGAGTTTGTAATTAACCTAGAGGGAGATACCCATAGGTCTTGACTTCTTTCCTAATGGCAAAGATGACCGAGACATGTAAATAGTTTGAGAAACTTTTTTTAATCATGCATATACCTTGAGAAACTTATTTTATTATATTTTGATCAGAGATGACATCATTTTGTCAGTTATACATCAACTAAAGAGGAGCAGAAAAAATGAGGGGCATATTAAGGGAGAGATATCTCTTGGAGAACTAGGGTTGTTAGAAGAATGAGCAGGCATCAAACATAAGGTCTGTCTATAGAGGATAGGGATGTGGATAAGTATGGATGATGCATTTACAGAGTCAAAGGGAAAGTTACAGAGATCAAAAGGGAGCAGTCCCCTTTGATTAAGTAACCCATACAATTAAGAACAACAAGAGGGAGAAAGTAAGCAATAGTACAAAATTCTGGTTCATTTCTTCTTTCTTCTGAAGACATTTGATGTCCTTCCGTATCTCAGGAGTCTGGCAATGACCAGTATTTTTAAAGTACATTGAGGTTACTTGTAGCTATCTTCCTTTCTGGTAAAAGAAATAGCTAAACACAAATTGTATCTGGTCAAAACTTATAATTTTGGAATCTCTGATTTACCAATTGTCACACAGAGACCTGAGTTACAAATAAAAATTTGAGACCAAACCACTTTTATACACTTTATACAAACCACTTTTAAAAGACTCAGTTTAATATTTGGCATTTTTATTTTATTTCCCCCATTTGGAAGATGCAGTCCCACTAACGAAAAAAAAAAGCTTCCATGAAAATAGGTATTCTAGGGGCAGCTGGGTGGCACAGTGGATAGAGCACCCGCCCTGAAGTCAGGAGTACCTGAGTTCAAATGTGGCCTCAGACACTTAATAATTACCTAGCTGTGTGGTCTTGGGCAAGCCACTTAACTCCATTTGCTGTGCAATAAATAAATAAATAAGTAAATAATAGGGATTCTGATACAAAGTTAAAAAAAGTATTTTTTTCCTAATCAACTTCAGTTTGTAATACACATTTGATAATCATTTTAGAACAGAGTATATCTAGGGGATTTATAAATAAAAATTTTAACTTCTTGCCCATCTTTAAAAAAAAATTTTTAAAATCTTAGCTGAAAATGGATTTCTCTTTTAAAAATTAAGAAAAAGAAAATTTTCTTAATTTTTTTTAATTTTTAAAATTTTTTTTAAAATGGACCACCCTTAGCATTTGAAAGGTTAAAGGATCTTAATTTTCACAGGAACATGTAGCTGATGACAGATACCAAGGCTATAATTAATAGCTGGTTATTAGAATTAGCTAGTTGTAAGCAAAAATGGCATAAATTAATATGCTTTTTGTTCTGATCAGTTGACATGATTATAAGAATTTACCACCAAAAACTAAGGACATAAGAAAGGAAAATTTTCCTTTTTTAAAAAAAAAAATTTGCATGTCATTTTCCAGGTAAGGTTATGTGACTGATCAAATGCCTTGAACAAGATTTTAAATCTTCCAGTGAAACTTCCAAATATCATATTTGGGAAACTGAGTTAGGAAAATCCAGTCTTAGAGCTAACTAAAAAGTTACTTTCCCAGCCTTTTTCAGTGAACCTATCACCAATAGTATGACCAATCCCCCTGGGCTTCCAACCTCATAGGACATTTAATCTAACATTTCTTTTAAACCCACACTCAGACTCAGATAGAAAGCCAATCGTCAGTCTCATGAGATCCTTAATGGTGAATTCCTATGATCAAGAGTGAATTGAGCTCTAAAGGATCAATATATGTCATAATATAAATTTATAATCTTACAGTGGCAACAAAACAAAAAATTATTTTTTCAAAAACCTTAAACACTGATTATACTTAAAAAGAGAAAATAAAATAAAGAGATAAAAATTAGTAAAAAAAATTTTCAGAAACTACTGCCACAAATTATTTTATCAATACTCCCTGTGAGTTAGAGGGGTGAATAGCATCACTTGTAAACAAAAAGAAAAAACGAGGTATGTAACAATTCCTTTTCTTCCTCAAAGGGCAGGAAGGGAGTTCCCTCAAATCCATTTCATTTGACCAAGGAGCCTCTACTTCTGCTCTTTAAGGGGAAAGACCATGGACATCATTATTTTATTCATCTGGGTAGTGGAACATTTTGAGGCAAATGCCAGGCCTACTCCAAGTAGGATAAAAGCAATGATAGCTACTATTCCAGTAATGAAAAAAAAAAGAGATCTAATCATACTCTCTGTGCCTGAAGGAAGAGCACTGAAAATACAGGGGGGAGGGAATAAAATAATACCTGGGTCTTTTTGCATTCTAGTGTCTTCCCTCATTGGGTAAGGGCACCATTCATTGAGTTCCTGTAGGTTATCATTGTATAGAAGCTAACTTTGAGAGAGTTATGTTTAGTGAAATATAATAATTAATGTGTCTCTCTGTCTGGAAATCTGATTTTTCTTAAGATGGTTTTGTTTAAAAGGATATGGACCTGGAAGGATTTAGGCAAGGATTATTGATATTGCCTTTAGAAATAGGTCCATATCCTTTTAAACAATAAGAACATCTTAGGTGACTTTAAAATAATTTCAACAGTTATTTCTAATTCCAAATGAAACAAAAGCATCTTAAGAAAAATCAGATTTCCAGAGAGACACATTAATTATTATATTTCACTAAACATAATGTTTTTCATACTCAAATCTTATTTCTTAGAACAACAGCCAAAACAACATAGAGATTTTCTCAACTTTAACCTTATAACATGATGAATTTTTAGAAGGGGAAACTGAAACATATTTCTCCCATTGAGAAGAAAACTGGGTCTTGGATATTGGACATATATGAAGTTAAAAGTCAGTTACATCACCTGTACAAAAATATTTATAGCAGCCCTGTTTGTGGTGGCAAAAAAAAAAAAATGGAAATTAAGTGTCCTTTAGCTTGGGAATGGCTTAACAAACTGTGATATATATCATGGAATACTATTGTTCTATTAGAAACCAGGAGGGACAAGAATTCAGGGAAGCCTGGAAGGATTTGCATGAACTGATGCTGAGCAAGATGAGCAGAACCAGAAAAACATTGTACACCCTGACAGCAACATAGGGGTGATGATCAACCTTGATGGATTTGCTCATCCCTTCAGTGCAACAACCAGGGACAATTTTGGGCTATTTGCAATGGAGAATACCATCTGTATGCAGAGAAAGAATTACAGACTTTGAACAAAGACCAAAGACTATTACTGTCAAATTAGGGGGGGGGGGGGGCGGAGTTACATTATTATGTAATTTTACTATCTCATACTTTATTTTCTGTCACCACATTCAACTGAGATCAATGTATAACATGGCACCAATGTAAAGACTAACAGGATGCCTTCTGTGGGGAGTGGGGGGAGGGAAGCAAGAATGGGGGGTGGGATTTGTAAAACTCAAAATAAATAAAATCTTTCTTAAAAAAAAAAAGTCAGTTACAATCCTCACATGCAAAATGCCACCAATTACAATTTAGGTCCAGATACAGGTATGATGGAGTTTCAAAGAATAATAATACATAAGAGATTTATTTCACTTAAATTTTCTTAATTCATTCATTCTATTGGTTGTCAACAATGCAATTTTAAATTCCCAGATGTTTAGTTTATGAGAGAATCCATCTTTACCAATGATCTTAGTTACAATTATTTACCAATATTTCTTAATATTAGAATACTTAGGACATTCAAAATACCATGATCACAATTATGCATTTTAAAACCCCAAAATTTCTTAATTTAATTTAATACAAAATTTTAGATAATCTGGCACAGAAAATCAGACCATATAATATAGTTATCTAATTAAAAGAGATTGTATATCTTTAACTTCAAATTGTTTAATTTCAGTTGTCAATTTAGGGCTTAATTTAGCCCCTTCAGGACTAATTTTTTTTTCTTTCTGAAATCAAACCAACTAGTTGATAGCACATGGTGAACTAGGAAATTGTTTTGCTGCTAGCAAGGCATGACTACCTTCAAAAAGCTTCCTACAGGGGCGGCTAGGTGGCGCAGTGGATAGATCAAATCTGGTCTCACACACTTAATAATTACCTAGCTGTGTGGCCTTGGGCAAGCCACTTAATCCCATTTGCCTTGCAGAAAAAAAAAAGCTTCCTACAGATATTCATCTCAAATTCTTTCTAGTAGTTTAAACCAGATTTACTATGCTTTCTAAAGGGAAAGTTTATCTTTGCAGTTTCTAGCTGAAACCAAGACACTTATATTATTAAAATAGTCTAACAAGGATCTAGGCCCTGAAATCTTAAAATTGAGGACATTAGATGATAATCTGCTACTGTTTATGAAGCTTAAATTAGTCTTCTTAAACAATTCAAAACCCAAACAACAAAAGAAATAATTCATATTTAGAACTTTCATTTCACTTAGACTGAGACTAAAACATGAACGCAGTTGCCCATGGATCTCATTTTTTCCAAATGTTGTCAAATAAGAGTTTTAGATTATTAATTTTAGCATTCTAAATTATATGTATGTATACATATATATAAAACATGCATACATATTTTTAAAAGTTAATATTAGAATAGGATTTTTCCACTTCCATCCTTTATTCTGAAACTAAAAGCTTAATTACTTGATTACTTGATCACTCCCCAAACCAGTACTGTGGTCATTTTCATGATGCTAGGATTCAGTCTACCCAAAACATGAGCACATCCTAAACCATTTCAAATCTGGGTTCCACACTCCCAGAAAGATTTCATAATTTATCTTTTTATTTAAAGTTCATATATATGCATATTTTAAATTGCCTTAAAAATCAAATTACAAAACTTTAAGAATCTTCCAAATTATAGTCAAATTCTAATAAATTATTCACAAATGTAGAATGGGTAAAAGTTTTTGAATAATTTTCAGAAAAAATTTCAGATTTTTAAAATATGTCTTTCAATTCAACAATATATATATTTTTTTGCAAGGCAAATGGGGGTTAAGTAGCTTGCCCAAGGCCACACAGCTAGGTAATTTTTAAGTGTCTGAGACCAAATTTGAACCCCGGTACTCCTGACTCCAAGGCCAATGCTTTATCCACTATGCCACCTAGCCACCCCCAACAATATATTTTAAATCAATTTAACTTATAAACTATAAAAATAGAATACAAAATTTAACTTGTATAACCTTTAAACAATTAACTTGTACGCCTATTTTTTGTTCCATTTTTTTTCAAAAAAACTTCGAGTTTGGATTCATAAAGAGATAGAGGAGAGGGATTGAGGAGAAAAGCCCAAAATGAATGAGATAAGATAGAGAGCTGTGTAGCTGGACTTCTGGAGCAAGATGTAAGAAATGAATGAGCCATGAGGGTTTGACTCAAAATTTAGGACTTAAAAATAGGAAAAACAGACTTTCTTCCCTAAAACTCTAATTGCTGTATTAAACATTTTCTAGGACATGCTAAAATTACAATTTTGAGAGAAGAATTCCAATTTTCACTCCATCTTCCCAACTTAAAAATCATAGGAAATGAATGATAGGTAGCTAGAAGTCATTTTCCTAGCAAGTGAGATAAAATAAAAAGTGGAGCAATTCTGGTCAATCAGGTGAGGGAAAATTCAACAGACAACTAACACAACGAAAAAAAAACAGGTCAAAATAGATTTTTAAAAGAGCAAAGAGTTGTTTTTTTTTTAAACCTCACCATTCTCCAGCCACCAATATCTCCAAGGGAAAAAAGGCAGGGTTCCTGTGCGTCTTCTTAGGGGCTCCCCACCCTTATGGTTGGTGACAGTTAAAGGCCTTGTTGCCTTATGAGAAGAAGGGGAGGCGAGTGCTGGAGTCCATGTGAAGAAATTCCCATCTCTAAGCTCATTCTGAATTCTTTAACCTGATAAGAGCAGAAATACAAGTTTTAAGCAGAACAACAAATTCACAGGTACCTGAATAGAAATACATACAAACAAAAGTAGGGTTACCTGAACAAAGTCTCACATATCAGGGTTGCAAAGACACAACCCCCTAAACAATAAAAAAAAAATACAAACAACACAAGGGTGCTCCACTGTGCTCTCACCCTAAGGGGTTCCCAAAGACACACACATAGAACTCATCTGAATAAATTCTCACTCCAGTCACCTGGGTACAGATGATACTCGGAGACCAAAGCAGAGAAAATTCTTACCCCGAAAAGAGGCAAGAATTCACATTAAACTCAGAGATAAATTCCAGAGAATGTTTCAACTTCATCCAAAACAAAGGTTCAAATATAGAGCAATTGATTTGAAAAAGTGACAGACTTACCTCATTGCAAGGCTGGTTTTATTTTTAACTCAAAATCTGTCCTAGCTTTTTTGGGGGGATCCCTTAACAGCATTATTAAAAGAGAATCCACCTCCTTTCCAAGTCGAAATTGTCTAATCCTGTATCTGTCAACTAAAACACAAGTTCAGAATAGAGCAGGGATTTGAAAAGTTACATACCTCATTTCTTTCAAGAAGCATGTTTGGGTAGAGAAGGAAGACCTGTCCCTCCTCAAATTCCCATCCACCTCCATAGGTCACAGCACAAGAACTATAAACCTTAAAACTATAGGGTTAAAATAACATGACAGAAAATATAGGTTAGACATGAAGTTTTATTCTCTGAGATTTACTGTAAACCTATAGGTGGAAGTCATCTGTCCAGGATGACCACCCCAAACAGAAAGAAAGGGGAATATTTATCCAAAAACAAAGGATGGGGGGATCATTAACCTCTTTGGTGGTCTGACTATAAAGGATAAACAATATTGTTACCCATTTGCACCTTAAAGACTATCATCGTTATGCAATACTATCTGATGAATTGTTCTCTTCCCAAACTTTAAGCATCATGAGGGCAAGAAGTTTTCCAGTTTTCTAATCATTTGTCTTCTTCAGTTTGTGACTAACATAGGGGGGTGATACCCACAGGTATTGACTTCTCACCTAGTGGCAAAGTTGGCAGAGACATAACGACTGGGTATTTTGAAATCAGTTTTTTTTAATCTAGTTTGAGAAAATTATTATACTTTGATAACACAAAAGCACACAAGTCAAATGTAGTGCCATAGGTGTTACTTATGAGTGTTTTGGCAAGTGAAAGAGGAACTGAGACATGGGAAAGACTTGAACACAGCCTTCATTCACTTAAATCCAATATCTTTGCATATCATAGCATCACCTACCTGAGGTCATGGTCCTCTTGGTTGGACAAACAACAACCTCTTTGTCTTGAAGGACAAACAACACCTCTATGAGATGTAGCAGGAGATGCTCCACTGGGGACCCATCTGGAATGGGTTGGGCAACAGTTTTCCTTCCTTCCTCCTTCCGTCCTTCCTTCTTCCTTCCTCCTTCCCTCCCTCCCTCCCTCCCTTCCTTCCTTCCTTCCTTCCTTCCTTCCTTCCTTCCTTCCTTCCTTCCTTCCTTCCTTCCTTCCTCTCTTCCTTCCTTCCACCTTCTATCCCACCCCCTCTCCTTCCTCCTGAAGTGCCGAGCTTTGTATAACCCCTGTGCTGCCCCGACCCGCGGGGCAGAAAAGTGGGGTGTCGAGGAGGACCCAGCCTGAAATGGAATGGGTGAGAATAAGGAGAGTGAGACCCAAGGATGGTGGATAAGGTCTGAGTTTATTTGAGAAAAATACCTGCTTATATTTTGTAGAGAAGGAACAAGGGGATTAGCTTAGGGGTGGAGTTGGTATGCCTTGGCCTGAGAGAAGGGATAGTCTGTGGTCAATTTGTTCTTGATAATGGAGGGTGACCTTCCTTTATCTTGGCCCTTAGAATGCCTGGAATTTTGTTTGCTCCTTTTATCTTATCTGACAGGGGGCTTCTTGGCTCCTGGTATGTCTGGAATTTATTTGCTCTTTTTATGGGGGCTTCTTGGCCCCTGGCATGTCCCCCCTTTTTTATTTTAAATTTATGGGCAGGATCCCTGTCTTAGGCTGTGCAACTTGGTTTTCATGCTTGGTATCCGTGACCAGGAGGGGACCTTAGCAAGGTCCTTGTTATCTCCTGTAGGATCTGATGTTCCCAAGTCATGGAGTTGCACTAAATCCCGTCATTGGGTATCACTGCAGCCCTTAGGGGGTGCCTTTCCTTGAGCAGATGCGTGCATACCAAGGTGGGCGAGGTGTAAGAGCAGCGAACCTCAAGGGTTCCATTTGGGGGTCCTCACAGGACCCTTGGCTTTTCAATTGGTGATATAAGACCGAAACTGGTTTTCCAAGGGCTGAGTCAATTTGGGATTTGATAAAGTTGGTCAGTCTCCTGAAGGCCCATGGTCCAAAAGAAATTAGAATTAGGAAGCCAATTAATGGGCCTAGAAGGCTTGGGAGCAGAGTAGAGAGCCAGGGGGATGTGGAAAACCAATTTTTATACCATCCTTCACCTTTCTCTCTCTCCCTTTTTCTTTTTTCCAGGCTATCCTTAACCCTTTGCAGACTGTCTTCTACCAGGCCAAGTTTATCCTTAAAAAAACAGCATTCTTCCTTTAGTGCCGCGCAGAGTCCCCCCTGTTGTAAAAATAACAAATCAAGACCGCGTCTATTTTGTAATGCTACTTCAGCTAGAGAGGCAACAGAATCTTTTAGGTGTTCTAACCCTGCTTGAAGTTCTGAGAGATCCTTATCAATAGCAGAGCTAAGCTGGGTGTACTGTGCATTGGAGGAAACTAAGGAGGCAATACCTGTACCAGAGCCAACAAACCCAAGTCCAATCAGGACTGCGAGTGTAACTGCTGTCAGGGGTTCTCTTTTGTCTCTGATAAGGGTACCCCTTCCATGTTCCCAAAATTGGAGGAATTCCTCCGGGTAGTGGACAGTTAGGTGAGGAAAAAGGGAGACAAGGACACAATAGTCCTTTTTATCAAGGAATTGTTTGGTGTCCACAAAGGTGGTTAGTCCTGATGAGCAGGCAAGATAGGTATTAGGAGGGGCTACAGCATATCTATAGGAAGTATTAATAAGGGTATTTTGGTTACATACTGTGTCTAGCTGAAGAGGGGGGAGCATATGTGGGCCAAGGAGACAACGTCCCTGACCGGAGATTTTTGTAAGAGTGAGGCCTTGGGATTCCCCAGTGCCCCATCTGAGATCATCCGTTCTGTTGGAGTGTGTGATGTTCCCGAATTGAGCAATACCTTCATAGAAGGGTGGGGAAGAGGAATAGCAGATCCAGCATTCTTCCAATGAAGAATTCTGTATCTGGGTCAAAGCTTGTACAGAGGCATTAATGAGAGTAAGTATAATATGGGTAGTAGAGGGAATGCTAACAGGGAGGGTGGGTCTGTAGGAGGGGGTGTCAGGAGTGGGTAGGTTAGGGTTAGGGTTAGTGTCAGGAGTGGGTAGGTTCAGGGGTCTTATATTGGGGAGGTTGACAAGTGGCCCGACATCTACCAGTTGGGGGGGTGTAGGGATGGTTTGGGTAAGTCTTATGGTAAATATTAAACCCTCATCGTTCCCATCCTTGTACAATCTGAGTCCCCAGGTGTATCCTTTTCCCCATCCAGATGCCCTTTTACCTTCTGTCGTGAACTGGATTTTTAGGGGGTTACACCAAGGATGATCTTTACAGGAGGAGATGAAAGGACAGGAGAAGGAGGGGGCATGGTTAAGGGAAAGGGGGGCATGGTTAACCACAGGGCTCCCCAGGGTTTTCCTTATACATTCCTTGGTGGAATAATTGGTAGAGACGGTAATGAAATCCGAGCCTGAGTTTCTGATCCAGTCCCCAGTTCCTGTTGTTTCACAGCCCCATTGTTTACAGAAAAAGTCTACGGCTCTGCCACATTGAGGCTTTGAGGCATGGGGTCCGGGACAAACATAAAAGGTGAGGAACCCAAGCCTTCCTCTCTGGTCCGGGGTAAGGCATAGAGTGTCCCATCCTGCGTATGGTCCTGCTAATCGGCAGAGGTCTGGATACAGAGGAGGCCAGGGTGTCGCGGAGTCAATTTTGGAGGTACTCCAGATGTGGAATCCTTGAGCATCTTCGACTGACCAGGTGTAATTAAGCAGTTGGTATGAGCAGGACAGCGGAAGGAGCAGGCACAGGACGAGTGCCTTCATGCTGGATCTTTTATCTACAAGAGAGCACAGAGGGAGATTCCTCAGGGGGTTCCCTGGGTGGATTATGTAATTTTACTAGACGCTCGGGTAGCCATCTAGCATTTTGAGCTGATGAATCATAAATACAGGCATGTCCTTTACCCCAGATAAGGACTGGGTCAGGTCCTTGCCATTTGTTGGAGATGGGATCTCTCCACATAGCCTGTGCATAGTTGTGTTTAGTAGTGGGGTGCCAAAGGCGATCTGCTGCAGATTTGGCATTAGCATCAAGGGAGAGGAAATTGAGGACAAAGAGGGCATGGTTAAGAATGGTTTTAGCATTATTAATCTTGGGGTAGAGTGTTTCTGACCCTTTCTGTAATTTAGTAATCATGTTTTTGAGCGTTTGGTGGGCTCTTTCTACAATGCCCTGTCCTTGAGGGTTATAAGGAATTCCTGTAATATGTTTGATACCTAAACTCTGACAGAAGTTACGGAAGGAGACGCTTGCATATCCGGGGCCATTGTCTGTTTTAATGATCTTAGGGTTGGGGAGTGTAGCCAAGGCGGCCAGAACATGGTTAATAACATGGCGGGTAGCTTCACCGCTCTGGGGGGTGGCAAAAATAAACCCACTGAAGGTGTCGATAGAAACATGGATGTACTTAAGCTTTCCAAAAGGTGCATAGTGGGTGACATCCATCTGCCAGACTTCACCAGGAACCAACCCCCGGGGATTGACACCGAGGTGTGGCTCTGGGAGCAGGACAAGACACCCTGGGCACTGTTTGACAATTTGTCTTGCTTGTTCCCTGGTTATGCCAAATTTAAGCCTGAGTGTCTGTGAGTTTAGGTGGTGCAGCTTGTGGGCCCGCGTGGCAGCCTCTAGGGGACACAGCAACACAGGCTCATAAGCTACCCCACAGAAACCTGTTCCTTTTCCTAAAAATGGGTCTTGAGTTGCCCGGTCCACTTGTGCGTTCCCTTCTGTCAGGGGGCCTGGGAGGTCAGAATGGGCACGAATATGACCAATGAAAAAGGGTTGACTTCTGGAAAGTATGAGCAACTGTAACTTGGCAAAGAGAGGGGAGGCATTGGTAGATGGTCGTATATAAGGGACAGTTTCTAAAAGGGGTACCGAGTGGGCAACGTAGGCACTATCTGTGTACAGATTTAAAGGATCAGGGACTGCCTCAAAAGCCCAGATGATCGCAGCAAGCTCTACAAGTTGTGCTGAGGTGTATGGGAAGGTGAGGGAGGTGATCTTCCCATTTACGCTCACTGCGGCTTTCCCAGATGCTGAGCCATCTGTGAAGATGAGATGGGCCTCCTTGAGGGGTGTCCTTTTAGTTATTTTGGGGAAGACTACAGGTGTTATTTGCAGGAACTGAATAAGTTTGTCAGGGGGGTAGTGATTGTCTATGACTCCCGGGAATGAGATACAGCTCACAGCCCAGTCATCATCGTTCAATAGGAGCCAATTTATTTGTGATGCTGTGTATGGGCAAATGATGCGATCAGGTTCTTTGCCAAAGAGTCTTACTGCAGCTTCTCTTCCTCCTTTAAGGAGGTCAGCAGTGAGGTGTGGGTATGATGGGAGAATTTTGGTGGGGGTGGCTGGCATGTGTATCCAAAAAAGTGGATGATTTTGCCAAAGCAGGCCAGTGGGAGAGAGATTTGTGGGAAAGAGCAAAAGCCAGAGAGGCTTTTCAGGGCTATAATATCCTATGTGTTGGTTTTTTATGGCTTGCTCGACTAGCATCAGGGCTGAGCGGGCTTCTGGTGTCAAGGAGCGTGGGGAGGTGGGCTCTGGGTCTCCCTTTAAGATGTCAAATAATGGCTTTAATTCCCCTGTTGTTAGTTTTAAATAGGGTCGGAGCCAATTGATGTCTCCTAGTAATTTCTGAAAATCATTGAGGGAATTCAAATGATCAATACGAATATGGGCTTTCTGGGTCAAGATTTTGTTAGTAAAAAGTTCAAATCCAAGAAATAACTGGGGGGGTTGGGTCTGAACTTTTTCCGGGGAGATCCGGAGTCCTCTTTTTTCTAGTGCCTCTATAAGTTTCTGAGAGATAGTTACCAATTCTTTTTCTGTAGGTCCTGCAAGGAGGATATCATCCATATAATGGATGATATAGAGTGAGGGATATTGTATCCTAAAGGGGTCAATAGTCTGGGCTACGTACTTTTGGCAGAGTGTAGGGCTATTGGTCATGCCCTGGGGTAAGACTTTCCATTGAAAGCGTGGGAATGGGCCACGGCAATTGGTGATGGGCAGGCTAAAGGCAAAGCGTTTACAGTCAGCGGGATGGAGAGGGATTGAGAAAAAACAATCTTTGAGGTCAATAACTACCTTGGTAAAACCTTCAGGGATGGCTACAGGCGAGGGAAGACCAGGTTGCATTGCCCCCATGGGGATCATAGTTTTATTAACTGCTCTGAGGTCATGTAAAAGTCGCCATTTACCTGAGCGTTTTCGGATGACAAAAATGGGGGTGTTCCAGGGGGACACAGAAGGTTCGATGTGTCCTGCATCTAATTGTTCCTGCACTAATCTAAAGGCTGCATCCAATTTAGCCTTAGGAAGGGGCCACTGGTCAATCCAGACGGGATGGTCATCTTTCCATGATATTTTTTCCGCCTGTAGTGCAGGGGGACCAGTGGCCCTTATAAAAAATGGTTTTCAAACCCTAATCCTAAGCGCCCTGTTTTTCCTGTAATTTGCAAAGGGAACGGTTGACCTTGCTTTTCTTTTCCAAGACCTTGTCCAGGGAGAAATCCTTGAGCAAGCATCTGGCTGGTTACTGTAAAATTAGGGCTGAACATAATGACTCCCATTTGGGAGAGAATGTCTCTTCCCCAGAGGTTAACAGGGAGGCCAGGGACTACATAGGGTCGAACAGTACCTACATTTCCTTCCTCATCTTTCCAGGGGAGCCATTGAGAACTTTGTAGGGCATTTTGAGATTGTCCTATTCCTTGTAGGTGGGTCATAGAGGGCTGAAGAGGCCAGGAGGGCGGCCAACTTTCTTTGGAGAGGACTGTGGAGTCCGCCCCAGAATCTAGTATGCCAGAAAAGATCCGGCCCTGAATGGTTAATTTAAGTGTGGGGCGTTCCTGTGAAATGGTTTGAGCCCAAAAAACATCTGAAGACCCTGGGTTGGAAGCTCCCCTCCTTTGTGTAACTGTTGAATATTGGGTTTGCAGGGGGAGCGGGAGTGCTTGGGCAAGGCGTTGTCCTTTCTGAATAGTGATGAAGTTATTAAGAGCGGACACCATTATTCTAATTTCTCCTGTATAATCATTGTCTACAAGAGAGGGGTGGACAATAAGGTCACCCAAGGTGGAGGAGGCACGGCCAATTATAAGAAAAAGGAATCCCTGAGGGGGGGGGGCCATAGACGCCAGTGGGGATCATACTGGGACCATCCTCAGGGTTTAATATTGTACAGGAGGAGGAACACAAGTCCACCCCTGCACTCCCTGTGGTGGCTCTGCGTAATGGTAGGTGGGCAAGCTGTTCCCCGAGGCTTGCGGGTTGGGGGTTGTTTGAGGGGCCCGGGGCTGGCCCCTCTTGCCGTTTCCCGGAAACGGGACAATAGGTTGGCCTTCAGCGTTGGTGGTGGATCGACAGGTGTTGGCCCAGTGCTTTCCTTTCCTACATCTGGGGCAGAGGGTCTGTGGTTGATTAGGTCTTTGGAAAAAACCTCCTGTGTTGTTGTTGGTAATTGGGCATTGGCGGGCAAAGTGGCCTTCCTGGCTACACCTAAAACAGGTCTTAGATTGGTCAGAGTGCTGAAGGGCTGCCCCAACAGCTAAATGAACTGCCTGCGTAAGGGGGTCTATGTCTCTACAGAGCCTTATCATTTCATCTAAGGTTTTGTTTCTCCATTTTCCCCGTAAAATGGAGCGGCAAGTGGCATTGGCATTCTCATAGGCTAAGCGTCTAACAAGCTGGTCATCAGCCGCTTCCTGCCCTAGGGTCCTCTCTGTAGCTTCCAGGAGCCTGCTTACATATTCTGAGAATTCCTCCTGGTTTCCTTGGACGATTTTATTGAGGGGTGCAAAAGGGGAGCTAGTGTTGGGAAGGGCCCGCCAGGCAGAAATGGCAGCACTAGCTGCCTGAGCAAGCAATCCAACTGGGAGACGTGACTGCCGGGTTTCACTAGCATACTTGCCCTGCCCTGTGAGTTTTTCATAAGCTCCCTTAGAAGTTTTATAGGTAGTTGAAGCAATGGTTTGACAACGATCAAAAAAATCAGCCTTCCAGGTGAGGAACTGTCCTCGTGTAAGTACTGCCTGGACAACCCTGAGCCACTCGGAGGGGAGAAGATGTCCCCCACGGGGGATGGCTTCTAGTGCTGAGAGAGTAAAGGGGGCATTAGGCCCATAGGTCTTAACAGCTGTATGTAAGTCTTTCAAGTTTTTGAAGTGGATTTTTCTATAATTTAGTGATTTTTGTTCCCCTTGACGATCTGCCACTTCCCTTTCATCTTCCCTGCTCCTATTCTCCTCTTCCTCTTCTTCGCTATGGGAAGACTCGGGGGGCTCAGCCTCTCCTGCATCAGGGTCACTATCATCTTGGCGGGATCTTGTCATGACAGGGAATGCCATTTGTTTTTTATAATTCATGGCAGCTTCTGCCTTAGAGTGTCTCTGTTTTGTTTTGCTTACACTTCTGGTTTTTGAATTAAACTGGTTTTTTAAGAGGGGGATTTTAAGGGACCTTTGTAATGAATCCTGTAGGGCAGACAACTCACCGGAGAGCTGCGCATATTGTGTTTGGAGATCTAAAACCTCACGGAGTTCTTTTACTTGCACGGATAGTTGCTCCCGTGCCTTATTGAGTGTGGTCATATTAGGTCCCAGGGGCAGGAGGGCAGGGGCAGTTAGGTATGGAGGGGGAGCGGAGGCTAGGGGCCAGTCTGGGTTATTATATCTAGCAGCTTCTTCCTCAAGTTCTGCCTCATTGCCTGGGTCTAGAGGCTCTGAGTCTGGGTCCATCTCTGGACTGGACTGGAGATTCTTATTTCTTGTAAACACTGGGCAGGTTATGGGCTCCTCTGCTGGTGTTATCTCAGAAGGGAGAGGAGGATAGAGGGATTTGCTTGGGGGGATTTCAATAGCTGCTGAGGGAGATCTAGCTGGAGTTTTAGGGGGTTTCGCTTCCTCTTCTTTCAAAGACTTTATAGAGGCTGTACGCGAAAGAGGGCGAAGGCAGGACTCTGCAACTAAAAGAAGCTGTTTTTTTGTGGGGTCCCTGGTTGCGCTTTCCACTATGTCTCTTATAAGACCCCAGTAAGAAAGGGCTGAAACAGGGACGGCATTGGGTCCTTCTATTTTCAATTTCTGATTAAGATCTCTTCCTACTTTCTGCCATTTGTCTGGGTGGATCTCAGGTCCTGTTACCAGAAACCACGGGCATACTTCATCTATAAAAAGGAAGAATCTAACAAGATCCTTTTTCTTTACTTTAACTCCCCTGTCTTTAAGTGCCAGTTTAAGGTCCCGTATAAAGACCTGTTCTTTAGACAGCTTGGAACCCATGAGAAAAGAATGAGGCAGACGTCACTTACCTATTCGTGGGGCTCTCCGGAGCGATCAGAGGGGGTCGCGACGATTCTTCTTTACGGGGTCTGCCTGGCAAGAGTCCGTGCCTCGAGCCACACGATGGGCGCCACGTGCCCCGACCCGCGGGGCAGAAAAGTGGGGTGTCGAGGAGGACCCAGCCTGAAATGGAATGGGTGAGAATAAGGAGAGTGAGACCCAAGGATGGTGGATAAGGTCTGAGTTTATTTGAGAAAAATACCTGCTTATATTTTGTAGAGAAGGAACAAGGGGATTAGCTTAGGGGTGGAGTTGGTATGCCTTGGCCTGAGAGAAGGGATAGTCTGTGGTCAATTTGTTCTTGATAATGGAGGGTGACCTTCCTTTATCTTGGCCCTTAGTATGCCTGGAATTTTGTTTGCTCCTTTTATCTTATCTGACAGGGGGCTTCTTGGCTCCTGGTATGTCTGGAATTTATTTGCTCTTTTTATGGGGGCTTCTTGGCCCCTGGCACTGTGCAAATGTGGCAGAGGGGTGTCCTTGAAATTTCTGGGTCCCTAGAACTTTCTCATTATGAAAATATAACTTCCTGGTGGTCTTGCACCATCTGCCCCTAAGTCTGGGAACCATCCTGACAGAAAGGCACATCTTACTTAAAATAACTGACCCTGTGGTCACAAGATGCACCATAGATCTTTTGTGTCATCAGATGTTGAGTAACCTAACTTTTGCTGTATTTCCTGCTTCTGTAACTCCCATTTATGCAATAGAGCCCCCTCCCCTCTATGGTTTTAACTTTTATAAACCCCACTCTCCCTTTGTTCAGGGATGCTCATTTTGGATAACTCTGATCTCCATCAGTCCCAGCAATAAACTCCACCCTAAAACTCTGTTGGTCTCGATCTCACTTCTGTTTCAGCACAACACTTCCTTCCTTCCTTCCTTCCTTCCTTCCTTCCTTCCTTCCTTCCTTCCTTCCTTCCTTCCTTCCTTCCTTCCTTCCTCCCTCTCTCTCTTTTCTCTGCAGTTCATGGCACTTATACAAAAATTGATTATGTACTAGGGCATAAAAACCTAATGATCAACTGCAGAAAGGCAGAAATAGTGAATACATCTTTCTCAGATCACTTTATATTTTTTTTTAGGTTTTTTGCAAGGCAAATGCGGTTAAGTGGCTTGCCCAAGGCCACACAGCTAGGTGTCTGAGACAGGATTTGAACCCAGGTACTCCTGACTCCAGGGCTGGTGCTTTATCCACTGTGCCACCTAGCCACCCCTCTTTCTCAGATCACAATGCAATAAAAGTCATATGCAATATTGGGCCAAGGAGATATAGACCCAGAACTAATTGGAAACTGAATAAAATCCCAGCTCTATTCCAACCAGTATCTTAGTTGACATATATGGCTTTAGATAATTTTGACTTGGAATTGGGATAAACTATCTTTTAACAATATTGGATATGGAATCCTAAAAAAAGTTAGGACAGTTTTGAGTCTAACCAAAACTGTCCTTGGAATAAGGTGAAGCTACCACCTTTTCAACTCAATTGATTTTTGTGGAAATTAAATATTCTCTGTATTTTACCTCTGATTTGTTAGGGATTACTAGTAATTGCCTTTTTTTTCTCAACTGGGGTGGGTGCTGAAGACTTGTCCCTAGATCTAAGTGTAGAATTTTTTTTTTTTCTGAAAGCACCAAGTCAGACTCTAGAGAAGCATGGAGTGACTTACAGGATCTGATGCTGAACGAAGGGACCAGAATCAAGAGAACATTGTACACATCAACAACAATATTGTGAACTGATCAACCTTAATGAAGCAACTCCTCTCAGCATTTCAGAGAGTTGGGACAACCCTGGGAAAGCTGTTATGGATAATATTATCCACATTCAGAGGAAGAAAAACAAAATAAAACAAAACAAAAAACCTTCAAAATCTGATGAATACCACATTCAATTTTTTAAAAACTTCTCTTATGAGCTTCTTTCCCTTAATCCTAATTCCTCAAGCAAAAACAACAAATTTGTAAACATGCTTAACAGAAATGTATATGTAAAATATTCACCTGACTTTTCACCACTAAGGGGAGGAAAGAAGGGAGGGTGGAAGGAAATTATGTAATTTATGTATATGAATAAATGTTGAAAAACTTTCATAAGATGTATTTGGAAAAATAAAATAGCAATTAAAAAGAAAAGAAAGGACCAAGCACTAGATTTTTGTAGCATTTCTGATGAATATATGGGTCTTGTCTAGTACCTTTAACTTTTATAAACTCCACTCTCCCTTTGTTCAGGGATGCTCATTTTGGATTACTCTGATCTTACCACATTGTCTTTGTCTGTGTTGTGTTTTGAGGACTCTCTAGTGTGAGAGTGATGTGGATTTTCCCAAGGTACTCTGACTTGGTTTGTGTGTTTTGTATTTGTTTGTTTTAAATTTTGTGTTCTGTGTGGCACGGAGCTCTCAGCTATCTCCACCTGGTCAGGCTTGCTGTCAGGTCTCTGGGTTCTGATTGGTCAATTTTCTTTTTCAAATTAGATTTTTTTTCTTTTACCAAAGCTGGTGATTTGACACCACAGGACATGTTTTCCTGAAAATTGAATTGTTTTTTTGAGGGAGAAGGGTTCTCTATTTCTTTCTTCCTAACTTTCCTAATTTCTTGTCTTATTGACTGTCAGAGTTTTTACTCCCCCACCCCGTGTGTGTGTGTGTGTGTGTGTGTATGTGTCTGTCTGTCTGTCTGTCTGTCTGTCTGTCTCTCACTCTTTTCTCTCTTTCTGTCTCTGTCTCTGTCTCTCTCTGTCTCTCTGTCTCTCTGTCTCTCTGTCTCTCTCTGTCTCTCTCTCTCTCTCTCTCTCTCTCCCCTCTCTCTCACTCTCTTTCCCAAAGTCACTGGTTAGCATTGAGCAAGAAACGGCAACCCATTGCTATTTATATCTATTGTTTGGCTTGGCTGGCTGGGCCTCCTGTCTCCCTCTCTGAAATGAGTGGTATTTTTCTACCATGATTATTCCCCCCCACCTTTTAACCATAAAATAGGGGAGAAATTAGATTTCTCTCTTATTTTGCTTTTTCCTATTTAAAACTGGACAATTCAGTCCTTACATTTTGCTTAATAATCTGCGCAATTCTATCACTTTAAAATAGGAATATTTTCGCTCCTACAACTCAACTCTGACTCTCTCTAATTCTAAAAAGATAGCACGGGCTAACTGCTATTCTGAACTGAAAGGTTTTTGTTAAAAAAAAATAGAGAAATATTTGTTTAATTGTGTATTTTAAAGTTTACAAATTAAGAATTATTTTATGTAAAATGTTCTGTTGATTTGGAAAAATTGTTGATTGATATTGTAAATATACAAAATATTTAAATGCATTTTTAAATATGTATTTTTAAATTTTAAAAGAAATATATTATAAAATTTAGTATGATAGATGTTTTAAATATTTAATTGCTGTTTGGTTTTAAGAATAAGAACTGTTAATAACCATATTGCTAAAAACATAAAAAAAGGAAGTGTAGGGGGCAGCTAGGTAGTCCAGTGGATGATGCACAGCCCTGAAGTCAGGAGGACCTGAATTCAAATCTAGCCTCAGAAACTTAATATTTACTTAACTATGACTGTGGGAGAGTCACTTAACCCCATTGCTTTGCAAAAAAAAAATGTTCATTAGAAAGAAAAATAGTCTAAAATATGGTTAGCAATTTTTTCTTTATAAACTTTTATTTATTTTTTCACATTATTACAATAATCTTGTTGTAAAGGTAAATAAAATCCCCCCCCTCTTCTCACAAAGTTAAGAGAAACCTCAGGGGAAAAAAGTGAGAAAAAAAATATGCTTCAGGCTGTATTCAGATACCATCAGCTGTGTCTTGGGATGGAGAACATCCTTTATTGTAAGTCCATCAGAGAAATTGTAATTTTTTTTTTCCCACAGTTGCTACTGCCAGTTGTATTTCCCTCCATCCTCTCCCTCCCCTCCCCCATTTATTCTAATCTCTCTTTCCTTTCTCCCTAACCCTCCACAAAAGTGTGTTGTATCTGACTACCCTCTCTCTCTCTCAATCTTCCCTCTCTTCTATTACCTCCCCCATCCCCTTTCTCCCATCCCTTTTCTCTCCTATTTCTCTCTAGGGTAAGATAGATTTCTAAACTCAATAGAGTGAGTATGTTTTTTTTTATTAGAAAGATTTTATTTATTTTGAGTTTTACAATTATTCCCCCCATTCTTGCTTCCCCCCCACCCCCAAAGAAGGCATTCTGTTAGTCTTTACATTGATTCCATGTTATACATTGATCTCAACTGAATGCAATGATAGAGAAATCACATCCTTAAGGAAGAAAAATAAAGTATGAGATAGTAAAATTACATAATAAGATAATGGTGTTTTTTTCCTAATTTGAAGGTAATAGTCTTTGGTCTTTATTCAAAGTCCATAATTCTTTCTCTGGATGCAGATGGTATTCTCCATTGCAGATAGCCCAAAACTGTCCCTGGTTTTTGCACTGATGGAATGAGGATGTCCATCATGGTTGATCATCACCCCCTCGTTGCTGTTAGTGTACAATGTTTTTTCTGGTTCTGCTCATCTTCCTCAGCATCAGTTCATGCAAATCCTTCCAGGCTTCCCTGAATTCCCATCCCTCCTGGTTTCTAATAGAACAATAGTGTTCCATGACATACTTGTACCACAGTTTGTTAAGCCATTCCCCAATTGAAGGACATTCATAGAGTGTGTATGTTATTTCTTCTCTGAGACACTTCCAGTGAAAGTGAAGACTCATTCATCCCCCCTTACCTTCCCCCCTTTCATTCCATTGCAAAAGTTTTTCTTGTCTCTCTTTTTAAAAAGTTATTCATTTTATTTTATTTCATTTGGTTTTTGCAATGACTTGCCCAGGACATACAGCTAAGTAAGTATTAAGTGTCTGAGACCAAATTTGAATCCTTCTGACTCCAGGGCCAATGCTTCTTGCCTCTTTTACGTGAAAACTTGGCCCTTTCTACCTCTCCTTTCCCTTTCTCTGAGTACATTCTTTTCTCACATTAACTCCATCTATATAATATAGTAAATCTTCATATTCAGCTCTCTCCTTCTCTACAGATGCTCCTTCTATCAGCTCTAATAAATGAGATGGTTCATATGAGTATTATCAGTATCATCTTCCCATGGAGGAACACAAGCAGTTCATCATCATTAAATCCCTCATAATTTGCCCTTTCCATTCACCCTCTTTATATTGCACTTGAGTCCTATGTTTGGAGATTAATCTTTCTGTTCAACTCCAGTTGCTTCAAGAGGATAGTTTGAAAGTCCCCTATTTCATTGAATATTCATCTTTTTCCCCTGAAAGAGGATGTACAGTTTTGTGGGATGGTTCATTCTTGGTTGTAATCCAAGTTCTTTTACCTTCCAGAGTGTCATATTCCAAGCCCTGTGAGTCCTTAAAATAGACACTGCTAAATCTTGTGTTATCCTGGCTGTAGTTTCATGATATTTGAATTGTTCCTTTCTGGTTATTTGTAATATTTTCTTAACTTGGGAGTACTGAAATTTGGCTATAATATTCCTGGGAGTTTTTATTTTGGGGTCTCTTTCAGAAGGTGATCAGTGGATTCTCCTAATTTCTATTTTACCCTCTGCTTCTAGGATTGTAGGGCAATTTTTCTGGAGAATTTCTTTTAAAATGAAATCTTCGCTCTTTTCCTGATCATGATTTTCAGGTAGCCCAATAAGTTTTTTGTTTTTTGTTTTTTTAATTTAATTTAATTTTTTCTCATATATATTATATATTTTTTATTTTGTACAAATGATTTTTTTAATACATTACCAAAATATTCTTGTTTAAGAGTAAACATAATACCCCCACTCCCCAAAAAATATAGACCCTCATGAGCTATAAAGGAAAGAGAAAACAATAAAAATTTAAAAAATGTGTTTCAGTCTGTGTTCCAACACCACCAGCTCTGTCGCAGAATGGATCACATTCTTTATAAGTCCATCACAAAATCTACTTCCATATTTTTCCACCATTGCCATAGCTGATCGCAACTCCCTCCATTCACACCTCCTCACTTCCACATACTACTATATTTTCTCTCTCCTTTCTCTCTGTCCCTCTTCTTAAATGTGCTGTAGAGTAGCTGAGTGGCACAGCAGACTGATCACTGGCCCTGGGGTCAAGAGACCCCAAGCCCACATACCAACTCTTAGGCCCAGCAACCACCTGGCCTTGTGGTCCTGGACAGGTCATCCAATCCCAGCCCCTTGTAAGAAGTAAAAAAGAAAATGTGATACATCTAACCACTCTCCCCCATGGTCCACTCTCTCCTCCATCACTCACATCCCCTCCCTTCCCCCATCCCCCTTCTCTCCTTTTTACTCTAGCTGTCTATACCACCTTGAGTATATATGCTGTTTTCTCTTCGAGCCACCTCTGATGAGAGTGAAGGTTCCCTCATTCCCCTCACCTTCCTCTTTACATATCATTGCAATAATAATAAATAATAAATAATAAAAAAATCTTATTATATGAAATATCTTAGCCTATTCCACCTCTTCTTTCTCTTACTCCCATTACATTTCCCTTTTAGCCATTGACTCTATTTTTACAATATATTATATTTTCAAAGTCAGCTCTCTCCTGTGCTTCATCTATAAAAGCTCCTTTTACCTGCTCTATTAAATGAGATGTTTCATATGAGTATTATCAGTATCATTTTTCTATGCAGGAATACATGCAGTTCATCATCATTAAGTCTCTCATATTTTACCCTTCTCTTTCACTCTCTATGCTTCACCTGAGTCCTATATTTGAAGATCAAACTTTCTGTTCAGCTCTGGTTGTTTCATCAGGAACAATTGAAATTCTCCTGGTATCTTTGAAAGTCCATCTTTTTCCCTGGAAGAATATGTTCAATTTTTGTGGGTAGTTGATTCTCAGTTGCATTCTGAGCTCTTTTGCCTTCCAGAATGTTATATTCCAAGCCCTATGAGCCCTTAATGTAGTTGCTGCTAAGTCCTATGTGATCCTGACTGCAGCTCAACGATATTTGAATTATGTCCTTCTGGTTGCTTCTAATATTTTCTCTTTGACTTGGGAGTTCTGGAACTTGGCTATAATATTCCTGGGGGTTGTTTTTTTTTGGATCTCTTTCTGGGGGAGATTAGTGGATTCTCTCAATTTCTATATTGCCCTCTGCTTCTAGGATATCTGGGCAATTTTCCTGTTAGAATTCTTTAAAATGGGGGCGGAGCCAAGATAGCGACATGAAAGTTTCGAGTCTTAGGAGCTCTCTGATAAAAACTCATAAACTAAGGACTCTAACTAAACTTTCGAGAGACAGAACTCACAAAGTTCTCCTACTCAAGGTAACCTGGAAAAGAGCAGAAAGGCTCTGCTCCCCGGGCCGGAGGGGCGGCCAGCCAGAGGGGTGGCCCGTCAGAGCCAAAGAACTTCAGCCTCCCGGAGGCAGCCCCAGGGCGCTGGGAGCCTCAGCTCATAGCAGCGGGGGAGTCTCCTGAGCTGCACCCCGGGGAGCACCGGCACAAAGTTGGGGAACAGCGGGGGACCTCTGCCAGAGCAAGCACATGGAGCCCAGCCCTCAGGGCACACAGCCAGCAGCCTGGTCTTTCAGCAGCCTAGACCCGGAAACAGAAGCAGGTGGAGCCAGTAAGCAGGAGCCCCCAGGGCATGAGCCCACTGAGCTGAGGGAGGGGAGTGAAGAGAGACTGCCTAGCTCTGTCCTCTGACCCTGGAACAGGACTCTGGAGCTCTGACCACATTCAGATCCTGATCCCAGTCTAGGCCCCCCAATAGAACAGCAGGCCCCCCCCACCTCAGCCCCGTGGCAGAGGGAGGTGCTTATGGTCATTCACAGACCAGGAGGGAGGACAGAACCTCACACACTGAGACCCTTGTAGGAGTGTCCCAAAAGCTCAGGAAGCACCCTAAAAAACAGTCTTAGGCTGGGAAAATGAACAAAGAAACAAGAGGAAGACCATTGAGAAATATTTTGCAAATGAGCCCAAGAAGGATCAAAATACTCAGTCTGAAGATGAGGAAGCACAAGCTCCTGCATCTAAAGACTCCAAGAAAAAACAGAAATTGGGCTCAGGCTATGATAGAGCTCAAAAAAGACTTTGAAAATCAAATGAGGGAGTTAGAAGAAAACTGGGAAAAGAAAGGAGAGAGATGCAGGAAAAACATGAAAATGAAGTCAGCAGCTTAGTCAAGGAAATCCAAAAAAATGCTGAAGAAAATAGCATGCTAAAAAACAGCTTAGGTCAAATGGATAAAACAGTTCAAAAAGTTATTGAGGAGAAGAATGCTTTAAAAAGCAAAACTGGCCAGATGGAAAAAGATAAGAAAACTCTCTGAGGAGAACAAATCCTTCAGACAAAGAATAGAATTCAGGGAGATTTGATGAATTTAACAGAAATCAGGAATCGATACTTCAAAACCAAAAAAATGAAAAATTAGAAGAAAATGTGAAATATCTCATTGAAAAAACAACTGATATGGAAAACAGACTTAGGAAAGATAATTTGAAAATTATTGGAATACCTGAAAGTCATGATCAGGAAAAGAGCCTTGACATCATTTTCAAAGAATTACTACAGGAAAATTGCCCTGATATTCTAGAAGCAGAGAACAAAATAGAAATGGAGAGAATCCACCGATCCTCCTGAGAAAGAGATCCCAAAAAACCAACCCCCAGGAATATTATAGCCAAGTTCCAGAACTCCCAAGTCAAAGAGAAAATTTTACAAGCAGCCAGAAGGACACAGTTCAAATATCATGGAGCTGCAGTCAGGATCACACAGGACTTAGCAGCAGCTACATTGGAAGCTTGTAGGGCTTGGAATACAATATACCGGAAGGCAAAAGAGCTTAGAATGCAGCCAAGAATCAACTACCCAGTAAGGCTGAATGTCCTCTTCCAGGGAAAAAGATGGACTTTCAATGAACCAGGGGAATTTAAAATGTTCCTATTGGAATGGCCAGAGCTGAACAGAAGGTTTGATTTTCAGATACAGGACTCAAGTGAGGAATAGAGATTGGAGGAGAGGGGGAAAATATGAGGGACTTAATGATGATGAACTGCATGTATTCCTGAATAGAAAAATGACACTGATAATACTCATATGAACCTTCTCATATATAGAGCAGGTAGAGGGACCTTTTATAGTTGAAGCACAGGAGAAAGCTGAATTCGAAGATAAAATATGGTGTAAAAATGGAGTCAATAAGAAAAAAAGGGAAATGGAATGGGAGAAAGAAAAAGGAGAGGGGGAATAGTCCAAGCTATTTCACATAATAAGATTTTTTTTTATTACAATGAGCTATTGCAATGATATGGAAGGGGGGAGGCAAGGGGGAATGAGGGAACCTTTGCTCTCATCAGAGATGGCTAGGAGAGGAAACAGCAAGTATACTCAATGGGGTATAGACATCTGGAGTAAGAAGGAGGGGGCAGCAGGGGGAAGGGGAGGGGATGTGAATAAAGGAGGAGAGGATGGACCATGGGGGGAGAGTGGTCAGATATAACACATTTTCTTTTTTTACTTCTTGCAAGGGGCTGGGATTGGAAGGCCTGCCCAGGACCATAGGGCCAGGTGGATTCTGGGCCTAAGGGGTGGTATGGGGGCTCAGGGCTTCTTGGCCCCAGGACCAGGGATCTGTCTGCTGCGCCACTCAGTGACCCTACAGCAGAGTCAGAGTGAAAGGAGAGAGAAAATATAGTACATGGTAGTGGAGAAATAAGAAAGGAGGGAGTTGCAATCAGCAATGGCAACATTGGACAAATATGGAAGTAACTTTTGTGATGGACTTATCATAAAGAATGTGATCCACTCACAACAGAGTTGATGGTGTTGGAACAAAGACTGAAACACATTTTTTGTTATTATTATTTGGGGGAGGGTGCAGGGCAAGTGGGGCTGGGTGGCCTGCCTGGAGCCACATAGCAGGGTGATCATTGGGTGTCTGGGGCCAGATTCAGACCCAGGTACTCCTGGCTCAAGGGTCAATGCTCTGTCTGCCACCCAGCCACCCCTACTATTATTACTATTTTATTTTATTTTGGGTCTTTTCTTTTTCTTCTTTTTGGTTTTTGCAGGGCAGTGGGGATCGGGTGGCTTGCATATCACATGGCTGGGTGATTATTGGGTTTACGAGGCTGGATATGGACTCAGGTGCTCGTGGCTCCAGGGCTGGTGCTTCGTCCATTGCACCACCTGGCCATACCTACAATTATTACTATTATTTTTTTTAATTTTAATTTTTTTTCTCCCCCCTTTACTTTTTTGCCCAAGAAAGTCTATCTATATTCATGGGGGGAGGGGTATTTTGTTTACTTGTAAACAAGTATATTTTATTCATGTAAAGAAAAACATTTGTACAAAATGAGAATAAAAAATAAATTAAAAAAAATAAATTGAAGGGAAAACAAAAAAAAAAAGAATTCTTTAAAATCATGTTAAGGCTCTTTTCCTGATCATGACTTTCAGGTATCCCAATAATCTTTAAATTGTCTTTCCTACATCTGTTTTTCAGATCAGTTGTTTTTTCAATGAGATGTTTTACATTTTCTTCTAATATTTCATTCTTTTGGTATTGAAGTATTGTGTCTTGACTTCTTGTAAAGTCATCAGCTTTCTTTAGCTCCATTCTACATCTCAAGGATTTGTTCTCCTCAGAGAGTTTTCTTATCTTTTTCCATCTGGCCAGTTTTGCTTTTTAAAGCATTCTTCTCCTCAATAACTTTTTGAACTGTTTTATCCATTTGACTTATGCTGGTTTTTAACATTATTTTCTTCAGCATTTTTTTGGATCTACTTGACCAAGCTGCTGACTTCTTTTTCATGTTTTTCTTGCATCTCTCTCATTTCTTTTCCCAATTTTTCTTCTATCTCTCTTACTTGATTTTCAAAATCTTTTTTGAGCTCTGTTATAGCCTGAGCCCAATTTCCTTTTTTCTTGGAGTCTTTAGATGTAGAAGCTGGTACTTCCTCATCTTCAGATTGAGTATTTTGATCCTTCTTGGGATCATAGACAATGTATTTCTCAATGGTGTTCCTCTTTTTTTCTCTGTTTACTCATTTCCCCAGCCTGTGCCTGGTTTGGGGGTGCTTTCTGAGCTTTTGAGTATTATTGGGACACCCCCCAACAAGGATCTCAATGTGTGAGGCTCTGTCTTCTCTCCTGGTCTGTGAATGAGGACAAGCACAACCCTCTGCCATGGGGCTGAGGTGGAGGGTGGCCTGATATTCTATGGGGGTCCTAGACTGTGAAAAGAATCTGAATGTGGTCAGAGCCACAGAGTCCTGTTCCAAGTACAGAGGACAGACCTCAGAAATCTCTCTCTCCACCCCCCCCAACTTTGGTAGGCTGAGCACTCAAGGCTCAGTTGTCTGGGGGCTCAGTTGCCTGGGGGCCCCTGCATACCAGCTCCACCTGCTTCATTTTCCTGGATCTGGGCTGCTGCTGCCACCTCTACTTGCTGAGTGCCTGAATGCCCTGAGGGCTGGGCTTCATGGTTCACTCTGGCAGAGGTCCCTCTGCTGGTCTTTCAAGTTGTGCTCCTGCTCCCCAGGATATAGGTCAGGAAACTGAACCCCTGCCATGAGCTGTGGCTCATAGGCACCCTGGGGCTGCCTCCAGGAGGCTGAAGTTCCTTCATTCTGGTAGGCCACCCCTCTAACCCTGTGGAGCAGAACCTTTCCACTATTTTCCAAGTTACCTTGTTCTGGAGAATTGCCTCACTGTATCCCTCTGTGGGTTCTGTCTCTCGAAAATTTAGTTAGAGTCATAATTTTATGATTTTTGAAATATTATGGCAAGAGCACCTAAGAGAGGCTCTTCTCCTCTCACCATCTTGGCTCCATCCTTAGCCCAATAAGTTTTAAATTATCTCTCCTGGATCTGTTTTCCAGATCACTTGCTTTTCCAATGAGATATTTCACATTTTCTTCTAGTTTTTCATTCTTTTGTTTTTGTTTTATTGTTTCTTGATTTCTGAAAAAGGCATCCGCTTCCCTTTGTTCCAGTCTACATTTGAAGCTTTTGAATCTCCTTTTCTATCTTGTCAATTCTGATTTTTAAGGAATTCTTCTCCTCATTGACCTTTTGGACTGCTTTTCCATTTGACCTAAACTGGATTTTAAGATATTATTTTCTTCAGCATCTTTTTGAATCTCCTTCACCAAGCTACTGACTTGGTTTCATGTTTTTCCTGCATCTCCCTCATTTCTCTTCCCAATTTTTCCTCTACCTCCCTTACTTGATTTTCAAAATCTTTTTTTAGCTCTACCATAGTCTGAGTCCATTTCCTATTTCTCTTGGAGGCTTTGGATATAGAAGATTGGACTTTCTCATCTTCTGAATGTGTGTTTTGATTCTCTCTGGGATCAGAGTAATTCTCTATGGTCAGATTTTTTTTTCCTTTTGTTGTTTGTTCATTTCCCCAGTCTATGACTTGATTTTAAGTCTCTGTTAAGGTGGGGTTCTGCTTCCGGGGGGGGGGGGGACAAGCTTTTGGAGGGTTTTGCTTCTGTTTTCAGGTACACACCCACCCCAGGATCCTCAATTCCTTCAATGTTTTATGAGAAGCTCTGACCATTCTCCTGCCTGTGCTCTGGTCTTTGGATGACCACAAGCACACCCCTCTACCCTGGAACTGTGAGGAGAGTCCCTGCTCTGCTATTGTAGTATGGGACCCCACACTGCAGCCTGGATCTGAGCTCAGGCAAAGTCAAAGAATCCTGCCTCAGCGATAGATAGCAGAGAGACCTCTGCAGTCTCCCCCAACCCCCCCTACCATCCGTGGGCTAAGGATTCTGGAAGCAGCTTCTGGGGGTGCTCTACAGACCTGCTCTTGGTCCCTGAGGCATGTCTACACTGAGGCCTGTGCCAATCTGGGTTCTGCACTCATTTTGGTGCAGCAGAGTTTTTCCTGTTGCCCTTCTCAATTGTCCTTGTAAATTCCTGGGCTGAGAGATCTGAAACACCCCCCCCCCCAGACCCAGGCACCCCCAGGGACCCAGGCACCCTGCATTGTTCCTGGAATGCTGGAGCAATCAAAGCCTGGGTTGTATTGTGGCCCTTTCCAACCCCTTCCAACCCTGGTGTAACAGATTTTTCCCCCGGAATCTTACAAGTTGTCTTGGATCAGAAAATTGTTTCACTCAGTCATTCTGTAGGTTCCACCACTCTAGAATTTGATTAGAGTCAGTATTGAGAGGCATTTGGAGTGGTCTTGGGGAGAGATGCTGGGATTTCCTGCCTTAATTCCACCATCTTCCAGACAATAAATTAAAAGAATAATAAATAATAATAATAAAGAAACTTATAAAATGGATCCTGAAAGACTTAGGAAGAGAATAGGAAAGGTTAAAAAGAAAATGGAGGGGCAGCTAGGAGGCTCAGTGTATAGAGCACCGGCCCTGGACTCAGGAGTACCTAAGTTCAAATCTGGCCTCAGATACATAATTATTACCTAGCTGTATGGCCTTGGCCAAGCCACTTTACCCCATTGCCTTGTAAAAAAACTTAAAAAATCAAAAAAAGGAAAATGGAATTATGACAGGTTGGGATTTTTCTAAGACCATAAGAGAGGTGTATTTAACAAGAAAGATGGTCTTAAGCATGTGAAGAAGGTCTGAGTAAACTTTTTAAAAAATGATATGTGTGTATGCACATATAAATGGAAATAACAAAAATAAGTAATGAAACTTTTCTGGGAGTTTGGAACACAGATTTGAAATGGTCTAAGACAGGACTGTCCAAAATGTGGCTGGGGGTTTACCAAATGCTTTAGAAAAGGAATCCCAGCTATGGCAGAACTCTCACTAAACAGACAGAACGCCTAGCCTTTTGTTATTCACCCTTCCCTAAAGTGCATGTTGACCCTTCTGAAGGAAAAGTTTTTTAACCTGTTTATTTTGTTATATTTCATAATAAAATCCTGAGCAGTTTTAACATTCCAGAGAGCTCAAATTCTTCCACCTTTTCAGTGGCCTTAAATCTTCTGCCTTCCATATCTAAATCTTTAATAATTGGCAACAGAAAGAAGAAATTTATGTCATTATTTATTTCCTTCCCTTTTGCATTTATTTGGATGTGTTATTTTTCTCTTGGTCCCTGTAACCTTCCCCTGGATTCTGTAAATGAGTCATCCATTCTTATGCCCTCCTTTTTTAGACTGGTCCATTCTTCTAGTAACCCTAGGTCAGGAAGAGATGCTATCATTTTTCCCTCCAATATGCCCCCCCCATTTTTCTACACCTCTTTAGTTGACAACTTTGATCAAAAGAGGATTTATGAAAGAATAATTTCTCGGGACAGCTAGGTAGTGCAGTGGATAGAGCACAGGCTCCAGAGTCAGGAGTACCTGAGTTTAAATGAAACCTCAGACACCTAATAATTACCTAGCTGTGTGACCTTGGGCAAGCCACTTAGCCTTATTTGCCTTGCAAAAAAGAAAAACCTAAAAAAAAGAATAATTTCTCATAATTATGTTGTGATAGAAGAGAATACTAGGCTTCACTATGGGTCACCTTGCTCCCTAGTTAAAAATTAAGACTCCAAAAGTCTCCCTGTTTTGTTAATCACAAATCTGGAGAACAATGCTCAAGATTAAGGAGACCATCCTCTCAGGAACAGACAAGAGACAAAGATGATAATCTTTGAGGAGAAGTTTTCAGATAGTAGTATTGTACAATTTCTATGTATAGGCCACTAAGGAGGTTAATTATTTTCCCTGATCCCAAATGGTATAAAGTCTAGTTTCTTTCCCAGTACCATGTGGTCATTACCTCAGAATGATCTCCATCTAAAGATTATAGGTTAAATCTTAGAGAATAAAACTTAAAAATGCCTAATGTCTATTTTTCTGTCATTTTATTTTAACCCTGTGTTATTAAGGTTCTTACAATTTTAGGATTCACAACTCCCAAAGTTTCCCCATCAGTTAGTTGAAGTTCCTGACTTGGTGAACTTTCAATAAATGTGACTTTAACCTAACTTGATTTTGCTCTTAAAACTTTATGTCCCCTCCCCATTCCTATTTTTAGGAAGTTTTCCCAATAATTTCCTCATTTTCTTATTTCCTTCCTTTCTTCCTTCCTCCCCTCTTGTCTCTCTTTTTGTCTCTCTTCCAGTCTCTCCTTCCTTTCTTCTTTCTTTTTTCCTCTTATTTCTTTTCTTGCTCTCTCTGTCTCTCTCTGTCTCTCTGTCTCTTTCTTTTCTTTCTTTCCTTTCCCCTCTGTCCACCTACGGTATCATCTGCCCAAAAGAATAAATTTTTTGCTCACTGAACCTCTCCTTGATGTCTTGGGGTTTACCAACTAGACTTCTTTCTTAAAGACAATGCCCTAAACCCAAATCATTCTTACTCTCCTAGATTAGCCAATAAAAGGTTCAAGGTCATATCCCCCTTGGTCATTGTTTGGGCCTAGATTGATTCAGAATGAATGTAAATAGCAATTGTTTCTATTTTGGCCAGAAACCTTGAAGGACTTCCCCTCCCAAATTGATTTTTTTTTTCTGATTAGGTAAAAGAGGCCATTCTTTGACTCATTTCTTACCTGGCCTAAATCACTGTGTGTGGGGGACAAATGCCACTTATATAAATTTCAGAGATCTCTCAAGGTATGAAGAGAAAGCTTTATTTGTTTCTCAAGAAATGGGCCACAATCAATTAGAGAGATTGAGGCAAAAGCAAAAGGCCCAAGAATCACATTTATCCTAACTCGATTCCCACCCCCCACTGACCCACCCTCTTTAATGAGGAATGTGATTTTACAATCTAGACCAAGCTAATCTAGGGAAAAGAACATAAAATTCAAATTGAGACCAGATTATCTCTTTAGCCCTAGGAATTGAATGATTCTCTGGACATCAACAGGTAAGGTGAGGTCAGTTGACTCTTCAACAATATCCCAGAAGTTTGCTTTGTCAGGGGAGGAGGGGCACATAGTTAACCAAATTCAATCTATAATATTTTACTGAAGAAATCTAAAACTTTATCCCACTCAACTGAATAGATGTTGCCTAAGTCAAACTGAGACTTGTTAAAGATCTTAGCTCAAAAAAGGTCAAGGTCTTCCATTGTATCCAGGACCATCTTTGTTGACCTTGATGTATCCTGCCACTGACAGCAGATAGCGCCAGAGAAGAAGGGGAGCTGATGAGTTTATGGAGCCTCCCTCACTTAAATCCAATTCGCTTGCATTACATGACCCTCTTTGAGAATGTGGCAAGGAATCTAAGAGAAGAGGATAGTAACCTTCTAAGGGGTGAGAAGGTTATAAATAGTAGATTTTCTGGTTTAATAGATTAGTAGATTCACTGGGCAGGGAGGTGGCACAGTGGATAGAGCCTGGGGTCTAGCAGTCTATAAGACCTGAGTTCAAATTTGCCCTTAGATACTAGTGAAGCAAGTCACTTAACCCTGATTGCTTCAGTTTCCTTCTCTGTAAAATGACCTGAAGATTGAAATGGAAAACCACTCCAGTATCTCTATCAGCAAAACCCCAAATGGGGTCAAAAAGAGTTGTACACCACTGAGAAAATGAACGGCAACAATACAAATATTTCATTTCATCTCCTAGATTCAACTGGAATTCATTCAACAGGGTTTTAAAATATCACGTCCAGGTCAAGTGCATTAGAGAGGTCATTTTGAAGATGGAGAGAGGCAACCAGGCTTGTTTAAGTCTTTTTTTCTATATAAAGTGACTAAACAGCAGATGTGAATGATTAGTTTTTCATAGAGTGCCACCTGGTGGTTGACTCAAATATCGCACTCTGCACTAATTAAACTTTCCTGGCCTGAATGTTTATACAAAGGTTCATATTTGCCTATGATTGATGATCCTTCAATGCTTGAACTTCCTCAAATCATTTCTTAGTGCTCAGAACTGATAAATATATTTATAAGCACTCCTGGTCTTATTGTATAAAAATTCAATACAAAATATCCATATCCACTCTTTAGTATAATTTGGGGGGAGGGCAGGAGACCAGAGTAGGCAGTCATCTCCTTGTTAGTGGATAGTTCTATAACAGCTTTGTCTCTGATTAGTCCCAGAGACTGAGAATTCTGGAATATGGTTTGCAGCAGATATAATATGTTCCTACATGTATGCTTTACTCAATTAAAAAGCCTCATTTTATCTAACCCTGGTGTTGCAATATCTTCCCATACTCTAATAAATACCTAAAAGTCATGCAAGCCTATCTAATAGATACACTTACTGGTTGAATTGCTGAGCAAATAATTTTGCTTCTTCTAATCTAGTTTACTCTCAAAATGGATATAATATTTGCTGTACTAATTTGCAGGGTTAAAAAAAGATAATGATATAAAAGTTGCTTGTATATGAATTGTATTTTTGTATACAAGTATATTTATAATGACCTTCTCAAGAAAAGAATAATCACTCACATTTGTTTAAAGCAGGGGTGTCCAACCTTTTAACTCTTTTGGGCCAAATCACCCAATAAAAACCCACTGTTGGGGCAAGGGGGGCAAAAAGAATTCAATACCCACTCATGAATACAATGCAACCCATCAGACAAGCACAATAACATATGAGACAGTGCCTGTCTCATAAATGCTCCTCCTCTACACCCCCTCATCCTGGCCAAAAGGACCTGCAGGTCACCGGTTGGATACACCTGGCTTAGGGACTTAAGGTTTGCTAAAAGCTTTCTTTGCAACAGTTATTTAAGCTATGTGCCATAAATATTATTATCATCATCATCATCATCATCATCATAGATAAAACTCAGATAGAATAATTAACCTGTTCAGGTTTGTGGATCATTTAAGCATCTGAGGTAGTATTCAAATAAACCCCTCTAATTCCAAGTCTGCTTTATCTTTGTGAACTTAATGGAGATCAGTAGTACATGATACCAAACTGCTCTTTTCTATTTCATGGAAATTCACTTTGCTCAGTGTGGGATAGTTCAAAATATTTTAGCCCCTGCCCCTGGTGGAAAATAATAAAGTGATTTAAACTTTATAAATTAGAAGATTAAAAACATCATTCTGAGTAATGGTAAAGATAGTGGGGAGGTAGGGATGGTTCTCAGTTAATGCATAAATTACGAGGTATAATGTAAAGAGAATTGAGGAAGGTGTAGTTGGGGATCAAAAAGTGAGAATGCTCTTTTTTCCCCCTCGCTTAGTAGACTTGCTTGCCTGAAGAATAACTCATCAAACCTAAATTAGAAAGACATTATGAAAGCCTGTCCTGTGGGGCAGCTAGGTAGCATAGTGGATAAAGCACCGGCCCTGGAGTCAGGAGTACCTGGGTTCAAATGTGGTCTCAGACACTTAATTACCTAGCTGTGTGGCCTTGGGCAAGCCATTTAACCCCGTTTGCCTTGCAAAAACCTAAAAAAAAAAGTCTGTCCTGATTTTTAGGAAGCCTAATATTCCTTTTTCTCCTATTAAGTGGATCCCCTTAAAGGGAGGATGGGTAAGAATGGTATTTCCAGGCCTTCTCTTCCCCAACTCTGTTCACATCATCTCTTCATAGTCCACATATTCATATAGATTCTTAATTTATTAATAATATATTCTACTGTAGAATTAATCTTCAACACTTCAAAAGCTCTATTTCATCATTGTAGATATTCTAGCCATCAATGCAGATTACAATCCCATCATGATTTAGTAGATGGTCTTGTGGCCAAAACAACCTGATGACAAACCTTCTAGTAATGAGCCTTTCTGAATTCTTTAGCTGAGATCGCCTCAGATGACAAATTCAAAATCTACCTCTCTCTCCTGCCATACCCAATCTGTACTTCAATCCATTTAACTCTGGTACCGCCATCTAGAGCTTGGGGTCCCTTAGAGTAGTCATTGAGTAGTCTTTGCTACTAAGAGACCCAAATGCTTTCCCCTTATGGGAGGCCTCAATCTTAAGTAGACTAGAGAAAATTGCTGTTTGTCATTAGTTCTCAAAGACCATCACATCAGGGATATGATGTCAGGACATGCAAGTGAATTGGATTTAAGTGAGGATGGGAAGGGGACTGGTTACCAGCCTCCCTCTCTAACTCTGTAGCAATCTGGTTCCAGGGTCAGATTCCTAGAGAAAGTGAAGGAGGCCTATTGGAGAGAGAGTGGGGGTCGTTTTGACTATTTATAGGCTAGGGTGTAATTTTTTGTGTTTTTCCCCTCAAGTTTTATGGTCACTGTATTGTTATTCTGAATTTTTGCTTGAGGATTAAAGACCCTTTTATCTTTTCTGTGGAGACTAGATGTGATCTATATTCTGATGTTCTTGGGGGGGAAACCTAGAGGGCAGTACAGACTAAAGATTGATTTATGAGAAATTCCAAATATTGAACCCAGTCTATAACAAACATAAAATGTCAGTTCTGGGCCATGGGTTATAGCAGGTACTAGTATGATATATTAATTAATGGAATTTATTATTTATTAGGATAAATTAATTAATGAGTACTTGATGAATGCTATATTAATTTATCAATAATTTTTTTTAATTTTCCTTGACTACTTTGTAATGTTGGAGTCACTCAAGATGAGGGGTATGTCCCCTCCATCCTCATCTTCTGTTTCTATTGGTGCTCTCTTGGGTTTATGTCATTAACTGATGGTTCTGTAGATATGGAATACCTGTCATAATATTATATTTTTCCCTTTCTGGAAAACAATTAGAATTTTCATAAGAAAAATCACTAGATGACACACACATCCTTTAACTTAGCAATCTTACTTTTGGGGCATTTAGCCCCAGGAGATTAAAAACAGAAAGTAGCAATTTAAAAAATTACTAAAGAAAGTGTTCACTATTTAGAAAATAGCTGAACATTTGTGGTATATGAGTGTCTCAGAGGAATATAGGAGGAATATAGAAAGACTTGTATGAACTGATGAGGAACAAAGAAAACAGAACCAAGAGAACAATATACACAATGACTACAATAATATAGATAAAAACAATACAAGAAGGCAGCTCAATTTAGATTAATTGCCTTGGATTATTTGCCATCATCTATTGTCCAGGACCACAATTGGTCCTGGACAACAGATGATGAAACCCTTCAGTAGAGAGGTGGGAGACTATGGATGTGGAATGTTCTGTGTAATGTGAGATATGATCTTTTTGTCATTTGGTCTTGTTTAACTGCTTTTTTCCCTTTTGTTAAAAGCAAAAAGTTAATAAGAGAGTATAGGCAAAGACTAAGTTATAAAAAAGCAAAAGGCATAAACAAATAATTGTGCCAGATCTTTCAATATTTCATCTCTGTAGTAACCAAATGGACTTTGAAAGATGACACAGGACAAAGGATATGCAAAGGCAATTTACAGCTGAAGAAATCAAAGCAATCCATAGTCATATGAAAAATTGCTCCAAATCATTACTTATTAGAGAAATGCAAATCAAAGCATCTCTGAGATACTACCTCACACCTGTCAGACTAGCCAATATGACCAGAAAGGACAATGATCATTGTTGGGAGGGATTCCAGAAATCTGGGACACTAATACACTGTTGGTGGAGCTGTGAACTCATTCAAATCTTTCTGGAGAGCAATTTGGGATTATTCCCAAAGGGCAACAAAAATGTGCATACCCTTTGATCTAGCAATACCACTACTGGGTCTATACCCTGAAGAGGTTATGAAAAAGGGTAAAAACATCACTTGTACAAAAATATTTATAGCAGCCCTGCTTGTGGTGGCAAAAAATTGGAAATTAAGTGAATGTCCTTCAGTTGGGTAATGGCTTAACAAATTGTGGTATATGTATGTCATGGAACACTATTGTTCTATTAGAAATCAGGAAGGATGGGAATTCAGGGAAGCCTGGAAGCATTTACATGAACTGATGCTGAGAGAGATGAGCAGAACCAGAAAAACATTGTACACCCTAACAGCAACATGGGGGTGATGATCAACCATGATGGACTTGCTCATTCCTTCAGTGCAACAACCAGGGACAATTTTGAGCCATCTGCAATGGAGAATACCATCTGTATCCAGAGAAAGAATTATGGACTTTGAACAAAGATCAAAGACTATTACCTTCAAATTAGAAAAAAAAAACACAGGTATCTTATTATGCAATTTTACTATCTCATACTTTATTTTTCTTCCTTAAGAATATGATTTCTCTTGTCATCACTGAGATCAATGTATAACATGGAAACAATGTAAAGACTAACAACAGAATGCCTTTTGTGGCAGGTGGGGGGAGAGAAGCAAGAATGTGGGAAAATTGTAAAACAAAATAAATAAAATCTTTCCAAAAAAAAAAAAGATGACACAGGGAAAACCGGGTTTGCAGAAAATCAAAAGTAGGATTGCTTCCCTGGGCTCTGGACAGAGATAAAACCACAAGACAGGTTGGAAGACAGGTGGTTTTTTGCTACTGGTAGGACTGTTGGTATGCTGTCAGAATGAGTCGGTTTTCAATAGTTGTATGTAGTTTGTGGCCACTGGACATCTGCCTGACAATAGATCTTAGGAAGCTTCAGTGACTGATGCCAAAACCCTGAGGAGGACACAAGACTAAGATGTTGTGGAATCAGAGTCAGAGCAGAACTGGGTCACCAACTCCTATAAAATCTAGGAAGATGGTGAAAGCAGACCAGGAGACTGATTCCCAATCCCATAAAATTTTCTCTATTTCTCTTTTTCTTGATAATTAATTTTTTTTAGGTTTTTGCAAGGCAAACAGGGTTAAGTGGCCTGCCCAAGGCCACACAGCTAAATAATTATTAGGTGTCTGAGAGCAGATTTGAACCCAGGTACTCCTGGCTCCAAGGTCAGTGCTTTATCCACTATGCCACCTAGCCACCCCTTGCTAAATTAATCTTGACAGATTTTATATAATATCTTCTCTAAATCTTTCCCATGATCTAGATGAAAGTTTGCAAGAAATAATTGGCCTTGATTAGCCCATTATAGTTTTATTTTATTACATTTTAATAAAATGAGTGGCCACTAAAGCACCGGCCCTGGAGTCAGGAGTACCTGGGTTCAAATCTGCTCTCAGACACTTAATAATTAACTGTGTGGCCTTGGGCAAGCCACTTAATCCCGTTTGCCTTGCAAAAACCTAAAACAAAAAAAAAATGTGTGGCCACTAAAAAGTCAATATTGAATATTATAAATGATGTTGGTTGGCGAAAGAATACTTCTCAGAAAAGGAAGGGTGGATTCCAGAGTCAAATTGAGATTGCCATAACTTTTAATATTTCAGAATGCTTTCCACTTTGTTTCCTTGCCCCCTGAGTCAGTATTGTATTAAAGACTGATTCTCTACCCAGTCTTCCCACACCTTCCTAAAATACTACAGCTTTAGGACTTTGGAAGGGGATTAGTCTAGAGCAGAGGTGAGGAACCTCTGACCCACCGGCAGTATAAGGCCTGGAAAATCATTTGGTCTGGCAACCACAAGCAGGACTAGAACTTCAATAAAACTAGGAACTTTTTAGAGGTAATTAATAAGATGTTTGACCAAATAAAGCCTGTGAATGATGTTATAAACATCCAAATGATCCTTGGAAGATAAAAGGTTTCCCACCTGGTTCTAGAATTCGTAGGCTGATCGCACTCTGAAAATAAATGGGAATATTGCAGCCTTTGTGACAGCCCCCAGTGGGCATTCTGTTGTTAAAGTACTTATCAATCATGGTAGTTTGCTTAATGCTACTTGATGGCCCAATTATTTACTATACATTTTTGCTGATTAATTAATTAATAAGGTGACAACTTGCATTTCTTGCTTATCTGATAGAAAATAAGCTGCAATTGCTACTATAGCACTGTGTGATCTGGGGCATCCATCAAGTGCATAAGCAGCCTATTTCAATGTTGCACTTAAAATGCAATAAAAATAGAAGCAGCTAGTGTATAGAGCACCAGCCCTGGAGTCAGGAGGACCTGAGTTCAAATCCAACCTCAGACACTTAATAATTACCTAGCTGTGTGACTCTGAGTAAGTCTCTTAACCCCATTTTCTTGCAAAAAAAAAATCAAAATATAATAAAATAGGAGTATCATAATGTGTAGAAGCATTATTGTTGTTGTTCATCCTTCATTCTTGATGAGGACCAATGATGACATCAAGAGAGTGATGTGTTGATTTGCAAGTAACTTAGATTTAAGTAAAGCAGAACTATGCAAAGGCAAAGTCATCAGAATCACTGTCTCCCCTAGGTCAACGGAGTTCAATGTCAAGACATAAGTCAAGATGACTGACACTAGCCCAGAGGACCAGAGGAGTCAAGAGGAGTGGGCTCTTAGGAAGTTCTCAAGGAAACAAATGGAATTAAATTCAAAGTAAGTAACAAAATGGAAACAGAAACATAAGACCTTCTGATGTTGCGGACATTTCTTGTTTGTTGAAATCTGATATGGTGAAAAAAAAAGGGAAGGGCAGATCACAGGATCCTAGATCTAGAGGTGGAAGACAATGACAATTGTTCAAAGACAACCTAGTCCAAACTTCTTATTTTTTTAGAGGAGGAAAGTGAGGTCTAAGAATGTTTTGCCCAAGATCACACAGCTAGATTTGAACTTCAGAAACAGGGGAGCAGAGATGAACAATTTATTCTTTTCCACCATGCTTCCAGGAAGGAAGGAAGCAAATTTAGATTTATTTGCAACAATGGAAAGAAAGGAAGGAAGAAAGAAAGGAAGAAAGGAGGGAAGGAAGGAAAAATAAAAGAAGGAAGGGAGAGAGGAAAGAAGGTAAAGAGGGAGAAAGGAAGGAAGGGAGAGAGGAAAGGAAGGAGGGAGGAAAGGAGGAAGAAGAGAGAGGAAAAGTTAAAGGTTAGTTGCAAAGAATCTTGCTAAAACTTAACTTCAAGATCTATACTTGGGTTATAATATTTCATAACCTCAGTCTGACACCTTTGCCCTGGTTTTTATTCCTCTGACCCTCTCTCCCTTGCTCATCACTCTTGGGAATTTAGCCGATTTCATCAGAGACTCTTCTTATAAAAGCATTTCATTGTCTTTCCCCTGATGTGCTGTAGCTCTAATACAGTTATTAATTCCTTTTCTCTTAGCACTCATGACTGGTGAATCCATCACAGATGAGCTTTTTCTGAGGAGATAAGCCTGGGATTAGGGAATAGGATGGAGTCAATGGGACATTTTCTAGGATAGATCTCTCTTTTTAACCCTTATTGGGAAGGGGAATGGAATCAGTGATCAGAGGTGCAGGATACTTTGTCCAGTGTTCTTCCATCATAGGAGAGATCTGGACTGCTTGGAGGTGGCGGGGGGGGGGGGGGGGGGGGGGGAGGAGAGAGAAGTATCTAATCCAGGAGTCTTAATGTGGGGTAACACCACAATGAGAGGACAATTAGGTGTCCAAAAACAGGCTTTGGTATTTTTTTTTAGGTTTTTTTTTTTTTTTGTAGGGCAAACGGGGTTAAGTGGCTTGCCCAAGGCCACACAGCTAGGTAATTATTAAGTGTCTGAGATCGGATTTGAACCCAGGTACTCCTGACTCCAGGGCCAGTGCTTTATCCACTTCACCACCTAGCCACCCCAGGCTTTGGTATTTTAACCTTTATGATCATGTAGAATAGGGATGAATTAGTAGTCTGAGGTAAGGAATAGGCATCAGTACTCCTGAACCCTTTCCCAGAACACTATTATCTGTGAGACTTGAGACTAATTACTTGTCTTTCCGACTTCTACCTCAAATTCCCCTGCTTGTTCAATTTAAAGTTAGTAACAATAATTCTTTATATTTCTGTGGGGATTTCATGCCTTTAAAAGCACTTCAACAGCTATTCCTTCATTGAATACTTACAAATAGTTCTGTAAAACAGGGCAAGATATCATTGTCCACTGTATACAGAGCAAGAAGAGAAACAGTGATAATAATTATTTATATACAGCACAGTCCCTGCCATCATGGATCTTATAATCTAGTAGAGAGATAAGATGAGAAAACAGTTAACTACAGTTTACAGTAATCCATAATAAGTGCATTCAGAGTACCCATTGGTACCCATTCAAGTTACTCATTCAAAAAGTATGGATCAAGTGGTTTTGAAGGTTCCTTCCAGCTCTGACAGTTTATGAGTCTCTGACAGAGCATCTTAAGCAATGATGATCCAGATCAGAACAATGACCTCAGCCTAAGACCCCAAGAAATAATCTAGTTGGAAAGATAAACACCACAAGAATGAAACAGTTAGTGAAAGAGATATTGGTATCGAATGCTTGCACTTAATTACAAATATTTGTTGAATGGTGCATTTAGAACTGCTTAATTGGATAGACTCAAGAGTAGTCTGTAATAGTTCAATATCAACTTGGAAAGAGGTCTCTGTAGGAACATCCCAGGCACCTGTGCTTGACCATATGCTGTTTATCACTTTTATCAATTACTTGGATAAAGTCATAGATGGCATGCTTGTCAAATTTCCAGATGACACAAAGGAGGGAGGATGAGTTTATATGCCAATAATAGAATCAGGATCCAAAAGTAACAGTTTCAGGATCCAGGGCTAGCACTGGTTTGATTCTTTTTTTTAGGTTTTTTTGCAAGGTAAATGGGGTTAAGTGGCTTGCCCAAGGCCACACAGCTAGGTGATTATTAAGTCTCTGAGACCGGATTTGAACCCAGGTACTCCTGACTCCAAGGCCGGTGCTTTATCCACTATACCACCTAGCTGCCCATGGTTTGATTCTAATAAGATGATATTCAACAGGGATAAATGTAAAGTTTCATACTTAGGTTCAAGAAATCAGTTCAAGAAATATCAAACAGAGGAGGAACAGTGAGACATCTGTGCAACTAAAAAAAGATCCAAGGGCTTTAATGGACTGAAAACACAAGAACTAAGTGGTGTGAAAAGGTAGTAGAAGAAAACTAATGCCATATGGGGATGGGTTTTCCATAAGCATAGCTTCCAGGAATAAAGTGATGGAAGTCCCTCTGTATTCTCCCCTAATTAAGCTACATTTAGATTATTGTGCTTGTTCTAGGTACCACAGTTTAAGAAGAACATTGATAGGATCCAAAGAAGGGCCACAAAGTGAGGAACCTTGAATTTATGTCACATGAGACTGGTTCAAAGAACTGGGAATATTTAATCTGGAGAAGAAAAGAATCAGAGCAGAATATCTTAGTTATCTTTAAAGATAAGGGAGAACTGAAATATTGATTGGGGAAGAACTAGGAGCAATGGGTACAAGTTGTAAAGAGGCATATTAGACATATTGGTGCCAGGAAAAACTTCCTAATAATTAGAGCTGTCTGAAAGGGGGGAAAAAGATGTCCAAAAAAAATTAGAGATGTCCTTCAGAGGTAATAAATAGATTCCCCTTCTTTGAAGATCTTTAAGCCAAGATTGGATGGTCTCTTGTTGAGTGTAATACAGAGGAGTTTTCTTTCAAGAATGGATTAGACAAGATTTTGTGATTCTATGAATATCCTGAAGGAAAGTATGAGGTGAAAAGATGAAGTGGAAGTAGTAATGTAGGAGGTTTGAGGAGAAAAGAGAAGATTTGCAACAGTAGCTGATGGGAAATAGGATGGAAAAAGTAGAGAGCAGTAAAAGCATTTCTTTGCTATAGCAAGAGCAGAGCTGAGATTTGATAATATAAAATTTATGATGAATGTAGTCACTCTGGTTATATGACTTTGCATGTTCCATTCTTTGGCATGTGAGAAAAAGCAGTTGAGGCTGAACAAAAAACAAATCCTCTCCTATTAACTAGAATGAAGATCAAAAACCTAGCAGAGGGGCTACTAGGTGATGCAGTATATAGAGCACCGGCCCTGGAGTCAGAAGTACCTAAATTCAAATGCAGCCTCAGACACTTAATAATTACCTAGCTGTGTGACTTTGGGCAAGCCACTTAACCCCATTGCCTTGCAAAAACTGAAAAAAAAAAACCCTAGCAGAGACAGCCAATTCTCACGTGTACCATTCTGCTACTGAGTACTTTTAGGACCACTATCACTAGCAGGTGTTTCTTAACAAGCAATAATACTAAATTATATTATTATAAAACTCAACAAAGAGGGACTTCCTTGTTCCTTTATAAAAGCAAATAATGCTTCTTTTGCTTCATTGAAATGTTAGAAAACCCACCCATCTATGAACAAGAGATGAGGATAGAAGTGGGAGGATCAACAGCATGGTGTGGAGAATTGAGAATGAGAACATTAAAAACTAAAAAGCATTATTATTATTATGGGAATGGTTCAGGCTTGAGAAGCAAGTGAGATCAATCACCCAAATAAGTGACTAGGGAGTTCAGTGAGAAAGTTCACAGAGGAGGAGTTGGTTAGTTTGGAAAAGCCCAGCCATGGGTTAGGAATGATTTAAGGATCAAAGTCTCTTAAAAGGAAGATAAATGTGTCAGTCAGTGAGTCAGTCAGCAAGGTGAAGAATCATTATATACAGAAGAGGAAATGGCATTTAAGATGGGCTTTAAAGGATGGGAAAGAATTCAACCAATAAAGAGTGAGTGGGAGGAATAGAGAAGGAGCAAAGGAATAGAGTCTGAATTATTTTCCTCATTTTTCCAGGAGAGAAAATTGAGTCCCTAAAAATGACTTCACCAAGGTCACACCACCAATGGGTGGTAGAGTAGCTGATGGACTGACAATTTCAGTATGGTACAAATTCATTTGGAGAGGTAGAATGGAGATAATCACAGGGTAGAGGAAAAGGGAGAGAGGAACACATTAGGATACCCCAAGGCCAAATGTATCTATTTCCAGTCTTCTCGGCTAATGAATGCTGCTAATGGGGAACAGTCTGCCCAGACGGGAGACTGATGAGAATGGGAGAAGTTTAATTAAGAGGCCTGTACCTTCATCCAGCTCCAACAATTTGGGGAACAGGGATGGAATGTGTGGCTAAAACCCTGTGAAAATATTTTAAGTTCTTCCCAATAACCACACTGGGGCCCTGGAGCAAAACCTCTGTCTCTCCCTGTGCTTAGAGCCCTACAGAAAGGAGTGAACCCAGGTTTCCTACCTCCCACTACATCTGCCCTCCCCACAATTCAGAGAGTTTGTTCACCATATTAAAAATGAACTGAGATCTTAGAATGGACAATATGATAAAAGGAGACAACATAAGGACAGTGTAAAATGTTTTGTTTCTTTATTAATAACCACAAAAGGACAATCATCCTTCTTATGGTCTCATCTCCACTTATCTAAGCTCACACTTAAATGGATATCTACTTGAAGAGCCATTTCTTAGCATAATGGAATTTCTACCTCCCCAAGGTAATCACCCCAGGGACATAATGGACGTCCTTAGCCTGATGCAGTTTCCTGCCAATAGTCTCCCCAAATGCTTCCCCTTCCCTAGGGTCCTCCCCTCCCTTTCTTCTGACTATCCTATATTGCTCAACACCATTCCCCACCCCACCCCTAAAAAAAGGTCTCACCTCCAAGGTCCTGGCTAAGAGCAATCAAATGAGAGAAAATTGATTAGACTGATGTCATTGCTATGCTTGGAATCACTATTGTGTCTGTCACACACTGATGTATTAGAGACTATTACAGAAACAGTAAGGAACCTTAAACAATAAGGAACCTTAAAAAGTAATCTAGTCTTAACCCTTTCACTTGATAAATGGTGAAATTGAGGTTCAGGGAACATGAATTGTCCAAGGTCATAAAGCTAGTGAGTATGAAAACTTGACTCTCGTGATTTTTAGCCAATTCCAAATATTCCTTTACTGGTGTTCAAAAATTAATTTTTTAGATTTTATTTTGTTATTTTTACTTTTTTTATATTTACCAATAATAAGCTTTTATTTTCCCTTTCTCCTGCTCCCACTCAACCACATGAAACAAAAAAAGGAAGAAAAAGAAAGGCTTTATAATTAAATATGGTGTCATACAAAACAAATTCCATGTCTCATTCCACTCTCTGTTGGGAGGGAGAGTTGTTAGTATGTTTTTTTATGAATTATGATTTGTCATGGCATTAGTTGGAGTTCTCAGGTCTTTCTTTTTTTATTATTATTTTAAAATGTTTATTTTCAGTTCCAGATTCTCTCTATCCCTTTACCTCTTCCCCCATCCATTGAGAAGGCAAGAAACATAATATCCATTATACATATGAAGTCATGCAAAACACACTTCAGGTCTTTCAAAGTTGTTTATTGATATTATTATTGTATAAATTGCCTTCTTAGTTCTGCACACTTCACTGATACAGGTCTTCCCAGTTGTCTCTAAAAATTTCCATTTGTCATTTTTAATGGTACGGTAACATTCAAATATCCTAATTTGCTTAGCCATTCCCCTGTTGGTGGGCAACCTTAGTTTCCACATTTTTTACTACAATGAAAATGAATGCTATAAATGTTTTTGTACAAAATTGGTTTTCCTCTCTCTTTCTCTTTTTTCTTTTTTTTAAATTCTTTGGTGTAGAGGCCTAGTAGTGGTGTTACTGAATTGAAGGGTCACAGTTTAGTGACTCAGCATTCAGAGGTTAATTTTCATAATAAAACAAAACTCTTCAATTTTTCTAATACCTGAAAAATACAAAGTTCAACTATTAGGAGACCTGGGTTCCTTCAGGTCAACAAACACCTCCTCCCTTCAGCTCCACTCAACAGATTTCTTTGTGATATACCAGAATCTAGCCTTGCCATCTGAAAACCTGCTCTTTATGTCCAAACCAGATATCTCACTGATAGCTACCACTGAGGTATCCTGATACTAAGATAATTTACAAGGTACTTTCTCTCCTATAAGCCCAAAGTTTATAATGTCAGCACTAAATAGGACCCATGAGCTTTGGAATAGAATCATTCAATTTAATTTGATTCTGTTTAATTATTTTATTATTATTATTTATTATTATTATTATTATTATTATTCAACATTATTAAGCATTTCATAAGACAACCATGGCCATGACTCCTGAGCCAAAGAAACTTCCCTGGTGACAATATGGAGTTAAACTTGGGCAAGAGGCAATTCCTTGCCATGTTCTCAGGGTAGAACTTTTGGAAAATGGGGGAATCCACCAGAAAATAGAAATCATGAACATTCTGAAGCCTTCATTGTTCTCCTTAGCCTCACATAAAGCCAAAGTGGTAACCCATGTCTCCTGGTACCTAATATTCCATCATTAGCAAGTCATTCCAATGACTCTTGAAGGTTGAAAGCAACAAGGTTCAAGACCTAGTCTGGAGAGCATTGCCCCAGAAGTCTAAGAACCTTACCTCATCCCTGGCTCAATAACCGATTAACTCTGCAATTTTCAAGTTCCCCTGTTTTTTTCTCTGGACCTCAATAGAATTAGTATAACAATCACTTGCTTGCATCCTTCCCTGGGTGATCCATGATCATGAGACCATGTGGGGAGAAGGAAGAATGTCCCATTCAAATTAGAAGACACAGGTTCAAATTCCAACTCTTACTGTGTGATCTTGGGGAAGTTCTATTCACTCTCTAGGTCTAAGTTTTATCAATTGTAAAATTAGGTGATATATAATGTCTATTGCAGCTTTGTGTAAGCAAAAGTTTAACCTTAAAAAAATAGGGCATTGAGGTAGCACAATGGATAGAGTTCTGGTCTGGAGGCAGGAGGATGTGAGTTCAAATCTTACCTCAGACACTTTTTTTGTTTTTACAAGGCAATGGGGTTAAGTGACTTGCCCAAGATCACACAGGCCATTAGTGTCTGAGATCACATTTGAACTCAGGTCCTCCTGACTCCAGGGCCAATGCTCTTACTGTGCCACCTGGCTGTCCCCTTCAGACCTTTACTAGCTGTATGACTCTGGACAAGAAACTTTACCCTGTTTGCTCAGTTCCCTCATTTGTAAAATGATCTGGAGAATGAAATGGCAAATCACTCCAATGTCTTTGCCAAGAAAACCCCAAATGGGGTCAATTAAGAGTCTGACACAGTGGAAAAACAACAAAACATAAAAGAAGCATCCGTGTTATTAAAGGCTTTTTTGAGGCTTTTTGAAATTCATGGGTGATTTGCATAGCTCTGGAGCTAGGTACTAAATGCAAGATGAGAACAGAAATTTAATCATCCCAACATAAATAAGAAGAGAGTGGTCATGTGAGAAGTCACATAGAGGAATAGAGATCTCTTCTATCGGGAAGATTGTGACTGTAGTCAAGGGCTTAACCATCCTAGGACCTGAAAATGTATTAATTAACTTACAGACAGTTTGGCACAAAAGAGTGATAATAGTTCCACTGAGCATTGTTAGTGCTGTTAATCAGTTAGTGAAGCAGGCAGGCAGTCAGGAATATTTAATAAATGCTAGTGTAGTCTAAGCATTATACTAAGGATAGAGTATTTTTTTTAAAAAAGGCAAAAGACAGTTCCTGTTCTCAGTCTCATTGAATAGACTACATGAAAACAGCTCCGTGAAGGGAGCAGAACCAAGAGAACATTATACACATTAACAACAACATTGTGAATTGACCAACTATGATGGCTGCAGCTCCTCTCAGCAGTTCACTGAGAGACTTCTTATGGATAATATCATCCATATCCAGAGGAAAAAATAAAAAAAAAAACAAAACAAAGCAAAAAAATAGCATCTGGATGGATACTATATTCACTTTTTTTAAATTGCTCTCATGTTTTTCCTTCCTGTCCCATGATTTTCTTTCTTTTCCTTTAGTCCTAATTCCTCTTACACAAAATAACTAATATGTAAACATATTAAAAACAAATGTATATGTACAACTTTTACAAGACTGTTCTCTATTGAGGGGAGGGGGATGGGAAGGGATGGTGGTAGAAAAATGTGTAACCTATAAATATATAATATGCATAAATTTGAAAAACTTTCACAATGTATAATTGGAAAAATAAAGTTTTTAAAAATCAGTTCTATACAATCAAACTATGGGCAAGGTAAATGGGAGAAGATCAAAGGAGGGAAGGTATTAGTATGAAGGGGAATTGAGAAAGGCTTCTTTTAGAAGGTATGATTTGACTTAGGACTTGATAGAAGAAGCAAGGTCTTGTCCTAACTAAAAATTTTTTTCTTTGACTTATGATTTTGGTGTATTGGTAGAGAATGCCTGCATAGAGGTTCGAGTCCCATATGCACAACTGTGGTTCCCCCACCAAGCAACTCATAGTGAACCTTGTTGAGTAGCAAGAGGCTCCAGAATATGTGGGACCTGTGCTACGTCTGTGTTTCTATGAAAGAGACTCCACAGATGTAAAATACTATGACGTCTTTTCTATGAACTTCCCATATTCTAACTTGTGTCATCTTTATGTTTCTTATCATTCTATTAGATGACAACATCCCTGAGCCTATAGAATAGGTTTTATTCATCTGACCTTACACATCCATAAGCATTTACTAAATGTTTGTTGAATTGAATGGAGGGATTCTTATTAAGATTTGGGGATTTAAAAAAGATTTATTAATTTCTTTTTTCATATATTAATTTCTAAAAATGTTTCCATCTCTCCTCTCTAATGAGTTTTTACTTGTAACAAAGATTAAAAACAACCAACAATAACTGTAAAGTCAACTAACACATGCGATCTGACAAAGTCACATGATTGAAGACAGACTCAGAATCTTTTTGAAAACAATTATAAAACACTTCTCACACAAATTAAATCAGATTTAAATAACTGGGCAAATATCAACTGCTCATGGATAGGTAGAGCTAATATAATAAAAATGACAATTCTACCAAAACTAAACTATCTGTTTAGTGCCCTACCAATCAAAATTCCAAAAAATTACTTTAATGAGTTAGAAAAAATTGTAAGTAAATTCATATGGAGAAATAAAAAGTCAAGAATTGCCAGGAGCTTAATGAAAAAAAATGCAAATGAAGGTGGCTTAGTACTACCCAATCTAAAATTATATTATAAAGCATCAGTCATCAAAACTGTTTGGTATTGGCTAAGAAATAGAGTGGTGGATCAGTGGAATAGACTAGGTGTAAAAGCAGGAGAGGATTATAGTAATCTGCTGTTTGATAAACCCAAAGAGTCCGGCCACTGGGATAAAAACTCCCTTTTTGATAAAAACTTCTGGGATAATTGAAGTTAGTATGGAAGAAACTTAGATTAGACCAACACCTCACACCCTTTACCAAGATAAGATCCAAATGGTTACAGGACATAGACATAAAAAAACAATACTATAAGCAAATTAGAAGATCAAGGACTAGTCTACCTGTCAGATCTATGGAAAGGGGAACAGTTTATGACTAAGGAAGAGTTAGAGAACATCACTAAAAATTAATTAGATGATTTCGATTACATTAAATTAAAAAGCTTTTGCACAGATAAAACCAATGTAATCAAGATCAAAAGAAAAGTAGTAAATTGGGAAACAATCTTTACAATTAATGATTCTGACAAAGGACTCATTTCTAAAATATACAGAGAACTGAGTCATATTTTTAAAACAAAAAGCCATTCCCCAGTTGACAAATGGTCAAAGGATATGCAAAGGCAATTTACAGATGAGGAGATTAAAGCAATCCATAGCCATATGAAAAAATGCTCTAAATCATTATTAGAGAAATGCAAATTAAAGCTTCTCTGAGGTACCACCTCACAACTCTCAGATTGGCCAGTATGACCAGGAAGGATAATAATCATTGTTGGAAGGGATGTGGGAAATCTGGGACACTATTACACTGTTGGTGGAGCTGTGAACTCATCCAACCCTTCTGGAGAGCTATTTGGAACTATGCCCAAAGGGCAACAAAAATGTGCATACCCTTTGACCCAGCAATACCACTACTGGGTCTATACCCTGAAGAGATGAGGAAAAAGGGTAAAAACATTACTTGTACAAAAATATTTATAGCAGCCCTGTTTGTGGTGGCAAAGAATTGGAAATCCAGTAAATGTCCTTCAATTGGGGAATGGCTTAGCAAACTGTGGTATATGTATGTCATGGAACACTATTGTTCTATTAGAAACCAGGAGGGACAGGATTTCAGGGAAACCTGGAGGGATTTGCATGAACTGATGCTGAGTGAGATGAGCAGAACCAGAAAAACACTGTACACCCTAATAGCAACATGGGAGTGATACTCAACCTTGAAGGACTTGCTCATTCCATCAGTGCAACAATTGGGAACAAGTTTGGGCTGTCTGCAAAGGAGAGTGCCATCTGTATCCAGATAAGGAGCTGTGGAGTTTGAACAAAGTACAAGGACTATTCCCTTTAATTTGGAAAAAAAAAAAACAGATATCTTATTATCTGATCTGGTTACCTCTGAGAATTCTGTTCTCTTTAAGGATATGATCTCTCTCTCTCATCACACCCAATTTGGAGCAAGGTACAACATGGAAACAAAGTAAAGACTGACAGAGTGCTATCTGTGGGGTGGGGGTGGGGGGAGGGAAGCAAGATTGGGAGGAAAACTGTAAAACTCAAATAATATTTTTAATAAAAAAAAGAAAAAAAAAGAAAAAAGTCACATGATTGAATTTTCCAGATATCTATTAAAATACATTTTCTCTTTATTAACTTCATAGTTTTAGCCCATAGTTTTCAGTTGTATTCAGGGAGATTCATAAGATCCTAGGATTTATAACCAGAAGAATATTAGAAATCATCATCTGGGGCGGCCAGGTGCTGCAGTGGACTCCAGTGCTCTGGAGTCAGGAGTACCTGAGTTCAAATCCAGCCTCAGACACTTAATAATTACCTAGCTGTGTGGCCTTGGGCAAGCCACTTAACCCCATTGTCTTGTAAAAAAAAAAAAAAAAGAAAAGAAAAGAAAAAAGAAATCATCAAGTCCATTGAAGAGAATATTAACAAGAGAGGTAGTGTGGTATAATGTATGCCAGGAAGACCTGGTTTCAAGCCCTGACTCATTGTTTGTATGACCCTGGACAAGTCACTTAAACTCTCAGTGTTCTAAGTCACTCTCCAGGACAAGTTACAAGTTAGGGTGCCAACAGTATTTGTTGGAGACATTTCCTCATCCCAAAGTTCCCTACACCAATAAAACATAGGTCTACTCACTATTACTAGCATTACATTTTTATATAGTGCTTTAAGATTTACAAAGTGCTTTCTGAACATCCACCAAAGTGGATGATGCATGTACCCATTTTTCACATAAGAAAACTGAGACCCAAGAAGGTGAAAAGTCTTGTCCAGTGTCATACATCTACTAAATGTGCAGTGATTCCAGGAGAAAGAGAGTGGGATGGCGGGGGGGGGGGGGGGGGGGGGTGGAGAAGACTGGTAGGCAAGAGTTCAAGTGCAAATGATTAGAAGCCATTCAAGAGGCAGGTTGATCAGTCTGGATTTGTTTCTTCTTCCCTCTGAGCTTTTAGGATTTTAGACAGGAGATGGCGCCCAGGGCTCTGAATTTCACATGCTTGGAAAGGGAAGGGAGATATCCCGGCTACAGAGTTGGGTAATTCAGTTCTGCCCACGACTTTCTAAGGAGAGCGTGCATAATTCCTGATGTTCTTTAACCCTGTTACAGAATTCATTTTGCCTAGTGTCAATGCTTAGGAAAAGAAGCGAAGGACATCTGCCTTAGATCGCCTGGGAGCCAGGTTCGGCTAGACTCAGGAAGAGAGGATGAAGTTGTAACCTTGTCAGTGGTGACATCACTATTGATCAAGACAGATTGTTAGCCTGCAGATCTTTCCCTGGGGAGGAGAGAGAGAGTAAATCTAAGACTGACCTGATCTCCATCTTCCCCTCCCTGCATGGTCCTCTCCCCTCCATCTGACTCCTACGGAGGAGAGAGTATTCAATGTTTGCTGACTTCATCAAAGGAAAGAAAACAGCCCCAAGAACAAGGGCTTCTCAGCTCATAGTTTTAGGGACTTTCTCCTCAGGGAATATTTCAAGGCAGAGGAAAGAGTGATGGATTGAGAGGTTTGCTGCTGTTCAATCATTTCATCAGGGTCCAATTCTTTTTCAACCTATTTGGGCTTTTCTTGGCAAAGATGCTGAAGGGATGTGCCATTTCTTGAGGACCTAGTTTCAAATCCAATCTCTGCTATTGTTTTCTCCTGAACAACTTAATATCACTCCTTTAGGACTCAGTTTCCTCCATTCTAAAATAAGGAAATTGAACTGGAGTTCTTCAATTATTGACCATGATTCTGTGTGTGTATGTGGTGTGTGTGTGTGTGTGTGTGTGTGTGTGTGTGTGTGTGTGTGTTTAATATCTTTTTTTTAATTTAGGGGTTTTTTTTTCAAGGCAATGGGGTTAAGTAACTTGCCCAAGGTCACACAGCTAGGTAATTATTAAGTGTCTGAACTCACATTTGAACTCAGGTCCTCCTGACTCCAGGGCGGGTCTCTATCCTCTACAACACCTAACTGCCCTATGTGCTTAATATCTTAATAAAAATGAGTTCGCTTTGTAATTTTATGTATATGTATTTTATTCATTTGAAGACATTGTAAGAAGGGGTTCTTGGGCTTCATCAGATGGCTAAAGGTCCAAGAAAATATAAGGTTAAGAACCCTAACTTGAAGATTAGGAACCATCTAGTTTGAAATAAACCTGGGGTATCAATCAAAAACTCAAGAAGGCATTGTGCTAGAAATTGAGGTCACAGATACAGAGAAGGAAATAATCCCTACTATCAGGAAGACACCTGTGTGTATAAATAAATACCAAATAGAAATAAATAAAATAATTAAAAATAAAAATAAAATTAATTAAAATTAAAAATAATATAAATACTCAAATTACTTACAAAAGAACATATGAAGCAAGATGCTATCTGTCCAGAGAAAAAACTGATAAATAGAAGTATATCTAGAATAATTTTACATATATATATTTTTTTGTGTGTGTTTAATGATATGGGGAAATTAACATGTTAATTTTATTATATATTAAATGGAATAGCAAGTTGTACATAGTAGATTTGCAATTTTATGTGTAATTTTTTTATTATACTGTTATGGAAATGTTTGTTTTATCCCATAAATTAACAATTAAATAAAAATTTAAAACTAAATACATGGTACTTAAATACTTAGTGGTTTGGGATGGAGAATGATTAGTCAGCAAAAGTGACCTTATCAGTCAGATAGGATAAGAGTAGAATCAAGAGAAAAACAGAACCATGAAATCCCCTAAAGTCTCTAGTGCAGCAAGCTGAAATTAGGGGGAAAGAGTCACATGGATCACATGTGGTAGAGTTAAAATTATGTGCAAAGTACACTGGATGTACATATATATGTATCGTGTAGGACACAATATCATACTGTAGAGTTACATGGAGACTTAAAAATCACTTTAGGGGCAACTAAGTAGTACAGTGGATAGAGCATTGGCCCTGGAGGACCTGAGTTCAAATCCAGCCCCAGATACTAGATACTAGTAAGCTGTGTGACCTTGGACAAGTCACTTAATGCCATTGCCCCACCAAAAGAAAGACACTCTATCCTCTGAATGCCATTATTCCCCAAAGGCCCTGCACCAGCAAGTACCAACAGAATACCCAACCCATTACCTAGGGTTTTGTACACTGTCTACATAATCTGATTTCTTAGCAGAAGAGATTCAATGTCCCTTCTGAACAATTGGTCTTTCCATCCTCTATGGGGAGACAAGTGTTTTTTTATCCACTGGCATGAATATCTTGGGGCAAACTCCATCATCAAAGGGCATAAAGTCTCTGGCATAGTTCCAGGTGGCACCATAGACAGACTAGAATACCCACCAAACCTTATTCCCTTTGGACCAATGTTCTACCCTTTCAGATCTGTTTGAATTCTAACTCATCTAATGGGTTAGCTATCTTTTGTAGCAACTGTATCTTTGATGAGTGTACCATCTATTGCTTTGTCCAATTCATTGATGAAATCATTAACCGGCATGGTGCCAAGCATAGATCCCTGGAGATCAGTTGTAGTCTGATTCAGCATTCCATGGCAAAGTGCCAATGCCTGCCACTCCCTCCACACTAGTGTGCTCTTAGGAAAGGCATAGCTAATGTCTCAAGGGTCTCACCCCTTTATTTTGATGAATATCACTACTCACCAACCTTGATGCTACAACTGAGCCCTCTGCCAATGGACCATATTCATTCTGGACAGGGAATATGATCTAAAGCCACAAAATGGCACATTCTCCAAAGTGAATCCCAAACTCTTAGCCATGGTGGTGTGTTTTAGTAGCCCTGCTTCACCTGATTCAACCGCTCCTCTAGGAGGATCACCAGGGACATACTGGACAGCATTCCTTCTATAGTGGTCCTCCTTGACCACTGAAACATGCTGAACTCAGAATTGTTTCTTCCCACCTCTGACTGGTGTTTCCAACTTGCCAGATATTCATCAGTGAATTATTAATTGCACAAAGCCTTGAAACTTTTCAGTGATAAATCCCTTTAAGACTATTTGTTCTGGGGCAGCTAGGTGGCACAGTGGATAGAGCACTGGCCCTGGAGTCAGGAGAATCTGAGTTCAAATTTGACCTCAGACACTTAATAATTACCTAGCTGTGTGACCTTGGGCAAGCCACTTAACCCCATTTGACTTACAAAAAAAAAAAACCTAAAAAAAAAAAGACTATTTGTTCCTGTCTATAGATGAGTAAAAGGCTTCACTTTGTCACCTTGTTGCCTCCAAGATAAAATATGAAATTTCTTGTCCCCTCCCCATACCACCCCACACTACTTCCAGTCTTCTTATACCTCTGTCTCACCATAAACTCTTATCCAGTGACACTGGTCTCCTTGGTGTCCCTCAAACAAGACACTCTATCTCCCAACTTTGGCCATTTTCACTGACTATCCCCCTTGTTTGGAAAGTTCTCCCTCTTCCTTTCTACTTCCTGGCTCCTTTGACATCTTTCAAATTCCAGTTAAAATTCAATTTTTTACAGGAAGCTCTTCTGAATTCTAATACCTTCCCTTTAGTACCTTAATTATTCCTAATTTATCCAGGAAATAGTTTGTTCCTACCTAGTTCTTTGAATGTTGTCTCTCCATTAGTTTGTGAGCTTCTCGAGGATAGGAACTGTCTTTTGCCTTTTTTGTATTCCCAGTACTTATCACAGTACCTGCAGAGAATATGTACACATTGATGCTTAATGTTTATTGACTAACTGACTGACTATAGGCAAATGTGAGAGTCTTCTAATGGTCACTTTTTTCTCCTGGTACAAAACTGTCCCAACCCCTGAAGGCTGGCATAACAGGTGCAATACAAAAAGATCAATGGACCAGAGATGGAGAATTGGCAGAGACCTTAGAGCCAACAAAATCAGTTCCCTTATTTTACAAAAGATCGAACTGAGACCCAGAAGATTAAATGACTTGCTCCATGGTCATATTAGAAAAAGCCAAGAATAATTATGAGGAAGATAACCAAATCCTAATAAACCTAATTCTTTTTCCTATCTTAATGGTCTCTAAAAAGTGTAATCTAGGCTGGATTATTCCTTTCAATCCTACTTCTTATGGTTCTTTTCAGTCACATATCAAAGTATGAGACCATTGATAGCCTTTGTAATGATAACAGAATTGTTTGTTTACAGATCTGATAATAGGTACCAAATTCCAGAAATATCTTCAGCAATCAATAATTTTTCAGATACAGTCAAGTGACAAATGTTTCTATCTTCACAGGGGGGTCACTCTTCTCCTAGAGGCAGTATGGTTTAGTGGATAGAGCACTGGAATTGGAACTGCGCCACCCCAAACAAGTCACTTCATTTCTCTGGGATTCACTTTCCTCATCTGAAAAATAAGAGGACTGGAATTTATGGTCTCTGAGACTTCTAGAACTTCTATTTCTAATGTTATGATCCTGGCTAAGTAAGATACTATGGGACCTATGTATTTGCCAGAGCTCAGCAAAACTAGCAACTGTCCATCAATAGATTTAGAATAACAATTTTAAGCCCATTCAATACCTTCATTGGTATATCCTTTTTTTAAGATCTTCCCAAATACAGTGTTCATCCAGATTAAATACCTACAAGTAATTCATGCCTTAAGACATCTTTTCCATTAATGTTTGAAAAAATACTAATAATAACTAACTTTAGGGAGCTTTAAGGTTTACAAATATGTTTTATATTTATTATCTTATTTAATCTTTACAATAACCCTGTGAGATAAGTGCTCTTAGTAAACCCATTTTACAAATATGGAAAGTAAGAATAAGAGAAGTTAAATGACTTCAGGTCCTTCTGACTCCAACTCTGAGATGATGCTTTTCTAGGAGCAATTTCAAAGAGACTGGGAATCAGAGAGCTGAATCATATTCATTGGACCTTGAGTATGTCTCTGCTACTTCTCATCTCATCATGCAGTGAGGCTGAGCATCTTCTTCAGATGATCCTTACGTGTTTAGACAATGGGGAATCTTCAAAATTGAATTTCTCTGGATCTATTTCCAAGCTGGAGTTTCTCATTACTCTTTGTCAGCATTGGCCTCTTTCCCCTAGTTAGCATCTGTACAAAAGTAAAGGTGCTAAGGTACCAACCAACTTGCAATTGGACCCAGTCAATGCCAAAACACTAAAAATATTAACCAGGTCTTGACATGCCAAGACTGTGGTGTCTAATTTCTTCTTGATTTCTGAAAATTCTCTGAGAAGCCATAGTTTTACTCTCACAAGGGTGAATAGTGTGACCTTTTGGTGCATTTGTGGTATTTTATGAATAGGGAAGACCTTGGTCAGCAGTAGCTGTCAATCAGCATGACACCTCACCCACACTGCTATGTCATCTCCTTTCCCTAGGTTCTTATCTAAGAGTATAATTTATTCATTTTACTGACCAAATCTCATTAACCACTCCCCTTTTTTTCCTTACTCCAATTTGTCTCTGGTTAAAAGAATACTATCTCACTAACACTTTAATTGCATTAGAAAAAAAGGTACTGGGGCGCTAGGTGTTGCAGTGGATAAAGCACCAGCCCTGGAGTCAGGAGTACCTGGGTTCAAATCCATTCTCAGACACTTAATAATTACCTAGCTGTGTGGCCTTGGGCAAGCCACTTAACCCCATTTGCCTTGCAAAAAAGAAAAAGAAAAAAGGTACTAAATTGAAGCAATAAACATCTCTATTTCAGAAGTGGCTACCACCTCAGTTTTCACTCCACCAGCTCCCCTTGCAGTTTGAAACAAATGTCTTATTGTTAAGGTAAAATTTAATCTGATTTCCACAATAATCCAGAAGACATAGAAATAAGTCAATTGCTATAAACAGTGCCAGCAGAGGAGTAGAAATTCTTCTCCTTAACATCAAATGAATACAGAAATCTTAACAATAACACTTAAGGTTTTTCATGTTGTTCATTTTTTAGCATGGTTGGACAGAGACCCTTTAACTTCTCCTGATGCCAGAATGTAGCTCACTTCCATTCTTCCCATGACTCCTGGCTTCTGCTACCAGAGAAAAATGTTCTGTTTAGCACTGTCAGTCAAATGCTCCCCATGGTTACCATGCCTTTGTATTTCTGTACTTCTTTTACCATTACTTTCAAAATTCACACCCAGTGACATCTATGCATTATCCATGGGACCTTGAAAATTACTTTCCAGACCCATGTCCTCCATGACCAATATACTTATGGAAAAGCAAGAGTTGTATTTAAGGTATTTGAGATATTCAGAGAGGTCTAGTACCTCTAGTATGAGGTCTTGCCAAGCCCTTTTCAGGGCTGCTCACCTTTGGTGTCCACCTGTTGTCCAACACTCTCTTGTGGCTCCAAGAAACTTAGAATTCATAGAGGCCACACCCTGATAAAACCATCTAAGCAGATAAACTAAACCATGGTAAAAGTAACTGATATATTTCAAACCTATCACATCATTCACCCTTGTGAGAGTAAAACTATAGCTTCCCAGGGAATTTGCAGAAATCAAGAAGAAATTAGATACCACAGTCTTGGTATGTCAAGACCTGGTCATAATTTTTAGTGTTTTGGCATTGACTGGGTCCAATTGCAAGTTGGTTGGTACCTTAGCACCCTCACAATCCATGTCTTTTGTACAGATGCTAACTAGGGGAAAGAGGACAATGCTGACAAAGAGTAATGAGAAACTCTAGCTTGGAAATAAGGGGATGTCTACTCTAAGCATATGAAGAATTTTCCCTGGCAAAATATGTCGAGGAGTACAATCTGTTTCTATGGCCATGAAGGAGGCTAAAGGAGGCAGTGTAGAGCTTGGCCAGATATTGAAGAGGTCAAGTTCATCTACTACATCCCAGGTCATCACTGATCATCCTGATCTTTGTCTTGTCACTGGACTTTGATGACTCTTAAAGAGGGACTGAGGCTGGCAAATTTATGCAGCTTTGTCTCATTTAAATCATAGGCAAATCAAGATAACCCCTATTGTTGTCACTGGTCCTCTTTTTTTTTAATTTTTTTTTTAGTTTTTGCAAGGCAAATGGGGTTAAGTGGCTTGCCCAAGGCCATACAGCTAGGTAATTATTAAGTGTCTGAGGCTGGATTTGAACTCAGGTCCTCCTGACTCTAGGGCTGGTGCTCTATCCACTGTACCACCTAGCCACCCCAAAACTCATGTCATTGGTCCTCTTTGAAATCAAAAAATGAACAACTAATGGAGATAGATTTTTCAGTCTCCAAACAGAGACCCATTACAGTTCTATGATCTATCTTCTGCATATACAGTCTTGGCAATATAAAAAGACCAACTCCTTCATAAGCTATATATATATATATATATATATATATATACATATATAATATATATATATATACCTCAGGTATATACTTCATAGAAAAACTGAGATATAGTGACACTGATTATTTATTCTCCATCACAAGACACCATACACCTTCAGTTCTCACAACCATTGCTGCATTGTGTCTTGTGAATTCAGGTAGAAGGATCTGAGAAAGATTTCTGCAAAAAGAGTTCATTTTTAGACTTATGGTAACCCCTGACCCTAGTATATCCTCTTCAACTTCTAGAGAATTCTCAAGTATACTTAGCTTACTTCTGATCATCTTGTCCATAGTTGTAGCCAAATACTGCCTGGTTCACTTAGGTGAGCTCTTCAGAAGCCCACCTAAGGTAATACCTTCATTCCCAAATTGGCAGTCTTGCATTCTGAACCTGAGTCTATTTTATCTTCTAGGAAGAATGACTCTGTAGAGTAGTCAAACAAATAGAAGTCCTGGTTTAAACTTTTACAAAGAGGTTTCTGTTGGTGTTGGTCTCTAAAAAGAGGTCCACATCTATACCATAGCCTAGAAGGTCATTTAGAGACCAGTAAAGAACCACTTTTCATAGCCTTTGGATATTCTCTGTTTTTCCATGAGCCATGACCTACCTTCCTAGGTCAGATATGAGTAGATGAGTTCCTAGCATATAGGCTGCTCTTCTTGCAACAGTGATAGTTTAGGGGTAGCTATCAGTGGATAAAAGCACTGGTCCTAGAATCAGGAAGACCTGATTTGAAATGTGATCTCAGACACTTAGCTGCGTGACCTTGGACAAGTTACTTAAACCTATTGCCTTGCAAAAATAAAAGCAAAACAAAAACAATGCTAATTTAGCATTCAAACACTTAACCATTTATCAATTGGGGAATGACTTGTATTCTTATAAATTTGGGTCATTTCCCTATAATTGGAGAAATGAGGCCTTTATCAGAAACACTTGCTGTAAAGATTGTTCTAAACTTTTGCTTTCCTTCTTATCTTGGTTGTGCAAAACCTTTTTAATTTAATATAATCAAAATTGACTATTTTACACTTCATAATATTCCCTATATCTTGTGTGGTCATAAAATATTCTCTTCTACATAGATTTGAGAGGTAAACTATTCCTTGCTTTTTTAATTTGCTTATGGTATCACCCTTTCTGTCTAAATCATATCCATTTTGACCTTATCTTGGTATACAGTATAAGATGTTGATCTATACCTAGTTCCTGTCATATAGTTTGTCAGTTTTCACAGCTTTTTTTTGGTAAAATAGTGAGTTCTTATCCCAGAATCTGGGGTTTATCAAACACTATGGTCATTTCCAACTGTGTTTTGTATACCTAATCTATTCCTCTGATTTGCCACTCTATTTCTTAAACAGTACAAGATAGTTTTGATATTTCTGTTTTATAGTCTGAAATCAGATATTGCTAGGTTACAAATCTTCAATTTTCTAAAACAAAACAGAGTGTCATATCAACAAAATACAATAAAATGAGTTATGCCTGTAATGGGAAGTATGTTGGATTTGAAATTAGAAAATCTGAGTTTTAAACTTAAAATGCCCATTGGGTTACCTTAAGCAATTCACTTAACCTCTCTGATTCTCAGTTTATAAATGGCTTGTGAATACTTAGTCCAGAGTGATTACAATGTTTTTTTATTAAATAAATAAATATTTATAAATGGCACACCTCTCTTAAGGTTTGAAAGGCTTTGTTCCTGCCCCTTCATGCCAGTCGTAGGCTGGGGTCACAATCTTATTGATACATTCGTCCCCATACATTTTCCCCTCCCTGCTCATTATACTAATGAGCAAGAACAGTTATCTATTTGAGCATGTGCAAAGGAGAAGGTCAAGACCCTAGGTTAACTTAAAAACAGGTGGGATGGACCTGGCCAAATCTTAGTTTTGATTAGATTGAGGCTATCTGCCCATAGGTAAAAATATAGGCAGAGAGAGGGGCAGCTTAGGTGGTGCAGTGGATAGAGAGCACCAGCCCTGGAGTCAGGAGGACCTGAGTTCAAATCCAGCTTCAGACACTTAATAATGCCCTAGCTGTTTGACCTTGGGCAAGTCACTTAACCCCATTGCTGTAAATTTTAAAAAAAGGTAAAAAATATAGGGAGAGCCCAGTCTTTGTAATATAAACTAACAATCCTCCCTTCACTTTCTTGTGGAACCCAGATACCCACATATTCCTCACACTCAGTTTCCTCATCTGTAAAATGATAGGGTTGGATTAGATGGACTTTCAAGTCCCTTCCAGCTCTAAATCTATGTTCCTGTGACTAAAACTTTTCCTTTCCTCTTTCTGGTGCTCATATAGGATACTTGAGGGTAAGGTACTAGAATGATATCATATAGCAAAGAACTTATAGAGGGAGGAAAATGACCTAAATATCCTAGTTCCCACTTCAGAGCTTGCTCCACAGACCAATAAGAAGAGGGTTTCCTGAATCCCCCATCCTTCAGAATGCCTAAAGTCTCCTTTGTACAATCTGGTGTCTGTTTCTAAACTAGTGGAGGACAAGACTCCTTTCAGGCAATGGGTGTAGTGTCTCTATGCAGGTTTAAGTTTGGTCCAGCAAAAGAAACAAGATAGTGCAGAAGTCAGCTTTACTGAAGGCATGTTTGAGCTAAGAGCCTGGGGATTTCTGCGGATAGGGAAAAACTCTTGGGGAATTTGCAGCTTTTTGTTATTTAAACTGTGTGGAGGGACTCAAGGGTTTTTTGAGCTTCCCCAGGGCTTATTCATTTGGAGGGTGGGAAGGTCAAAGTAGGTCCCCAGGAAAATAAGTTTCTTGGTATACTCTTTCCTAAGGGAAAGATGATATAGCTGTATCTTGAATCCTCATCTGACTTATTAATATGAACTCTTGGAGAAAGGACCTAGTATTGTTGCTTAATCTATGACTGCTGTGATCCATTTCACAGTGTATGGTTTGTGGTGACTCATTTCTTATGAAAATTAGGATATATTTGCTTCTTTGTATTTTGTAACTACAAGTGCCTTCCTTTTGGAGGGAATATAAATTAATTATTGTTACTTCTTAGGGAATGTGTACTTGACTGTACACGCTTATTATTCCAAAACATTTATTAAACACCTATTTTGTGCCAAATACTAAGCATTAGGGACAAAAAGAAATGTAAGAGAGAGTCCTTGCCCTCCAGGAACGCACAACCTAATGGGTGAGAAAACATGCCAAGAACTTTATAGGAAAAAAGTGAATATAGTTCATTGTCTTGGAACTCTATTGGTAAAAATCCATATCCTGTACCTGCTTGATGAACAGAGTAGAGTTGGCAAAGGCAGGAGTGAGAAAAGCTCTTCAGTTCTCTTCAAGCTTGAGTCTCTTGGGGATCACTCTAATTGATTCAGGTGCTTCCAGCTTTCAGCTTCAAGAGAGAAGATAGAAGAGGCCAATGCTACTTTAGGTTGCTGAAGGAAAAGAAGTTGACATGAGAGGGTCTATCATCAGGTCCTTTTCCCCACCTTGCTACATAGAAAACTTTCCCCTGGGAAAGAACCTGAACTCTCTCTCTCTCCCCCTCCTTCCCTCCCTCCCTCTTTCTCTCTCCCTTTCTTTCTCTTTCTCCCTATCCCTTCCCTAAACTGAGTTACCTCATTCCCAGTGGGAGTGCTCCTAGACTCTGTATTGTCTGGTATACATTTTCATATGTATACTTTCTCTGACATTTATTTTGCTACCAATTTGAATAAATGGATTTCTTGGCTAAGTGCTATATGTTTATTATGAATCTGGTGAGAAGAAAATCAAGCCTTGGATATAAAACTTGGCATTCTGTTTCCCTCCTTTAACGAAACATTAAATATAATAATATTTAAAGGAACAGAAAGATATAACTCTAACTCTCTTCTTTCTGAGAATAAGAGTGGCCAAGTATTTTTCCTCCTGTTTCCCCTCCTGGTAGGAATTAAAACCTCCCTTGAAAAGAGTGGAAGGAAGGGGCGGCTAGGTGGTGCGGTGGATAGAGCACCGGCCCTGGAGTCAGGAGTACCTGGGTTCAAATCCGGTCTTAGACACAATAATTACCTAGCTGTGTGGCATTGGGCAAGCCATTTAATCCCCTTTGGCTTGCAAAAAACCTAAAAAAAGAGTGGAAGGAGAAGATTAGCTTCTCTTCACACCACACAAAGATACCTCATGCTACCTGTCCCATATCACTTGGGAGCACAGATTGAATTTTCCACATCCCAATTGTGAATCTGATGCAGAGGAAAGATGTAGAGAATTGTGAACTAGCAGAAACAAAATCTTTCAAGTAGGTGGAGTTCTCTGCTTTTGAAATTCTGCCTCCCTTGGACACTATTTCTGTTTGACCCTGTTAACCTTGGTCTGAATACTGTTGGGCAGGAAATGATGAAAATGATGAGTTAAAAGTGGACATCAAGTAGCTTGAGACAGAAAGGACTAGGTCGTAGATTGCCACTGGAAGTTACCTGGTCCAAGGTGAAAAGACCACACTCCAAACACCACCTTGTCCAGCCCTCAATGGAGGGGCATTTAACAGTAAGCGCTGCCCCTTTGAGCCTTCTTGCTTCTCTGCCTCCCATATAGAGGGGTGGGCTTTCCTCTGACTCTTCCTTAAACCATGTGGAGGAGCTACATGGGCTTCACCATGTGGCCTAATTAACACAAGCCTCATGGTTGCCTCTCCTCTCTTCTCTCTCTCTCTCTCTCTCTCTCACTCTTTCTATCTCTCTCTCTCTTTCTCTCTCTGTCTCTCTCTCTCTGTCTCTGTCTCTGTCTCTGTCTCTGTCTCTCTCTTCCTTTCCAAACTTCAGCTGAGCCTGTCAGTGGATCTGCCATCCATGTTGCTTTTCCTTAAACTCTTCTTAACTTTCCTATCACTTTCTTATGTGTTGTAACTTTTTTAAATAAATTTTTATTTTCTTTTCACAATTACTTTCCCAGGTCTGAGTGGTGATTCCTCACAGGCAGAATGGAACTCAAAACAAGCCAACAGCTACAAATCAACCTAGAGAATGCAATAGATTGGAAAGCATTCCAGTTCCATATTCTCAAAACCCTCAACCAATTACTGTGCTCAAAGATTCCAAAGCAGATAGGTGAAAATGGAGGTGACAGACAATGCCTTGCTTCAATCAATCACCATTCTAAAATCACTCCCTGACCCATAACCCACCCCTGACCATCACTCTGCAAAAAAGGAGGAAGCATCCCCAACACATGTAAGAGATAGGACTTTTTTCTGAAAAGGGGAAGTTGGAAAGCCATTTTTGAAGGAACTGCCATATTCCAATCTGAATGCAGATTTGGAGGATAATAGTACCCTTCTATCTATAACTGTTTATTAAAAATAAAATACCCTTTAATAGGTCTTGTTTGAACTCATGTTAAATGCAGATGGGTTTTCTTTTTTTCCCCCTTATCTATTGAAGGCCTTGAACAATTTCATAATCGTTCATTTGGAAGGGCCTTTGCAGCCAAAGGAGACAGGAGAAAGTAATCAAATCTCCCTTGAAATCTTACAGAATTCACACTGATCTCTTTCAAACAACTGCATTGAATGTTTTAATTCACCTAACCAAATAGAGGAAGCTTCATTTCTTCCTTGGTCTAGGATCTGCCTAAAGGGCTGGTTTCTTGTACTAAAGGATAGATACTATTTACTAGCCTGTAATACTTGGCTGATTGTTGGGAGAACAGAAGAGGAGAGAGCTCCGAGAGAGCTCAGAGATTGGAAAGGCATTTTCTACTCTAGAGCTCTCCCTTGGGAGAAGTGGGAATTTCCAATCACTCCACTCCAAACCACCAGCATCAAAACCTGAAGCCTCTGAGATTCAGACACAGGCTGAGAATGTTTTCTCTGTGCTCTGACCAGTGACCTCTAGCACAGCTTCAATTGTGCCTTCAAGAGCTCCTACCTATTAAAATCATTCATGCCCATTGGAGAAGTGTGATGACCTCAGATTAGACCAAAAGCAATTACCCAGAGCTGCAGAGAATGGAGTCTCCCAGTAGTCCAGGCCGGCCCCCTGGAGCCCACTCTGATTTAATCCCCGTAATGGGATATGATGGAGATAACGCTTTTATCAGCCCCGCCTGGGCTGCCTAATTCAGTGGATGCATCAAAGCTAGGGACATTTCGGCAACTGGATGCTTTCCCTGCTTGACCCTGGGAAGATCTACAGGAGCCAGGATCAGCGGGAACTGCAGAAGGAGCTTTCAGAGAATAGTGAGGAGCAGTTTGCTTTGGAAAGGGAATAGAGGACTTGGGAGGAAGAGAGGGCAGAGACTCAGCATTAGAGCTAGAAAGGCAGAGAAAACTATAAATAGGTAGATGCCATCTTAACTGCCAGAGAAAGAAACTCCCCTCCACCTCCACCCTCCACTCCTTGTAAACTCTCCTCCTCTAGGGAGCCCACCAAGAAGGCCACATGAACTGGTGTTACCAAACATCCCAGATATAACAAAATGGAAGAAGCAGAGGGAGGAAGAGAATTTTAAAAAAAAAGAACTCAACCTACTCTGGATATATTAGGTGCTTAATAAGTATTTATTGAGTATAATAAATACAGCTACCTCCAATTTCAAAGAATTGTTATCTGGGCATTAAAGGTGCATTTTCAACTCATAGTATAAGTAAGAATACTAGTCTTAGTATTCTGACACTTACCAGCTTCATGATCCTAAACAATTCACTATATCACTCTGATCTCCAGTTTACTCAACTCAAAAATGGAAAAATAATAATTATATTTCTAATTCAGAAGATTGTTTTAAGGAAATATATTATAAGCTTTATTTTTTGTTTTGTTTTTTAGGTTTTTTCAAGGCAATGGGGTTAAGTGGCTTGCCCAAGGCCACACAGCTAGGTAATTAAGTGTCTTAGGTCAGATTTGAATTCAGGTACTCCTGACTCCAGGGCCAGTGCTCTATCCACCACGCCACCTAGCTACCCTATTATAAACTTTAAAAACTGCTTAAAACCTAGAGTTATTATTATTCTGTTACTTACCTCCTCTCCTATCCGTTTGTTTTCTGTTCTTCCCACCTATCCCTTCCAGTTTCTTTGACTCTGTAAGTATAGATATGAAAGTGAAGAGATAGGAGAGAAGCCAAACTTTCAACTATGTTTAGGTACATCACGCTTTCCTCAGGGTGATTTTGATATATTGTGGGTCAGCAAAAGAAATTAAATGGAGATTTGAGGGGAGTTTTGTGGAAGTTTTGTGGAAGCTGGCAACATGCCAAGGCCAGCTGATGGCACAGAGAAAATTTTGAAATTCAGAAATGCATAAAATATATGTATAGTATTATATAATATCAATGTTTCATCTTTTAATACCATAATAATTTAGACTCCTCTAGTATGAAGTCTAAATTATTATGGTATTAAAAGATGAAACATTGATATTGTGAAAGGCAAAGCTAAAAAACTTAACTGGATTTTCTGAATTGTCCAGATCAAGGTGTTATCATGCCCCTAACCACCCCCACTTCTGGGATAAGGAAGGGACAACTATATCTCAATCTTCCTTGCTCCCTCCTCAACTATTTCCCCTACACCCCAACTGATTTGATTGGGAAAAATAGAAGAGGCTTGAGAACTGAGAAATAGGGAGATCTAGACTCAGAATAGCCTTGACAATTGTTGGGCAAGTATCCCCTACATAAATAATAATTAGGTGTAGTCTAGTTTTCAGAGATTAAAATTGGGAAGCAAAATACTCACAAAGTATGGTACCTTTTGACCAAGGAAATGGAATCAGGAAGACTCGAGTTTGAATCCCATTTCAGACACTATCTGTGTAACTCTGAGTAAGTTGCTTAAACTTTCTTTCCTCATGTATAAAAAGGCAATTAATGGCAGCACCTTTTTCATCAGTTTGTTGTAAAGCTCAAATGAGAAAACACGTGTAAAGTATTTTCTAAACCTTAAGATCTCTATAAGCATTTGTTACATTATTGTGCTTTGGGCAAGTCACTTACTCTCCCTGGGTCTCAGTGTCCTCAATTGTAAATGGAAAGCTTTTAACTAGATAGTTTCTGAAGTACCTTTCAGCTTTATATTTATATTTATTTATGATCTTGGGGAGAAAAGAAACATATATAGAATGTGTGACACAGCAGGACATATGTTGAAGAAGGAAGGAAAAGAGGAAAGGAGAGAGGAAGGGAGGGAGGAAGAAATGAAGAAAGTAGGGAGGAAAGAATTAAAGGAAGGCAGGAAGGAAAGAAGGAAGGAAGGAATGGTACAAAGAAAGGAAGGAAAGAAGGGAGAGAGGGAGGAAAAGGAGAAAGGAGGGAGGGAGGAAAGAAGATAGGAAGGAAAGTAAAAAGGAAGGAAAAAGGAAGGCAGGAAGAAAAAAGAAAGAAGGAAGGTAGGAAGGAAGGTAAGAAGGAAAGAATGAAAGGAAAGTAGGAAGGAAAGAATAGAAGGAAGGAAAGAAGGGACAGAGGAAGGGAGGAAGGAGGGAAAGAAGAAAATATTGAATAAGTACCTACTCTATATCAGGCATTTACAAATACTTCCTCAATTGATCCTCCTAACATCCTTTTGAAGTAGAAGCTATTATCACCCTCATTTTTCAGAACAAAATCTTGTGTGCTTTGACCCCAGGACTGAAGAAATCAGGACTACTATCTTTCCCTCATCCTAAGAGAAGGAAAAGGAATTGGGAATTGAGTATAAAAGCTCCACACCATCTCTAGAGGGCATGTGACAGAAGTCAGTGAATCCATAGAAGCAATGTGAGGAAATCACCAAAAAACATCAGCAGCCCTGAAGCATAGACATGAGCTGCCCCTCCACTCATGCATTTATTTCCCCTACACAGAGCAGTTGAATGGTGCAGTGGATAAAGTACCGGTCCTAGAGTCAGGAAAACCTAAATTCAAATTTGGCCGCAGATACAAGCTGTGTTGACTCTGAGCAAGAAAAGGTAATATTAACTCCTACCTCACAAGGTTGTAAAGTCACAATGTTTGACACAGAATATGAGACTAATCATCCAGTTCTTTTATGTGTCCACTCTTCCCACTGATGGTCATAAGATCATTGGATCATAAATAGAAAGCTGGAAGGAATTCAGAAGTCATCTGATCCACTGCTTTCATTTTTACAAATGAGGAGACTGAGACCCAAGGAAAGTAAGCAACTTGCCCTAGGTCTCACAGGTAAATGTACTTTTGTGGGAAAGTGGGCCCCAAATTTTATGAAGGATGCTTTTATTGCTACTCTTCTTATTATACTAGATCATTTGCTTTATGTTCAACTGAGTCCCTTGGTTGAATATTAAATGTAAATATATTAGTAAGGACTCAAATGATGTTTTTTTTGTTGAAGACCCCCAGAATACCTTGAACCTAGAAGTCTTGTCTAAAATACCTAATTTATGATTTGTATTTCCCTTGAGTCTTCCATCTCCTTTCTCATTATTCCCAACTCTGCTTACATCAAACCTATTTCATAAATACATTTTATTCAATCAAGTAACAACCATTACCTGGGAGGGAGGATGACACAATGGAGAGCACTGGCTCTAGAATCAGAGGATCTGACTTCAAATCCTACTTTTGACAAGACCTGTGTGATCCTGGAAAAGTTATTTAATCTCCCTGTCCCTCAGTTTCCTTATCAGGAGAATGAGGGGCTTATACTAGATGACTTCTGACTCCATTTTAACCTCTAAATCTAGGATTCCAATGAGTCTATTATGTGCCAGGCCCATGCTGAGAAGTATTGGACCCCAAAGAAATAGATTATAACTCTTACTCTTAGGGAGTTTATGGAGCTAATGCTATAGGAGAAATAAGACATGAACATTGCTCAAGTCATTTTTCAGTCATATCTGACTCTTCATGACCTCATTTGGGATTTTCTTGGCAAAGATACCACAATGGTTTTCCATGTCCTTCTCCAACTCACTTTACAGATGAAGAACTGAGACTAACAGGATTAAATGACTTGCCCAAGGTCACACAGGTAGTGTCTGAGACTAGATTTTAACTCAGGAAAAAGACTCTTACTGACTCCAGGCCCAATACTCTTATCTGCTATACCACCTAGCTGCCCCTGGACATAATCCTGGGGAGAAGGAATCCTCCTCTCTTTTTTCAAAAAGAAAAACAAAAATGTAGTCTCCAAATTATCTCCCTGGAGAATCTTCCCTAATGCAGTCTACCTGACTCTGTTCACTCTTTTCTTTCTAGGCTCCACTCTTGCTTAGCTTTTTGGGTTGTTTTTTTTTAGGTTTTTGCAAGGCAAATGGGGCTAAGTGTCTCACCCAAGGCCACACAGCTAGGTAATTATTAAGTGTCTGAGACGGGATTTGAAGCCAGGTACCACTCTAGGGCCAGTGCTTTATCCACTGAGCCACCTAGCTGCCCTTGCTTAGTTTCTTATAGCTGCTTTAACTAACACTTATTTTATGGATCTCTTTGCCAATGTTCTCATATTTGTGTCTCTATTTTAGGGTTAGTAGAGTATAAGGTGGATTTTCTGTGCCAAGGCAAATTCCAACTACGGAAGTCTCTTCTTTGACTCTCCCAACATCAGGGAGATTTCCAAAGGATGCAAATTTACCCTACTGTCCAAGTTCATAGAACTAAACCAGGTTAAAATAAGCCTTTCATTTTAATCTCATATGTTGATCTATTACACTTCCACTTTGACATACAAATTGCATGCAAACAAATTCAACAACTTAATTAAAGGGGAATGAACTAAATTTAAAATATTCAAATTATTTGATTTAGTCTAGAAAGTTTACATTTTAACTCTATATTTATGAATATGAGGAAGGGAAATGTAAATTCCACCAGTTCAATTCAGTGATGTAGTAACAGAATTTAGTCAAATGGATAAGGAATTAATGTGATAATAATGAATTAAAATAATTATAAAATTGTGGCTATATTGGGAGGCCCTTTCATAAAGTATGAATCACCTCTCAGATTGAATTAGAAGGCAACATTTTGATTGATTGAACAAACAAATTAAGGAAAACCTGAGGACTTTAAATAGATAAATCCTGGGGTGCTTGAAGGAATGAAGGTTCCAGAGCAATCAGTCAAGGAGAGGCTAAAAAGAAACCTCCTCCAATTTTCCAAGACATCTAACCACAATTTGTTCTTAGGGGAAAAATCTCAAATAATAGTTCCAGAGTTTACCAGTTTTAGAGTTCAGAAGTCAATTGAAATAACAGATATATACTCCAGACAAATAAGGATACAGAACAGCAGTCACTCCAAGAAAGCAGCTTTTAGTGGTGGGATCTCTGGCAGCAAAGGACCAGCTATGAATGCAAGAAAGATACAACTCTGGCAATTGAGAATTGAGCTAACAAAAAAAGACTATACAAAGGGTTTCCATGTGAGTGGGACCACACCAATGAAATCACACTTCCCAATGCATTTTCACATTTTTTATATCTTTTGATCCTTAGAATAATCCTGTGAGGTTGGCAGGGTGGGGATTTTGATCCCCATTTTACAGGTGAAGAAATAGGAACTTAGAAAATGGAAGTAATTTCCAAAATCACACAACTCGAAAAGTAACAGGAGTTAGGACTCACACTCAGGTGGTCTAGGTATAAGCCCACTTTGTCTCTCAACTACAGTCATTGCCCTTGTAGGGCAGATAATCTCATTTGGGAAGAGAAGTTTTCTAAGAATTGAGATATGTTTCTTCTGAGTTGATATAACTCTGTGCCTTATATTGTCCTCATATTTGTAAAGGTATGATATAATACATTGAGAGCAGCCTTAGAAATCAAGGTAGGTTCAAGGCTGTAGCTGACACAGATATAATAGCTGGATGATCCCAAGCAAGTCATTCAAACTTTCAGTATCCCCAGATAACACTCTCCACATAACAGAATAGTAGATATGTATTGATAGAAGGAATTTCCTCACCTAGAATTGCCACCACCAGTAAAACCACAGGTCTGAACCAAAAAAACAAAAATGTGTAAAGCAAGATTTGCACCTCTTCTGTTTGGTCTATGAAGGAAGAACCAGGGGCAGCAGATGAAAGTTACAGGGACTCTGATTTTGACTTTAGATTAAAAAAAAACTTCTTAACAGAACTTCACTCAAAGTAGAATAGGCTGACCCAGTAGGTAGAATAAGCTACTTGTCATTAGAAGTATTCAAAGCATTCAAATCCGGTCTCAGACACTTAATAATTACCTAGCCGTGTGGCCTTGGGCAAGCCACTTAACCCCATTTGCCTTGCAAAAACCAAAAAAAAAAAAAAGTATTCAGAGGTGGAATGAGAGAGAATACCTGCTTGTAAATGGATTGGGATTGATTCAGAAGTGTCAAACTCACAGTCTGCTGGCCACATTGTAGCCCAAACACTAAAATGTAATTAGGAAATATTAAACAAATAAACATGTTCTATTATAATAGGACATATTTAACATTAATATGTGATTTTCTAAGTTAATATGCTACCCACAGAGGTATTTTTGAATAGATTAGTGGCTCCTCTTTCTATCTAAGCTTTACTGGGGTTGTGGGGATGATTAATTTTCATGTTTCAAATGAAGAAGTTAATTAGGAACAAGGCACTTGTCTTTCTTTTTTTTTTAAGGTTTTTTTGCAAGGCAAATTGGGTTAAGTGGCTTGCCCAAGGCCACACGGCTAGGTAATTATTAAGTGTCTGAGATCGGATTTGAACCCAGGTACTCCTGACTCCAAGGCCGGTGCTTTAACCACTACGCCACTTAGCCACCCACAAGGCACTTTTCTTATGCTATCTCTTTCAGTTCTGCCCTTCACTCCAGACAAGCCAACTTGAAAAGCTGGTCCCCATTATAGGATCCCATGAAGTTACTGTATTTCCCCCATGTATAAGAAATACCCTTTTTGAAAAATTTAAGGTCTAAAAGCTGGAAGTGTCTTATACATTGGTTGTAGATTTTTTTTTAACTTTCATTTCCTGCTTTTTCATGTTTGTTGTCTTTGCTCTCATGGTTTTGTATTTGTTAGAGGCATATTAGGCTACATTTGCCCAGAAATGGCTCAGAAAAGATTTTCTTACAATGCTGAATTCAAGTTCAAAGTGATCTAGTTTGCAAAATGAATGGAAATCGTGCTGCTGAACATCAATTTGGTTTCCTCCAACTCAGAAACTAATATGAGACTGGCTAAAGGAAGAAGAAACCCTCCTGAAAACACACTGACAGAAGAAGGCCATGAGAGGCAAATCAACCAAATGGCCTGAGTTAGAGAGGAAATTGAAGAGATGGATTAAAGAGCAAAGGGCCATTGGAATTCCTGTGTCTACAAAGATGGTTTAGCAGGAGGCCAGAAGAATTGCTGATGAAAAAGGAATGACTGATTTCAAAGGACACAAGTGGTGCTTCAGGTTCAGGAACTGGAATGGACTAAGCACCAGACTTGCCCAAAAGATGCCTGAAAGCTATGGGCAGAAGATCCTTGAATTTCATGAATAAAACTTTATATAATACATATTTTCCATATTTTGGGTCCTAAAATTAAGGTACATCTTATTAATGGAGAAATATGGTAAGTAGTTTGCCCAAGGTAACTCAATTGGGGTAACTGAGTCAAAACAGAATCCAAACGAAGGGACTCCTTAAGATCAGTGTTACACAAATGCCTTGTGAATACTTAATCCAGAGTGATTAAAATGATTTTTATTAAAATATCTTAATAAATGGTTCACCCCTCCCAAAGTGGGAGAGGGGCCCTGAAACCCCCAAATGCTAGATGTTATATGCACTTTCCAAGGCTTGGTTCTTGCCCCTTCATGCCAGTCGTGGGCTGGGGTCACAAACCTAATTGATACATTGGACACCCCTCCATACATTTTCTCCCCAACCTGTTCATTATAGTAATGAGTAAGAACAGATACTTCCTTCTCCAGGTGCAAGGGACAATAGCACAGACTCCCATTCAGCCTACACAAAGTTACTTAGCCTTTTCCTTTTGTCTTAACTCTCTTCTTCCTGTAAACAGGTTGGCATGTCTTGGGTTTCCACAAAGACCAGGCATACTAGCTTTTGTACTGTATTATCCTCACAGACATCTTATGAGATGCTGGCAATGCCCTCTCTCATCCCTGTGAAAGCAAAACACTTGATTCTTTCCCACAATCAGAAAACATTGTCTCTTTTTCTTTCCTTCTCTCCTTGGTTTCTCCTCCTTCCCCTGGAACTTCCAGAACACACACACATACAAACAAGCACACACACACACACACAAACACACACACACACACACACTCTCTCTCTCACACACAGAGTTCAGGGCTCCTCCCATAGTTCATGACGAAATACCTGGAGGGCTGTGTGTGTGTATGTGTGTGATCTGTATGTCTGTGTGTGTGTGTCTGTGTATGTCTGTGTGTGTCTGTGTATGTCTGTGTGTATCTGTGTATGTCTGCATGTCTGTGTGTCTTTGTGTATGTCTGTATGTGTGTTTTTATGTGTGTATGCCTGTCTGTGTGTATGTGGTTTTATGTGTCTCTGTATGTCTGTCTGTCTGTGTGTATCTGTGTGTTTGTGTGTATGTCTGTGTGTGTGTGTCTGTGTCTGTCTGTATGTTTTATGTGTGTCTCTATGTGTGTATATCTACATGCATGTATGTCTGTGTGTGTATGTCTGTATGTGTGTATGTGTGTGTGTATGTGTGTGTGGCCCAGGTGTGAAGGGTAAGGTTGAGTGGTTGGGAAAGCCCAGAGAGATTCTGGCTCTAATTGTCTCTCCCTGCTCTGCCTGGGCTGCCTGGACAAGCTGAGGCAGACCGTCTCAGTCTGACATCTTGTTTAGCTTAGATAACGCCACAGAGGGTCCAATTAAAGTGTTCCATGCAGCCGCCCCAACACAAGCAAACATTGATTGCCTACTAATGTGTATTGAATGTTAGCTAAATAAGGCCCCAGGTACCTGGAGAGAGCTCAAGCGATTCACTGTCAAAGACTCTTAATTCTTTTTGTATTGATTCCGCAGCTAATGACATAACCTTCTCCTCTAATTAACTGACTTCTGCATTAGGCTAGTCCTGCCTGGCCCCACTTCAGAGGAAGCTCCATTCATTCCCTGGCTATGGGGCTGTTTGGACTCTACACCTAGAGACACACACAAGTATTCAACCGCACTCTTCCCTGAAACCCTGGAGTCTCCAAGGAAAGGCTCAGTCCTTTGGGAACTCCCTACCCTTCCCTCTCTCCTTCTCCCCACCCCAGCCCCTCCACTTCAATCATTTCCTCAGGTTGAGTCTCTTAAATCCAAACACTCTTGTTTCCCATCTCTCCCTCCCAGAAGCAAAGGGGAGACTTCCAGAGTCTGGGCAACGCCTCATTCAGAGAGCTTTTAAATAGCCTCTAAGTTGTACATTGCAAAGAGCTACATACTGTACAAGGAGGGCTATAGGGTTGGTCTCTGGAGCCAGAATTAGGAATTGGGCAAAGGGAAGTCACTATAGTCACTTAGAACACTCCCACAAGGAGAACAACTTGTGTGGGGGGGGGGTGCTTTTTAAACCATTTTTTAAATAAATGCACATATTTTTAATAGAGAATTCTACTCTTCCTGGAAGACAAGATTTTTGCTGATAATATCATGTGTGTTTCCCTGTAAGCCCAAAGCTCCTGATGTAGCAACACTTAAGGCAAACACTGACTTTGTGCCACCTTCACTGGCCCTGATCTTGTGGGATTCATTAAATTTCTCATCTGAGGCTGAGAGCCAGTTATTCATTCATTCATACGTTCTGAGTCCTCCTCTTCATTCACTCTTTCAGCACCTTTTTACTGAGTACCCACTATGGGGTTAGGCCCTATCCTTGTGTTCATAAAGAGATGAACAAAACAGTCCCTGACTATTATGGAAATGCTGTTCAGTTGTGTCCAACTCTTCATGACCTTCATGAACATCAAGTCTTTCCATTTCCATCTTCCACTATCTCTTGAAGTCTGTCCAAGTTTACATTATTTCCATGACACTATTATCTTTTCCTTTTCCTTCCCCTTTCCTTTTTTGCCTTCAATCTTTTCTAACATCAGGGTTTTTTCTAATGAGCCCTATCTTCTCATTATGTTACCAAAATATTTAAACTTCAGCTTCAGTATTTGACCTTCCAGTAAATTGTCTGAATTAATTTCTTTAGTTTTCTCCCAAAAAAAAACCCTCTTCTCCAGCATTGTAATTCAAAAGCATCAGGTCTGTGACAATCAGTTTTTCTTTTTGTCCAACTCTCACAATCATATTGTTACTGCAAAAAGCTTTGACTGTGGACTTTTGTCAGCAAGGCAATGTCTTTGCTTTTTGATATACTTTCTAGATTTCTCACCTTGGAAGAAAGGCTCAAGTCTAATGATAAGCAACTCCATTTTGTGACTGAGTAGTTGATATATAAGTTGATTTTCTGTAATTAAAAAAAAGCACTTGATTTGGTATAGTTTGGCAATGGCATGCATGTCCCCAAATTTGGTGAAAAAAAAAACATTATATACTCTTGTATCCCAAATCTATAGATAACTAGTTTAGGAAACTAAAGCATTGCCTAATAATTTCCTTTCATCATAAGCTTAGATGACTGATCAACAATCAGAACTTAGATGTAATTTTTAAATTCTCTTAGCCAAAACCATAAAAACCAACCTGAGTCCCTGTTTACTATTGGGTGGCCACCAGAACTGGCTCCTGCATTACCCACCTTTAGAGAGAGCAAAGTCTTTACCGAAGAAGAGTACTAATTGACAAATACTTGCCAAAATGTCATCTTGGAGAAACACGGTCTCCAGCTAGGAAGAGAAGGAACTTTGTCATGAGCATTTGTATCAGACAATTCCCAGAACTCAGGAATCATGTTGGTGGTGGTTTAATCCTAGAGGCATGATATGTATATTATTTGAATGCATTGATGAATAGAGTTTGATTCATTCATTAAGAAGTATTATTCCAATTTGTTTCCATTGTATTAATTAATGTAATAATAAATCAGTTTTACATTATACTGTACATAACATTTGGTGACAAGAATGGGATGCTGTTAAAAAGGATCCCATAAAGATAGAAAGGAGTTAGAGAAGATAGATTGAGGATTGACTTCTAGTATTTCATTTTTTTTTTTGGATGTGATCATTTGTTTATTTTTATCCTGAATTTAAACACACAATGGTATTTATGAAACATGAATCTTCAATTCAAAAAACTTGCTTTCATAATATCATGTATATATCAGTATGTATGTATGTATGTATATACACATATGTTTATACTTGATAAATTCTTTGCTATCTTCAAAACAGACTGGCTTGTTTATGCCTCTTTTGAATTGTCTTTTATTCTCTCCTATGCATTTTTGGGGGGTTTTTTAATTTATTTTTTATTCTCATTTTGTACAAATGTTTTTCTTTACATTAATAAAATATACTTGTTTACAAGTAAACAAAATACCCCTCCCCCCATGAATATAGATAGACTTGCTTGGGCAAAAAAGTAAAGGGGGGAGAAAAAAAATTAAAATTAAAAAAAATAATAGTAATAATTGTAGGTATGGCCAGGTGGCACAATGGACGAAGCACCAGTCGAGCCACAAGCACCCAAGTCCATATCCAGCCTCATAAACCCAATAATCACCCAGCCATGTGACATGCAAGCCACTCGATCCCCACTGCCCTGCAAAAACCAAAAAGAAGAAAAATAAAAAAGACCCAAAATGAAATAAAATAGTAATAATAGTAGGGGTGACTGGGTGGCAGACAGAGCATTGGCCCTTGAGTCAGGAGCACCTGGGTCCAAATCTGGCCCCAGACACCCAATGATTACCCTGCTATGTGGCCCCAGGCAGGCCACCCAGCCCCACTTGCCCTGCACCCTCCCCCAAATAATAATAACAAAAAATGTTTCGGTCTTTGTCCCAACACCATCAACTCTGTCGTGAGTGGATCACATTCTTTATGATAAGTCCATCACAAAAGTTACTTCCATATTTTTCCAGTGTTGCCATTGCTTGATCGCAACTCCTCCTTTCTTATTTCTCCACTACCATGTACTATATTTTCTCTCTCCTTTCACTCTGACTCTGCTGTAGGGTTGCTGAGTGGCGCAGCAGACAGATCCCTGGTCCTGGGGCCAAGAAGCCCTGAGCCCCCATACCACCCCTTAGGCCCAGAATCCACCTGGCCCTATGGTCCTGGGCAGGCCTTCCAATCCCAGCCCCTTGCAAGAAGTAAAAAAAGAAAATGTGTTATATCTGACCACTGTCCCCCCATGGTCCATCCTCTCCTCCTTTATTCACATCCCCACCCCTTCCCCCTGCTCCCCCCTCCTTCTTACTCCAGATGTCTATACCCCATTGAGTATATTTGCTGTTTCCTCTCCTAGCCATCTCTGATGAGAGCAAAGTTTCCCTCATTCCCCCTTGCCTCCCCCCTTCCATATCATTGCAATAGCTCATTGTAATAAAAAAAAATCTTATTATATGAAATAGCTTGGACTATTCCCCCTCTCCTTTTTCTTTCTCCCATTCCATTTCCCTTTTTTTCTTATTGTCTCCATTTTTACACCATATTTTATCTTCGAATTCAGCTTTCTCCTGTGCTTCAACTATAAAAGCTCCCTCTACTTGCTCTATTAACTGAGATGGTTCATATGAATATTATCAGTATCATTTTTCTATACATGCAGTTCATCCTCATTAAGTCCCTCATATTTCCCCCCTCTCCTTCAATCTCCATGCTTCACCTGAGTCCTGTATCTGAAGATCAAACCTTCTGTTCAGCTCTGGCCATTCCAAAAGGAACCTTTGAAATTCCCCTGGTTCATTGAAAGTCCATCTTTTTCCCTGGAAGAGGACATTCAGCCTTGCTAGGTAGTTCATTCTTGGCTGCATTCTAAGCTCTTTTGCCTTCTGGTATATTGTATTCCAAGCCCTACGAGCTTCCAATGTAGCTGCTGCTAAGTCCTGTGTGATCCTGACTGTAGTTCCACGATATTTGAACTGTGTCCTTCTGGCTGCTTGTAAAATTTTCTCTTTGACTTGGGAGTTCTGGAACTTGGCTATAATATTCCTGGGGGTTGGTTTTTTGGGATCTCTTTCTCAGGGGGATCGGTGGATTCTCTCCATTTCTATTTTGTCCTCTGCTTTTAGAATATCAGGGCAATTTTCCTGTAGGAATTCTTTGAAAATGATGTCAAGGCTCTTTTCCTGATCATGACTTTCAGGTATTCCAATAATTTTCAAATTATCTTTCCTAAGTCTGTTTTCCATATCAGTTGTTTTTTCAATGAGATATTTCACATTTTCTTCTAATTTTTCATTTTTTTGGTTTTGAAGTATCGATTCCTGATTTCTGTTAAATTCATCAATCTCCCTGAATTCTATTCTTTGTCTGAAGGATTTGTTCTTCTCAGAGAGTTTTCTTATCTTTTTCCATCTGGCCAGTTTTGCTTTTTAAAGCATTCTTCTCCTCAATAACTTTTTGAACTGTTTTATCCATTTGACCTAAGCTGTTTTTTAGCATGCTATTTTCTTCAGCATTTTTTTGGATTTCTTTGACTAAGCTGCTGACTTCATTTTCATGTTTTTCCTGCATCTCTCTCCTTTCTTTTCCCAGTTTTTCTTCTAAATCCCTCATTTGATTTTCAAAGTCTTTTTTGAGCTCTATCATAGCCTGAGCCCAATTTCTGTTTTTCTTGGAGTCTTTAGATGCAGGAGCTTGTGCTTCCTCATCTTCAGACTGAGTATTTTGATCCTTCTTGGGCTCATTTGCAAAATATTTCTCAGTGGTCTTCCTCTTGTTTCTTTGTTCATTTTCCCAGCCTAAGCCTGTTTTTTAGGGTGCTTCCTGAGCTTTTGGGACACTCCCACAAGGGTCTCAGTGTGTGAGGTTCTGTCCTCCCTCCTGGTCTGTGAATGACCATAAGCACCTCCCTCTGCCACGGGGCTGAGGTGGGGAGGGCCCTGATGTTCTATTGGGGGGGGGGGCCTAGACTGGAATCAGGATCTGAATGTGGTCAGAGCCCCAGAGTCCTGTTCCTGGGGCAGAGGAGAGAGCTCTGCAGTCTCTCTTCACTCCCCTCCCTCAGCTCAATGGGCTCATGCCCTGGGGGCTCCTGCTTACTGGCTCCACCTGCTTCTGTTTCCGGGTCTAGGCTGGGCAAAGACCAGGCTTAGGCTGTGTGCCCTGAGGGCTGGGCTCCACTGGCTTGCTCTGGCAGAGGTCCCCCCACTGTTCCCCCACTTTGTGCCGCTCAGGAGACTCCCCCGCTGCTGTGAGCTGAGGCTCCCAGCACCCTGGGGCTGCCTCCGGGAGGCTGAAGTTCTTTGGCTCTGACGGGCCACCCCTCTGGCGGGCCGCCCCTCCAGCCCCGGGGAGCAGAGCCTTTCTGCTCTTTTCCAGGTTACCTTGAGTAGGAGAACTGCCTCACTGGGTCCCTTTGTGGGTTCTGTCTCTTGAAAGTTTAGTTAGAGTCCTTAGTTTATGAGTTTTTATCAGAGAGCTCCTAAGACTGGATCCCTTCATGTCACCATCTTGGCTCTGCCCTCCTAGTATTTCATTTTAAATCTATGAGTCACTGAAGAAGGTAGGATAACTTTTATCCATAACTATACTTCTGTGCACAAGGGAAGGTAAAGAGCTTTGTTGACACCCTCTGTCTTTTCTGGAAAGAACAAGAGATGAGATATCAAACCCTGTGTCTCAATTACAGGAAAGTCCTTTCCCTTTAGATTCAATAAGTTGATCAGAACTAGGACCAAGTCTCAAGGCAGCTGTACCTTTGTCAATACCTTCTGACTTCCTTGGAGAAATCAAAGGCTACATTCCTGAACCCCCTGTCTTAGCAAAAGGGAATATCTGTTTCTGTCGCTGTCTCTTGTTTTTCTAGCTCTCTCTCTCTCTGTCCCTCCTTCCTCCCCATCAAACCAATAAAATTCTTGTATCTTTCTCCTCGAGATAGGATTCTATTAAAGATATGCTCATAAAAGAGGGCAACTCTTTAATAAGCTCAAGTCTATTATTACTGAGCACTATGAGAAAAATCTTTAAAAAAATATTGTACTAGATTCATCTCTCCTAGTAGTACAGAGATAAGGTGAGACTTTATAAGCAGGTACAACACACACACAAACACACACACACACACACATATTAACAGACACACACATGCAGACATACACACAAACACACAGACATACATACTGCATAATGTATGTACACTGAAAACCAATTTACATCTCAGCAGATTTGGGAAGCACTTCAAGAGACATGGCTAGACAAGGCAGGGATAGTTGACCAGCAGTCAGAGATCTCATGACTTTGATAAAACATAGAAATGCTAGTTAAAATAATGAGAAGAAAAAAGAGGGAATAGCATACATAAAGAAGAAATAAAATGATTAATTTTTGTAAATGATATGATGATGCACTTAAGAGTTTCAATAGTCAGCTAAAATTAATTTAAACAATAAATTTAGGGGCAGCTAGGTGGCAAAGCGGATAGAGCACCAGCCTTGGAGGCAGAAGTACCTGAATTCAAATCCGGTCACAAACACTTAATAATTACCTAGCTGTGTGGCCTTGGGCAAGCCACTTAACCCCATTGCCTTGCAAAAAAAACTAAAAAAAAAAATTAGGTTAAACAATAAATTTAGAAAAGTTGTAGGATATAACATAAATCATCAGCATTCCTATATACCACCAACAAATCTAGTTAGAGCAATTAAGAGAAATTCCTTCCAAAAAAACTACAGAAGGTACCAAATATTTTGTTTGTAATTTTTAATATTTTATGGATCTTCATTTCTCTTTCTCTTTTTTGCATTTACCTACTAACTTGACCTTTCTTGTAGTAAAGAAGCATAGTCTAGAGAAACAAATCACCTTGGTTTTACCTGAAAATATTTGTCATATTCTATACTTCTAGGTCATCACCTCTCAGCCAAAAGAAAGGAAGCATGCTTATGGATTTATATGAACAAGCAAGCAAACAATCCCACAATATGACAATATAGTCAGAATTGGTAAATTGCTAATGATTACTCACAATCACCATACATTTTTTCATTGCCCTTTTGGGTAGTTAGAAACTTTCATTCATGTGGCAACTAGGTGGCGCAGTAGATAAAGCACCGGCCCTGGAGTCAGTAGTACCTGGGTTCAAATCCAGTCTCAGACAATAATTACCTAGCTGTGTGGCCTTGGGCAAGCCATTTAACCCCATTTGCCTTGCAAAAAAAAAAACTTTCCTTCTTCTGAGACAATAGCAGTCACATAGCAAAGCTGGAAGAATATATTGGTGGTAAATAATGGTCATTAGGGGCGGCTAGGTGGAGCAGTGGATAAAGCACTGGCCCTGGAGTCAGGAGTAGCTAGGTTCAAATCCAGACTCAGACATTTAATAATTACCTAGCTGTGTGGCCTTGGGCAAGCCACTTAACCCCATTTGCCTTACAAAAACCTATAAAAAACAAACAAAAAATGGTCATTAACTGACTCAAAATATTGCTTAAATATATGCATTTTTATATATGTGATATTATAATAGAATATTACTGTCATAAGGAAGAGTAGATATGAAGAATTCATGATTTGAACTAATATAAAATGAACAAAGAAAGGATAGTCAAAAGACCAAGGCAGATAATGTCTAATACTTACTATATGTTAGACACTGTACTAAGGACACAAAGAAAGTAGTCCCTGCACTCACAGAGCCACAGTTTAATGGAGGAGTTAATATAATAATTTAAAATATAATAATATAATAAAACAAATACAGTATGTATTTGCAGTAAATTGAAGATAATCTTAGCAAAAAGGCAATAGAAGTGGTGAGGAACAGGAAAGACCTCTTGAAGGAGGAAGGATTTGAGGTGAGTTTTGAACAAAAGCAGGAGGCAGAGATGATAAAAGAAAACATTCTAGACATGGAAGACAGCTAATGAAAAGGCAGGGATGAGTGTTGGAGACTCAAGTGCAAGGAACACCCAAGAATTCAACATACGTGGAGAGAGTAAAGTGTAATGTATCCCAAGACCCACAGACCTTTGGTATGAGATTCTTTTCCTATAGGTGGAGATCCACACAGGTAAAGGGGGCAAGGTGGATCAGAAAGATTTAATCTCTTCAGTCTCTTTCCACTAGGTTCATCTTCTGGGGTCTAACTTTGAGAGAGGAGCTAGGAGATGCTAACTCCTTTTCAGATTATTGAAAGAAGGAAAAGATCCACACATTTTCTGGGCCAAATAGACCTTTGAGACTATAACCCATTGGCAAGGTATTCTTTAGTTTTTTTCCTCATAACAAAATCTTTACAAATGTGATAGATGAAACTTCAATTCATCTGTTATCACAAAACAATTTTAAAGTCTCAAAAAGAATAGCTGAAATTGTTTTTATACAAAGTTTACTAATTGTACACAGCATATTTCAATTACAAGTATGTTTTCTTTACTCCCTAAAACTTTAAAATACAAATAATTAAGACCAATTGTTGCTAAAAAAAAATCCCTTCTTATGACTACAAGAGTTTCTTCATACTTCTATTAAATTCCAAAAGTCATATTCAAATTAGTCTTAAATCATTTTCTTTTCAAAAGCCTAAAATGTTTGCAAATTCTTATCTTCATCAGTTCAATTCTAACTTCTCAGTGCTCTCACTCTTATAAGAGCTTTCCATCCTCACTGACCAACATTTCTTAATATTAGAACATTCTATGTTCTGGGAATTGGAATGTTCTAGGAATTGGAGATTCCCCACAGTTTGAGATATCAAAGTGATATGTACTAATTCTTTACCTTTACTCTTTATCATTACTCACTCCAGATTTTTCCAAATACATGAACTACATTCCAATCAGTGTAAAATATTACCTTCCCCTTGTTTAGTTATTCTAAAGCTAACTCACAAGTCTGTCCTGACTCCCATGACTCTGGAGGGGCCATAAAACATCAGAATCCAAATTCAAACATATTTTATGAACCCCTTAATTCAATTTACACGTATCTTTAGGTTAACACATTATAGGAACAATAATAACATAATAAAATGAACATTTACCTAACAATTGCTTTCATATCAAACTTTTCACTTTATGGGGTTTATTACTTTTCCAATCAATTCATTGCCAAACATTGCAAAAAGTACCAATTTAATGCAATTTTTAAATCACCCTAACCTCATATAAACATGTATCTCCCTATAGATTTATAATTCTATACTTCTTTCTTTTCTTACAATGATTTGTAAACCATTTTCCAAAGTTCCCAAAATCCTTCTTTGGTATACAAAGTCAACCTGCTCAAACCTTCTGTTTACATGCTTTTACCATTTTCCATACTTAACAAATGGTTCAAAAACCCCAATTGTCTCCATGTCTGGATTTTCTTTCCAGTTCTTTCCAAACCTCTGTCCTAGACTACACAGCTTAATATACCGTTTCACCATTCCTTTTCATTAGCTCTTCTTGATCTTAATTCATACTACTCTGAACTAGAGTCATATAGCTTATACAGCTATAAAAAAAACACAGATATGATTCCACTTTTCACAATACATTTTCCATCCCAAGCTTTTAATAGTTAGTATATCTTGAGTATAACTGCTAAAATCCTGGAGAAGGCAAACAGTCATTCAAAAATGCCTTAGCCTAATTAGAATATTCCCTGCCCCCCCCTTCTTTACCTAGAGTAAACTGAATAGCTTTAATAGAGAGACCATCCTAGATTCTTTCTGGGAAGGTTGATCTTCTATTCTTCAACCCTTACATGTCCCATAATTTTCTATAATAACTAACAATATATGAATCTATATTGATAAACTCCTGAAGCTCTAATGATGCCATATCATTCTGGAAAAAGGCTATTTAGTTTCCCCTATATGGGCGTATCTTGGTAACCACATTATACACATTTGGTAATATTTACTGTTTCTTTAACTTCAAAATAAGGTCCCTTTTAACACTTACTTTACTAATTCTTCCTAAAGGAACTCTCTCTCCTGAAAGGGGGAGGGAGGGGGAAACACTCTGGCAGCACAGAATCAAGGAGAACAGGAAAGAGAAGGGAACGTAAACAAGGAATGGGGGGACCCCTTCTCATAATAGTAAAATAACAGGGTGAATAGTTTGACCTCAGTCAATTTAACACCAAAATCCATTCCTTTTTTTTTAAATAAAAAATTTTAAAATTTAAAAATTTAAAATTTAAAAAATTTAAAAAATTTAAAAATCTCTCTAGGAAGTGTTCAAAAGACACCGCAGGGGTGAGGAGGGAGGGATCCTATTATCCACTGTAACACAGGCAGAAAGCAGGCTCAAGAGGAGAGCAAGTGAGGGCCTTAGAGGAATACTGCCTAGAAATAATGAGCAGCAATTTAAATGAGGCAACCCAAGGAAATTTTTAGGGGAACTTTTCTCCCCATCTAACAAATCAATAGAAGAACCTGAACACACGCATAAATAGACAATCTGAACACAAAGACAGGTGAGGCACAAGCACAAATCACACAAACACGACAGAATTTTTCAAATTGACAATCTCAACACATATCCACAAATACAAGCCAATAGCAAATTCCTGACATCCCAGGAATGCCATGAGGGGATTTTCAGCTTCAGTGGACAATCTCTCCCTCCCAAAGGCCGACAAAATGTGTTCCTTGCTGTTGCAAGGAGCACTCAAAAGAGGGGACCAGGACATCACGTCTGATACGGAATTCCTCTTCAACCAAATGTCTAGACCCAGAAGCAAAACAATCTTACCTCCAGAGGTGTAACATGATCTCCACTTAGGCTGAATGGGGGATTGCAGTTGAGGGGAGGTTCATACTAAAACTATGTCTACCTAGTCCTGGGGCCCTGGAACATCTTCAGGGGCCGGCTCCCCTAGAAAAGGGAGAGATGGTCCATTCAAACCTAAACTCGAGGTTCCCATGGTCTCCTTTGGTGACACAAAAAAACCAAGATCTCACTGGGGCCTCCAAATGTTGAACCCAAAGAGCAAGACAAAGACCAGAGTTTGATAAGTGTGGAGATCTTTATTCCCGGGGACTGTCTGGGGATGGAAGACCCAAGTCAGACAGTACCTGAGTGTTCAGGGGATAGGGTTTTTATAGCATGGGGGGGAGGGGAATACTAAAAGCAGGCAGGGTATAGAAGCAAAGATCTTATCATATGTAAATATGGGGTCCCGTATAGACAGAAAAAGTCTTTGTTTGAATATATTTCCTGAGATGGGTGGAGTCACATATCCATGAGCTTCCTGAGGAATTTACTGTCTTATTGTTCCAGCCACACCTGGGGAAGGGGGAGGCAGTCCTGAAATTTAACAGATACAGCAAGATAATTAGGCTGATGAGGGTGCTTTGTGATTCTTCAAACAATTTTATGGTATATCCTGGATCCCCAGGTCAAGTACATGAGTCTTATTATTTTCAGACCCAAAGGTACCTGGCCAAATTTGTATTTCTAAAGAATTCCTCAAGACCCAGAGGATGTCGGGGATCCCTTTCTATACAGGAATTTCACAAACATTGATATTGTACTTCATTAGGAAGATTCAGAAGATCATCTGGCAGGAGAAGATATCAGACACTGAGGTTCTTTCTCCAGCACAGAGTAGGCACTCAATAAATATCTATTGATAGATTATTGAAATATGGATACAAGATAAGTATCAGAAGGCTTTTTGAATATTACAGAGCAGTGTCGGAGGGAAGCAGACAGTAGACAAGGAGTAACTAAAGATTAATGAGATAGGTGGCACAGTGGATAGAGCACTGGCCCTAGAGTCAGGAGTACCTGAGTTCAAATCCAGCCTCAGACACTTAATAATTACCTAGCTGTGTGGCCTTGGACAAGCCATTTAACCCCATTTCCTTGCAAAAGAAAAAGTTTAATGAGATAGCGGCTGGTACTAGCAGAGTCAATCTGCTGGAGAAGATAGGTTGGATGGGATAATTTGTGGATGAAGAACGATTTGCTTTGGCAAGGAGAAGAATTATCTTTTCATGTGAGATAGCAATGAAGGACAAGATAATTTGGGAAAGATATCTGAGTAATATGAAACAAAGAAGAAGGAAGAAGAGAAAGTTCTCATCAAAAATTTTTCAGGCAAGTCTGAGGCAAGAGAGAGTAGGGGAAAGAGAACCAAGGGGATAAAATTGTTTGGAATAATCAATTAGGGGGTGGCTAGATGGCATAGTGGATAAAGCACTGGCCCTGGAGTCAGGAGTACCTGGGTTCAAATCCGGTCTCAGACACTTAATAATTACCTAGCTGTGTGGCCTTGGGCGAGCCACTTAACCCCGTTTGTCTTGCAAAAACCTAAAAGAAAAAAAAAGAAATAATCAATAGGGTGAGTGGAATTGGGAAGGCAAATTAGGGAGGTATAAAGGTTTTTTGTTGAAGTAGGGACTTAGTTGATAACACAGTGAGACAGTAAAATTGTGGTCAAATTTAATGGATGATGTTATCAAAGTTAGAGCACACATCTTTGCTTTCTATTAACAATCAGTAAGGTGGAAAGTAACTCATACCTTTTGTTGTAATCACACTATTCCAATTTTGCTTAACAGATTTCCAGAAAGATACTTTGGAGGTGGGAGCCTATGAGGGGAAGCCTATGTGTATTTGTTCCTCTCCTGTCAGAATAAAATATGTTGATTTTTTAAATGAAAAAGAAAAACAAAAGATAGGGGCATTTTTTCACTAAAGAACTGCAAAATTTCCCCAAAAGATTATCAGTCCTCTCTCCTCCTCTAATTTAAATTTAACCCCACTTTATTGTCCTAATGGAGTGTCTGTCAAAGATACTGATGCTGATAGAAAAGCTTAAAGGATTGTCCATCTAGCAGCAAACTGTAATTGGTCATTGAGCACTCTTCTGTCCCTTTTTTTTCCTTCATTGAAAGAAAGGTCAAACCAAAGCAATTTTGGATCTGATTTAGGAGGGTCTTAGGAGGCTCAGCAGTGTCCTAGGCCTTGGTTTAATTCATCACAATGTCAGCTGCAAAACAGTTGCATCTGGAAGATCTCACCATCTATGGGAGTTTCTTCCTTCTTTCAGATTCTATTCTGCTTTTCCTTTAAGAGAACAGCTAGTGGGGCTGCCAGGTGGCATAGTGGATAAAGCACCAACCCTGGAGTCAGGAGTACCTGGGTTCAAATCCGGTCTCAGACACTTAATAATTACCTAGCTGTGTGGCCTTGGGCGAGCCACTTAACCCCGTTTGCCTTGCAAAAACCTAAAAAAGAAAAAAAAAGTAGCTAGGACATTGGATGATCTTTGTTTTATGCCTTACTCAACATTAAAAACTAAAGTTTTTGAAAGAGTATTTTTGTCATATCTTTCAAGGACTTTTGTGTGATTTTTTTTTTTTTAGATTTTTCAAGGCAATAGGGTTAAGTGGCTCGCCCAAGGCCACACAGCTAGGTAATTATTAAGTGTCTGAGACCGGATTTGAACCCAGGTACTCCTGACTCAAAGGCAGGTGCTCTATCCACTGCGCCACCTAGCCACCCCCGTGTGATTTTTACATATGCAAGAGATGCTTGCTCAATGAAATAAAATTCTTCTTAAAATATCAGCAAACCATAAGTACCTTGGTATCTTTCTTGGTTTTGTTGTATCTTTCAGTCAAATTTGATTATAATATGTTCTCTGATAGAATACTGATTGTGAAGGTCTATAGCACACTACCAATTTGAGCCACAAAAAGTAGCACAAAAGAGATAACCAATGAGATGTGGAAGAGGTAGAAAAGGAAATGGGCTGCTTAACAAATCAAGGGATGATAGAAAATGGCTCATGTGCTTCATTGATATCCACTCAATATCATGAGACCTAGAGGAAAACTTCTATACCCTTTTCAAGGATTTCTAGTGGAAAACTTCTACCCCATTATAAAGATCTAGAGCCAGAAGGGATGTCAGAAGCCATTTAGCCCAACCCCTCTCATTTTACAGATGAGGAAACTGAGACCCAGGTAGATGAAGGGACTTGCTTAAGGTCTCTGATAAAAACAGAAGAACCCAGATGGACTCTGTGTATATTTAAGGATGTTGGGTAGAGATCCTTTGAGAATTTATTGAAGAACCTAAACAAAAGTCAAACAGGACTTTTTCAAAAGTATCTTGGAGTATTATCTGTACTGTTTGAGAGAGTACCAATTCAAAGAGGTTATAGAGCTAGGTCAATTTATTTATTTTTTAGGTTTTTGCAAGGCAAACGGGGTTAAGTGGCTTGGCCAAGGCCACACAGCTAGGTAATTATTAAGTGTCTGAGACCGGATTTGAACCCAGGTACTCCTGACTCCAAGGCAGGTGCTTTATCCACTATGCCACCTAGCTAGCTGCCCCTTGAGCTAGGTCAATTTAATTTCAGATTGAACCCAATCTCCCAAACTGGTCCAATGAGAACTAATATATAGAATTTCAATTTAGAGTTCCTCATCATAAAACTACTCCACATTGCTCAATATTTTTGGTTACTTTATTGTAGTGGGAGAATGGGCCAATAGGATCATTGTTTTAGAGCTGGAAGAAATCTAAAGACCATCTAGTCCAATCCCATTATTTTATAGATGATCAAGTAGAGAGATACAGGGAGATCGAGTGATTTGTTCACTGTCATACAAATAGTAAAAATCAGATGCAGAATTTGAACCCAGGTCCTTTGACTCAAGAATCAGTGATCAGGAGTAGTTAAGTGGCTCAGTGGATAAAGCACTGACCCTGGGGAAAGGAGGACCTGAGTTCAAATCCTACCTCAGATACTTAATAATTACCTAGTTGTGTGCCCTTGGTCAAGTCACTTAACGTTGCAAAAACCAAAAAAAATAAAAAAGAACCAATGATTATCCCATTCTACCACACTCTCTAATTCATTTGGGAAAGATATTCAAAAGCACAGATTCACTCAGAAAGGAATTAGGCAAAACCCAGACTTAATCAGAAAATTCAATTAAGCCAAGCACCCCATCTCCAAACATTTCTGTTAATGGAATTTTTACTTTATTATTCATATCTCTGACACACTCGTTTAGTAAATTATCATTCCAGTGCATAGAAGAAGACTGAATGAGGGAGTAATTTAGACACTAGAAGAATTTTCTGCAGAATCAAGTCCAAATTCAGGGCCATCTATGATTTAGTCTTAACTCCCTCCAAAAAAAATATCTCAACCCTAGGCAACTGATCATTTTAATGCCAATTGACATTTGTATGGCAGTTTAAGGCTTGCAAAGCATTTTCCACATGCATTATCCCATCTAACCCACACAAGCCACTGAGCTGTTTTCTTGACTAAGAATACCTTCCCCGCCTTTCTATTGTAAAAATTCTGCAATCTTTCAAAACAATAAAGATAACATTTGTCCCAATCTGGAACTTGCTCCACTACCCCCACTCTGCCACTGAGAATCTTAACTTGGAACATTAAATCAGAATTTAATTTGGCCAAAGTCCCATAGCTCATATGTATCAGAGGCAAGATTTGAACCCAAGTCTTGCAGATTGAAAAGTGGGCATGCCAACCGCTGAACCCATACTGCTTTTCAAGATTAGCTCGCAACTATAGTAATAATAATAATAATAATAATAATAATCCTTGCACTGACACCTCATAGGGTTGTTGTGAGGATGAAATGAAATAATTGCTGTTAGAGGGCTCTACTAAATGTAAAGGCTATACACATATAAGGCATTATTATCCCCCTTCCTTCCTGGCCCTCACCCCACTCCCTGGAACTTTTCCCAAGGCCAAGACTTCAGACAGCTCTGTGGGCCCAAAGGAAATAAAGAAAGAATCTACTTCCAACCGTCTTCTGAAGGAGGCCAGGAAACCATACTCCCCTCCCACCCCCCCACCCCCACCCCCGCCCAGGATCCTGCACCCGCCAGATTCTTGTCTTGGTCTTCCTCGGGGTTGGCACAACCGGGTTCCACCTCCCCTCGCTCCCTCTTCTGTTCACTCACACTCCACCCCCAGTCCTTCCCTAGGGAGACAATGCTCTTTTTTGCCTGGTTGAGCTCCTGACCACTGCCTTCCTGGAAATCAAGCCCCCTAGACATATATCCCCCCCCCCCCACCTCCAGCTTCTTGCCTATCAAATCAACAAAATGGCCTAGGCTCCCTCCCACCATCTGAGCCAGGCCTGGGAGGGAGCTCTACTCTGCCCAGGGCGGGGAGTCATTGTGAATCAGTGCGTCTGTCCGAAAGATTGGGAGACAAAAGGAAGCTTTGTAGGGGAAAGTGGTTGAAAAGGTCCAGCAAAGACTCGCCTAGGGCAAAACTGAGGAACAGGGTAAAGTTTATTTTCAGTTCTATTCAACTGCTGACTTCTCCCTCTTATTTATTCTCAATGCTTTTGAAGGTTACAACTTCATGACTAGAGGCTGTGAAATCTAATGACTATTGGGGGGGGGGGGACAATTTTGGCCTGAGCCCCCTGAATACCCAGCCCATGCACTGGCCCTTTGGGGAGAGGGTCAGCCTGCTCTGGAATAGAGGGGAGGCATCTCACACTGACCTCAAAATATAAAGAAACCAGTGAAGACAGGGTCAGGCGAAGGAATGTCTTGGACTTCAGTAGACTGAAGAGACAGAGAGGGGTCAAGGCACGATGGAACTGAGCAGGCTTATTTGTCTGTCTCCCCAGGAGAGGAAGGATCCAGTGTTTTTGCTCCCCCATCATTAGGAACTCAAACACAGCCTGTTTCATCTTCTTTCTCACATACTATGAACTTTGCTCTTCTTTCCACTTAAGGCTGTAGAGAAAATTGGAGGAGCCCTGGGCTTGGGAATGCCAAATACATTTTGAGTAGTTAGCTACTAAAGGCTTTAGGTCTTGTCCTGTTTCCCTAGAGAGCCTTACAGCCAGATCTCCTGAATAGCTATGAACCTTTATGAGGTATTCTGAGTGCCTTGTCACACTCAGAGGATCCCTGGGGTGGTGAGTGAATGTGGAGACAACCCAATACCATCTTTACCAAGACCTCAAGTGGGTCTATCAGAAAACTTAGTCTTGCTTCCTTCCTCCCCCTTGGTGGCTATTTGGCTAAAGGAAAATAGATTAGGCCTAGGAGGATCATAAAAGATCAGCTGGCACCTTAGGGTCAACTGTGGATCAATTAAAGAAAGGTGTCCAGCATATTGGAGGGAGAAACAGCATAATCTTGGAGATTTAAGGTTGCTAGGAGATGGGCTGGCAGCATAAAGTCTATAGAGAGGCACAAGAATAGATGACACATTTACAATGTTAAAGGGACAATTTATAAAAATCAAAAGGAAAAAGGTAAATAGTGGCATAAAATTCAAGTCCAATTTTTTTCTTCTGGAGACACCTGATGTAGGTCTGTAGCTTTGGATACTTTGGATATATGGATCAGATCCTTCAAAGTAAAATTCAGCTTACATGTGGATATCTTCTTCTCTGGTAAAAGAATATCTAAACACAAACTTTTAATCAGTTCAAAACTTATATTTTCCATTACTAGAAAATGAAATTTAGAATCTTCTTAGAAAATGAAAAATTAGAATCTGATATACACAGAATGCTTAGTTATGAAGAGAAATTAAAAACTCAGTTTTATACACTTGGAATTATTCATTTATTTTCCCACCTAGAGAATGTGATCCCACTAACAGAATAACTTTCAAAAGAAAATGGATTCTAAAACAAAAGTAAATTCATTAAACATTGTCAAATTAACTTGAGTTTGTAGCATATACATTGGATAATCATTTTAGAATAGTATGTATCCAGTAAATGATTTACAAATAAGACATTTTTAACCCTTTTGGTCTTGGTTTAAAATGAACCAAAACCCTTAGCTGAAAATAGATTTCTCCTTAAAACATGTTTATAACTAGTTATGCTAATATTCTTTCTTTAAAACAGAAACTCAGACTGTTATGATAGAGAATCATATGCTGAGATCACAAGATATTTATCATTTCACTTAAATATTCCCTTAGTATTTTGAAAAATTAAAGGATCTTGATTACCACAGGAATTTGTAGTTGGTAACAGATACCAAAGATAGCTACTTGCTTAGTTAAGCTGTTAGAATTTAGATAACTTTAGGCCAAATGGCTCATATTTTATACCTGATTTAATATTGATTTTATACTGAACTACTGACACAATTACAATAATGTGTCATAAAGACAAGGACCTAAGAAGAGGAAATATTCCCTTATTTATTTGGATGTCAGTTTTCAGGCAAGATTATATAAGTGTCCAATTACAATGAACCAGACTTAACTTTCATGCCTGACACTTTATAGTCATATGATGTAAGGATATGGGTCTCCTTATAGAACAGTAAATTAAAATAGAGAGAATTTTCTAAATGTTTTGTAGCTTAATAGATTTCTTAATGCCAACTAGCTAATATTAGATAGCCCTGTTCTTTTTCCCTTCAGGACTAAATTTTTTAAAAATTTTATTTATTTAAGGCTTACAGATAGTATTTTTTTTTGTTTGTTATTTTTAGGTTTTTGCAAGGCAATGGGGTTAAGTGGTTTGCCCAAGGTCACACAGCTAGGCAATTATTAAGTGTCTGAGGCCAGATTTGAATCAGGTCCTCCTGACTCCAAGGCCCTTCCAGACAATATTTAGACTTAAATCAATCCAAATCTGGATTTACAACAACTTAGCTTCCAATATATATTCTCTCTTCTTTATGTGCATGTCATGAACTGCAGATAAAGTTTTTCAAAGCTGTTATTAGTATATAAATGGGAAATTTAGGAAGTTTGCTCTACTGCTAGAATGATGTGGCCAGCTTCAAATAACTTTTTGCCGATTTTTAGCTCAAATATACACTCCTAGTTAAAACCTGATTTCTAAAAGGAAAACATCTTTTTGCAGTTTCTGAATGAAATCAAATTACTACACTTTTTTAAAATGCTCTAACATGGGATTAGACCCTAAAATCTTTTTTTGTTTTGTTTTGTTTTTCTTTTATTTATTTTCATCCATATGCACATGTTATTTTTTTTGGCAAGGCAATTTAGTTAAGTGACTTTCCCAAAGTCACACAGCTAGGGAATTATTAAGTGTCTGAGGTCACATTTGAACTCAGTGCCTCCTGACTCCAGGGCTGGTGTACCATCCACTGCACCATCTAACTGCCCCTACATATATATTTTTAAGTTACAAAATTTCCTTCAACCCACCTTTCCCACCCATCCCCTCCCCTCAGCAGCAGTAGTCAGGTTAGCATTGTACATATATATTTTTGAAAAACATGTTTACAGATTAGTTATTTTCTGTATGAGGAATTAGGATTAAGAGAAAGAGATACATAAAAGATAAGATAATGTTTTATAAAGTTGTACTAAGTTTCTGAACTGCTGAGAGGAGACCCTGAAATTTTAAATAATGACACCCTAAATAAGATGATAATTTTTCTCCAAAAAATAGTCTTTTAACAATTAAATTTAAAACTCAAAGAAATAAATGAAGAACTCACATTTTTAAAACATTCATTCCACTAAGAATGGGTCTAGGATGACATAAAATCTTAATTCATGATTTTAATACTGGAATATCATGTATTACACTAATGCTATTTATTCTAAACATTTCATATTTTGAGGGTTCATATTTTGGATTCAATTCACTGCTAGAGTTGACAAAAGTAGTAGTCTGTTGTTGAGATTTAATTTTACCCCAGTGATCGCATTTGAGCATAACTTCAATCAATTCAAAAATCTAATTTCCATAGTCCCAGAAGTAATTCAAAGCTTATCTTTTGATTAGTTCTCTCTATTTTTTATTATTAACTTTCAAATCAAGTAGCAAGTCTTTCATAATCAATACTTCTATTTAAATAAAATCAAACTTACACCTTCCTCAACATGCTTACAACCATCTGTCACTTTAGCATCCCTTTCTTATGGTTCAGAAAAACATACCCTTCTTATACTTTCCTTTTTCTTTTCAACTTTTTTTTGGCCTCTTCCCAAGTCTTTCTAAACCCATTATTCAGACATCACAACTTTCTACTCAGTAAATTCTTAATTTATGACCTTTGCATAATACACTAAAACTTCTTTTTCTTGATTTTTTTTATAAATTAGATACTCTATAAAAGATAACAGCATCAAAAATTCTTTAAAGCTATTTTTAACCCTTACAAAACATGATCCATTCAAATTGCATTCAAGTTCTGATAAATTAATCACAAAAGTAGCAACAAAACATTTTCAAGTTACTTCCTGTCTCATATGTTGAGAAACAAGACATTTTCCAAGATTTAAGTTACAGAAATCAACTTTTAAAGTGGATAAATCTAATATAATTTATAGCAAAAATTCCAAATTTTCACAGTACTCATTCCTATTTGTAAAGTACATTCTACATTTAAACAAATATAAGATTTAAATTACATAAATTCTAAAATAACCAATCAAAACCCAATAACCTCTTTTTTTATTTTAAGTCTCATTTTCTCAAGACAAATTTCTCTGTTTTCTCACATTAACACATTTCAGGATAGTAGCTAATATAATATAATATACTTTATCTTCTTTTAAATTCACAGGGTGGGGGTGGGGGTAGGGATGGGGAAGGAAGGGGGAAAGACAGCCTCCAAAATGAGAATAAGATAGGAGAGGCTTGCCCAGAAGGGCTATTAGAGCAGAGCTTTAGACAAGAATGGGCCTTGAGATTTGACTCAAATTAGAGTTAGAAGAGGAAAATAGACTTTCTTCCTTCAAAACTTTAATTTCCAGATAAACAAACAATTCAGGGCAAGCTGAATTGTGAGTTTGAAAGAAGAACCCTGATCTCCCCCATTTTTTAGCTCCAAAATACTTACAGAAGAGGCTCTAAGTCAGTAGGGATTGATTTCTATCCAAGTAAATTCAATTCAATTCAGTTTATTAAGGATCTGTTTATTTGTTAAGGATCAATTTATTAAGACTAAAGCTAAAAAAAAAAGCAAAATTTTTCTCCTTCAAGGGGTTGGCAGAATACAACATATTTAAGTGTGGCCCTTACTACAAGCTTCTAAGGAGCAAATATATACAAAGTAATTTCAAGAAGGAAAGAGGGATAATGATCAGGTCAGCTGGAAATATTAGTTCAAAATAGGAGCTGGTGCTTTAGAGGAAGCTTGCAAATCTACAAGGTAAAGGAAAGAAAGTACATTCCAGATGTGGAAGATCATGATGTAGGAAAAGGGAGCACATCCATTCCACCCTGCTCCTGAACCCTGCCTGTGCACACATTTTCCCCAAAAAGAGCCTCATTGCAAAATAAATCCAATGAGCTTCATAATGAAATCTCTTACCCACTTCCTCCCAAGTTCTCTAGCTCTTCTCTTCTCATCGAGGTTCCTAAAGCTATCCCTAGCAAACAAAGAGAAAGACATGCTTTTTAGCATCACAGCAGAGCCAGACTCCATCTCCCTCCATCTCTTGATGAGGAAAGAAGCTCAGAAGAGACTCTCTAAAACATAGGGAGAAAGGAAGCTAGGGGACAGATAAGCTGGGAAACTCTGAGCAAGAGAAATATTATAATCCTTTTGTAATAGAAACACATCTTCTAATTTTCTAGTCCTCTTAAATTGGCTTTTAGAAAACCCTTCCAGGTATCCTTATATCTGGACTTGGTAGGTGGCCACATGTCTGACCTTGGCTACACCCTGGCATAAGGTGAAGCAGATGCCACTCATGTACAGCAAAATGCTACCTTACACCCAGGTATTAATTAAGCCCTGCCATTGGAATATGCCCTGTAGACTCTACCAGGTATTAGCCACTATTTAAACACTTCCCCAGTTCTGCCCACTACAGAAATGTATTTAAGCAAGGTTACACCCAGCTTGCTTTTTTTTTTCCATACTGTCTTGGCCCAGAAGTTGCTGCCACAGTTTCTTTTCTCTTTCCTTTCTCTAAGTTGGATCCAATGTGTTCCAGCACCATGCTACTGGACCATGTGGTCCCAGTTCTATGTGTCTGGATCCATCCCTTGTTACCTTTTCTTAACTGTGTTTGCTGCTTTTCCCCCAGATGTCTCTCCTTATTTAACTTGATTGTCTCCAATTTGACTATCTCCTTAGAAACTCAGCTTCTTTCCCAGCTTGTAATTGTCTTTGCTTAACACCTTTTTACCTTTTTAGAAACTCACCTTCTTCACCTCATTAAATTACCTAAACTTGATTCCTACCTGACTACTCCTCTCATTAGGGATCACTGGTTTCCTTCCTTCACTTTAGTCCTTTCCCTCACCTTCTGTTAATCAACCTGTCCTTTAGCTCACAGCTATACTGAAACTCACTATCTAGCTGCTTCTCCAAAGAATCTAACTTGGGAACTTTTTGTTGTAGCTTGTGAATTTTTTGTAGTAACTTATAAACCTTTTATACAATCTATGAATTAAAGTCTAAGTCTTTCTTATCCCGCTGAGTCAGTGAGATTGGTGATTTTGTCACCCAAAGGAACCACAGCTGTCCCTCTATATGGAAACAAAGGGATGGATCTCTACTTTCCAGTCCCCTTTGCTTAGAAGGCTTAGAAGGGCTGTTTTAACCAATAGAAATTCTAAAGAAGCACAAACTCTTCAACTTCTGATACTTCTGGATCCCAGGCTATACAGTCTCAAAGAGAGTCATTATTTATAATACAATTTGTAGGACAAAATGGAGCTTTGGGAATCCGATCTAGAGAATTATTTTTTGACTGACTTGTTCATTTGCCTCTGCCTGGGCCCTGGGAGCATCAGCTCAGACATGGATCTAATTCATTTGTTTGGACTGTTTAAGATCCAGGGTACCATTTTTTTCCCCTAAAAAAACACACATTTTGTTCATTTTTAAAAAAACCTTTCCTATGATTCTCATAACTCTACCTTATAAAAAAGAGAACTAGCATATTGTCTGTATTTACAGGATGCCACAATCCTTAGTTACAAAAAGGAGGAAAGTAATATTTCACAGTCCTTATTTACAAAAAGGAGGAAAGTAATGTTTCAGTGTCTGTTCTCTTGAATCCAATTCACCATTAAAGACATGATAGAAGGTCCCTAAGAGCATTTTTCACCTTTGTATTCAAAGTACCCCTACTTCATAAAGGCTTGTTGAATAAATTATGTCAATTTGAATTGTCTTTTCAGCTTGGTTTTCCTTATTACTGGACAGTGAGTATATTGTTCTTTTGGGTATGGTTTCATCACTCTATCATCTAACATGTCTTTCCAATTTTCTCTGAATTCTACATATTTGTCATTTTCATAGGGCAACCCTATTCCATTATGCTCACATTCCAAATTTGTTCTGCCATTCCCTCATTAATGGGCTTCCTCTGTGTTTCTAGGTTGTTTTTTTTAAGCTATTGCAAAGGGGAAAATGCTGGTAGGAACATTTGAGTATGTATGAGAGCTTTCCTTATGTCTTTATCCTCCTAGGGAATATGCCTACCGCTGATAAAAGACCTTATCTCTTTTCTACTCCTACATGCTAACTCACCTCTACCTCCCTATTCTTTCTCCTCCCCCTCTGTTTTCCCTTCCATTCTTCCTTATTTATTAGCCAGCTTAATGGCCATAACTACATGGGTGTGATTCAGTGGATCCTCAAAGATGAAGTCTTGATGCTTCATTTCCCCACCACATCTTGGCTCCTGGCCCAGGAGGTGGGAGCAGCTGCTTTGTTTACCAGGAATTTGGTACCACATAAGAGCAGGAATGAGTGAGCCGTCTATTAGTCTAATTTGAGCACTTAACTGTGACTGTTCTGCTCCCCTGGCCCAGGGCTAATGGAGAGAGCCACAGCAAATGGAGACTGGGCCCAGAGAGTAAGGGAGACGTAGGTGGAAGGAATGGGAGATGGAAGCTGATGGGGTTGAGCAGGTGACTCCTGGAGTCTAAAGAGAAAGTTTTGCAAAGTGAGTGGGTTAAGGGGGGGGGGGTGCAATGTGATGCAAAAAAATTAGAGCCAAGGTTTCTAGTCCCAGCTCTGTTTTAATTAGCTGGGAAGCCTAAGGCAATTTGCTTACACTCTTCCTGTACCTCAGTTTGTTATCTGGACAATGAGGGGGTTGAACCAGAACCAGATGGCTCCTAAAATTCCTTGCAACTTTAAAATTCTGTGGGTTCTGATTTTCTGGGAAGGCGGGAGTGCTACATTGGGGCGGGGGGGGGGGGGGGGGGCTTTCCTGGCCTTGCCTCTCTTGGGGCTTTTTCTCTCAGTATCCTTCCCAAGTAAACATCCTCTCAATTCTTCTCTTCCAAATTTTCACCCCTTTTAAAATTCTGCTCAAAGTTCACTTTGCAAAGGAAATCTTCCAGTAGTTTTTTCTTTCCTCACCAACTTCTCTACTCTATACTTATTTGTACCTCCTTGACATAATACTCCATAAACATTCTCTTTCACATAGACTAGTGTGTTTTTTTTCTCATCTAGACTCTGAAAGGGGACAGAGGAAGCCAAGGTTGAGATCTTAAAGGCAAGCAAAGTGAGTTACTCTAAGTTTGTGTGGGACTGGGAGCTGGGTAGCAGATTTGTAAAGTGAGAGAGAGAGAGGACACCCAGAAAGGGCCACAGAGCAAGGAAAGTTGGAGATGCCTGAGCCTTCTAGGGGCATGGCAGGCTCACTGTAAAAAACATTGGTACAGGGCAGTGAAAGAGGAGATCCAATTCCTCAAGGAATTAGGGAAACAGTGTTCTGTTTAAATGTGAAGAACAAAAAATATGAAAAGAATTGAGTTTTAAAGTGAAATATTTAATGAGTATATAATTGAATGAGTGGAAATTGGGGTGAAAGAATAGAGCAGGGCACAGGGGGACCCACTTAGGAACCTAAATCCTCTCTAAGGATCTGGGTGCCTGCTACAGGACAGTCCAGGCTGTCTCTTCTTCATTCATTCAGATTAGTGACCAAGGGTTAGACAAGATGTGGGAATCTTATTTTGATTTTATTTTATTTTTTACTGGGAGAATGGAAGGGACTCTTCCACTTTCCTGACTAGACACAAAATTGCAAATTATGACCCTGGGTTGTAAACTTTTTGAGGGCATGACCAATGTTGCACATAGTAGGCATTTTCTAAATGTTTGTTGCATGATTGAATAAAAAAATATTTTAAGTAAGGGTAGAAGGAGGGAGAGTAGCCCTTGAGGGGAAGGGCCATAAACTAAAGAGAGAAACAGGGAATTTGACTTAGTCACTCATAGGCTAATGCCCACTGCCAGGCAATCAGGGAAATACAGTCATCTCTCAGCCCCCTAGAGAAAGATGACCTAGGGTGGAAGAGACAGAGCTCAAGGGTACCCCAATCGAGACCATCCTGTTAAGCTCAATATTCTCTCTTCTCTTCCCTCTCACCCTAAGAACGTGTTGCCTCATCTGGAGCCCAGGACCTCTGAAGGGTGTGCCTCGGAGGAATGATCATAGAACTCCTCTGCTGTGGAAAGGGAAGCTCCAGTTCAACCTCCTTTGTCCCTACTTTCCCCTGCTATTTGATAGGTTTTTTTTCCCCTCTAGGTAATTATTAAGTGTCTGAGGTCAGATTTGAACTCAGGTACTCCTGACTCCAGGGCCGGTGCTTTATCCACTGTGCCACCTAGCCGTCCCCTCTTCTAGTGATTATTGATCACAAAGGTTAGGAGCAGGCAAGACACAATCTCTTTTTTTCCCCTCTCTAACTTCTCCCCTCTGAACTCTTAAAACAGCTCTGGCTGGGACTCTCAAGGAGATGATATCTAAGGGTGAAGAGGGAACACAAGCAAAGTACTATTACAAAAGACCAAGGACAGGGAGCAGGAGCAGAAGCAAGGAAAGCAAGGAGATGGTAGAGACCCAGGGTTGCAGTCTTCCAGCCAAATTGTTATCCTGAGAAGAAAACATGGTAGAGAGACTGTGGTCAATTGAGGAAGATTTCAACTTCTTTACCAAATTCCTCCCCTCTCCCTTCTATCTCAGGTGGCCCCTGCTCCCTCCCAGTAGGCATCCCTTGGCCCCTACAAGAGGTTCCTCAGGCACAGAGTTCTCTTCTTCCCAAGTATCAGAAAACCCAAAGGGATATACCCTCTCCAGGGAGGAGTCCCCATCAAGTGATCTGGGGAAGATGCCGCAATAAAAAAAAAATAGATATCTGTACCTGTTTTATATCCACAGAAAATGAGGGATTCCCCAGCCTTCGCCAGATGTCCTCAGAGACAGTAGTGGGGGAACTTTTGGATAGTAGTAGATGGTGTAATTGCATCTGAGCTTTAATAGCCTTGGCTAGGGAATAGGAAAGAAGACAGAGAGAGCTAAGAGGAGAAAAGGTGGATTATACCTTAGGGTCATAAATCTAGATCTGGGAGAGAGCTTAGAGGCAATCTAATCCAACATTTTCATTTTATGTTTCAGGGAAATAAGAGTCAAGATGGTAAGGGATTTGTCCAAGATCACATAGGTATTAGAGATCAAAGTCAGAATTTGGACCCAGATTCTCTAACTATAGCACTAGCATAGAAGTGGTGGTCCATGAATGGGGGAGAAGAATATTGTAGAAAATCACTGGATTTGGAGCCAAAAGATTTGAACATACTACTTCCCCTCAAGAATGAAAACTCCTTGAGGTTTTCTACCATTTCATTTTTGTCCTTTTATTCACTGTGATTTGCATATAGTAGGTTCTTAATAAAGTATTTCTTGAAATGTTAATATAAATAAAATAAAATTGAATGTTTCAATATGCTATTTCAAATTATATTTCCCCAAGTATAAGAAATACCCTTTTTCCAAAAATTTGGGGTCTAAAAACTGGGAGCATCTTATACAGTGGTTGTAGACTTTTTTACTTGCATTTTCCATTTGTTTGCACTTGTTTTTGCTCTCATTGTTTTGCATTTGTTACCATTATATTAGGTTATGTTTTGCCACATTCTGTCCAGAAAAAAATTATTGAACTGTTCTGAATTTAAGTTCAAAGTGATCTAGTTTGCAAAACAGAATGGAAATCGTGCTGCTGAACATCAGTTTGGTTTTGTCCAACTCAGAAAACAATCCAAGATTGGCTAAAGGAAGAAGAAACCCTCCTGAAAACACCCCGGCAGAAGAAGGCCTTGAGAGGCAAGTCAGCCAAATAGCTTGAGTTAGAAAGGGAATTGAAGAGATGAAGAGCAAAGGACAATGGGAATTCCTGTGTCCACAAAATTGGTTCAGCAGGAGGTCAGAAGAATTGCTGATGAAAAAGAAGTGATTGATTTCAAAGAAAGACACAATTGGTGCTTCAGGTACATGAAATGGAATGGACTGAGTGCACCAGACTTGCCCAAAAGATGCCTGAAAGCTATGATGAATAAAAATGAAGTCCAATAACTTTATGTAATACATTTTTTTTTCAGCTTTCAGGCCCCAAAATTAAGGTGCATCTTATACATGGGGAAATATATTATTAAATATGTTATGTATATATTACATGTTCTATAATTACATTGACCAAGATTGGTTCCTCTAGAAGAGTTGAGAAAAAAATGACCTATTGTCCCTGCATTATAGAGAAGGGGGAACCATAGAATACTGTCTCTACTACCAAACTCAGTTGATGTATTGATTAGTTTTGCTGAACATTTTTCCTTCCTTTTTCTCTTATATTCTTTGTTCCAAGGGACAGCTCACAGGGAATGGAGGAGGAAGTGATATACTTGGAAATGACATTGATATAAAAACAAAAGATAATAATAAAAATTTTAAATTAAAAAAGATTCTGTGTATTCTATTTTCCTTCTCTGGGCCCTAGTTTCTGCCTTGGCAAAATGAGGTCTTATGTAAACACTGACATATGGTCAATGGGGATCTGTGTTTTCTTCTAGTTCTCTCTTAAATAGCCTAGGATCAAACAATGAGTAAGAAAAAGGAAATGAAAGACTTTGGAAAGATTGGTAGTAGAGAGAAAAAAATATATGCTTACAACACTCCAGATTTCAGAGTCAAGAGGAATAGTTTTAGAGGCTGGAGCCAACATTCACTTCACCACTACCTCCTCCTACCTCTCCTCCCACCCCTATCTTCACTTCACACACAAACACACATACACACACTCACATACTCTCAAACAAACACATACACACATACTGTCATACAAATACACACATATTCACATACATGCACACATACATACACACACAACTCACTGAGGCAGGGATTTCTGGAGAAGGATTCCTGTATTTGCTTGCATTCTTCTAGCTGGTTGCCACTTCCCCGGCAAGAACAGTTCACAGCAACATCAGCACTGAGGTTACTGATGTAATTGGGTGTCATAACAGTACCTGTATGGAAAGGTGGTAGTTGCCATCAGGGCCCATCCTCCAGCACCAGGCCTGCCCGGTGGGACCTGATGCCACTTTATCCCTGGTCTTATGTGTTTCATCCTGTGGAGATCCTGGCCATCCGGTACTCCCCAACTGCTTGCCCTCCAGATACCCACTCCTGATCTTACCAATCAATCCCATGTACGCTTTCAGGCACCGGGGGAGCTGTATCCCCACACAACTCCCTAGAGGGTCTGGGTGAGAGCAGTGCATCTGAAAATCAGCCAGGCGGGATCTAGAAAAAGGGAAAGTTTGAGAGTTGGTGGGAAAAAAAAGAGAGATTTCTCCCATCCCTAGTTGAATTTGTAAAATCAAGGATCACCTAGAGGTTGGAAATAGGAATGTGGTAGGGAGGAGAAAATTTAAGGAAAAGAACCTAGTGGGGCAGCTAGGTGACACAGGGGATAGAGCACTGACCCTGGAGTCAGGAGGACCTAAGGTCAAATCCAACCTCAGACACTTAATAATTTTCTATCACTTAACCCCATTGCTTTGCAAAAAAAAGAAAAAAGAAAAAAGGAAAGGTGGAGGGCACCTCTACTCTTCAAGTTCCTATAATGAATTTAGGGATCCATGCCAAGTTTATGTGTTATTCTCCTCCATGATCCCCTGAAAAGGTCAGATTTTTTTGAAGGAAAAAATTCCTTAGAATGTAACACTGGGGGTGAGTAGGGAGAAGAATACTATCAGGATCACCCCATAAGAATATTAAATAAAGGACATCTCTCCATTATCAAAGGCAACAGAGGAGCTTCAACAGGCATAACTAGCAAAAAAAACCATTTTATTTGTTTCTGGAATGAATGTATTTTAATTAGTTTGATTATATATTTGTATTATTTTCCTTGGTTATTTCTGTTCCCCGAGTGAAGAGATACAGGAAAGCATAAACAAGTTTAAAAGTTTGCCATAGAAAATCTCCCAAAACTATATTATTCATCATTTGCCATAAGGCTGCGGAGATCTAGATGCTAATCAACTTCCCATGTGGGCAGAACTCAGTGGTAAATGAAAGAACTTGCATTTCTTGGGAGGGAAAGGGAGAGATTTTTCCCCTGACCCACATGACCAGACCCACCTGCAGACCAAGTCTTGAAGGCAGGTGTCCCAAAGCATCAGGCAGTTCGGGGGGTCTCTGTTTGGAGAGGCACAGCTGGGGGCAATAGTGTTGAGCCGTCGTGCCCCACAGACATCATCCCCATCATCACAAGGGCAGAAGAGAAGTGCTTGGGCATAGTGATCTGCTACCTGCTCAAAGAAGACCCGGAGCTCCTGCTGACACATCAGGGGCTGGCAACGAGCCACGGAGCAGACCTCCCCATAGGCCAGGCGCAACTTGTTACATTTGTCATTCAGGGTGCACAGTGTGGTGGACTTCAGGCAAAGATCAGGGCTACTTTGGGACATGGAGCCTAGGAGAGAAGGCTGGCAATGCCCCACTGTTCTTCTCCTGCACCAGGAAGCTGGATGTGGAGCTGCCAACCACCCAAAATCCTCCTTCCCTCCTAAATACAGCCCTCAGCAATTCCTTCAGCCCACCCAGGGTCTGGAGCCCAAACAGCATCTAGAACCTAGGCCCTTCTCAACCCACCTGAACTTGATGCCTAGCATAACCTCCCTACAGCCGTCCCTACAAACAGTTAAATGTCTGAACCCAAAATAGTCTTCACCTCAGCCCTCAGAATCTAGGCTCTCTCAAATTACCTGGAACCCTAATTTCCAACAGAGCCTCTAGCCTTCCCTACAAGTCAACTCAAATTTACCCACAAATGCAATTCCTAGCTTTTCCTACACTCCTCTGAGGCCTGAAGGTGGCCAGAACCTGATAAGAGAGGTATTAAGCAATGGAAGCACCTGAATACAGACCTCAGGGAGAGATTCAGCCCAGATAAGAGGATTCTGTTTGACTGTTTATGTCTGAGTATTTCCAATTCGCTTCCCAACTCTATCACATCTTTGCCCTAATTAAAAAACTCCAAATGCCATCAATTTCCATAGGGGCAGCAGCTAGGTAGCATAGAGGATAGAGCACTGACCCTGGGGTTAGGAGGATATGAGTTTAAATCCACCCTCAAACACTTAATAATTACCTGGCTGTGTGACCTTGGGCAAGTCACTTAACTTCATTGCCTTGCAAAAACATCAAACAACAACAACAACAACAAAACCACACTTCCTAATCATAAATTTGGAGATGGAAGTGACCTCAGAAGAATTCCACTTCAGAACCTTTAGTTTACGGTTGAAGAAACTGAGGCTGAGAGAGTTTAGGTGACTTACCAAATAGTGAGTGCCCAGTGTTTCCTAATCTCAAATTTAACACCTGTCTGTACCAGGTTGCTCCTAATTATTTCTCAATATTAGAAGGCAGTGTGATTTAGTGTGAATGAACACTAGCACTTGAATCAAAGAACTTGGGTTCAAATTCATGCCTCTGATGGCCAGCTATCTGTATGCCCCTGGGGAGATCAACTAACTTTCATGAACCTCAATTTCCCCATCTGTAAAATATGAGGGTATTGGGCTAAATGTTATCTAAGACCTCTTCCTGTATGAGTCACACAGGTATGGAAACACATGTTTTCACTAGTTTCTTCCCAACCCCATTCCCCATCTTTAGACTATCTGAAAACAGTTTTAGATCTTTGAAAATATAGATCATTTTCCTGGATGCACAGGATGAGGGTTAATTATCTCATTAATTTGGGAGCTGTTGTCATACCTATCATATCCTTGGCTTCCCTAAACTATGTGGAACTGATAGACAAATGATTTAGTCTATCTCCCTTAACAACTGTTGATTTTTAGTGATTGCCCTGTGAACAGCATCTTGGGCCATCCTTGATAAATACAAACAGTCCTTTATTCTCCCTTGGCTATAGAATTCTTTTGGTTTGGTTTTTGTTTTGTTTTTTTGCCGGGCAATGGGGTTAAGTGACTTGCCCAAGGTCACACAGCTGGGTTATTATTAAGTGTCTGAGGATGGATTTAAACTCAAATCCTCCTTGACTCCAGGGCCAGTGCTCTACCCACTGCACCACCTAGCTGCCCCTGGCTGTAGAATTCTTTATGCTGTAACCCAAGAATAAGGATTCTCCACTATCCCCTGACAGTCAGCTCAAACTCCCATCTCCACAATCCATGCTTGCTTCACAAACCTGACTCAAAGAAGTCCAGATTAAATTTCCGGTGTTTGCTGTTCATTATTTCCTTATATGGTGAACCCCCCAAATCATAGTTACCTAGGAAAAAAGAGGCAAAAACATTAGGGACTGATAGAATAAACTATAGCCAGGAAGGACATGAGATAAGCTGAGGGATGACAGCATATGTCACAGACCCTCAAAAGACACAAAGCATAGAATCCTACTCAGAGGGAGTCTGCAGGTAGAAAATGACAAGAAGGGGCAGGCTCGGTTCCCTGGCCACTATTAGGTATTTATGTGACTTGCCCAGGACCAGATGACACTGTATTTTTCTATAGAGAAAAGCAATGGAAGGGAGACTACTGTTTTCTTCTGTGCAGTTCTCCACCCTCAACTTCTAGGAAGGAAGCTAACTGATTCTAAGGAAAGACTCCCATGAGAGGAAATAAAAATAGGGTCTGACTTGAGGGGTGGGGGTGGGGGAGATAAGGCAGCATTAGCCCCTGAAAGGAATTGTCTGAGAAAAGTGGTGGAAATAGAAGATATCAGGACCTAAAACTAGACTGCTTTGTCTTGCAACTATATATCTAGGTGTTTAAGTTGGGATAAAATGATCTATAAGGTACTTCCAGCTCTAAATCTTAAGATCTTTGAGATGAATGAGAGGGCAGTTGGGCATGACCCAGTAAGGGAACTGTGAGTGATTTTAGCCATCTGACAAAGAAGAGACAGGTCAATAGAAAATAGTGGGTACCAGGAGAGAAACAGGAAGGACAACCTGCCCCTCCCCATTAGCAAATAGGAAGGAAAGAGGGGGAAGAAAGGATCTTGTACCAAAAGAGATCTTTGGGAATTTATCTATTCCAAGAAATGGGGTGATTATAAGAGGGAAAAAGATTAGGGGAGGAGTCCTCAAAAAAACAAGGAGAGGTTTCATTTTGTCCTTCTGAACAGCTTTCCCTTTCGTCTTATCTTTGTCCTTCTCCCTCCTGGTTATGAGTACCCTCTCTATCAACATAAAGTGCCGAGCTCCCAGGGGCTTCTGCCAGGACGACGTCTGGGTACTCAATCTGCCCCACATCATTCCATACTTGCTGACACTATGCTACTCTGCATAACTTCTAAGTCAGTCTGCGGGAGTGGGTACTACCTTCCTAAGAGCTTGGAAGCACCCTAGAGTGGGAACCACTTCAGTACAGTACATAGTAGGCAATCAATTCACCAGAGTGATTCTCTAGGGTCAGGGAAAATAGGAAAAGAACAGTACACTGGGGACCTATAAGAATAATTAAAGACCTCTTTCCAAACCCCTAAATAATTCCATGCAATGCAAACCTCTTTGGTCAATATAGTCTATTATACATTGGTTATCCTGCATAACCAGGGAAAAGTTCCTAAATGCAGTCCTTGTTTCTAGACTCACAGGTGACTCACCAAGGCTATAAGCAGAGTGGATGGTCCAGTAAATAGCCAGACAGATGTCCTGATTCTTCATGCGCCAGTGGCATCTGCAGCTACCCAGAGAACTATTCTGAAGCTGCTGTGCTGCCTCCAGGCAACCCACCTGGTTTTCAGAATTTTGAGGAGCTGAGGTCATGAAAGGAAAACAGGTTTCCAAGTGGAGGAAGGGGATGCTGCAAGTCAAGTCAGCTAGACACAGTTTTTTGGCAGTGATGCAGTTGTCCACGTTTGAGAGGTCTCCTCCTGCTTGGGAAGAGATGCCAGGTGAGGGTTGATAAGAATTAGAGAGGAGAGCTGAGAGAACCAAACAGGCAAGAATGTGAGAAACACATTGGGTCATATCAAAATGACAGTTACAAAGAAAGGGAAATTAAAAAGGGGTCAGAGGTAGGGATCCTGCAGATCCTACAAGCTAAGCAGAAGAGGGCCTGAATCAGTAACAGAGCCAGCATCACGAGAGATTTCTGGTCATGGAGGAAACATAGAGAGAATGTTTCAAAATGAAGCATGTTCAGGGACATTGCCATTCATCAGAATGTAAGCCTTAGTAGGGTCATGATTGGATTATGGTTGGCAACATCACCAACATAAAGGATAGATCTTTGGAGGGTTAAGTGAATAATCAGCTCCTAATAAGGAAGGCTAAGTATCAGAGATGGGGTACTAGGTGCTGGTACAATTCTAACATTATGTAAGGTTTACTTAGGGTTGGAGTGGTAAACTTTAATCTCTCTGTGACTCCTGCTGGCCTCATTTCCATATCTGGAGGAGGGGAAGGAACCCAAATGTCAGTTCTCCCTTGCCCTTACTGGATCTTCTCAATGTAGGGTAGCAAATGCTCTATTTGCTGAGTCTCTCATACTTTCTCAATATCCTCCTCACTTCAGAGTTCTTTCTACTATCCTAGGCTGCCTTTCTACAATTTAGTGGACACCCTCAAACCTGTGATGTTGAGAGGTCCCTGACATTAGTGACGTCTATGTACTTATACATACTAATGCATCATTGGTGGAGTTGAGAAGTGGTCAACCATCCAAGAAAACAATTTGGATTTTTATGCAAAAAGTCACTCAACCTTAAGGTTCCATTGACAGAAAAAAATTTATAGCTGTATTTTTAGTAGTAAAGAACAGGAAAACAAAATCAGTGCCTATCAATTAGGGAAGTTGAACAAGCCATGGCATGTGAATGTAATAAAATATCATTTTGCTGTAAGAAATTTTGAATATGAGGAATTCAGAGAAATTTGGGAAGGACTGAATGAACTGATATAGAATGAAATAAGCAGAACCTGGAGGGCAATTCACATAATAACCACAATATATAAAAGAAAACAATACTGAAAGACTTCAGAACTCTGATCACTGCAATGACTAATTGTTTTTCCCTTTCAGGAATGATGGCAAATTAGTCCTCCAACATCTTGGCAGAGAAGAGGTAAAACTAAAGGTATAAAATGAGGTATACATTTTCAGTTGTGACTGTATATTTATTTTACTAGTTATAAGGGAAAGCTCTACAGGGAGAAGGGGAACTTGATAGGAAGAGACAATGATTTATTTAAAAGAGAGAGAAAGTAAACCCAGAAGAAAATCTTTTAAAAATAAAAGTGTCGGGGTGGCTAGGTGACCCAGTGGATAAAGCACTGGCCTTGGAGTCAGGAGTACCTGGGTTCAAATCCAGTCTCAGACCCTTAATAATTACCTAGCTGTGTGGCCTTGGGCAAGCCACTTAACCCCATTTGCCTTGCAAAAAAATAAAAAATAAAAATAAAAGTGTCTTGAATTGGGGTGAAAAGTGAACCCATTCTCCAAACTCTACCTTGATTTACTGATTATAAGGAAGTGGTTTCACCTTTGCTTTCAATCCTAACATGGCCAGTCATACCATTTGAGGCACAGGAGAATTGTCTGGGCAGGCAAATAAATGCAACAGCTGCCATTCTCTGGAACTGCTAATGGTATCAAACAATTTGACTTGGTGAACAGTATTTCCTGAATTTCTTCTGTTTCTGCCTCCATCAAAGGCAATGTCTTGAAGTACCACCTTGCGGATTAATGTTTCAGTGGAATTGTGGGAGACCTTGTTGGCAATTTTTCCTAGTCAAAAACCAATGACAAGGTTTTTGAGAACAAGGAGATTTGGAGATAGGAACAGGCTTACTAGAAGTACAATGGGTTCTTGGGGGTCACCTGATTTGTTTGTCTTTCCCAAGGGGGAAGGTAACATTAGTGATCAGAGTTGCAAAATGTTCATTCACACACTATAGAAATGTTTAAACAGCTGTGATGTATAAGACACTGTGCTAGAGGAAGTTAACCACTACTGACACATTCAAAGTTTGTAATGGGCAGGCAATGTCTCATACCAAAGTTCTATCAGTTATGTTGTCATGGGAAAAACAATGGACTTAGATGGGTTTGAATGCCAATTCTGATAGTTACTAGCTGTGCCACCATGGGCAACCTCTCCAAGTCTATTTCCTCCTCTATAAGGTGAGAATTACAGTATTTTCACTAACTACCTCAGGGTTGTTGTGAGAAAAGCACTCTTTAAACTTTAAAGTGCTATGCCATATAACTGTGAGTTATTTCATTTCCGAAATTCAATTTAGGTTCCTTAATTGAGATTGGGGAGGGTAGTGGTTTTATCTTTCATTCATACGCTTAAAAGAAAAAAAAAATTCCCAGAAGGTTCTAGACTTGAAACAACCTTGACCTCAGACAAATTCTTCCTCAGATATAACCTAAATTCCTTTCGGTGAAGCTGCTCTTTGCTTTTCCATTTCTTATAGGGATGAAAGAATCAAGCCTCAGAACGGAAGCATGCCTCTGAAACAAACCCTCCAATGCTCAAGGATGTTGGAATGCTTAGGGATGGGGAGGGCTTCAACTGAGGGGAGTTGGGGAATACCACTGCTTAGCCTCTCGGATCCGCACCCCAATGAAGGAAGAGAAATAGAGGTGAACAGAATATGGGGATTCTTAGCGTTCTATTTACCTTAGTTTACCTTTACGTTCAATTCACCTTAGGTTAGATGCATAGTCTAAGTATCCAGCCAGTCTCCCCGGGACTCCTCTGACTTCCACCACCTGCTACCCTCCGTCTGGAGCAAAGTTTCTCGGATCAACTTCATCCTAGCCCCACTTGGGCTGCTTTGGGCAGATCTTTCAAGACTGCTTGAGTTTATTCCTACCTCTCAACTCCTACCGATGACTCCGGTCTCTTCTAGGGCGCTTATCCCCCAAAAGTCAGTCTCCCAGAGCAGCAGTCTCCGATGCACGTTGCCTTATTCTCTCCACATGGGACCATACACATCCCATACCTGTCCCGATACCCTCACACCCATACTCACCTGCTTGGAGTAGAGGGAGCGGGGACAGGAGCCACAAGGCGAACAGAGGCAGTGGGCCGCCCGGCGGCATGGCGCTGCAGGCTCGCGGGGTCTGGTCCCTCGGGCACTCCCCTCCAGCTCCGCTGCGCCCAGCCCAGCGCTGCCCAGCCCAGCGCTGCCCAGCCCAGCCCTGGCCAGCCCAGCCCTGGCCAGACTCGCCAGCGCTCTCCTCAGAGTCGCTCGGAGGCACCGCCTTAGCCTCCGCCCCCATCCCCACCCTAAGCAGCGCCTACTTACCAAGCCCCCATCTCCCCCGCACATACAAGAACTCCCAGGTAGAGAATAAAGGATCATGACAAACCTTGCCCAGGGAATGGGCAGGATCCTGAGACTAGACAAGGGGGGGGGGTAGAGAGTCAAGAGGTTTGGGACCCTTTCTGTAAGGAAGCAGGTAAGGGACTGGGAAGAGACTCCTTTGGTTTCACGTCTATACCTTAGGACCTAATTTAGGAAACTTTTGGTTGGGGCTGGGGAGTAGAAGAGGTGAGGCAAAGAAGGAAGATTCCTGCTTGCCCCTAGAATAAAATTTGCATGGCTTCAGCTATCTGGTGCCCCCTCTTACAAAATGCAAGTGAGCAGAGGTCAGAAATTATTCACTGGATACAAGGGAACACTTTCTTATTCTCCTGTAACAATTTAGTCACCCAGAGAATTCTCCAGATCAGCCCTCCCCATCTCTAAGCATTCCAACATCCTTGAAAATTAAAACAGAAAATTTAAATATATCAAAAAGACCAACATAAAACTCTTTCTTTTTCACAGCATACTCTTACCTATTATCTAATTTCCACTTTACAACAAGCCTAAGAGATGATATGAGGTTAGTATCATTTGGGTTTTTTTGCAAGGCAATGGGGTTAAGTGACTTACCCAAGGTCACACAGCTAAGTAAGTTTTAAGTGTCTGAGGTCAAATTTGAACTCAGGTCCTACTGACTCCAGGATCAGTGCTCTATCCACCTTGCTGCCCCATTAATCCCATTTTGCAGGTGGGAAAACTGGAGCCCCAAGAGATGAAGTTACTTAGGCTCATGTTACTTGATGTCTGGAAAGATGGCTGGAAACTTAAAATCCAGTTCTCCAGACTGCCAGCCCTGAACTCTTTTACCCCCTTTCTCCCACTAGTTTATAAGTACCCGTACCAGTACCAGTACAAATCCAGCTCCCTCTGCTCTATCAGACAGAATCTGGCATCTGATATATTATTGATTTCTGTGACCTAGAAGGGTCATTAAAGACCCCAACTGGAGGAAACAGTGCTAATGGTGTCTGATGGTGCTGATGACAGTCTGAAAAGTTTTTCCCCATTTCTACCCTTCTTCTTTCAAGATGCAGGTTCAACATGTCCTCTTGTTTAGTCCTGGCAAAGATGGACTGAATGGCATCCAGTCACCAGCAACTTAGTCATATGCTGTTGCTTGGCTCCATGAGGTTGGATGACATGTCTTGGAGTAAAGTCACTGGGATTTCCAGTTGCATTTCCCCCTTAAAGAATGCCATGAAAAATTGTAGAAAAATAAATAGGACCACAGAAAAGGAAACAAAACTTTTCTTTTTACTGGTGATGGAACAGGGATTTTTTTCTACTACCTCTCTCTACACCCCTTTTCACCTCAGTCCCTTCTCTTTTACTACAGCAGCAGACTTGGCAGAGAGCCCAGGAGGGAGGCCATTGAGAGGCACTATATAAACCCCTGAGATTTATCAGCTGCTGTGCCTGAATACTCCCATTTTGCAGTGGCCTCTGGGGGCAGTTGCTGATGTAATCAGTAGGGAGAGAAAGAGCTATTCCAGGTGGGGGGTGTAAATCACCCTTCATGAAGCTGAAAAGGAGACATGTGGCCCAGATAAGAAGAAAGACTGACAGTGGCCTTCGTGTCCTTCAACCCCTCATTAGCCACTAGTTTCTAAGCTTTAATGCACTTTAAATGGAGTTTGTTCTTCATTTTATCTGTTTGCAATGGTAGCATTAAAGGGGACCCAATAAAGTAAACATCAAGACTTCTTTCATTAGAGAGGTGAGTGTATATGGACATAGAATGTTGCACAAGCTATCAAAGGGGGTTGTTTTAAAGTCTAAAGACAAAATAAAACCAAAAAACCCACTTTGATACAAGGCAAGATAGAGATGTATTTTAAAATGAATTAAAAAGTTATCAATAAGGGAAAAAAAAAGGTAAAAACAACTGTCTTTCCATCCATTATTCCTAGTGCTGGCCCCAGGGTCCCTTATTATTTTTTGGCCCAGTTCTCCTAGTTCCCTTCAACCCTGTGCCTCCCTTTTCTATATCCTCCCTTCACTAAGACTTAGGGTAAGTCTCATATAGGAAGCCGGCAACTACTCTCTAGTGTTGCTAGAAACTCATGAAAAAATTACATTAGAAAGGAAAAAATGCCTGGGAGGTGTAGGACAAGGACTGAGACTTCAGAAAAGTAGGAGTTAACCATGACTCTAGTCTCTTATTTTTCCCTCAGTTAAATCCAGGGGATGGGAGAATGGAGTCAAAAGGGATTTTGTTCAGTATGTTCCTAAAGTTTCAGCATCACTGCTATTGACCTGGTCAGGGAGAATGTAGGTCTATCCAGCTCAATACCCACTACAATCCAATAAGTTGAGGCTGATTTTCCTGAGGCCCTTAGAATGAGTGGGAAGGTCTTCAGGGCCCTAAATGCTCATGAGATTTTGTGAGATATAACCAGGGCTATGGATTGAAAGGGTAAGATCATACTAATAAACATTCCATTCAGCTAAAGCTACTACTGGCAGTATCATCCCTTACTAGAAATCCATCATGACATTGCCAGTAGTTATTCCCACCCACCAAGGAAGGGGCCACATCCTTTGGGTACTCAACAGATAATGTCATACCTTTTACAGATAGATGATACTCTTAACCTAATATCCTTAGAAAGTATGTTTGCATTTGGGTCCCTTTTGTAAGCAATCCTGAGATGACTGAGGCTAGGGACAAATTCATGGCTATGGAATATTGTTCACCGAGCAAAGCTAACTGGAAATGAATGAAAATTAGTACCATATTTTTAATCAACTGAGTTAATCAATCATTGAGAGCTTAGCAGAAGCTTTGTAGCTCAAAATACCATGTTTCAAAGTTATAGACTACTCAGTGAACTCTGTAGGTAAAAGATATTTGATCAGCAACATTCTTACTCATGCTCATCCATAAAAGGAATGTTGTTATCCCTCCCCTATCTCCTTGATATCAACACAGAGAATTCATTGTGAAGTATACTTAATGTGGAAGGATTGAATCTAAATGCCAGACCTTCCAATTCCACTGTCTTGAAATGATTTGGTTTTCTCATTTTCTTGTCAAACTCTACTCCTGTCCCACAACCTCAATAGATGGAGTGGAAGGAGAAAAGCTACAACATGCCTTCTTCTTGTTTGTCCTTTGTTCTTGGCCTCCTGAAAATGATGTCTTGAACTTGCAAATGAATCCTTGCAAGTCCAAGGCAGAGACACTTAGTCTAGTCATGTGACTTTAGGTTCACACATTTCATTATTTGTAAAATGAGGGTAGTCAAAGGACAATGTGACATAGTGGGAAGAGCGCTGGACTGAGGGGACCTTAATTGTTGATCTCTGGCTTGGTTAAGTTGCTAAATTCAAATTATTTATTTCTAAAATTACAATAAAATTAAATTTAGGTGAAAAGAGAAAAACTGTGTAAATGTTTTTAGGGAGCTACCTAATTGGTTGATATGTTTCCATGATAATATATTAGCATATATTTGGAGTTAATAAAACACTTTGAATACTTTATCTCACTTAGTCCTCAGGAAAAAATTATTGCAGCTATTATTATTACAGCAATTGTTACAGCTATGATTGCCCCTATTTTATAGGTGAGAAAACTGAGCTCAGTGAAATGAAATGAAATGATTTAAATTGCAGTATTGAAATTCGAACCCAGAGTTTTCCTAACTCCAAGTTTACAATTCTATTTTAATAAACTTGCTTTCATTTTTTCTGTTTAACTCAAAAAAAAAAGCTGTAGTCTTCAACCTCTATAAATATAATTTCTATTGTGGCAAGACATTTAGTTTAGATTTATGGGAAAATTTTGAGACTATGAAATTAGTTGGACTGGAACAGATTATTAAAGAGGTGGTTGTGATAATTACTTAAATGGAAATTACTGGAAGAAATATAGACAAAGATCTTTTTAGAATGGGCCATCCAGAAGATATAGTTGTGAACAGTCAGAAAAAATAGAAGATGTTTCTTTCCATTCAAGTGATTCACATTAGAAAAGTCTTTCAGCACCTTTTCTTTCTGAGAGAGAAATAATATAGGGAAGGTGGAATAAATGCTCCATTGTTCATTGTATTGAAGAGAAACTGCCATGATGACAATATTCCAAAATAAAGTAATTTCATCTAAATGATGCTAATAGAATGTGGTATTTGTTCATAATAAAGCCATCTGTTGTTAACATTGCCATGTTTAAGTTTACTTTGCAACTTGGGGAAAATGATGAATTACTCAATAACACCATTTTTAGAACCTCACAAACATACTTTTAAGTGGATATATGTTGCCATATCATTTCTTCTTTTGTATGCATGGTCTTCCATTTAAATGGAAGACAGTATGGTATAGTGGAAAGGAGGTTTAACTTGAGCTAAAATCCTGGCTAGGCTATTTATTACCTGTGTGACTTGGGACAAGTCTTTCTGAACCCAAGTTTTCTGTAAAATAATGTTGAATTAGATGACCTCTAAGATGCCACTTCAAAATCGGTGACTATGAACTTAAAAAAATTTTATCATGTAGTCAACCAAAGACCACTCTTTTTTTTTTTCCTAGTTCAGATTGCAAGCAGATCTCTCTAGTATCTGGGGGAGTGTAGAGGCTTAAAAGCTTCACTTTGCAAAGATAGGGCATAGAAGGATGAGTTCAAATATGCTCAAGTTCTCTCTCTGAATACAAATGTGCACACACATATACATATATATGCACAGAAGGACATTCATGTATTTAAAGGGATTTAGTTTCCTTTAATCACATTTCTGCCAACATTTAAGGCAAGAGCATTGGTTCTGAAGTCAGAGGACCTGACTCAAATTTTCCTTCTGATTCCTCCCTCCTGATATGACCTTGGACAAGACACATAACTTTCTTGGAATTCAATTTCTTGCAAAATCAGAGTAATGCCCTAAATGGCTTTTAAGGTCCCTTCCAGCTCCAGATCTATGATTCTAGATTTGAAAGGCTCTTTCTCTCTAATCAGAAGGGAATACTGTTCTAAGCTAAGGGCAGGGAGAAGCAGTTCTCCATATCTGTATTCCCTTCCTCTTGACCCCAAACTAACAAATCCGAAGTTAGGTTTGTCACCACAGCAACTCTGTTCCTTCTATCATAGCATCCCTAGCTTCACTTTATCAATCATGAGCCTACTATTCCTGGGTCAATGTGGGCTTGGAGGACTATTAAACCTTAGAACCCATCTGAAATCTTCTCCCATTCCTATAAACTAGTTCCATTCAGGTCAGTACCTTCACTAGGATTCCCAGTCCCTCCCCACACACAAACTAGGGCCAGTAAACTGATTTCCACATCTGGGAAACCCACTTTGCTTGGGGCTAACAGCACAAATGCATATTATTTCATAATAGTATAGGTTAGATGGAATTCATTTTATCCAATAAAAACACTCCAACAAAATTACATATAAACCAAATCACATTTTATATATACCAGAAATTTGCTATTTAGAATTTTGCAAAGGGAATAACCACCCATTTGTTTTATGACTCTAAATTCTCATAAAACAGGTTAACTTAAAAAGACATCACACTCATATCAGTGCTACCTTCCTAGGAAAGATTCCAGCCATTTTTGCCTAGAGGTAGTGCCTTTATCTGAGTATGTTTTTAGGTGTCTACCAATACATTAGATAGGAACTGTTACATAAAATTACCATAAAAGTGTAGTGCTTCCACTCCACATTTAAGGACCAACTGAAGGATATGATATTCTTTACACACTGAAGATGTTTGCCATGGTATTAAGGGACCACACATACTTGAGGTTGTCACTGTTTCCAGCTGGTAGCTAGGGAGCAAGAGTTCTCTTTCAAGACTTTTGGAAAGGGATTGGGAGGGAATGCTGACAAAAATTGTTCCCCTCTTCCTCTTCCTGTTTTTTTTTGATGGATAGGTAACATGGAGGGAGAAACCAGCTAACTTAAGATAGTATAGTAGTGCCCTCTGCTGTAAAAAGTCTTTGTTACAGTCTGTCTGAAAACAAAATGTGCTGCAGTTCTGCAGCCAGCACACACCACTCCCTTGTCATCTGACTTAAAAATTTCCCACTTTCCCACAGAAATATAAATTGAACTGTCCAGTCAAGATGGAACAAAAGTTCAAAATAAGTCAGGATCCTCACAAACTCTTCAAAAATGAGGAAAAACTGCTGATAAAAACAAAAATTTAAAATACAAAATAGGAATTCCAGAATTTATTGAGAGTAGACTAGCACCATCTCAATGTTTTCCTACTCTTGGCTCTTTTCTATGACCAGTGAGTTGCCAATACCCTTCAAATTTGTTCCCTAGTTCAAATTTTTACCATTGCCCATATATTTGATGGTAATAATCACCCTAGGTGAGACCTTATCTTATTTTTTTTTCCAATTTCTTCTCCACTGTTCCCAAAGCAAATGATTTTGCATATATTTTGTATTTACTTATCTGGATTCATCCCACCCACTCCAAGACAAGATTCTTTAAGAAAGGGGACATTCATTTTTATCCTCATCTCCAGTGTCCAGCACACAGTTGGCATTTAATGCTTGTCAAATTAGATTGACTTACCAATTCTCAGGCACCAGTGCTTCCTCCACACTCCCATCAGTAAATGTTATAAAGTCACACAGTTTGATGGAATCACAAGCCCCCCCCCCCTTTATTTGGACCACACAAATGGGATGTCTGGGGAAAGGTGGTCTAAGTAGCATGAGTAAATACTGCCAGAAGTGTTCTATCTCAATTCTTTCTAAAATCAATTACCAACAAGATTCATAGTAAATACAATGGATGACACTTACCAAGATTAAAATAAATGAAATTCATATTAATCACAATAGAAGGGTCGAGTTATATATTTGCAACCACTTTTTTGGGAACATTTTGAATTGTTTTGAGGGATATTTTTTCTCTGGTTTTGTTAGGACTTTTTGGTTCTTAAGATTTTTCTTGTGCTTTCTTTCTCACTTGTGGGTTGAACACTTGTGGGTTGATAGTTACTGTATAGTATTGCTGTCACTTTTTATAATATTTTCCTGGTTCTGCTCACGTCACTTTGCATTATTTGTTTATAAGTATCTTTCCAGGTTTTTTGGAAATTCATCTGCTCATTTATTTTTTAAATAGTATTTTAGTTTTTCAATTAAATTTTTAAAATAAAATTTTGAGTTCCAAATTTTCTCCTTCCCTCCCTCCCTCTTTAAGACAATAAGCAATTTGACGTGGGTTATGTACAATTATGTAAAACCTATTTCCATATCAGTTGTGAAAAAAAGAATTTTCAAAATAGTGTAAAAAATAAAGTGAAAGTAATATGCTTCAATCTGGATTCAGACCTTTCTCTGGATGTGATAGCATTTTCCATCAAAGAAAGAATGTAATGAGAAGAGCTAAGTCAATCATAATCATTGCACAATATTGTTGTTACTGTATACAATGTTTTGGTTGTGTTCATTTTACTTTGCATCAGTTCATGTAAATCTTTTCAGGTTTTTCTGAAATATGTCTGCTCATCATTTCTTATAGCACATTCCATTATAATTATATGCCACAACTTGTTCAGCAATTCTCCAATTACTAGATATCCCCTCAATTGCCAATTCTTTGTCACCACAAAGAGAGCTGCTACAAATATTTTTTTTTGCTATAGATATCTTTGTACAATTAGGTTCCCCTCACCTCCTTTTTAAATCTCTTTGGGACACAGACGGGTAATATCATCACTGGATAAAAAGGTATACACAATTTGAATGCCCTTTTAAGCATAGTTCTAAATTGTTCCTCAGAATGGTACTCAACCTTATTCTTGAAGTTCATTTTAATGGGCCATGACAAGAATTGGGAGAAGAGGTATTTGGAAAGTTGGAATGGATAAACATCTCTGGCTATAATCTAAGAAGATTTTGTGTCCAGTTAGAGGTATCTGATTGTGAGCTATCAATAACCCAAGTCACAATCTTTTCAAGATTGGATGTCAGGTGGAGAAGAACCAGAAGTATGGTTTGGGGTAATAAGTGTGACTGAATGGAACACATAGAGCCAAAAGGTTGGGTTGTCAGGAAATGAATGAAAATGGTCATACCATGGTGGTTTATAGTTCATGTGGGAATGCCACAAGTAACAAGGTAGTTCTTAATTCATAGGGAACCAACATGAAATAATCTGAGTCATTTTCGTTCTGAAATGTTTGTTATTGCATTGTTTTCAAAGGGGAGACAGGAGAATAGAGACAAATTCAGACAGAAGAAAGAATTTACTACTTCAAGTCTAACAAAAAATTCATCTAGAGGAGTCAAACAGGCTAAAGGAGGTGAAAACATACAGTAGATGAAAGAAAGGAGGAATTCTCCCTGATTACTGTAAACTTTGTAGCTCAAGCAAGGATGGACAGCCTTTGGGACATAGCCCATAGAAAAGGCTCCTCTACTCACTAGAACACAGACTGATGACCTTTGCAGTCAAATATTTTGGCTTGTTGAATATTTTTTGTAATATATTGGTCTGGTTTGCCACAGAAGTCACTGCTTCCTCACTGGGGGTCCACAGTGTGAGCCAGTGACCACTCCTCTCTCATCCTTCATGAGACAAGCAATCTGATCCCGGAGCTGCCGCTCTTCAGTCCACGCTTTGCTCTGGCTGCGGCACTTCAAGAGCTCAGTTTTATGATCCTGGTGATACATTGGGCAATAGCTCTGTGGTTCACACAATTCCTGGGGAAAAGTAGGAGAAAAGGAATAAGTGAAGATCCAAACCTGGACAGAAAGTTAACTTCCATGTTCCCAATTTTTGTGGCTAAGATCTCTCCTACTTTTTACTGCCAAACTTAAAGAAAAAGTAGTCTAGGCAGGGCAGCTAGGTGACCCAGTAGATAAAGAGTATTGGCCCTGGAGTCAGGAGGACCTCAGTTCAAATCCAGCTTCAGGCACTTAATAATTACCTAGCTGTGGGACCTTGGCCAAGTAACTTAACCCCACTGTCTTGACAAAAAAAAAAAAGTAGCCTAGGCTCATTTCCTCCATTTCTGGATTGTTTTTCAGTTATTTAGTTGTGTCTGACTTTTTGTGATTCTGCTCTCCATGGAGTTTTCTTGACAAAGATATTAAAGTGTACCCAGTGTATCCATGGGAATAGGTAATCAGAGCTTAAACTAGTGGGTAACTGGAGGCCTCTAGTCTTCCAGACTCTATCCCATGAGACACCTAGCTGCTACTCACTTATTTCTCAAACCTTGCAGTCTGGCTTCCAAATCCAGCATTCCAGGGACTCTACTGTCACAAAGTTTATTGAGGATCTCAAATGGGAAATCTAATGGCTTTCCCCTTGATTCACATCCTTCTTGACTTTTCAGTTTTTCAACAGTTTCTACATCCTCTGTCATGTGGCTTCTATGAAAATGCTTTCTCCCAGTATTCTTCTCATTCCTCTGAATGTTTCTTCTCAGTCAGCTTTGCTGCATTCACCTCCCTTTTCAATCCAGCAAACCCCAAGGCTGCCCTAGGACCTTTTCTTGCCCTCCACTCTTCCTTTGATGATATCATCCATTACTATCCTAGTTGAGATCCTCAATTATCACCTTTATGCAAATAACTCTCAAATATATACATCTTCTAGAAAGTAAGGAAATCATTGAATAAATAAAACTAAGAGTTGGTTTCATGAAAAAAAATGAACCATTGAATTAATTTGATTTTTAAAAAAGAAATCAAATTACCAGTATTCAAAAATGGAAAGAGTGAACTCACCACCAATGAAAAGGAAATTAATAATTAGGAATTATCTTGCTCAACTGAATGACAATAAATCTGACAACCTAAGCTAAGTAAAATGGATAAATATTTATAAAAATACAAATTGTCCGGATTAACAAAGAGGAAATAGGATACTAAAATGACCCCATTTTAGAAACAGAAATTGAACAAGCCATCAATGAACTCCTTAATAAAAAAAATTCTCAGGGTCAGATGGATTCACAGAAGAACTATCAAACATTTAAAGAACAATTAAGTCTAACACTTTACCTAAACCTGGAAGAGTCAAAACAGAGAAAGAAAACTATAGCCCAATTTCCCTAATGAATATCAATGCAAATTTTTTTTAAAAATGCTAGCAAGGAGATTATATAACAATATATATCACCAGGATCATAGCCTATGATCAGGTTATATTTACTCTAGGAATATAGGACTGTTCAATATTAGGAAAACTATCAGCATAATTGGTCATATAAATAACAAAACAAATAGATATCATATGATTATCTCATTAGATCCAGAAAAAAGCTTTTAACAAAATATAGCACCCATTCCTGCTAAAAACACTAGAGAGATTAAGACTAAGAGCAACTGGGGCAGCTAGGTGGCACAGTGGATAGAGCATCAGCTCTGGAGTCAGGAGGACCTGAGTTCAAATGTGACCTCAGACTCTTAAAAATCGCTAGCTGTGTGATCTTGGGCAAGCCACTTAACCCCATTTGCCTTGCAAAAAAAACTAAAAACAAAAAAAAAAATGATAAGTAGTAGCTATCTATACCATCAGTAGTAATAGTATAAACTGGAAATCTCCCCAATAAGATCAAAAGTAATGTAAGGGGACGGCTAGGTGGCGCAGTGGATAGAGCAACGGCTCTGGAGTCAGGAGTACCTGGAGTTCAAATCTGACCTCAGACAACAATTACCTAGCTGTGTGGCTTTGGGCAAGTCATTTAACCCCATTGCCTTGCAAAAAAAAAAATAAAGCAACGTAAGGATGCTCATTATCACCACTATTATTTAATATAGTAGTAAAAATGTTTACTATAGTAATAAGAAAAGAAAATTATTGAAAGAATTAGAATAATGAGGAAACAAAATTAGCACTCTTTATAGATGATATGATGTATGTATACTTAAAGAGTCCTAGAAAATCAACTAAAAACTCCTTGAAATTATTAACAAAGTGAATGGTTATAAAATAAACCATCAACATTTCTATATATTACCTACAAAACTCAACAGCAAGGGGCAACTAGGTGGCGCAGTGGATAAAGCACCGGCCCTGGAGTCAGGAGTACCTGGGTTCAAATCCGGTCTCAGACACTAAAATAATTACCTAGCTGTGCGGCCTTGGGCAAGCCACTTAACCCCATTTACCTTGCAAAAACCTAAAAAAAAAAAAAAAATTCAACAGCAAGAGAAGATAAATTCTATTAAAATAATTGCAGATCATATAAAATACTTGGGAGTCTACCTACTAAGACAAACACAGGAATAATATGAACACAATTATAAAATACTTTGCAAATAAATAGTCAGATCTAAACAAATGAAAAAATATCACTATCACTGTCGTGGTTAGGCCAATATAATAAAAATGACAATTCTACCTAAATTAATTTCTTTATTCAGTAAATTAAATTTGTAAAATTTATTTTAAAAAAGTAGCAAACTACCAAAAACCTATTTTATAGCACTAGAAGGAATAATAATAAAATTCATCTAGAAGAATAAAAGGTCGAGAATATCAAAGGAATTAATGAAAAATACAAATGAAGGTGGTCTAGCCTTACCAGATCTCAAACTATATTATAAAGTGGCAAACATCAAAACTATCTAGTACTGGCTAACAAAATAGAGTAGTAGTTCAGTGGAATGATACAAAAGACACAGAAGTAAATGACCATAGTAATCCAATGTTTGATAAACCCAAAGACTTTGGCCCAGCTTCTGTGATGAGAACTCACTTATACTGTATACAAAGATAAGGCCAAAATGTACACATAATTTAGACATAAAGGGTGATATCATAAGAAAATTAGGAGAGATCTATGTCAGATGTGTGGAGAGGAATTTTTGATCAAACGAGACAAAGAACTTTACAAGACAGAAAATGGATAAAACTGATTATGTTAAATTTAAAAGATTTTGCATAAACAAAACCAATGCAATCAGGATTAGAAGGAAAGCAAAAATCTTTACAGCAAATGTCTCTGATAAGGGAGTCATTTCTAAAATATATAGAAAACTGAGTCAAATTTATAAGAATACAAATCATTCCTCAATTGATAAACTGGTGGTTTTCAGATAAAGAAATTTAAGTTATCGTCATATAAAAAATGTTTTAAATCAATACTGATTAGAGAAATGCATTTTACACTACCTCACATTTATCACATTGGCTAATATTTCAGAAAAGGAAAATGATAAATGTTAAAAGAATGTGGGGGGGTGCAGATAGGTGGCACAGTGGATAGAGCACCAGCCATGGAGTCAGGAGTATCTGAGTTCAAATCTGGCCTCAGACACTTAATAATTACCTAGCTGTGTGGCCTTGGGCAAACCACTTAACCTCATTGCTGTAAAAACTAAAAAAAAAAAAAAAAAAAAAAAAAAAAAAAAAAAAAAAAAGAATGTGGGGGGGAAGAATGTGGGAAAATTGTGGGACACTAATGTTGATGGAGTTGTGAACTAATCCAACCATTCTGGGGAGCAATTTGGAACTACATTCAAAAGGCATCAACACTTCCAAAAAATTAGAAATTGAGGAGATGCCCATCAATGTGGAATAGCTGAACAAGTTGTGGTATATAAATGCAATAGAATACTATTGTGCTGGAAGAAATGATGAGAAGGGACAGCTAGGTGGTGCTGTTAGAGCACCAGCCTGGAGTCAGGATCCTGTACCTGAGTTCAAATCTAACCTCAAACACTTAATAATTAACTAGGTGTGTGACCCTGGACAAGTCACTTCAACCCCAATGCTTTGCAAAAAAAAAAAAATGATGAGAAGGAAGATTTCAGAAAAAACCTGGAAAGACTTACGTGAACTGATAACAAAGTAAAATGAGCAGACCCAAGAGAACATTGTACATTTTGTAGCAACATTATGCAATGATCAACTTTGAATGACCTAGCTCTTCTTAGTAATGCAAAGATCCAAGATATGGATGGAAAATGCTATTCACATCTAGATAAGGAACTATTGGAGCTGGAATGCAGGAAAAAAGCCTACTATTTTCACTTTACTTTTTTCTTTTGGTCTGTTTCCTCTTTCACAACATGACTAATACGAAGTGTTTTAGATGAATGTATAACATATCAAATTGTCTACCATTTTAGGGAGGAAGGAAGGGCAGGAGAGAAAAATTTGGAATTCAACATTTTTTTTAAAATGAACATTAAATTGTCTTCAAATTTAATTGGGAAAAAATAAAGACATTTTTAAAAAATCTATACATCTATTCTTGATCTATTTCCTAAATTCTTAATATTGTCAAAATGCCAACTAAGCATCTTCACTTAGAAATTCCATTAAAATTTCAAAATCTATGTCTGAAATCAGATTCATAACATTCATCCCCAAAACAATCCTTCCTTATTTCAGTTCAGGTGTACTATTATTTCCACCTGGTTTGTAACTTCTATGCCAGACACCAAGTGAAGTGCTGGCATCCAAGGCTTTCCAAAATCTAGTCCCAGCCTCCTTTTCCACAATGCTTCTCTTTACATATATGCCCTTCATTCCCACCAACTGTTTCCTGATTTTAGTATTCCATCTCCTGCCTCCATGAATTTGTCTATGACATTCACTTTGGGCTGAACATAGTCTTTCTGCCTTCTGCCTCTGATTCTGTCTCCAATGCTCAGCACTTTTCCATGAAAATCTTCCTTAATCTCCCCCACTGGCTAGTTCTCTTTCTCTCCAAATTACCATGTTTCATACTTAACCTGTGCAAATACTATATCTATTGAACTCCTGAGGAGAAATATTATCTTTATATTTTTGGTGCCTATCACATAGCAGGGATCTGACAAATGTTTATTGACCTGAATACAGGCATTCATTAAGAGACAGGAATTGGTCCCTTCTGTATCTAGGACCTTATTTTGCTCCCATGTGCTCTGTTTTCTTACCACATATTCCAGGAAGAAGTCTCGGTAGCCTCCCTTAAGAATGTAAAGTTCAGGGTAGTAGAGGGCAGGGTACTTGTTCAGAGCTCTGTCTTCTTCTCTTAGATAGCGGCACCTTCAAGGGGAAGCCCAGAACCAGGATTGGGGGTGGCAGATCAAAGGGAGTGAGGGTGAAGAATGGGTCAAACTAGCGGTGAGTCAAGGTAGAGTGGGATTCAAATATTTTGGGAACATTATAAACTAGTCTTATCAGCGCTTCTTCCTCTCTCTACTTTTCCACCCACTATTTGGATCAGGTTTTACTCCCTGTAGAAACACCTTCCTATCACTCAAGCAATAAAACCACCTTCTTTATTCCTCTTCCTCATGCTATTCACAAGCCAATGGAGTGAGCAATGGATTGAATGACTTCCAGGTAACTATGGAGGCCTTTCTGGGAAGCAGACCCCAAACCCATGCTCTGTCTCACCCAAGACCACATTCTCACATTCGAGGGCCTCTTTCTGAGGAGAATTCACAATGAAACACGATGATTATTCTTTTCTGGGTACTGGAAGGGACAAAAGGCTTCTTCAGGAAGAAATTATGTAGTTCTTCCTGACTGTGAAGGTTCAAAGCTCCCTGTAGAAGAGAAGAATCTAAGCAGCAGATTCTAAAAGACTTCAGATAGCACAGACACTAAGAAACTCCTAAGTCACCATTCTTGTGATATTACTTGAGCCTTCCTTATGTTACCAGGGCTATTGAATTATCAAGTATAATAACAGGAAGGGAATAAGGGACAAGAATTGTATTAATCTCCCACAAAACAAAGAACAAGACTGGTCTCCAAATATTAAAGTAATTATTTAGGACTAGAGGGTACTATGGCATAAAGAAAGTATGAAGACTCAGTTCTGAGTACCCAGGACATTTCTTGATAGATATCCCTAAATATATATAATCTTCACCCTTCTCACTCTCACTGCATCCTGCTATGGAACCTTCTTGTAGTAAGTGAAGGGGTCCTTCTTCCACATCACCCCCTGAGTGACCACCTTCTCCTCCTTCTCTGTGGATCTGTAATCAACACCCTCACCTGAATATGACCTCCTTGATACTCATATGGGAAACGGCAATCAATAATATAAAACTTCTCAATCAGATCTTGCAGCTGCCCCCTTAGCAAAGCAGCCACCTATAAAAGAGTAAAAAATGACTAAACATGTTGGTCACTGCAGTTATTTTGAAGAAGGTAGTCAGGTAGTGGTCTTTTTGGTGAGTGATCCTGCCCTTGGCCCCCACAGGTCCTGTCTTCTTTTGTGTATTCCAGGAGTGTCAGAAGCCTCTCTTGAGGACATCAAGTTCAGAAGAAGACACAGTGCTGGGTACTTGTGCAGTTAGCTCAACAAGCAACAATTAAGAGAATGCAAGTTTCCAAAGTTGCCTGTCCTGAGGCAGGAAGCCAAGGAAGGGAAGAACAGGCCAGACTAAAAACAAACAATTGGAATTAGACTCCCTTGGATAACTCAAAAAACAAAATGATTGGAAGAAAATCAGGCAAATTTTTAGGATGATACTTAAATTAAGAATCCATCCTTGTCTTTGAAAGGAAAGAGAAATGTAGGAGCTAGCTTCCTTAGCCTCTAAAAGAAAGGTTTCCAATTAAAGAATATTAATTAGAAACCCTTCAAATCAGTTTATCTGACTAAAAGGATTGGGTTAAAAAGGTCAAAAAAAGACAAATGGAAAGTATGAAACAGAATGAATGCCTACCATCTCTGGGTTGATATACTTCAGATCTTGATGCCTTCCCGACACTGTTGGTAGCATGTAGACCTAGGAAAACCAAAAATGGAAGGGAAAACAAGTATACCATGCTTCTCAAATGTGTGAAAAATGACATTGTAGAATCAAAAATTCACTGACCCTTATATTTTTCCTTTTAAATTTCTCTAATGCCTCAAAGGTTTCTGAGAACAATAGCCACTGACCTTTCCTTTTTTTCCCAGCTGGTGCATGAGGCATAATATTTTATAAAAAAAAGGGGGGGCAGCTAGGTGGCACAGTGGATAGAGCATGGGCCCTGGAGTTCAAATCCAGTCTCAGACACTTAATAATTACCTAGCCATGTGGCCTTGGGCAAGCCACTTAACCACATTGCCTTGCAAAAACTAAAAAAAAAAAAAAAAAAAAAGTTCAGTGAGCCTGGTCTTTTATTGGTATCTTCTGGCTGCCCACTACCCCAGGACCCTCACCCTATCACCAAGGGACATATGAAGGACTAGGCTTGAAGCATAGATTCTCATGGATAAGCATGAATATTCTTCTCTCCCAGCAAAGAAGATGTCCTATGTCAAAGTGGCTGAATGAAGCCCAGGTTGAGAACAGTCCCACTCACCTCAGTGAAATCACCTATCAGATGACTCTGGTCAGAATTTTCCAAGATCTGAATGGCATTAACATCATAATGTGAAATTGTCCTCTTTCCATTTGATTCCTGAAGATGGAGAAAAAAGCCCCCCATTTGTAATCTCAGCAGATTTAGAACTTAGGTACATGGTTTCTCAGCAATCATTGTCCACCAAACCATTTTAAAGTGTAATGCTGACTCCTCCTCTAGTTGACTAGTAGACTTAGAAGGTAAGATTAGTATTTCTAAGAATGTAATACAAAAAATTATACTTAATACTGACATTTTTTACACTAAGAAGTTGATAATAGAAACGATGGGACAAAGACCCAGAAAAGCAATCGGTTATTTTCTAAACAGGAAAAAATGGAGAAAATGGACCAAGGCAATCTTGATTTTGTAAAGGATAAGAAAATAACAAAATAGAAGTTCTGAGGTAATGTTCTTATTTTCTCAAGTACTCTGATACTAGTGCAACATTTTTGGTTCACAATGTATATATTTTCTAACTAGTTGTTTTAGTTTTGGCTTGTTCAAAATGGTATAAAGTTTCTATTCATGGCACCTGCTCAGAAATGCCAAGTTCCCTGGGCAAGCACCATTCCTCCTCTATCTCTGTCATGTGTCTTCCCCCAGCCTGCCCCAGGATGCCATGACCTTCCATCTCCACTTCAATCCAGTCAATTGCCTCACATAAGCCCATCCTTATAGGGGAAAGAAAACTCCAGCCCAATTCCTTCAAGGAATGCTAGGATACTGACAATTAGAAGTTAAAGAATCCAACAGAGCTCAGAAAAATGTTAAAAATAAAAAAGTGAGGTCACCAAAAAAAAAAAAGCAGCAAGCAATAGAAGTTAGTTGAGATTTTCTGCTTAGTGATTTCTTTTCAAGAGAGTGAAAAAAAAAGATAAATTTCCTTTCCCTTCTCTCTTCTAACTATATACCTAAAATGGTGGAAGAAGGTGGGGAGGGAGATAGAAAAATTGGAAAACAAGTATATAAAGAACTTTGCAGACAATGGAAAATAAAAAAACTTGGATTTAAAGTTAAAATCATCAAGGGGAATACAGAAAGCATAACAATGTGTAACTATGATCAAATTTATCCTCAAAAAAAAGAGATGAGAAAATGTACCTGACTACCTTTTTTTGAGCAGGGAGAGAACTAAGGGTGTAGAATATTGCATATAACGTCAAACTCTGTTGATAAGTTGGGTAAGGCTGACCTGCGTTCCACCCCATTTTTTTTTATTTTAGGAGGGAATATATTTTTTTGAAAGATTTTATTTGAGTTTTATAATTTTCTCCCCATTCTTGCTTCCCTCCCCCCACAGAAGGCATTCTGTTAGTCTTTACATTGTTTCCATGGTATACATTTATCTCAGTTGAATGTGATGAGAGAGTAATCATACCCTTAAGGAAGAAAAATAAAGTATAAGAGAAAGCAAAATTACATAATAAGATGATTTTTTTTTTCTAAATTGAAGGAAATAGTCTTCACTCTTTGTTCAAACTCCACAATTCTTTTTCTGGATACAGATGGTATTCTCCATTGCAGATAGCCCAAAAATGTCCCTGGCTGTTGCACTGATAGAATGAGCAAGTCCATCAAGATTGATCATCACCCCCATGTTGCTGTTAGGGTGTACGATGTTTTTCTAGTTTTGCTCATCTTGCTCAGCATCAGTTTATGCAAATCCTTCCAGGCTTCCCTGAATTTCCATCAGGAGGAGACATATTTGAAATAAAGATGATAAAAATCATCAGAGAATGATACTGGAAGGACTTAAATCAAATACTACGATATCTATGGTATGAGATTCTAAGAAGGATGTAGACTCTTTATCAGGAAAACAGAATAAAAATAGTCAAACTTTAGCATGTGAGAAAAAAGTAGATTAGACACCACCGTTAACCTTCTACAAAAGCAGATTTTATCACTGCATTGGTCTGAGATAAGAATTACATACATAGGCACTTATTTGGTGGGCATGGTTAGGTACCATTCAATAAGCACTTATTAAAACCATAAGGATACAAAGAGAAAATGGGTGGATTCAATAAGCACTTATTAAAACCATAAGGATACAAAGAGAAAATGGGTGGGTGGAGAGAAACAATCTCTACCCTCAAGGAACTTCCATTTTACTAGAGATATACAATATTTAAACAAATAAATAAATACAAAAGTCTGAGGAAGAAATCAACCTCTGGCGATATCTTCCAGTAAATTTGACATACCTAAATTTGACATTTTGCAGGCATCTCTCTAAATAGTTCTAGTTCTGGATTAGAGAGGTTTAGACTACTGTTCCTTTCCCACACACTCACCTAGCTAATTGTGATATTCTGATTTAGGAGAGTACTAGACAAACAGGACAGGAGTCCTGGAAGACAGGTAAACAGCCTTTGGTTTCTGAGGAATGAAGAGGAATAGAGAATTTATCAATGCTAGGTTCAATTATTTTAAACAAAGAAATCATCTTACCAAGAATTTACAATCATTTCAGTTACCAATAAGAGAATGCAAACAGTCAGTATAATTGTATCTAACACAAATTTTGGTGTTTCATCAGAAGCTCTTCAAGGGTAAGGGCAGTGTCTTTTGTGTTGAGTCAGTTGATTGGTGTATACTATGAATGTTTCAAAATATTAACTTAAGAGTCAGAGAAGTTAATGATTATCATGCTGGGTTTTCATAATCTGACAAGAAGTCAAGAATAAATGGACATCAGCAGATTCGCCACTTTCATAAATACAGGAAAGCACTATTGTTGTATCATAAGTTTTCTAATTTATTTAAAAGGAAAGAAGTTATCTACTAGGACCTAGCAACTTATTGCACCCAAAACGAATGTAAGGTAATTTAAGAATGGCCTTTTGATCCTTTCTAGCCAATGAGTAATTTGCCATTTTCTAGAAGCTAATGAGAAAAGTTCTGTGAACCAGCTGCTTCAGATTGAACCATACTAAAATTAACATCTGAAAAACAGTGGCTTTCATTTTTTTAAGGTTAAATTGGACCTTTTCCAAATGTCTGATGGACCTTTTAAATATTATAAAACCCAAGAGGTTTTCAGGTCTTCATGAACCTGAATCCTACCTGCAGCTTTTTAGAGATCATTTACTTGAATACTTTTTATATATGTTGCAAAGAGCTAAGTCCTGAGGTGTGAAATCCATTATCCAGATATGAGGCTCATATATTTTGCACTAAAGATATTATCTAATTCTTATAAGATCAACACAGTCATTATATTGAGACAGCTGGTCTATCTGCCCTGGATATTCACAATTTCCTCTTGGTGGTTCAAATTTTCTTTAAGTGTGTTTAGAGGTAGTTAACTTTACTGCTTGACAGGGATCCAGTGATAACCAGGGGATAGGGGTTATCATCTCTTTGCTTCATTGGACATGTGATACAGCCTCATCTTCAATTCTAATATAGCAACTCCACCCTCCCAAGCAACAGCAGTAAGTCACATATGCTAACTTACGAGTTTATAAGTTATTAGACATGTGCTTGTATCCACTTTGCATCAAAAGAAGAAAGTAAATGAAAGATTTCTCATATTTTCTCACCTCAAACCATACTTTACTATAGTTATTTATATATCTCAACTATCAATCCTTCATCTCTTCCTTTCACAACCAAACTCCTAGAAAAAGTTATTTTAAATTAACCACAAAACATAAATGAAAAGTACTTGAAAAGTTCTTGAACTTTATAATTTTGCAATATTTACTTTTGAGTTTGGTGTGATTGTTATTTCCATTTGCATTTGTTGAATAATCATTATTCACATTTCTTTCTTGTTTACTTCAAATAAACCTTTCTTTGCTTCTCTGTATTCATCACACGGATCATTTTTAATAGGACAATAATATTCCATTACATTCATGTACCACAATTTGTTTAGTCATTCTCAATCAATGGATACATACACTGTTTCCAATTCTTTGCTATCACAAAGAAGTACTGCTATGAATATTTTGGAATATTTGAGAGCTTTATCACTGGCTTCCTTGGAGCACAAGCATAACAATGGAATCTTTGGGTGAAAGGGTATTGACATTTAGTCACTTTTGACAGACACTTTAGTCACCAAAATGCTTTCCAAAATAATTGTACTAATTCATAGCTCCACCAGCAACATATTAGGGTGTCTCTCATTCCACAACTCCTCCAATATTGACTACTGCCATTTTTTACAATCTTTTCCAATTTATAGGATGTGAAGTGAAATGTTAGGATTGTCTAAATTTGAATTTTTTTATTTTTAGTGATTTAGAGCATTCTTTCATATGGTTGCTAATACAATGCAATTCTTCTGAGAAATGTTTGTTCATATTCTTTGACTATTCAGGAATACCTACTGATGTTATATATTTGTTAACTGTTCATATGGGCTGGATGCCAAATACTTATAAGAGAAGTTCAATATAATTTTCAACTATTTGACCACTTTACTTCTCATACTAGATAGAAGTTTTATCTGTACAGGAGGTTTTTAACTTTTGTATAATAGCCAAAGTTACCTATTTTATGTCTTATAATTATATCTATCTTTTATTTGGTTAAGACTTCATTTCCTCATTATAGTTCTATTAGAAACCAGGAGGGATGGAAATTCAGAGAAGCCTGAAAAGATTTGCATGAACTGATGCTGAGCGAGATGAGCAGAACCAGAAGAACACTGTCCACCCTAACAGCCACATGGGGATGATGATCAACCTTAATGGACTTGCTCATTTCATCAGTACAACAATCAGGATAATTTTAAGGTATCTGTGATGGAGAATGCCATCTGTATCCAAAGAAAGAATTGTGGAGTTTAAACAAAAACCAAAGACTATTACCTTTAATTTAAAAGAAAAAAAGGTATTTTATTATGTAATCTAGCTATTTCTTTTATTTTTTTTATTAAGGATATTATTTCTCTTTCAACACATTCAATTTTGATCAGTGTATAGCATGGAAACAATGTAAAGACTATCAGGCTGCCTTCCGTGGGGGCTGGGGGGAGAGAAGCAAGATGGGAGGGAGAATTGTAAAATTCAAAAAACAATTTAAAAAAAGAAAAAAAAGAATTCATTTCCTTGGTGGTGCAGTAGATAGAGCACCAGCCCTGGAGTTAAGAGGACCTGAATTCAAATCTAGCCTCAGACACATAATACTAACCTAGCTATGTGACCTTGGGCAAGTCACTTAACCCTACTGCCTGGGAAAAAAACAAAAATGCATTTCCTTGTTTTTATCTGTAAATGAAGAAAAAAAATAAAATAATAAAATTTTTTTAAAAAGCAATCATCTATCCATAGCTGTGAAAAGTATATGATCCATATATCTTTTAATTTTATATGATCTTTAATATTAGTGTTGCAAATCCATCTACTGTGGAATACAGTATAATGTGCTAGTCTTAAATCTAATTTCTGCTAATCTACTTTCCAGTTTTTCCAGCAGTTTTTATGAAATAGTGAATTCTTTCCTAGATAATTTGTTTTCCACTTTATCAAACACTGGGTTATTGAAATTCATTGTTTCTGATTCTTCCTTGTCTAGTCTGTTCTATTGATCTCCTCCTATTTTTTAACCAAGACTCGATGTTTTTAATGACTGCTACTTTACAACATAGTCTGAGGTCTAGAAGTGTTATTCCCCCTTTCATCCCTATCTTTTTTTTAATCATTTGCCTCAATATTCTAGGTATTTTGTTTTTCTGAAATTAATTTATTAAAAAGTCAAAAAAAGAAATTAATTTATTATTTTATCAAATCCTATCAAGTATCTCTTTGATAATTTGATTGGTAAAGAATTAAAAGTAATGGGGCAGCTAGCAGTGGACAAAGCCACAGTCCTAGAGTCAGGAGGATCCAAGTTCAAATTCAGCCTCAGACATTTAATAGTTGCCTAGTTGTGTGACCTTGGGCAAGTCACTTAACCCCACTGCCTTAAATAAAAATAAATTTAATTTAAACAGAGAATTAAAAGTAGAAGTTGACTGTAATCATAACCAATGATCTCTTATACCTAAAATCATTGACCTTTTCTTCAATTCTCATCCTTTATGATCTCTCAATTGCTTCTGTTACTGTTGACCAACTCTATGTCCTTTCTCCTCTCTGTACTTCTATGAGATTGTTTTCTTCTTGCTCTCCTCTCTCCTAGTTAAGCCTCCTCAGTGTTCTTTGATGAATCATTATCCCCAAATTGTAGATTGTCCCTAAGATTCTGTCCTCTTTTCTCCCTCTCTTCTCTCTTCCTTGGCAGTAGAATCAGATGCTAGGGGCTCAGTTATTATTAGGCAGATAATTTACACATCTATATATTCAGACCTAATCTCTTTCCTAAACTCCAAACCTACCCTATGCATTGCCTATTGGAAACTTCCACCCTCACATCCCATCAAAATCTCAATTCAACATGTCCAAAAAGGAACTGCATTCTATTTCATCAAATTCCATCCTCCTCTTTTGTTTATTTCTGCTGAGAGTATTTCCATTCTTCCAGTCAGTCACCCAGGTGTGCAACTTCAAGTGTTATCCTGTACTCTTCTTCTCACCCATTCACAAACTCCAAATCCAATCAGTTATCAAGTCTAGTCAATCAATCCTACCTTTACATCATCTTGAATCTCTGTCAAATGGACTTGACTCATATAACAACCATCTTAATTTAGGCCCACATTACTTCTTGTAATCTCCTGATTGTCTCCCCTCCCTTTTTCTCTCTAGTTCATTCTCCACACAACTATCAAACTGCTGAAGCATAGGTCTGACTATGCAACTTTCCTACTCAAAAATTTTCAGTAGCTCCTTTTTCCCTCTAATAAAAAATATAATCTCCTAAATCTGCCATTTAAGACCTTCACAATTTAACTCTAGTCTACTTATCCAGATCATTTCACATTATTTTCCTTCATGCATTCCACTATCTAGTCTAATATTCTATGAATTTTGCATTCCATTTCCCACTACTATGCTTTGCATAGACTGTACCTATTCCTGGACTGTGCTCCTTGATTTCCTTCAGAATCCTCACATTCCTACAAAACTCAACTCAAGCACTTCTCACTATTTAAAAACTTATTAAGATCCAGTCAGTTGTTACTACTCTCTCCTTCTCAAATTAACTTGTGTTGATACATTGTATGTCCCAGTAGAATTTAAGTTCCTTGAGGAAAAAGACATTTAAAACTTTGTCTATATCCTCTTTACACCCAATAAAAGCTACTTTATGCTTTGGTAAATACCTAAAAAAAGATGTGTTGAATTGAACTAAATTAGCCAAAATCTTCAATTAAATCTTCACATGTTTCTTTTTTATATCTTTATAAGGAAAAGAAACACAAGAAAATAAATTTCAGAGCTCACTCCCAAACCTTGACCAATAGGAGCTAGAAAATGTACCAACCCAAATTCTAATGGGGGAAATCCAAAAACAAAATTCAAGTCATTTTTTTCTAGTCAAGTTAAGCGTAAGGATTCAGATGGAAGGATCTTTGGTCACTGGAGATGGGGTCTGACCAGAAGCCATTGGCAGAGCACTACACAGCAGAGAGAGGCTGTGCATGACAGAAAGGCCGAGGATCAGGCTAGGCATCTTGATCTTGTACAGAGACATGGCCAATGAACAACTCTATCAGTTCAAAGTCACAGATCCAGAGTGGCAAGGGGGGAACTTGTGCCCAAGCTTCCCGAGCAGGGGCAGGCAGGCCCTGGACTGTGTCCCCAGAGAGAAGAAAGTAGCAATGGTGTGGTAACTCACCTCCAACATCTTTTTTTTTTTTTTTTTAGGTTTTTTGAAAGGCATTGGGGATAAGTGGCTTGCCCAAGGCCGCACAGCTAGGTAATTATCAAGTGTCTGAGGCCGGATTTGAACCCAGGTACTCCTGACTCCAGGGCCGGTGCTTTATCCACTACACCACCTAGCCGCTGCTCTCCCATCACTCTTAAGCACTTGTTTCTGCCCATGAGGGAGCTTCCAATAATACAATCACTTCCACAGATGGTTCTGTTAGCTCCCTTTCAGGCATACACTTGGAGATAATGTGGGTTCAGTTCCAGTCCCCTGCAATAAAGTGAGCTATTACCAACATGTGACACAGAGACACAATGTGAGAAGATGCTTTTAGGAAAGTGATGTTGAGACACGTTCAATGCAAAGTTGACACAAATCTTCAATTTGTAAAAAACAATTATCTGCAAAATGCACAATTAAACAAGGTATGCCTAGATATGACTCTTTCCTGAGTCTCATTGCTTCTACTGCCTAACTATTTTAGGTGAACATATCTTATGGATGGCAAATTTCTCGAGGGCAGGATCTATGTCTTCCAATGGTTTTATGTTATCGTCAATGATAAGCAGAACTATGCATAGGGCAAGCACTCAGTAGAATCTGGCAAGGTAAGTCTTTAAAACCACAGAACCCAATGGTCAGTATACAAAGTAGGAATAGAAAATCCATGGTACACACTCCAGAGTCTCTAGCATTTTACAAACCATTAGATGCAGATATTCTTTGCAGAGATATAAATAAAATAAAGGAAATTAGAGGATATATGAATTACTTGGATATATGTATATGTATATGTATATGTATATGTATATGTATATGTATATGTATATGTATATGTACGTATAGGAAGCAACCCCAGGAGGAATGGAGATTAGTTTGATAAGGTTAACTCTTCATTGAGTCTAATTCCTTGTTTTCTAGATTTAGACAGATGAAATATTGTTTTGGTTATTGACTTTGTCTCTATGAGGAGTTATGAATGCACTTTGTTCTAAGAATCATTAAGTTAACCACATCTTTCAATAACTATCTCATTCCTGGAATTAAAACCTGAGCTATACTCATGGATATAGCCTTTTTCTATTTCTTATATCATCACAGTTATCTCCATATCCCTATTTATCACTCTGAGAGTTATTCCCAATATTAGTAATTTTTAAAGTGTTAAAAAAAATCGGTACAATACATTGAAAAGCTATGTAAGTGTGTGAATGTGTAACACCAGTGCACTGCCTACCTTTAGACATAATATTTTAAAAGGGACAAGATGATCCTGGAGAGATAGAGAGAAGCTTGTCACAGGGACTAAGATCCTTGGAGGCAAGCCTTCATCTCCATGTGGTTCCTACATGGTCCAGTGTACACTAAGAAATCAATTGGTCCATGACCTCAGAAACAGCAATAGAGACAGCAATAAGCTTCTAACAAGCCAAGTCAAGGAAGCTGCCAGAACTGCAACCACCAGTAGAGAAATAGAAATAACAAAACTATGGAGCAGATGCTGGAACAGTAAAGGAACAAACCACTATGTGGAGAAGGAAACCAGGATTTTGTTCTTAATTAGTACTGTGAGTTCCATGGACCATGCAAGTGCAGGGAGAGAGATGTGTGAGGAAAAAGTAGATTCTCTAACAACCCAAGTACTTCCCCTGTGGAGAAAGCAGGGGCTCAGCTATAGGGCTGTAACAGCTTATATGTCCCTTGTCTCTTCCTCCAGTGGACCCCACTTCCCTTAGTGATCTATACAGCTCTTCTGATTTAAAATATTACACTGCAGTGAAGTCCATCTTCAAGGTGGAGTTAACTCAATAATGCCCAGAACAAGGAAAGTTCATAGTATGTTAAAAAAAAATTTACATAAGCAAAGGTTTCATCTGCCTTAACACTGTTAACAGAAGGGGCAGACAGGTGGCGCAGTGGATAGAGCAACAGCCTGGGAGTCAGGAGTATCTGGGTTCAAATCCAACCTCAGACACTTAATAATTACCTAGCCGTGTGACCTTGGGCAAGTCACTTAACCCTATTGCCTTGAAAAATCTAAAAAAAAACAAAGGGGGGCAGAGCCAAGATGGCGACAAGAGCAGATCGTGTCTTAGGCGCTCTCTCATAAATCTTCGAAATTAAGGACTCTAACTAAATTTTCGAGAGACAGAAGCCACAAAGGGACCCAGTGAGGTAGTTCTTCTACTCAAGGTAACCTGGAAAAGAGCAGAAAGGCTCTGCGACCCAGGGTTGGAGGAGCAGCCCGCCAGAGGGGTGGCCTGCCAGAGCAAAAGAACTTCAGCCTCCCAGAGGCAGCCCCAGGGTGCTGGGAGCCACTGAGCCGTGGGGGAATTTCCTAACCTACCCCACTGGAGAGCACCAGGCACAAACTGGGGGTACAGAGGGGGACCTCTGCCAGAGCAAGCACATAAAGCCCAGCCTTCAGGGCACATAGCAAGCAGCATGGCCACTGCAGCCCAGATCCAAGAAACAGAAGCAGGCAGAGCAGGTAAGCAGGAGCCCCCAGGGCATGAGCCCATTGAACCTAGGGAGGGGAGTGAATAGAGAGACTGCAGAGCTGTCCTCTGCTCCTGGAACAGGTCTCTGTGGCTCTGACCACATTCAGATCCTGCTTCCAGTCTAGGCCCCCCCCCATAGAACAGCAGGGGCCCCTCCCACCTCAGCCCTGTGGCAGAGGGGGACACATATGATCATTCACAGACCAGGAGGGAGGACAGAGCCTCACACACTGAGATCCTTGTAGGAGTGTCCCAAAAACTCAGGAAGCACCCCCAAAACAGGATACGGCTGGGAAAATGAGCAGAGAAAAAAGAACCCCACTGAGAAATATTTTGCATATGAGCCCAAGAAGAATCAAAACACTCAGTCTGAAGATGAGGAAGCACAAGCTCCTGCATCTAAAGACTCCAAGAAAAACAGAAACTGGGATCAGGCTATGACGGCTCAAAAAAGACTTTGAAAATCAAATGAGGGAGTTAGAAGAAAAACTGGGGAAAAAAATGAGAGAGATGCAGGAAAAACATGAAAATGAAGTCAGCAGCTTAGTCAAGGAGATCCAAAAAAATACTGAAGAAAACAGCATGCTAAAAACCAGCTTAGGTCAAATGGATAAAACAGTTCAAAAAGTTATGGAGGAGAAGAATGCTTTAAAAAGCAAAATTGGCCAGATGGAAAAAGAGATAAGAAAACTCCCTGAGGAAAACAAATCCTTCAGACAAAGAACAGAACGCAGGAAGATTGATGAATTTACGAGAAATCAGGACTCAATACTTCAAAACTAAAAGAATGAAAAATGAGAAGAAAATGTGAAACATCTCACTGAAAAAACAACTGATATGGAAATCAGATTTAGGAAAGATGATTTAAAAATGATTGGAATACCTGAAAGTCATGATCAGGAAAAGAGCCTTGACATCATTTTCAAAGAATTCCTACAGGAAAATTGCCCTGATATCCTAGAAGCAGAGGGCAAAATAGAAATGGAGAGAATCCACCAATCACCCCAAGAAAGAGATCCCCCCCAAAAAACCAACCCCTAGGAATATTATAGCCAAGTTCCAGAACTCCCAAGTCAAAGAGAAAAATATTATAAGCAGCCAGAAGGACACAATTCAAATACTGTGGAGCTGCAGTCAGGATCACACAGGACTTAGCAGCAACTACATTAAAAGCTCATAGGGCTTGGAATATAATATAATATACCAGAAGGCAAAAGAGCTTAGAATGCAACCAAGAACCAACTACCCAGCAAAACTGAATGTCCTCTTCCAGGGAAAAAGATGGACTTTCAATGAACCAGGGGAATTTCAAATGTTCCTGTTAGAATGGCCAGAGCTGAACAGAAGGTTTGATCTTAAAATACAGGACTCAGGTGAAGCATAAAGAGTGGAGGAGAAGGGTAAAATATGAGGGACTTGATGATGAACTGCATGTGTTCCTGCATAGAAAAATGACACTGACAATATTCATATGAACCTTCTCAGTTAATAGAGCAGGTAAAAGGAGCTTTTATAGTTGAAGCACAGGAGAAAGCTGAATTTGAAGATAAAATATGGTGTAAAAATGGAGTCAACAGAAAAAAGGGAAATGTAATGGGAGAAAGAAAGAGGAGAGGGGGAAATAGGCCAAGATATTTCATATAATAAGATTTTTCTTTATTACAATGAACTATTGCAATGATATGGAAGGGGGGAAGGCAAAGGGGAATGTGAGAATCTTTGATCTCATCAGAGGTGGCTAGGAGAGGAAACAGCATATACATTCAATGGGGTATAGGCATCAGGAGTAAGAAGGAGGTGGGGGACAGGGGGAAGGGGGGGGTGTGAGTGATGGAGGAGAGGATGGACCATGGGGGGAGAGTGGTCAGACATAACACATTTTCTTTTTTACTTCTTGCAAGGGGCTGGGATTGGAAGGCCTGTCTGGGACCATAGGGCCAGGTGGATGCTGGGCCTAAGGGGTGGTATGGGGGTGCAGGGCCTCTTGGCCCCAGGGCCAGGGAGCTGTCTGCTGTGCCACTCAGCGACCCTACAGCAGAATCAGAGTGAAAGGAGAGAGAACACATAGTACACAGTAGTGGAGAAATACAAAAGGAGGGAGTTGCAATCAGCAATGGCAATGGTGGAAAAATATGGAAGTAACTTTTGCCATGGACTTATCATAAAGAATGTGATCCACCCACGACAGAGTTGTTGGTGTTGGAACAAAGACTCAAGCACATTTTTTATTATTATTATTTGGGGGGGGGGTGCAGGGCAAATGGGGCTGGGTGGCCTGCCTGGAGCCACATAGCAGGGTGATCATTGGGTGTCTGAGGCTGGATTTTGACCCAGGTGCTCCTGGCTCAAGGGCCAATGGTCTGTCTGCCACCCAGCCACCCCTACTATTATTACTATTTTATTTTATTTTGGGTCTTTTTTTTCCTTCTTTTTGGTTTTTGCAGGGCAGTGGGGTTGGGGTGGCTTGCATGTCACACGGCTGTTGTTGGGTGTACAAGGCCGGATGTGGGCTTGGATGCTCATGGCTCCAGGGCTCGTGCTCCGTCCACTGTGCCACCTGGCCATATCTACAATTTTTACTATTATTATTATTTTTTTAATTTTAATTTTTTTCTCTCCCCTTTACTTTATCGTTCAAGCAAGTCTATATTTTTTGGGGGGAGGGGGTATTTTGTTTACTCTTAAACAAGAATATTTTATTAATGTATAAAAAACATTATTTGTACAAAATGAGAATAAATAAATATTAAATATAAAAATGAAAATAAACAAAAACAAACAAAAAAATTTGTCAACACATGAAGAGCACTGGCCTCAGAGCAGCCCTGCTTTGAGAACCTGCAGCGGGAATCCAGAAAGCCAGCCTGCACCTCCAGAGCACAGCCCACAGATGGTAAGGGGATCAGGGAAGACTGCAGAAATCTCTCTGCTCTCCCTGGGGCAGGACTCTGCTGTTGCCCACACTCAGATTCAGGTTGCAGTTTGGGCTTCCATACTAAGATAGCCCATCAGGGACCCTCCTCACAGTTCTAGGGCAGAGGGGAGCACTTGTGGTCCTCTACATATCAAAGCACAGGCAAGACAGCATAAGACCTTGGAGGAATAAAGGTCCCAGTGGGGTGTCCCAAAATACCCTCAAAGCCTAGGAAGTGCTGTAAATTAGTCTTAGGCTGAGGAAATGAGCAAACAAAAAAAAAAGAAGAATCTGACGATAGAAAATTACTTTGGTCCCCTGGAAGATTCAGAAGATGACAAATTCAAAGCTTCTGTATCCAAATCCTCTAAGACAAATAGAAAATGGGGTTCAGGCTGTGGATGAGCTCAAAACAGACTTTGAAAAGCAATTAAGGGAGGTAGAGGAAAAATTGGGAGGAGAAACAAGAGCAACGCAGAAAAATCATGGAAACCAAATCAGCAGCTTGGTGAAAGAAATACAAAAAAAAAAAAAATACTGAAGAAAATAATGTTAAAAACCAGTTTAGGCCAAATGGAAAAAAGCAAAAAAAAAGGCAAATAAGGATAAGAATGCAAATTGGCCAATTGGAAAAGGAGATAAAAAAGCTCTCTGAAGAAAATGCAGAATGGAACTAAATGAAGCTGATGACTTTGCAAGAAATCAGGAAGAAATAGAACTCTTCCAAAAAAATCAAAAAAATTAGAAGAAAATGTGAAATATCTCACTGGAAAAAACAACTGACCTCAAAAACAGATCCAGAAGAAATAATTTAAAAATTACTGGGCTACCTAAAAGTCATGACCAGGAAAAGAGACTAGACTTCATTTTTCAAGAAATAATACAGCAAAATTTCCCTGAGATCCTAGAAGCAGAGGATAAAATAAAAATTGAGGGAATTCACTGGTCACCTCCTGAAAGAGATTCCCCCCAAAAAACTTCCAGGAATATCATAGCCAAAATCCAAAACTCCCAAGTCAAAGAGAAAGTACTAAAAGTGCCAGAAACAAATAATTCAACTACCATGGCTCTATAGTCAGGATTACACAGTATCAACATTAAGGACTCAGGGATTGGAATATGATATTCTAGAAGGCAAAACATCTTAGTTTACAACCCAGCAAAACTGAACATCCTCTTTCAGGGGAAAAGATGGACTTTCAATGAAAACAGGGGACTTTCAAACCTTCCTATTGACCCAACCAGAGCTGAACAGAAAGTTTGATCTTCAAGGATGAGAAGTACTAAGTATGAGGAACTTAATGATGTTGAACTGTTTGTATTCCTGCACGGGAAGAAGATACTGATAACTCATATGAACTTTCTCATTTATAAGAACTGTTAGAAGGAACATATTTAGACAAGGCACAGGAAGGAGTGGAATATAATGGTATAATATAGTAAAAAGATGGAGTCACTTAATAATTACCTAGTTGTGTGACCTTTGGCAAATCACTTTAACCCCACTGCCTTAAGTAACTTAAAAAAAAAAAAGATGGAGTTAATGGATGATAAAGGAAAGTACTGGGAGGAAGAGAAAGGAGAGGAAGACGGGACTAAGAAATTTCACATAAGAGTCAAGAAAAAGCTTTTTTCCCTTTGCGTTCTCTCTCCCTCTCCCAACATGGTGGCTTCAGCTAAAAAAGAAGAATAAGAAGGGGAAGACCCTCACCTTGACAGACTTCCTTGCTGAGGATGGTGGCTCTGGTGGTGGAGGAAGCACCTTTGTGCCCAAACCAGTCAGCTGGGCTGATGAAACTGATGACCTGGAAGGAGATGTTTCCACCACTTGGCATAGTAATGATGATGACATGTACAGGGCACCTCCAATTGACCGTTCCATCCTGCCCACTGCTCCATGGGCTGCTTGGGAACCCAATAGTGATTGGAGCCGTCTTCCCAAGTTGCCACCCTACACTGCTTTTTTAGGGAACTTGCCCTATGATGTGACAGAGGATTCCATCAAGGAGTTCTTTAGGGGATTGAATATCAGTGCAGTACGTTTGCCACGGGAACCCAGCAATCCAGAAAGATTGAAAGGTTTTGGTTACACTGAGTTTGAGGACTTGGACTTGCTGCTCAGCACATTGAGCCTGAATGAAAAGTCTATAGGCAACAGAAGAGTACAAGTGGATGTTGCTGATCAAGCACAGGATAAAGACCGAGATGATCGTTCCTTTGGCTGTGATCAGGATCGAAATCAGGATTCTGACAAAACCGACAGACTGGAGGGCTTTCCCTGCCACAGACAGCTTTGATGACTACCCTCCTCGAAGGGGTGATGACAGTTTTGGAGACAAGTATCGTGATCGTTATGATTTAGACTGGTACCGTGATGGTCCACGAAGGGACATGGACCAATATGGAGGCCGGAATCAATATGATGACAGGGGCAGCAGAGACTATGATAGAGGCTTTGATTCTAGGATAGGCAGTGGCAGAAGAGTATTTGGTAGTGGGTACCGTTGAAATGATGATTATAGAGGAGGAGGAGATTGCTATGAAGACAGATATGACAGACGAGATGAGTGGTCATGGAACTCAAGAGATGATTATAGCCGGGATAATTTTAGATGTGAAAACAGAGGTCCCCCAGTCTAGCCGAGCTGCCTCCATCTTTGGAGGAGCAAAGCCAGTGGATACAGCTGCTAGGGAACGAGAAGTAGAGGAACAACTACAAAAGGAGCAAGAGAAACTACAGCGTCAGTTGGAGTAGCCAAAACTAGAAAAACGGTCCCAGAAGAGACACCCAAGTTGGCGAAGTGAGGAAACTCAGGAACAGTCAAGGACAGGAAGTGAGTCTTCACAGACTGGAAATACAGCTTCATCTGGCAGAAACACAGGAAGGAGGGTGAGAAATCTCTAGAAAATGAAACATTCAACAAGGAAGAAGACTCTCAGTCTCCAACTTCCAAGCCTTCTAAATCAGAAAAGTGATGCCTGCAACCCCACCAAAGGAAAATGCTTAGGTGAAAGGGAGCTCCAACCCTCCCGCCCCATTGCAGAGCTCGGACTCTGCAGAGAAGCAGTCTCCCCCAAGTGGTGGAGGAAAGGTACCCGCCCAGCAGTCCAAAGAAGGATCAACCAATATTTCAAGGAAAGATGAGAATAAGGTAGATGGGGTGAATGTGCTGAAAGGCCAAAGTGGGAACTCCAACCACGGTCCAGTGGATGGAGGAAGCAAAGACCATTGGAAAGAGTCTGACAGGAAAGATGGCAGAAAAGATCAAGAATCAAGACCTGCATCTGAGCCAAAGAAACTTGAAGAAAATCCGGCCTCTAAATTCAGTTCTGCAAGCAAGTATGCAGCTCTCTCTGTTGATGGTGAAGATGAAAATGAGGGCGATGACTACAATGAATAAACTTCCACATCCTGTGCTTTCTCCCTGTCTCTTGCCAACCTGCAACATTCAAGAGCAAATCGAAGACAAGACAAAATAAAACTCACCATCTCCTGGAGACCTTTCTTAACTTTTTCTTTAAGGAGATAAAAAAGGAAAACAAAATGAAATTCTTTTGCATCCTGCTGCAGTCTTTACAGTATTAAACTAACTGGAGAATTTCCAACCAGTGTAGCGAGAGAGAGAGAGAGAGAGAGAGAGAGAGAGAGAGAGAGAGAGAGAGAGAGAGAGAAGGAAAAAAACAGCTTTTTAAAGAAAAAGTTCTGGTGTGTTTAGCAACACCATATAACTGCCTGTATGATTAGTGCCTAGGGTCCTCCTTTTAGCAGAAACATTAATATTAATGAGTTGGTTTCTGAAAGCTGGTTGGGTGATAGGACAGATACAAGGAAGGAAGTGGGTTTTCTCCCTCTTAATTCTTGCTATCTTATTATGGGATATATGAATTCTGAAACATTATGTGAATAAAACTTCATCCTTGAAGATAGGATAACTAGTCTCTGAGGTTATTTTAGTCTCCAGGAGGCTGTCAACCCCTCCTCTCATTTAATCCCAAACTGTTGGGGGCCAGTAGTGGAATGAAATGTTGTCCAGTTTTACCCCCCCTGAGGGATGGTTGAGAGTTGGTGCCCTAGACAAGACCATACTACATGGTGAGCAGATGCAATGGGAAGGGAGATCTGGTTCTGAGGGTGATTCTGATCAGATAAAGTGAAAGGTTAGAATCTCCAGAAAACAGATAAGCAATTATTTCTTAAAACTTAGTTGTGGGAACCTCTAGATTCATCAATAATCTGTTGCAATCCTGAATCTTAGGATTTTCAGCCCTTAAGTACAATTAAAGTTTTATGAACTTCCCTTAAAAAAAAATTAAAAAAAAAAAGAAAAAGAAAAAGCTTTTCTCAATGGAATGGAATGGGAATGATGGAAGTCGAGAGGGAATGAGTGAGCCTTCATTCTCAACAGAAACGGCTCAGAAAGGAAATAACATACACACTTAATAGGGTATAGAAATCTATCTTACCCTAGAGAAAAATGAGGAGAAAGGGATGGAATAAAGGGTAATGCGGGGAGGAAAGGGGGGAAATAGGTGACAGAAGAGAGGGAAAATTGTGGGAGAGGGTACTCAGATACAACACAGTTTTGGACAGGGCCAGGATGAAAGGAGAGAGAATAGAATAAATAAGAGTGGGGAGGAACAGAGTGGAAGGAAATATAGCTAGTAATAGCAACTGTGGGAAAAATATTGAAGCAACTTCTCTGGTGGACTTATGATACAGAAAGCAACTCACCCCAGAGACAGAGTCAATGGAATATAAACACAGACAGAAGTACATTTTTTTCTCTCTCTCACTATTCTTGAGGTTCCTCATCTTCTTGGGGGGCAAGGGGGTAATTATGTTTACTCTTATAACAAGATTATTGTAATAGCATGAAATAAATACCCCCCCAAAAGAAAACATTGTTAACATGTGGTTAGTTTTGCAAATTAAATCTTAAGTCCTTAAGGAAATAGAATATTCAAGAGGGAATCCTCCTGAGCATCCATTTATTAAATTCCTGGACAAATGACTATTCAGAATTTATAAAACTAAACATTTTATCTGAGTCAGATTATAGAGGAGAGTATTGGAACTGTCTGGGTTATAGTGTCATCGATCTAGGGCTAGAAGGGGCTCCAGAGGCCACTGAGCTCAAATCTTTTGTAATGAGAAAGCCAAGGCCCACAGAGGCTTACTGGCCTAACCAAGGTCACACAGCCAATATATCAGAGGTGGGAATTATAAACCAGTAACCAGACCGGAGGATTATCCCAGGGCCCTTCCCATTAAAGTAAATGACATCTAAAGTAAAATATCCATAGTATCCACTCTATCCACAGCAACGATGTCTAAGGCATTGTAGAATCAATGAGAGATTTAGAGCTGGACAGTAGATATAGCAATCATCTAGTCGAATTCCCACCTTTTAAAGAGGAAGAACTTTGGTCTAAAGCAGTTAATCCTTTGTCCAGGATTATACAGAAGCAGTAATGAACAAGGCTAGGACTTGAACTGAGAATCTCTAATGCTCCTTTCACTGTATTTTCAAGAGTCTTTACCTTGGTTTCCTGCTCAGACAGGAAAACTTCTATTAACTCAAGTGAAGTCTCCTCTGCACAGCTTTCCTCTCTGTCCTGATGCAGTGGAATTCTGGTAATGGGGCTTCCCAGATCACTCATTTCACCTTCCACAGAGTTTCTGTTGTCCTGACAAGAAAATGATATTGCAAGAAACCAAGTGGCCCAGCCAGAGACCTAAAATCTGAAGCATGATAACTCCAACAGCCACCTAAAATATATATGGTCACTTTTTCACTAGTCTGGAACTAACACAGAAAGTCTGAATTCTGCTCCAAAGGAAATGTGACATAATAATAAATGAGTAACTTAATCTATCCCTTGAGAGATAATCAGTTTATAAATAAAATAAAATCACAATTGAGATCATCTTCCTATCTATGAGGCATTGTACATCACCTTTAAATTAAGGCTGAAAGATCTAAGGTGGCTCTCTATTATTTTGGGTCCTGATTTTGAGATGCTTTTGAGATGCAAATGGAATTTGTTTCAATAATGATCAGCTTTGTCTAACCTGTTTGTTCTATCAACTTTACCATTCACTTCTAGTCCAGTTTGGAATAGCTGAATGAGTAAAGACTAGGTCTTCCAGAAAGTATACTCCTCTGCAGGTGATAATAGGGCCTAGAAGACAAACACTTACTAATAGAGAAAGAGGAGATAAGAGAGATCTTCTTGATCTTTCTTGAAGTCTTAAGGATCTGAGTGTTGGCCGTATAGGTTGTTCCAGAAAGCTGTTCTCCTGTACAAAAAAAGAAGAGCTGGTATTGAGTGGGAAAGAATCAAAGAGACTCCTGCTTCTTATTTGATTCTATGGTGGAACAAATTCTTCCTATCTATGTTCCACAGAATATAAACATTTTAAACATATCTTTTTGGTTTTTTTAGACAAAAATTATGATACCATAGCATGTGAATATCTTTTAAAGGTTAATTTTTATCATGACAGAATGACATATTCATAGACTAAAATAAGGATATAGGAAGGGTGCCTGGTAGGAGAAAGAAAAAAAAGTGAAATAAAGAACCTGCTTGAAAAAAAGTAGCAAGAAGGAGCTATAAGAAAAGGTTTAGAAAGTCTGACATCAAAGAATTGATCTGGGTTAAAGAGGCCCAAGAAAACAGATGAAAGAGGTACTGGTTAAGATATTCAACAAGCTTAGAATTCAGACAACTATGGAAATAAAGATTTGTGCTTGGGCTCATGGTAGAAAGGACATAACTTTATCAGAACAAGTTTGAAATAGAAGAACCAAATCTGCATAGTAGGCCATGCCAAACAGTGTCAATGATAAAGCCCAAGTGTGGTTAAATCTGCTTTTCTGTAGAGTGCTGTTTTATTCTCCCTTTAAGTACATTGCACATGCTAACCAACTGAATGAAGTTCTGACTGCCTGCTATGGAGGACCTTAAGCATCAATGTGTAGTAGGAAAGGCTTGAAATGTAAATTTAAAAACAGGGATAGTGACTAGCCCTGCTATTTCATTAATATAAGGAATTCAAAGATGGAAATGTCCCATTATCTAGGCAGGTACATTAAAGAGGGCTCAGAAGCCCAGACAATTCTTCATTTCCCAATAGCTGCTCTCCTTGGATTCCACTAAACCATCATCATGCACCTTCTCCTCCTCCTATTCCACTCTTTTCAGTTTCACTTTATAAGTTATCCTCCCCTATTCAATTTTAAGCTCCTTAAGGGCCTGTAATATCTTTTTTCTTATTGTACCCAGAGCCTGGTATATAGTAAGTGCTTAATCAATGTTTAAAGTTTTGTAGCATATTGAAGAATTGCCTCAAGCAGTGAGTAGTTAAGAGTCAGTATGCATCAGAGACAGGACACAAAGAGAAATCCTTTCTAGTTCCTTAGTTGAAAGCAGAAAAGATTAGCAGCAAAGAGTACCTTCCATTTGCTAGTGTTCAATTCCAACCAATATGGAGAATAGGAATGGTCCACTCACCAGACACTGTCCCATTCAGTGACTTTGGCACTTTGGCAGCATCATACTCACACAGGTATCAAAGGGTATTTCCACCAGAGGGAAAGTGATTATTGGATCTCTCCTTCCCAAAAATGCTTGGAAAAGAGGAACCCAGAAAACTCCCCAAGTACACAGTTCATGACCAAACTGGCCAAGTCACAACCCTATTCACACTGAATGCTTACATTTTCTTTGTCTGAAGAGGAGCTACCTGGTACATCTGTCTTTTGGCAGAAGGAACCTAAACCACTGGGAGTGCTACACAGCAGCTGTTCCTGAAAGAGATCCAAAGAGCAGTTTTCTAAGGATGCTGACCCACAGGCAGCAGAGTTCCTGGTTCCCATCTCCTATAAAAAACAAACCTCATAAAAAGTCAATACTCACAGGGATGCATTTCCTAAAATGTTGATGATGAGCCCTGCAAAGAACAAATTAGAGATCAGTGACACACCCCCCCAATCAATCTCTTTTTTTTTGTTATTTGGGAAATTACAATTTTCCTTCTATCCTCAGCACTAAGGGATCTAATCTATCCATTTCTTTAATATCTAACATGGTAATATTAAATGTGATATCTGAGGAGTAAAACTAATTCTGAAGTATTCCTTCCACTCACTTTTAAATTTTTATATACTGACTTTTTTATCTCTATAGAGATACTATTACCATCTATCCCAATCTTATACTAGGTCTTCTTTGAATTCTTCACATTTTAAGCCAGACTTGTCTATACTACATAAAACAAAGGAGAAAAAAAATCAAGATTTTTCATATATGCTAATAAAAACCCTGTACAATGAAAAACAATACAATAAAATTCACCTAAATAATTAAGTATCAAGCTCTGAAGTGATCCAAACATATCAGTCCCTTTGCCCACTGACAAATGGGAGGAGCCACCAAGTGAAATATAAAGGTTTATAGGACCAAAGGAAGAAAGAGACCTTAGAAATAATTTGATCTGAGGTGGAGAACATCATTAAAAACAAACTAGGTAAGTTTGATTACATAAATTAAAAAGTTTTTGCATAGACAACACCACTGTAACCAAGATCAATAGAAATGTATCAAACTGGGAAACAATTTTTACAACTAGTATTTCTGACAAAGGACTCATTTCTAAAATATACAGAGAACTGAGCCAACTTTTCAAAAAAAAAAAAAAAGCCATTCCCCAATTGACAAATGGTCAAAGGACCTGCAAAGGCAATTTACAAATGAGGAAATCAAAGCAATCCATAGTCATATTAAAAATTGTTCTAAATCACTACTTATTAGAGAAATATAAATTAAAGCATCTCTGAGGTACCACCTCACATCTCTCAAACTGGCCAATATAACCAGAAAGGACAATGGTTGATGTTGGAAGGGATATGGGAAATCTGGGACACTAATGCATTGCTGGTAGAGTTGTGAACTCATCCAACCTTTCTGGAGAGCGATTTGGAATTATACCCAAAGGGCAACAAAAATGTGCATACCCTTTGATCCAGCAATACCACTACTGGGGCTATACCCTGAAGGGATTATTAAAAAGGGTAAAAACATCACTTGTACAAAAATATTCACAGCAGCCCTGTTTGTGGTGGCAAAGAAATAGAAATTAAGTGAATGTCCTTCAATAGGGGAATGGCTTAACAAACTGTGGTAAATGTATGCCATGGAACACTATTGTTCTATTAGAAACCAGGACAGGGGGTGGCTAGGTGGCACAGTGGATAGAGCACCAGCCCTGGAGTCAGGAGCACCTGAGTTCAAATCCAGCCTCATACAGTTATTAATTACCTAGCTGTGTGGCCTTGGTCAAGCCACTTAACCCCATTTGGCTTGCAAAAACCTAAAAAACAAAACAAACAAAACAAAACAAAACCAGGAGGGATGAGAATTCAGGGAAGCAAGGAAGGATTTGCATCAACTGATGCTGAGCAAAATGAGCAGAACCAGAAAAACATTGTACACCCTAATAGCAACATGGAAGTGATGATCAACCTTGATGGACTTGCTCATTCCATCAGTACAACAATCAGGGACAATTTTGGGGTATCTGCAATGGAGAATACCATCTGTATCCAGAGAAAGAATTGTGGAGTTTGAACAAAGACCAAAGACTATTACCTTCAATTTAGGAAAAAAAAAAAACAATTATCTTATTACATAATTTTGCTATCTCTTATACTTTTATTTTTCTTCTTTAAGGATATGATTTCTCTCTCATCACATTCAACTTAGATCAATGTATACCATGGAAACAATGTAAAGACTAACAGACTGCCTCCTGTGGGGGTGGGGGGAGGGAAGCAAGAATAGGGGAAAAATTATAAAACTCAAAATAAATAAAATCTTTCTAAAAAAAAATAATAATTTGGTCCAACCCCCTAATTTTACCAAAGAGAAAAATGAGGTCCAAACAAGTTAAGTAATTTGTTCAAGGTCACACAGATAGTAAATAGCAAACACAGGTTCTCAACCCAGGTCCTTCTGAATTTAACTTCTCTGCTCTTTCCACTGTTATTATTTCATATCTGTTGAGTGCATTTACACTAAATAGTTAAGGGGAGGTCACCTGGAATGTGCTGGGTAGTAAGGGGAAAGAAACTGATTTGCTATTAAAATTTACATCAGTTAATCCATATGCAAATACAAAAATAATACTGAACATTATATGCAAAGAGATTATGATGCCAAAAGCTATCTGTATCCATGAATAAAAAGATCTGGAGCCTTTTCCACACTGCATATATGCTATAACATTTTTCATTTTACAACATTCCTATGACATCAATATTTTAATTATGTCCTGCTTCAAGAGTGGGAAAAACTTGAGAAGAGAAAAACATTTGGGCTTAAAGGGAAAATTTCTTCATTTTGCAAAGTGCCTGAAAACAAAGCCCTAGCTGACCCATCAATAACTTGGTGGGTGGAAAGTCTTTAGTCCCAGGACTTAGTAACTTACATATCAGCTAGCTGTACTTCCTGAGGTCCTGAGAAATCCAAGTTACCTGTAACCAGACAGGAAGAGTCAATGACAGGCTGACAAAATCTTCTGGCTCAGTGTTTTTATAAGTCTAGTATTATGATACATTAAAACAGAACAAAGATGTCAACAAGTATATCATAGCAAGCTAGTTTTTCTCATAACTCAAACTCCAGTTCCACTTTTGTTTGTCCCATTGTTAATCTATATCACTGGTGAATACTCTCTTGAAAGGGGATCAAATTAGGGGTCAGTAAGGATAAGTAGCCTGTAATTGCTCAGAGACAACCTAATTCAAAACAACTAAAGGATCACATATTGCTTTGTACACAGACCTCAGCCTCAACAGTATACCCTTCATTTTGAAAGACTTGAGTTCTCCATTCCCTTTAAACAGCACTACCCACAATCACAAAATGCAAGTTCCTTGACAATAGGGAGTATCCTTTTTAGGTCAGTATCTACAGTACCTAATATGGTGTACTATGGTACACATACCGACATGCAATAGGCATTTGATAAGGTCTTAACAAAAGACTGTTGTTCATTGTTCCCATATTTTATCTAACCCACTTCTTTCAACTAGGTATTCCATGGTAAATTTGAAAATTTTTAAGTGCATCATCAAAATAAAAAGCCTTATAAACTTCTACAAGAAGAAAGGGGAGCTACAGAAATCAGAAAACCTGTAAGTATATCAAATACTGGGATGAATGCTAAAGAAAATAATCTTCAGTCTGGAGGACAGGGACCTTCCACAAACATTGCTACTGATTTCCTCAGTTCTTTAGAAACCAGACTAGAGCACAAAACCAATCTCACCTGGGGTATGGTTTCCTACTATCCTAACCAATCAACAAAAATTGCATTCTATTCCTTGAGTTAATACCATCATATAGTAATTAACTTATTATATAATCCCATCTTAGACACTATTTTGAGCATGTCAAAATATTTCAGAGAGGTTCCTTAATTCCCCTCAGATAAAATTTCTAATGCTTTCTTCAAGTGTTCCTTTATCAACTTTTCCAATCTCAATTCTCCTCTTCTATCCTTAGATAATAATTAAACCATCCTTCCCATAGAAGCCTTTACACCTTTTTCCTACCAGTTTCATCAAGGTCTGGTGATGTGGCAAGCTGGATGGCAGCCGTCTCCTCAATACTAATATTTGACAAGTCAAGGCAACGCTTTGGGGTTGTTCTGCAGAGTCACAAAAAAACAAAACATTAAAATCCTTGTTAGAATGGAAGTTCCTCAAAGACAAGGTTTGTGTCAGTTTCTTATTTTCTAACACTCAAAGTCCCCAATTCTAAGTATCTGTGTACAGTGAAAGTACAAATGCTATAAAAGAACCAGGTTTTGGTAAAATCAAAAAAAGAAGAGAATCTATTTACATGGAAATAATTATAGCCAAACACTGGAAACTAAGGGGCTTTCCTTTTAGTGGGGAATGACTAAATAAATTATAATTTGTAACTTTAATGGTATATTACTATGCCATGAGAAATGATGAAACAGACACTGTCAGAGGGAATTGCAAAGACTTTTATGAACAAATGCATGGCAAAGTGAGCAGAACTAGAAGAATAATTTATATGCTGATAACATTAAAGGGGGAAAATATGAATGACATCAGCACTCTGATCAATGCAATAAAGATGAAACATGCCACTTACCTTCTGAAAGAAAACTTAAAATGCAGAGAGAAATAGACATTCATTTTTGATCATGGAAAATATGGGAATTGATTTTGCTGAATTATGTGGATAGATAGTGAGGGTTTTGTTCCTATTTTTAGTTTGCTCAGTGGGGAGGAAAGTAGAGGGAAAGATCAATTTAAAAAAGCTTATTTGAAACATAAAAATGATAAACAAAAAAAATTCTCACTGTCCAAAATCAGATCATACTATTAATTCTCTAAATTTCACAGAACTACCTAAGCACAAAAAAGCTGAATAGAATGATAAGACTAAAACTCTCTTCTCTCATTCCAATAGTTAGACCTCTAATTTGATTACTAAAGACTTCCCTCAATCATGGTGCATCAGGATTCAATTCAATTCAACAAACATTAAATCTCAGTTATCTGCAAGGTGCTAGTCAGACATGGAGAATACAAAAAAAAAAAAGGGTAGTGGGAAATTCTTACCCTCAAGAAGCTTACATTTTATCAAGGAGACACTATAAATATATATATATGTATATAGATAAGCAAATAAAATGCATGTAAAAATAATCCCAAGATGGATAAAACATTAACCACCAAAGGGATCAGAAAAGTAACTTTTGCAGGAAGTGGTACTTAAGCTAGATATATTTTTTTAATTGAATTTATTTTATTTTTCCAAGTACATGCAAAAGTAGTTTTTCAACATTCTTCCATTTGCAAATTTATGAGTTCCATATTTTTCTACTACCCTCTCTTCTTTCCCCTTTCCCCATGGCAGCAAACAGTCTGGTACAAGTTGTACACGTTCAATTCTGTTTAACCTATTTCCATATTAGTCATGCTGTGAAAGAGAAATTTGAACTAAGAAGAAAGAAAAAAACCATGAGAAAGAAAGGAAAAATATAGAAGTTTTAAAAAAGTGAACATAGTATGCTTTGCTCTACATTCAGACTCCACAATTTTTTCTCTGAATGTAGATGGCATTGTCCATAGAGGGTTTCTTAGGACTGTCCTAGGTCTCTGAACTGCTGAGAGGAGTTGCATCCATCACAGCTGATCATCTCATAATATTGTTGTTAATGTGTACAATGTTCTCTTGTTTCTGCTCACTTCACTCAGCATCAGTTCATGCAAGTGTAAGCTATATAACTTGAAGGCGACTAGGGATTCCAAAAGGCAGAGATGAGAAGGGAAAGCATTCTGGAGATGGAACATCACTGCACGATTGTGGGATATGCAATACTGTAAACAGAGTTAGTAGGTCAGTTTGACTGAAAAGGAGAGTGCATGAAGTAAATAAGACTGCAAAGACTGAAATGCCATATTATAGAAGTTAATTGCAAAGCTGAGAATTTTACATTTTATCTTAGAGAATATAGTGTCAGAGATTTTTTGGGGGGAGGTTTTGTTTTTGCAAGGCAAATGGGGTTAAGTGGCTTGCCCAAGGCCACACAGCTAGGTAATTATTAAGTGTCTGAGACCCGATTTGAGCCCAGGTACTCCTGACTCCAAGGTCGGTGCTTTATCCACTATGCCACCTAGCCGCCCCAGTGTCAGAGAATTTTGAGAAGTGGAATAACAAGATCAGATCTTCATGTTAAGAATATCATTTTTGGCAGCTATGAGGAGAATGACATGGAGAAAGGAGAGCAGAAGACAGAATTAGGGTACTATTGCATTTGTTCTGTCCATCCCAGTTAGCTAGCATCCTATCTCTTCTTTTTTTCCATGACCTTCATCACATCACACCTAAACTACTGCAACAGTCTGATTGGTCTTTTGATCTCAAATCTCTCCCCAATGCAGTCCATCTTTTACTCAGCTGTCAAAATATCTGTAATGGTTCCTTATAACCTTCAAAATCTATGTTTGGCTTATAAGCCCCTTTCAACCTTTCCAGTTTTCTTTTCTCTTGCTCCCCTCCACATACTCTGCAATCCATCAATACTGGTCTCCTTACTATTCCTCTCAAATGATACTTCATCTCCCTACTCCATGCATTTTTACTGGCTGTTTCTCTTGCCTGAGATTCTCTCCCTCTTCATCTCTGCCTTCTGGAAGCTCTCTGAAATTATCAACAATTTGTACTGTATATACATATATATATATATATCACATATATATTATATCTTGTTTGTACGTAGTTTTATATATATACATATATATACATAATATCTTATTTGTATATGTATATAGTTATTTGGATGTTTTCTCCCCATTAAACTGTGAGCTCCTTGATAGTAAGAACAAGCAAGAGAAACAGCTAATAAAAATGCATGGATGGGGCAGCTAGGTGGCGCAGTGGATAGAGCACCAGCCCTGGAGTCAAGAGTACCTGGGTTCAAATCCGACTTCAGACACTAATAATTACCTAGCTGTGTGGCCTTGGGCAAGCCACTTAACCCCATTTGCCTTGCAAAAAAATGCATGGAGTAGGGAGATGCTATTTATTACATCTCCAATCAGCACATTGCATGGCACCATAGGAACTTACAAAATATTTGTTGATTTGATTTGAATATTGCAGTCTTCCAGGACAGATGCAATGAGGTTCTGAACTAGACTTGAGATGGTCTGGATGGAGAGAAAGGAGCAAATGAAAGAGAGTTGCTACACAGGTAGAATCAACAGAACTTGGCACCTGATTGAATTCGGGGATGAGAAGAAGGAATCAGGAAGATTGACTCCAAATATGAACTATCTGGACCAGGGAATAAATATAAGAAACAGTAAAGGATAGAAGCAAAAAATGGATTTACCCTGTCAAAGAACTGAGGTTTCCAGAATCAACAAGGAACTTGCTAGACGGGGTCTTGGGAAGTTCTGAGTAAAAGGAAAAGGAAGCATTTTTCTCTAGAAGCAAGTTCAACTTTTCTCTGTAGGTATATCTGAAGCAGGATCTAAAAGGAGTCCCAGACATGGCCTCAAAAGAATATTATACTGGAAAAAAATGAGCCGCTGAAAATCAAAGAGAGAAAACACATCAACTGAATATCCATACCATAATTCATAACCCTTGTCTCCCATATATTCTCTTCACTCAAATTGCCCATCAAGAAGACAGCAACCACTAAGATTAGCAGAACTAAAAGAAAAACTTAATAGTCCCCAGTTTCCAAAAGGAATGGGCAACATACCCAGAAAGGAAAGTTAACTGGATTTGATTTAAGATCTACATTTCAGTCTGCCACTCTCTACTTATGGGATCTAGGGTCAAGTGTCTTCCCCTCTCTGAACTTCAGTTTCCATACTGGTAAAAAGAAAATAATAATGCCTTCCTTACTCCACAAGGGTCTTGTGAAGAAATTATACTCTGTAAAAATCAACATAAAATGATAATGACTGGGAACTGAGCCAAGAACAAAAGCAAATTCTCTGCTGCCCAAAGGGCTTTCTTTTCTCCAAGGCATACCCCTAAGAACCATTCTGGATATTGTGTGAGGACTCAGCATAATAAAGTATAAAAAAAAATTTGAAACTGAAATCAACCTATTTATTATCTGCTATTTACTATACTTGTTGACCTTAGGCACAAGTCACATCCCTTCACAGAGCTTCAGATTCTCCCTCTATTAAAAGAACGGTTTGATAAATTGATTGTAAAATTATAATGATCAAGTTTGGTCACGAGATGAGAAAAAATACAATTTTCTCTCTTCTTAGAAGAGGTTGATGTTCTTCTGGCCCAGTATTCAAGCTTAAAGTAAGATTCTAGTGGATCATAAAATGCAATAAAAATGATTAATAGTAAAAGTTGAAAAGAATACAGTTCCTAATGTTTAAAAAGATTATAATTCATATTAAATGGCTAGTCCCTTCCACCATATAACATTCCACAAAATGGAAAGCATAGGCCCTGAAGAATAGGAATTCCACTAAAAATCTGCCACAGCAATTCCCCATTGGGTAGGCCTCAGGTGGCAAAGAAGTCAAGCTAATGATAATTCCCCAGAAAGGCTTCTCCATCTCTTTAATGGGAAATTAGCTCAGCCTACATAAAACAGGTGCAGCTCATACCATAATGAGGATCGTGGATTATATATATATATATATATAGAGAGAGAGAGAGAGAGAGAGAGAGAGAGAGAGAGAGAGAGAGAGAGAGACACACAGAGTTAGGGTCAATTGATACATTAATTTTGTTCAACTGCTTTCCACAGGCCCAGTTCCCACACTGCCCTCTACTCCCCTTAAGTTTCTACCTTCACCTTCTATATGAGAAGTAGAATGTTATGGTTTCTATTATTAGAGACAAATGGCTACACCCTCAAAAAGTATTACTGAATACTGACATTACTGAAATGTCAAGTTACACATTTTGAAAAGTTGGAAAAAAGCAAATGGTATGAAATAACATAATTATACAATAATTTGACAGTTAACATTTATTCTGACATGCTATGTTTAGCTCTCTAAGCTATTCCTGGCCAACAAAACCATCAACTTTGTCCTTGGGAAAATCCCTTTGGGGGTGGCTAGGTGGCACAGAGGATAGAGCACCAGCCCTGAAGTCAGGAGGACCTGAGTTCAAATCCAACCTCAGACACTTAATAATTACCTAGCTGTGCAAGCCACTTAACCCCATTTGGCTTGCAAAAACCTAAAAAAAATAAACAAAACACACACACAAAAAAACCAGAAAATCCCTTTGCCTTTCTGTTTCTTAGTTCACTTTAGGTGGTACTTTAGCACATTAGCCACATATATTTACTTAAATGCATTTAACAACAGTTATGAGATAGGTATGTGATTCTCATTTAATAAATTGGTTTCCTACTTTGTAGAATGAGAAGACTGGTCTGATGGAGGCTCTGCTAAACAAAGAAGCAGCAGAAAATATTGCTACACTATAAGAAAAAATGATTTAGGGATAACTTAGAGAAGCATGAGAAGATTCATGTGAACCTATGAAGAACAAAATAAGCAGTATTAGGAAAACAATTTGACCATGATTATAACAACATAAACTTAAATAAAAATAAAAAAATTATGACTAAGAGTGGACCTACTGAATGACTAAAAAATTTCAGCTCTTCCTTGCAGAGACAAGGGAATGAGTTAAGAATGTTATATATGCTATATATTATATATATCATCAGGAACTTGGATGTTATGGGCATGGTCCCGGGGGAAGGAGGGGAATCTATTCAGGAATAGAGGTGACAATGTATAAACTAAGGAATAAAGTCATATTAAATAATATAAGTGTATATAAAATATATAAACAATGAAGTTTATAAACAAGACATTGCCAGTAGCGGCTCATACTCAACAGTGCTTTACGTAATGGCATTTGATCCTGTCCTAGGAGGGAAGTAAGCGAGTAAAAACTCCCATTTTAGAGAAGGCCCCGAGGTCTTGCCCCGGGGACACGGGGTGGGGCGGGGAGGATCGGGGGACTTTTGAGATCCCTTTTGGTTCCAAAGCTAAGGTCGAGGCCGGGCAAACAGCCCTGCTTCCCCGGGGGAGGGGGGGAGCAAACCAGAGCGTCGGTGAAGTCCGCGGCCGCCTCTCCGGGGACCTCTAGGGAAGTGCCGAGAGTTCTACGAGGGGGCCGTCAACCCAACAGGCCACGACACCCAAAAAGTTCAAACCTTCCGCCTGCCGATCTACGCGCGCGCGACTCCCGACCAATCCCCGAGAGCCTGGGAGAAGCCCCGCCCCCTAGCGACTCCTGACCAATCACTGTGCGCCTCCCAACCAAATCCCTTCCCCCCCTCGCGCCTCCGCCAATCTTCTAGCCCTACCACCGACCCGCTCGCTTTGGCGTCACTTGTAGCCGGGCAAGACTCAAACTCATTAGGAAGGGCGGGACCCGAGTCTGGGCGCGCCTTCCGAGCCAGCGCGAATCGGCGGCGGATTGGCTACGAGGTTGCTCCGCCTTCCGGGGAAATCGGGTACATGATTGGCTCGTGCGTTGGCCATTCATGCCTTCCTCGCGATCTTCTTCCTTTTCACGCCTTCCACCCCGGGACATTTAAATCCGCGCTCAACCTCCGCCTTCCCGCACCTTCCTTCCTCTTCTTTCCCCGCCCCTGGTTGACTTTTTTCGAAAAATCGGGAGTGCAGGTGAGGGATTCCGGATTGCTGTGTTTTTTATCCTCTGCCTTCCTGTTCGTCTTCTTACCTAATGCACAGGCTTCTTACCTTAGTGCTCTGCCAGGTGATGGATGAGACGAAATGGAGAACCTCAGGTGTTGGAGAAAAGAGAGGCGTGCAGGTTCCCCATTCCCTCCTTGGAAGGGAGAGGGGGATCGCAGGGGATTGCTTTGCTATCTCAGCTGTGTAACTTGTTCTCTCGATTTTGCATCCTTCCTAATCAGGAATGGTACTGTGTGTGTCATTCCGATATCTCCTTTACCTATAGAACCTATGTTGCTTAAAAGAAGATGTTTAAGTATGGAAATTCTTCCTCCCCAGTGAAGATGGTGAGTGTGGGAGTCAGCACAGAGCCCAGCCACAGAAGGTCCAGGTGAGTTATGAAGTCTGGCAGACAGGGAAATTTGGCTTTCAGCATAATGAGATGTGTTTTAAAATATTTTACAATAGGATATTTATTTCTCCACAGGCAGGAGGCAGAAACAGATGAGATTGTTCTTCGAAGGAGGCAAAAGCAGATAGACTATGGGAAACGAACGGCTGGTTACCAGCGCTTCTTGCAGCAAGTCCCTAAGTAAGAGCAGAGGTTGGGGATGGATAATATTTATCTGTTGAAGAATAGAAGGCATCTTTAACCACAAATATTTATCAGTTAACACCAAGACACCCTTGACAACTCATATTAGAACGCCTCAAGAAAAATTAGGTGTTTTCGAGGTCTATGATATTTGTTCTGATCTTGTATATGGCTATCTTTTCTTCCCAAGCATTCTCACCACTTGCCTTTCTGCATGCCTCTAAAGACTTCCATTTTAAAATGTTTTATTAAGCTAAAACTTTCTCAGACATTCCGTTTCTTCTTTCAGGCTTTGAATATGACACAGTACCACTATTCCTCAATAAGGAGGGGCATTTTGGAGGGGTTCAACCTTGCAAGCAGTATGGTATAGGTAGAAAGAGTGGTAGATTTTGGGTCAGAGACCTGAGTTCAATTTCTGGCTTTTTTTTTTTTAATGTAACCTGTATGAACTTTTGTACAAGTCACTTAATCAGGAAGTGTTTATTAAGTGTCTACTATACGTTAGACAGAAATGAAATCCTACCAGATCTCAAGGGCCTTATGTTCTGAAGACAACATGTATACAAAAAGTATATATGAGGTCATTGGGGGGGGTAGGGGTTTCTGAGCAGGTGAAGATAATGTTAAAGGGGGCCTTTTAAAGCATGATAAATGAGAGATAGTGGTGAGGTGGGAGCATGGAATATGGCAACTTCAAAGTCCCAGAGCCCAATCTTAGCTTTATAGTTGTAAAATGAGTTATTTGGTCTCAGTAGTCTCCCTGTACTTTTTTTTTTTTAGGTTTTTGCAAAGCAAATGGGGTTAAGTGGCTTGTCCAAGGCCACACAGCTTAGGTAATTATTAAGTGTCTGAGACCAGATTTGAACCCAGGTACTCCTGACTCCAAGGCCAGTGCTTTATCCACTATGCCACCTAGCCACCCCCTCCTTGTACTTTCAATGTTAAACCTGTGAACCTATGAACTGTTCTAAAAACTGTTTCTAAACACTGTTCTAAAATCAGTCTCTGACATTTACAATCCTGAAGAATTCTTTCTTTTAACTAGGGTACTTTTCAACCATGCCAATAAAACAAACACTAATCCTCATCCAGCTATGTTTAGGTGTCTTTGACCCTAAAGATCTTCATTTGATCTCCAGGGTAGCTCGGCAACCAGGACTTCACCCTCAAACACCTGACAAAAGTCGAAGATACAGCCGACGCTCTTGGGATGCCCAAATTAGGCAATGGAGAAGAGCCCTACATGTTTGGGACCCCCCTGGTCAGCATATGTTATACAAGGAGAGTGATATATGTTCTTCTTGTACCTGGCTACAGTGAGTTGTGGGAATTGGGTTCTAAATCTTCTTTTCCCCTGTCAAGAGTTGGGGCATAAGAAGAGAGAAAGAACCAGAGCCAAAATCTCTTAATGGAGTAATTTGTGCTGTTACCTGAACCCTAATCTAAACGTTTTTTTGTTCCCAGTTCTGACAACTATCTACATTAAAAAGTGGGTCTGAACTGGTTCTGGGTTATTTTACTTCTGCCTCTTCCCCTAATAAAGTACATCTTTGCTAGGCAGAAAATGGAGAATCCTTCAGGGACCATGGATTCAAGCTCTTCCAATGGCTTGTTGGAAGACTGGCTCAGTATTTTGACTCCTCTAAGGAATCTAGATCAAGACCAAATGAGAACCCAGGTGGGTTCATCTCTCCATAGGAACAGTATCAAAGGAATTGTCTTTCAGGCTGTGGTTAGGTTTCAAAATGAATATGGCCGAATTAAGGGTGAGTTCAAAGCAGGTGTATAAGGATAAGAAACTAGGGGTGGGAAGTCAGGATGGTTAACTGGGAAGTGGAGGCACTTAAAACTTTCTTTTTATGAAAATAAATCAATGGTGTAATGGGAAGAAAGCTTAAATATAGAAATTAACCAAGTGTGGGAGGACAGGGGAACTATTCTCAATTAGAGCCCTAATTTTAGCCTCTGCCCATAAAGTTACATTATCTACAAGTCTACTTCCTTAGACTTTTGGAAGAATTGTCTAATGCTTTACAATCTGATCCCTACTAGGGTTTTACATTGTTTTAAAATGTTTATGGATTTTTTCTCTCAGAATTGGGAAAGGGGCATAATAAAAATCTTAATGAGTACTATTCTTTCCTCCAAGTTAGAATACGTCTTTGAAGTAAACAAGGAGGGTAGCTGTGGTCTACCTATCTCTTGAAAACGGCTCCATTTTCCTTCTTTCTCTTTTCAGTTTGACATATTGGCTCTTACTGCCTCACTTCCTTACCTCCAGCTGGAAGCTCCCTGTCACTGGCTGTACTTGGGTGATGGAAGCTACCTACCACTTTCAGTGTTGGAGGGTGCCGAGTGTGCCGAGAAGACAAGACCTTTAGGAAGTTGGTTCCTGGAGGCCAGGGAGGGTACTCAGCAATCTGGGGCAAGACCATCGTTGACCCTTGAAGAAAATGCCTCCTTAGTTTAGTGTCCTACCTTACTTTTTTCCCCTCCTTTCCTATTCCTTCCCTATTTTGCAAACTTGCCAGCTTCAATGAGAACCCTTCTCAGCTCAAACTTGAATCACTCTCCTTTGCCTCTGCTAGCATGACTGTAGATTCATTTATTTGCCTTGGCAGCTTCAAGTCTCTGGCCCTAGCTTTTCCCTCTATTTTAGCTTCTTTCATCTCGGCCTTTCTTAGGAACTGTTGAGTTTTAACTTGCCCCGTTATTTCACAGACAGATCCTTGTGGCTTGGGTGAAAGGAATAGCCCCTTTCCTCTCCCTGACCACTCCTGCTTTATGGACAAAGAAGGTCTTTGCAGGAGCTGACCTCTTCTACACAAAGAATGGAAAAAAGGGACTTGATGGAGGAGTCCTGCAGGCGCCTCCTCTCGAATGGGGGGGGGGGGGGAGAAGAGTTGAGCTTATTATGATGTCATAATCACAACCCAATTACCTCATCCTGCTGTGACTCCAAGGGGAGGGGAGGCGCGGTGGAAGAGAAGGGGCCCAGGCCCACTGAGTGTTACGGACATGCAGGCGCGGCTTCGAGAGAAAGAAGGACCAGGGTCCTGGGGTCCGGGGCGGGAATTCGCCCTCCTTCCCTCCCCAATCCTGATCTTTCCCTTGCTGCCCACGGCCCTGAGGTCCTTTCTAGCAGGCCCCAAGTCCGGCCAGCATTGGACTACATCTCCCATCTGCCCCTGGGTCTCGGACGAGTCCTCGGCGGCAGGGAAGGGGGGTTGTTTCCAGAGCAGTGACAGGATTGGGGGAGACGGAAAAATAAACGCGGGGGTGCGAGGCCTGCTCTGCGAGAGCTCAGGTGGGGGAAGAACGCTCAGGTCGGCCAGAGCAGGATCCGGGGAGAAGGGGCCCGAGTTTGTTTACCTCCGACTCTTCTCCCCACTAGCCCGAAGGTAGTTCAGCCTAGAGCTGGGCCCTTCCACCTCTCGCGATTTGGCGGGGGAGCCCAGTGGGCAGTGAGCACCCTTTCGCGCGAGGACCGCCGGGGAGAGCAAGTAAAGGGCTTTTTCCACCACGGACGCTACTAACTACCCACGTTCTCTTGGGGAGGGGGAGAAAACCCCAGAGGCTCTGGCCCTCGCACGGGGTTTCGGGGCGGGTCCTGGGAGTGGGCAAGGTACCCCCCCTCTCTGGTAGCGGGACGATTGGTTCGCTCCAGCGTTATTTAAGGGCGCCGTGGGGCGAGTGGCGAGCTCAGAGCTGCTCCGGCTGCGGCCCTGGGAAGGGGACCGAGCTGCGGTAGGTAGTGGGCGGGCGGGCCCTCGGGGCAGGTGGCGCTGGGCCCCGGGGCGGAGACCTCGGCCGCCCCTCCCTCCCTGCGCCCCTTGCCAACAAGCCCCTCCCCGCGGCCCGGCTGTGCAGGCCGTCCCGGCGCGGGAGCCTGGCACTGGTGGGGGAGGGGGCCGCTGGCGCTCCGGGGCCCCAGATGCCCACCCCCACCCCACCCCCGCCGAACTCCTCGGGCCCGGGTCCCAGGCCAGAAAGCTGGCGTTAGGGGGCGGGTAGCCGCTCTTTTGACGTCATCGCCCCACCCCCACGGGGTCATAGGTCACACCATGCCCCGCCCGTGGTTAAAGACTGGGGCTCCGCGAGGATGGGGGGAGTGTGGGGGGGTATGGTCTTTTTGTGGATGAAGGAGGAGGGGTGGGCAGCGGTCCTCACACCCACCCCAGGCTCCACCAGGGACAACTCCACCACTGTTGTTTTGTTCAGACCCTAACCCCAAGCTTCGGAAAGGGGCTGGGGGGGGGGGGTGGGCTTGGGCTGGTGATTGGGAGAGAAGGCATGGGGGTCTCCAAAAACTCTCCCACCAGACTGTCCCAGTGAACTAAGTAGATCCAGCCCCAAGGGAGAATTCTGCTCTTCGGCTCTGGCACAGTGTTTCTTGGACCCAAGTGTCAATCAGTGGTCACTTAGCTCTTTGGGGAATATCTAGTCCCCCTTTGGGCAAAGGACTAGGAAATTGGGGGGACAGAGGGCTGCTGAGAGGGTTGGGCCTGATGGGTGCCTGAGAGGCCAAGCCAGCTGCTTCCTCCCAGAAAGGCTTTGCTCCTTGCCAGATGTTAGGCTTGAGTAGTTTTAACTTGTTTAGTATGATCAGGGCTTTTTTATTCAGAGTTAGAAGTTAAGGGTGATGAAGGAGCCAAGAGTAAACCTCGTAATGCTTTAAGTTTGACTGCCTAGACTAGGGAGATAGACCCTCCTGAAGCGAGATCACCTTATTTTATATCTTGGTTCAGTTGTTTCAGATTCCCTTTCCCCCTCCCCCCCCAAAAAAAACCCTGCTGTAAGAAATGCAGGGCCCAAAATCGGTTAATGTGATAGATAGTAGTTGAATTGTTGCAGTGTATGACCACATCCCAACAATTAAAATGCAGAAAATATAAAATCATTCTCTTCATTTGGTTCTCGGAGTTTACTCTTTGGCCCAAATCTTACTTAATAGCCTGGGAATTAGTTTGTCTCACACACTAAAGGTTGTAGTTCCTAGTACCTGAATGCAACTAGGTACAGGTTCCTTTTCTATTAATGGATCTCCAAAAAAAGATAGTTTTAAGAAACCAAGAGCATGAAATGTATTAGAGCTTAAGCTTTACTTCTATAACAAGGGCATACATAGGGGGAGCAGCTGAGGAGAAATCTCAGTTTATAGGACTTCTGTAGTGCCTTTTTTTTTTCCCCTGAAGAGCATAGAGAACTTTTCCTGGGTGTCTTAAGGAAACAATCTTTCCCTGAGATTGGGGATGGCTTGGGAATATTCTCCCCATTTTACAGAAGGAAAAAAGTCACAGAATAAGTTGCCCCCAAGGTCACTTACAAAGCCGAGCTTGTCATATACAAACATTGCCCTTTTAGACTATTATGAGTACACAGGCACAAGTGAATGAATGAGTGAATGGTGTCCAGCCAGAAAGGTAGAACAGATTGCCTTCTGCATCCTAATGATGTCATCACTCCCAGCATCCCTAGGCTTTGTGGTGCATTGAACAGGAAGAGTGAGAGATGATACCCTGCTGGACTCCTCTGAAATGATTCCTTGAATTTATGTAATGTGTTGTTCCAAAAAGCTCAAATGGCTTTTATCCCTTGTTACCAGTATATGTTTATTTTCCCCTTATTTTCAATTATGAAGAAACTGAGGCCCATAGAGAGACTGAAGTTATTTGCCCAAGGTTCATATAGCAAGTCAAGTGGGAATTGGTACTAAAAACTAGGTGCCATTTAATTTCTTCCATTAGAGTAAGTTATTTACTCTAGAGGATTCTGTTACCCTCTAGGACATTCCAAAAATGGATGCACAGTCACCATTCAAAGACTAGGATAGCATCTCTACTTCAGTCCAGCAAAAGTCCCATAGCTGAGGTGGGTTCAGAGCCTGCTGTTAAATACGATATGAAATAGTATTCCTTAGAAAACTTTGTCAGGAAGTGCCAGAGGAACTCTGAAATTTGACAAAATGTGGTCATCTGTACAATTCAAATTTTTCTGCTTGCCAGTTTTTGGGTTTTTTGGGTTTCCATTCAAAATTTTTTGTAGTTGGCACTTAGCAAATAACCATTTTGTCAAGGAAAACAAATTCTTAGCTCTAGTTGAATGCAGTGCAAAATTCTGTTCTACAAAAACCACACTTTTTATCCTATTTCTCTGTAGTTTAGGCATGTCAGGAAAGAACATTTGTTACGAACTACAGATGAAATTTCTTAGTCATTAGTTCCATTGTCCTTGAAAGCAAACATTCAAACTTCTCTGACTGAGCAAACTTGAACTTTGGGTATGAGTTCAACTGATGTGACTCCTGAGAGTTAGCACCCCACTCAGATCTCATGTTACTTCTTGTACAACTTGAATGTATTGTATCATTTGTTATATATGTGTATTTCACATCCTTATAAGACTTTTCTTGAAGTAGAAAGTTTATCTAAACTTTGTATTTCTCTCAGCATCATCTAGACTCTTAGTTTAGAGGCACCCCGGAGATTTAATACATGTTTATTGAGTTGAAGGTTGAAGAAAATATATTAGCAGGAGACCAAGATGGGAATGACCACTTGGGTGCCTAGTTCTTTCCAAAAGTTGACAGCATAAAATGACTCTTGACTGTATTTAGGCTGCTGCCTAGTCAGGTAATACAAAACAAACTTAAATTAGGTGAGAAGAAAATAAACCAGAAATACGTATTCTCTAATACTGGTGGTAGGAAGCTTGGTCCTTGTATACCTTGCAGATTTCAGCAGGCATGAATCAAGTGGGAAGCCCCTTCAATGCTAGATCGGTGATGGATTGGCAGAAGGTGACTCAGAAGTGAGGTGATCAAAGGTTAAAAAAGACAAAGGAGACGTTCAACTTCTCCACTCAAGTTCTGCCTCTTGGGGAGAATCATGATAACTTTGATTACTGAGCAACTACAGAAGCAGAGTTTGGAGGAATTGAAATGCACATGCTTCAGGATCAGTCTGGTAAAAAAAAAAAGTTGCCTTCCACATGCCCCACTTTTCCTTTAGTCTTTAGGAATAGGCTTTCCTAGTATCTTGTTCAACACCTTGTGCTGCATGCTTCCCTTCCTTGGATTGAAAGGGCCCATAAAAGGTTATCTAGTTGAAAACTGGCCTAGGGTGTTAAGGAGTGGGGAATAATATAACCATGTACTTGGGAGCAAGAATGTTGGTTAGATTTTGGGGAACTCTGTTGCTTGTTTTAACTGAATTGAGGGAAGAGATAAATTATTTTGTATAAGGGGATGGGGGCTGGGAAGGGGGGATTGGTTTGATGCAATATCCAGACTTTTGTGTATTACATGAAATTTTTTTGAGCCATATAGGTTGGATATGGGGTCTTAGGCAGAGATTTCTCAGTATGTCTTGACTTTTTGTTCTGCTTTCTTTAATTAAAGCCTTTGCCTGATCATTCTGATGTCTCTACCTGTGGGGACTCTTTCCAGCTTGTTTCTGGTGAGATGTATTTTATGTATTGTCATACACGTCATAGGCTTACATGATTTTCTGCATTGAATAGTAACTTAGAGAGAATAAAGACCAATTTAAAGAAGTATAATCTTCTTTCTGACACTGACTAAGTCTGCCCAAACACCCTGACAGATCCTAGGGGCAATTCAACTTTTAGATCAGGGATTTCAACATGTATTTGTTTACCATTTGTTTTGCCTACTGACAAAGGATGGAAGGAACTTGGCCCATTCAGCAGAGCTGGTTTGTCTAAGTTCAGATTTCTCCAAATTTTATTGTTCATTTTCCTGGATAATATGATCAAGGAAACAAAGAAAAATTCTACTTGGAAGTCTTTCCCAGAGAGTTTATACTCCTTGAGGTCAGGGAATTATTTCTTTTTTTTTTTTTTTTTTTTTTTTGGTTTGTATCCCCTGTGCAGCAGAGTGCCTTGATAATAATATTTGCTTGGTGCTTGTTGATTTGAATTTGAATTGAATTTTGTTTCCTTGGGTGACAATGACCCTGTAAAGACAAGTACCTTATAAGAAAAAAGAATAGCTTGTAGTTGACTGTCTTAAAGGGGATTAGCTGGGCTTGGCATTTGAGGCAAATATTTCCTAAAGAAAGAATATAAAGTATGCTGTAGGGGAGACTGTGTGGTGCAGTGAATAAGGAGTAAGGAGTACCTGCGTTCAAATCTGGCCTCAAACACTTAATAATTACCTAGCTGTGTGGCCTTGGGCAAGACACTTAACCCCATGCCTTGCAAAAAACCTAAAAATAAATAAATAAATAAATTAAATAAAGTATGCTGTGTATACCTGAAACCACTTCTGGAAGAAGAGATGGAGTTAGGGGAGAAATCAGAAATGTTCACGTGTACTGTTTCTTATGGCTTGATTTGACAATCATTTGGGAATTTTCTGATTTGGCAGAAGAGTAATGATTTTAAATCTGGTTTTCTTAATGTCTTCCAGAAGGTGCTTCCTGGAGGGGCCTGCCCCCTTGTCCCTGTGCCGGGCTCAAGGACAGCCTTAGTCTCAGCTATCACCACTCTAGTCTGAGTTTGCACTTCAAACCTCCAAGCCGTGGAGGCTCCCCACAGGAGAAATCTCTCTGCCAGGGGCTTTCCCCAGAGTCTCCAGGCTCAGAGAAAGTTCCTGTCCCTCCTGCCCCTCCATCTAAGAGGCATTGTCGGTCTCTCTCAGTACCTGTGGACCTGTCTCGATGGCAGCCTGTGTGGCGGCCTGTTCCTTCCAAGTTGTGGACTCCTGTCAAGCGTCAAGGCAGTAATGGAGGAGTGGGTGGACCACTGGTACCGCACCAGAGCTCCCCCAAGCGGGTCTCCAGCCTCAGGTTCCTCCAAGCCCCGAGTGCCTCTCTTCAGTGTGTCAAGGCCAACAGATCCTGCAGTCCACCTTTCTTCAGTTTGGCTCTGACCCATCATGATTCCCCAAGACCCTGTGCTGCATCCCCTCCCAGTGAATCATGGGAGAGTGATCATGAGCCCCTATCCCCTTTCCCTCCACAGCGTCGCTTCTCCTTGTCCCCCATCCTCATCCCACAGGCAGGCCGGTTCCTGCCCTCTGCCCGGAGTTCCCCCTCCTCTTCCCCAGAGCTGACCTGGCGACCCCATGGTCTTCCCCGAAGCCGATCGCAGCCTTGTGACCTGGATGCACGAAAGGGTGGGGTCAAACGCCGCCATGATGATGACCCCAGGCGTCTTCGACCCTCACTGGACTTCGATAAGATGAATCAGGTGGGGCTGACTGGGGGATGAGGGAGCTTGGGGGAATCTACTCTGCTCCCACCCTTGAGTCAGCCCCCTTCCCCAAAGCAGCAAAAGAGAACTCCAAGGCAGGGGCTCCCTAAGATCCTTCTCTAAGTTCTTCCTGACCCAGGGGTTTGGCAAAAAATCCAGATCAAATTAAAGCAATGAGATGAGTACCCGAAGTGAATCATTCTGGTATACCTTCCCTGTATTTCCTTTTGCCTCCTCCTGCCAATCCTTCCCATTCCCCACCTTTTCCTAACTTCCATCAAGAATATTGGTGGTCAGAGAACCATAACTTTTTCCCATATTCCCAAGGTTTTACCATTTCCACCTCGCAGCTTTTCTCTCAAGTGAAAAAAAAAAGGTAGGCTTTTCAAAGCAGCAGCTGAAACAAGATTTTGAGCGAGCATTTTGAGATAGACAGAGTTGGCACACTGTTTAAGCGCCTTTAAAGGTCTCTAAAACTTAGCACTTTGATCTGCTCCAGCTTTGGGAGGGGGTGGCTCAGCCAGGAGCAGGAGAAGAAAAGACCCTATGTGGCTGGGCTGTTTGCCCATTAGAAGACTGATGACTTGAACTCATGCTCTGGGATTCCCTAGGGAGGGAGGGGAGGGAGGGATGGGGCAATGTTGCCTTTGTATTCTTAACGTTTGTTGTTTGTTTGACAGAAACCGTATTCAGGAGGTCTCTGTCTCATAGATACAGCCCAGGAAGGCAACAGCATCTCCCCGCCATGGTTCATGGCCTGCAGCCCTGCGCCCCTCTCTGCCTCCTGCAGCCCTCTTGGCGGCTACTCCCAGGTTCTGAGTGAAAGCGAAGAGGAAGAAGAGGGGACCAGGAGGTGGGGCCGATCCCTTTTTACCAAGCGGACACTCTGCCAGCAGGACTTTGGGGACCTGGACTTGAATCTGATTGAGGAAAACTAGAGCTGAGAAGCTGCTTCTTGGGGGGAAAGCAAACTTCATGTCTACTAACAAGTGATGAGGCCTCCAGGCCAGAGACTAAACCTGGGAACTGGGGTGAGTTGAGGGCTCCAGTTCTGGGCAACTGGGAAACAGCACGCACCACGAAGCTCCAGCAGTGCAGACCCAACAGCTCAATGAAAAAGGAGCTGAGTTTGGTTGTGGGAGAGCAAGGGGGTCAGATGGTGCAGAGTTCAACTTGTGTTGAAAGTCTTTAGCTAAAATCTGAGAAGAGCTACTGTGTGTGTTATCAAGAGAGCAGTGGGATGAAGTCTAGAGGAGGGCTTTGGGATCCCGTGTTTCTGTGTGGTGATGTTCACAAACATCTTTGACTGGAGAGATCTGTCAGGTCTTAGAATTTGTCCAAGATGTCAAATGATTTGTGTGTGTGTGGGTGTGTGGGATGTGAGGGCGTTTGTGTGAGCAGTCCCAGGGAAAATGTGGCTGGCCCACCGTGGAGTATCTAGTGGTATCAAGTGGTATAGAAGATCCCAAGTATCAATGAAAAATAAGGGGAAAATCTCTAAAGGGGAACAGGGCACCCTCCTTCCAATTCTATTCTTTCCTAACTGGTCGTGTGCTGGTATATGGTCAACTGTCCCTCTGCTTCACTATGTTTCTATTTTGGGTGGAAGCTTGTTCTTTAGAGGGGGCTGCCCTAAATTTGGGGACTTACAGAGCAATCCCCTGGAGGACATCTGGATTGTCCTAAAAATGTTTCATTAGTCTCCCAACTCTGGGAATAGTACCAGCTGTTGGGGGTAAGTATGTACACCCCAGATTGGTCATAACCAATCTTGATCCCCATCAGAATGGTCTAAGTATTCTACTCCCTCACCCTTTTTTTGTATACACAACTGGTAAATGTGGGGGAGGGGATGTTGAAGAGGGACAGTGGCTATGATAACCCTGCATGTTCATTTCTCCCTTTATCCCTACTTAGAGAAAGGTGTCTGTCATAGATACCTTTTCTCTCTGATCTTCCCCCACCCCACCCCTTTCGTTAGTCTGGGAGAGGGAAGCTTGGGAAGGCACCCCTTCCTGTTCCAGATCAGATTCACCGGCCTCCATCTTCACCAAGAACTGATGAGCACAGCAGCAAGAGGAGTGACAGCAGGTCCCAGCTGGCTTGGGTGAGCTCACCACATCACAAACATTTCAAAGCAGATGGGGAGGACAAGGTGGTGGGGGAGTCACTCTTAGATCCAACGTAACCTGGCCCAGTTGCTAAGCTTGACCCCAGGAGGGAGTTGGCATTGATTACTCTGGATTATACCAAACTCCAACTAGGAAATTAGTTTCTAATTGACCCTGGGAAATAGAAGGGAGTTTGGGACTCACTGAGGGAATTAATTGACTGTAGATTTTTAAAGCAAAACCTTTGTGAGGAACAGCTGGAATTTTTTTATTATTTGTTTGTTTGTTTAATAGATATTATTTTCTATCAGTGACCTGAGCCAGAGCATCAGGCCCTGGTGGTAGTGGTGAGGCTTTAAGGGCTATGCTGGTGACAGTGGGTATCACCTTTCTCTGCTGCTGTACCTGCTACCACAGTTTCTAAGTAGGTATTTTGTCCAGCTTTGGCTGGATCTAATACAGGACCCTATTTTTCCTATTATAGACACAGGGAAGAACATCTATTTCCTCTTTTAGTTACTAGTGTGTCCTAGGGAGACTTTCTAGGCCCTCATTTATGGAGGCTTCATATAGGTTTGAACCTGCCATTTCTTCTGCTTCTCACATTCCCATAATAGTAACACCAGTAAAAGATGCTGACTCTTGGGATCCAAGGGATCCTATAGTAGGTGCTAAAGGGGCCTTGCTGAGCTGGGCATGATTCCTAAAGTTCTTTCCCTTATATCTCTTCATGATCCTTACCTGATTTCATCTATACATTTCTCCTTTCTTGAGTCTCTCCTTGCTGTAAATGGGAGTGCAAGCCTGATAAAGACTGGGAAATATAATGCTGGAAGTTGTCAGTCCTTTGTTTCTTTCCTTCCTGTACTTTTGTTTCTTCCTGCTTTTTTCCTTCAGGTCAAAATTTCTTCTAGCCCAGGCTTCTACTATTTTCAGCATCATATTCCTATCTCGCTACCTAGGGAGTGCTTTTCTTCTATTGATGACTGTCTGCTTAATCATCTGATGTCTCTTTATGAAGGTAGACATCAGCTAGTATAGGAGGGTTGAACTCAGTAATTTGCACCCTTGACCTGGCTCTCCTAATGCCTTAGGGAGTATATTCAATTGAAGGAAAAGCCTAATCGGTACAATAGCATTAAAAATTGAAAAGCTTGAAGGTGTTTTTATGAAATCTACTGGAACCACTGTCTTGCCCCAGGATAAGTTTTTTAAAGAGCAGGTGAATTTTGCTTCACTGAATATATTCCTGAAAAATTTTGTGTCAACTGGATCCAAATATTTTAAATACACTGAAGGAAGTTCACCATTTTGAAGCATCCTGAAGCAAATTTTTGTCAAAAAAAAAATCTCCCAATTGATTTTATTTTGTAACTCTAGATTTTTCACATTGAGTTTGCCTAATACAAGGGGTACCCTTGTACCAGATTTATAGTGGGTACTGCTGGGTGAAAGTCTCCATCAGTGATATGTTGGGTTGATTGACTGACCCATGGGTGAGTATTTCTGTGTGTATGATTGAAGCTGCTGTAAGACTGGTGCTTTCATCCTCCTCAATCTTCCTTGTCCCCTGGTTACTGCCCAGCAGCAGCCCCTGCTGCCATGTACACTTCCACCTGCTGCCAAAGTCCCTGTGCTAATGGGATTAAAACCCACACAACAAAAGAAAATTTTGGTAACTTTGTTTTATATTAAAAGAAAAAAGTCTGTGTGTATTAAACATGAGGTGTCCTGCCTCTGTGGCTGTGTTTGAAAAAATAAAGTTTTATTAGAATAAGTTTTTCCCAAGCAACCCTTGTGGGCTGCAGTGTCTTTGTCCCTTCCCAGTTTCTCCCTCTACTTCCTCAGTATTAGAGGGGAATTTTGTATTTTACCTATAATGATACTTTTTCTGTCCTCAGATTCTTCTATAGCTGCAGTTAATAAGTAGCTGTGATGGCCAAAGATCTTGCCAGAGATACATTGTTTGTACCTTTCTGCTGCAGGCTTTGACTTTTGTCAATCTTGGTATATATAGTTCCTCTGTTTTCTTACCTTTTTGTCTTTTCTTCCCTGTTGCCAATACCTGGCTCCCAACTGATGAATGTTCCTTACCCTATGAGGATTGTTTGATTGTAGAGGGTGGGTAACAAGCACTTCAGTTAACAATATTTTCTTTCCTTTTTTGAGAGTGTTACTTGATAACAGTAAAATCTCAGGGTAGTGGAGAAACTATCAAAATTAAAATGCCAAAAAGTACAGATAGTTTTTTTATAATCCAGGGGGTATTGATTTTGAAAATGACTCAGCTATTTGTCCTATATGTAATGAAGACAGTTCTCTCTGCCATAGATTATAGTGTGTGTTTGTTGAAGAAAACTTAAGTGATCCTCTTGTACAGACAGCACTAGACTTTAGCCTTTAGTTCCTGATTCTGTTCCTGACTTTTCAAATCCCAAGAGTCAAGTTTTGCTTAGCTTGAGTTCCAGCTCTGAATTGGTGGTACTTCTCTCAAGAATAGGATTGGTTTAATTTATTGAATATCTCTAAGGATAAATAGAATTTCAAAAAGAATAAATAATGATTCCTTGGACTGCTTCAAACAATATCCTTTGAAACTAGTGAAATCTCATCAGAGAAATAAATGGAGTTGCAAGGAATAACACTGAAAGCAGAAAATGGTATAGCAGAATATGGCATGCAACTGAGTTCCTGGCTTGCCCTGGCAGGACAACAACTAAGAAATAAAAGTAGGGCTGTCCTGTACAACAGTAGCCTCTGCTTGGATTTTTTTTTTAATATCTCTAGCTCACCTGTTTTGTGAGAGTAATAATGAAAAGGAGTCAGATGGTAACAGAAAGGTACGAGGGCAAAAAATGAGCAGTGTACTGAATTTTCTTCGACAAAGGATCATTTCAAATTGAAGGATTGAGTTCCCAACCAGAGAAGTAAGGAGAATATTATATTTTTAGATATTCCAATAATGCTCAATTACTATATCTACTAATAGGTGATCGTCCCCTTGTTTTGGTGAAAATTTGAGGATATAATTGCTTTCCATGTTTTATTGCTCAATCAAATAGAGGATAATTTTTTTGTTTATTAATATTTCTTGTTATAGTGTCTTAAGGGTTGTATTCCCCTTTCCTTCACTAACTTTCTCCTTCCCCAACATCCACCCTCCAGTAATTGAGCGCTATATGGGAAATGGCTCCCAATACTATTAATGTTGGCTACCAGAAAACAACCTGCAGCCTTTAGGCCAGGGACTGGGGGGGGGGGATTCTTGGCCCTACTGTCGGCAGAAAGACACCCCAAAGGAAAAAAAAATTCACTCTGAGGTTTGGGATCAGTTAAGTGGGAGCGGTGCAGAGGAAAGAGGCCAAGGGTCAGAACAGGAGTCAGTTAATTTTGTACATGGTGCCAAGTAAAGTTCAATATTTTAAAAACCTAGTAATCATAAGGAAGAAAATAGCTCCTAGCCAAAGAACTGGGATGTGTGGGTGCAAATAAGATTTAAGGAGACCAGTATCTTGTCATATTAGCCAGAGCAGAACAATGTAAAAAATGACTATCCCTCCCTAAAAAAGCTGCCAAGGAGCCTTGGTCATTTAATACTTTTTAATCTGTTCTCAGGTAGTTTCTCTTTTTGGATAAAACTTGCATTGCTTTTTAAAAATCATCTAAGTGAACATTTCTTTCCTTGGGAATTCTGAAAGAGTTCACATTGGTCTACTTATGGGTATTAGGATACACTACTCATCTAACAGATTAATTGGACAGCATTTCTTAACCCTCCCCCCTAATTGTAGCACAATTTTTCAAATGGTATCACCTATGTGTTGTGCTGGCTGGTCTTGAATGACAAAGGAAGCCATGAGTCTTGGAACACCATGGGGGAGGGAGGGCGCTTCCATATCAACACCATCACATTGAAGAGGGTTTCAGAAGAAACCCATGAGGATACAACAAAGGCCAAGGATACAGCAAAAACTGGGCCATGCTTATTCCGAGATTTACATGGAATATGGAACATCTAAGGTTAAAGAATAAGATTTGTACACAAGGAAAAGAAAGTGTTAGGGAATGTGGGAAAATGGGCAAGAAGATTCTGAAGGATGCTAGGTTGGCCCTTGGCCAGTGAAAAGACTCAATGGCCAATGGAAAAAAAGAATTTAGGCCATATGGGCCATAGACCAATGGGAAAGGATGACTGGATACCATGTGTTTTGAGAGCCAATGAAAAGAGAGAGATTGCATCTATGAACCAATGGGAAGAAAGAAACTACCTTATGGGCCAAGGGGCAGAAAGGAATTGAACCTTAGGTTTACAGAGTGCGAAGCCCAGGGCTTCGGGGCTGACCCCAGACCTGCACAGGGCCTCTGAACATACGAGTCCTCCCTAACGGAAAACCTCTGGTCCCCCAAGATGGCCTCAAAAGGTAGGGTGCCCTTCGGTGAGGGCATCATGACTCTTCCTCAAGTGCCTTCATAGAGGGCGCTGTTTATGAGGCCAGGGTAGGGGGCAGGGGAGAAAGGAGCCCCCACCCCACCCCGCCTGCAGTTCCCCTCCCGGCCGCAGGGGGCGCTGCCGCAGGGAGGCTCGGGGTGGGGTGCCGTGAGGGGCTCGGGGCTGCGGCCCCGCTCCGGACCGCGGGGGGCGCTGTGAGCAGCCCGGGGCTGCGGCTCCGCTCCCGGCCGCGGGGGGCGCTGCGCGGCGGCGGTGGTTGGTGGTGGCTTGGGGGTGGGGGGGGAGGGGGGGTAGGGGGTGCGGAGGCCTCGCGGGCGGATCGGGCGCTCCGCGGCGGCGGCTTCTGGGCTCGGGGAGGCGGTGGGAGCGGCGGGTCCGACCGGCCCTGGTCATGGCGGACGCGGCGGCCTCCCCGGTGGGGAAGCGGCTGCTGCTTCTGTTCGCGGATGCGGCGGCGGCCTCGGCCCAGGCCCCGGCGGCGGCGGCGGAGAGCGGGGATCCGGGGCCTGCGCTGCGCACTCGGGCCTGGAGGGCCGGCACGGTGCGGGCCATGAGCGGGGCGGTGCCCCAGGATCTGGCGGTGAGTGGCGGGCACGCCGGGCACGCGAGCCCGGGGCTGCGGGGCCTGCGGCGGCCCGGGGGGCGAGGGGGCGGCCCCGGCGCCCTGCCGGCCGGCGGGGCCCTGCTGAGAGGGGCCCGGGGCCGCGGCGAGGGCCGAGCCCCCCGGAGCGCCCCCCCCCGTTTCCTCCCGGGAGACGTGCCGGGAGCCGGGAGCTTGTGCTTCCCAGCTATCAGGCCCCGCCTCCTGGGCGACCCCTTTCCCGACGCCCCCCTCTCCCCAAACACGCCTCCCCAACAGTCCCCCGGAATGCTTCCCCCCGACCCCGGGGGCCCCCCGGATCCGGGCCTCCCGCGCCCCATCGGCCGAGCCGGGGCGGCCCCGAGCCGGGGCGGCGTGCGGGGCCCGGCGGGGGGCGGCCCTGGGCGCCGCCGGAGGGTGACAGCGGCCTCGGCCCCGCGGCCCCGCTTCCTGCCCCCGGAGCCGGCCCCAGCGGCCGCGGAGGGCCCGGGGTTTGTGTGCGGCTGGGGCTGAAACTTTGTACTGGGCCTGTGCCGTTGGGGAGAGCCGGGAGGGCGCGGGAGGGCGGCGGCGCGGCGCGGCCCGGCCCGGCCGCCCGCGAGCGCGAGGGCGAGGTGGCTGCGAGGGGCCGAGGGGGCCGCTGCGGGCCGCCGCCTCCGCGGCCCGGCTGCCCGGCTGCCCCGCGGCCCGCGGCCCGGACCGGCCTTTTGTGGGCCGTGGGGGAGGGGGCGGCGCTGCGGGGCGCTGACAGTTAGCGCCGTGCTCGCAAAGTTTAGTTTTCAGCGGTAGTGTGCACCTGCCTGGGTCGGCAGGGAGTCCAGAAGAAATTTTTAACTTTGGGGAGTGGTATGATTTAATAATCGTTAGTCTAGCGGATCTTTCTTGTTGGTTCTGTTTGGGGGGGGGGAGCCCCGGGTTTATAGGTTTTTGGTCGTCTTGTCTGTCTTTTAAAAACTCAGCTTTTGTAAAATGTTAGGTGCCTACACCCAGAGTTTCTGAAAATGGACGGTGAAGGGATTTTTTTTTCCTTTTTTGAAGATAAAGGGAATGTGCAAAGCAGGAACCGCCCAAGGATAAGGGAATTCGGAGAGAGAGATCTCCACTGCTCCGATTTCATACTTTGACTTGGGGAAATAGGGTCAAAATTCGTATTCCCCCCTCACATCTGATTCCCAAAGTGGAGTTGGAAGTGAGGTTGAAATCAAGGTTTACCCCCATTAAGATTCTTGGAAACACATCTCTTCAGATTAATTCTTATTTTGTGGTGCAGTTATCGATGTAAGAGATGAATTAGGGTTAGCTCTGTAGTTTATCTTTCAAGTGACAGCCTTTAAAACCACTTTAACGTCTTCTGAGGGAGTTGGATATTTGAAGCAAGTTGAGTAAGCTTAGTGCCTATTAATTCGGGAGTGCCACAGACCTGGTTCTAGTTGCAGCAACTGTAGAAAGGAGTCTACACTTTGAAACTTCAATGTTGTTTATCAGTGGGACTCTACATAAAGCTAAAACAGTTTTTGGTTTTTTAAAAAAAGTTCTCAGAAAAATCAATTTGTGAATATTTTGACCAGCTTGCAAATATTCCTCCTCCTTCCACACTTAACCATTATCCTTGGTGATAATTTGGTTGATAAAAGTGCATATTTCTAATCCGAAGATGTGTAGAAGCCAAACTATGTCGTATTTTCCATTTTAATTAAATTAATTGTTTATCCACCTTATATCTTTTAGGCCTTGCTTGTGGGCCTTTCTAATTTGCATGGCCGTTGTACAACACACTGTAGTAAACATATCACACTGTAGTAAACATATCCATCGACCAATCACAAGTGCTCTTCCTGTACTCATGGGTGGAGTTTGTAGAGAGCAGGCCAATGATTGGACACATGTTCTTTCTGTTATTTTTAAGATGTTTTCAGACATTCATAGTTTTGAGTAATGCAAAGCAGGGCTTCCCTATTTAGTATGAATAATTGAGGGTTGACTGAACAAGCTTCTGGAGAGATTCAAAACATTCCTCTTAACTTTAGGCAAAAATGGTAGTATAAATTTCTAAATACACTTTAATGCTGATAAGAAGGTAATGATCCTCTATCAAATCCTTAGTGACAAAACAACATGAAAGTTTATATTCTTGAGATGGAAAATGAATTTATAAAAATGTGTTTTTTAGCTTAGAAATAGAAATCTAAATTGATCAGGAGCCAAGTTGATTTTTTTTGGTACTCAGTTACCTTGCACCATTTTTTTTAATGCCTATATCAGATCACTGCTGCTCATGAACATCTAACTAGAATTTATAAAATAGCATTGCCTCAACTTTCCTTTCTCTTCTACTCATTTCAGGTTTAGTATCTCTTATGTTTGTGCTTTTTCTCATAATGGGTATTCAATAAATGTTTGCTAAATGAGTGAATGAATCGTAACTTCCTCAATTTCCTTAAAATATCCTCTTTTAACTCATCTTTCCCTGGTATCTCTCTAGATAGTTTCAAGTGAGAAACACTCATCTTAAAAACCTCTTGTAGCCCAAGCCTAATAATTTTCTGCTTCATTAAGTATCTCCTTCCTGTCATGAATTTCCTTCCCTGAGAACAAGATTTTACCAATCTTGCTGTTCCTGTTGTTTTCCCCCCAAAACCATCTACCTTCCACTTCAGCATGGCTGCTAGGAGGTAACATGTCGGTTTCATTTGTCACAGCACCCTAAACAACAGCTGGGGGGGGGGGGGTTCCTTCAGGCTTTTCTTGCCAGAAGGGCAGGGGGCCATAGAGCACCTGCTGTTGCTACTCAGTTTTCATTTGCCTTTGACAGATTGTTTTTCAAGACTCCAAAATGCCTTAGCTTCTTGAGATGACAATTGTCAGTGTGTTTCAGGAAGTTTTTCATGTTGGAAATGCCTTTTAAGAAAGTGGAGGGACAGTCACCCTGTCCACAGTATTGCAGATTGTAAGCTTACTTTTTTTTTTGTTTTGTTTTAGATTTTTCAAGGCTATGGGGTTAAGTGGCTTGCCTAAGGCCACACGGCTAAGTAATTATTAAGTGAGACCAAATTTGAACTCAGGTACTCCTGACTCCAAGGCCAGTGCTCTATCCATTGCGCCACCTAGCCGCCCCATAAGCTTATTTTTATTGTCTTCACCTAAGAGCAGTCTCACTCTGAATCATAAAATCTAAATTCATTAAGAGACTGGTTTATAAACCTTGAAGTAGGGGGAAGGAAAGTGACAGAACCTAGTACAAGCAGACAAAAGTGGGAAACGGGATATGATTTCACTGGGAGAACTCCTTGCATGAAAACTTTGAGAGGAGTCCAGCCCTGAAATCAGTGGGACATTAGGCACTGAGGTGAGGATCTAGGTTGATACAGTCTAATCCTTTAGTTTTCTATTGATGAGTTTCCTTAAGGGTATTAATGGAGTCTAGTCCAAGCCAGTACTGCTAGGTAGGAAAAGAGGAGAAAAGGATGTGTCACCAAAAAGATACTGACACAAGCTAACTCATTGCCTATTGTGTTATCTTGTTCTATTGAAATTGAATTTCTACCTAAAAGATTTCCTTTATTTGGCACTTAATATTCTTTTTGGTTATACAGATGCAAAGCAAACTAGTCCCTGCCTTCCACAACCTTACATTCTTGTGGATGAAGACTTTACTTAAATCTGAGCTAAATTGAGTTGGGGGGAGGGTGGGGAAGGATAAGCCATTCTTTGGAGCTACAGCCAGGAAAGGAGGTAAAGCTTCAAACTTGGGGTAGATAGATCAGGCAAAAAAAAGGTCACTCCTTGGAAGTCTAGAGGTGAGGGGTGGGTATGATGACCTGGGTGGAGACTTCGTGGTTTGAAGCTGTTGGCAGATAGTAAATCAGGTACTGTATTGTACTATAGACAGTAATACTAATGACATACTAATCCATTCTTAGCTGTCACTTTTTCCTTCAGTCTTTTCCATTTATTATCAGCACATTCCATTACTTGACATCATTTGTCTCTTTTGGTATATTGTTTCCAAAATTAAAGCTTAATTAATAAAAGTTACTGCCTTAATTGTACCTGCATATTTTTTTTTAGGTTTTTGCAAGGCAAATGGGGTTTAAGTGGCTTGCCCAAGGCCACACAACCAGGTAATTATTAAGTATCTGAGACTGGATTTGAACCCAGGTACTCCTGACTCCAGGGCCAGTGCTTTATCCACTGCGCCACCTAGCCGCTGCCCTCCCCCACATTATTTTTTTTAAGTGTAGGTTACTTTCCAAAGTAGACTTTAACCTTACATCTGTTTTTGTGAACTTTTGTTATCCTAATTCATGGAGTTTATCCTTCTTGGACCCTACCTAACCTTATAAACCTTGGGCCTTGACCTACTCCATTTGCAGAATATCATTCACCTTCTATATCTCTTATAATGAGAGAAAAATAGAAGTACTTGTAAGTCTTTCTACAACTTTCTTTTTTTGACATTTTATTTTTCGAATTACATGTTATGATAGGTTTTCAACATTCATCCACATGCATATGCATATTTTTAAGTTACAGGATCTCCTTCCACCCTCCATTCACCTGGAAAGTCAGGTGAATATTGTACATACACATTTATGTTTAACATGTTTACAGATTAGTCATTTTCAGTATGAGGAATTAAGATTAAGGAGAAAAAAGATCCATGAGATAGAAAAGAAATACATAAGAGAAATTTTAAAGTTGAATGTGTTATGTCCATTCAGATTCTATAGTGTTTTTGTTTTGTTTTGTTTTTCTTCCTTTGGATGTGGATAGCATTGTCCTTTACAATAATCCTCAGTTTTTCCTAGGTCTCTGAACTGCTGAGAGAAGTTTCATCCATCAAGGATGATCAACTCACAATGTTGTTTTTAATGTGCACAATGTGCTCTTGGTTCTGCTCCTTTCTCTCAGCATCAGTTCCTGTAATTCATTCCTTCCTTCTCTAGTCTGACCATTCATGGTCTCTTAGAGAATACTAGAATTCCATAATATTCATATACTACCATTTGTTCAGCCTTTCCCCAATTGATGGGTATCCCCTCAATTTCCAATTCTTTGCCACTACAAAAAAAGAGTTGCTATGAATATTTTGCAGCATGTGGGACCTTTCCCACTTTTTATGATTTCTTCTCAGTGTAGGCTAATATTGGAATTGCTAGGTCAAAGAATATGATCAGTTTTATTGCTCTCTGGCCATAGGTTAACTTTATAGTCTAGCTAAAAAAGAAAAAAAAAAGTTGAGTTATCTTCCCTGGTCTTTTTCTTTGTATGTCAAATAAATTCAAACTTAATTTTTTTTGGGGGGGTGGGAGAAAGAATGTCAAAGGGAGGATATACATGCATACCAGCATCAGAATAGAATGGGGAGAATAACTCCCCCTTCCCCCAAACTAGCCCTCCTCTAAATTTAATGTTGAGAGCATCATTCTTCTGGGCACCATTTTCATAACAATATAAGTCTCCTTGCCACTTAATTCTCCATTATCCCAATATCTAATCATTTTCTCACTTATATCAATGCTTCTTTTATAATACACCTTTCCCAATTCAAACTATTGTACTTCAGGCTCTCATTATTACTTACCTGGACTATTCTTTGTAGAATTTCTATAATAATCTTCCTCAAAGCATAGGTGAGATCATGTTATTGCTCTCTTGCTTAAAAATCTTCAATGGCTCTCTACTGCCAGGGATAAAATATATACTTCTTTTATTGTTTGAGAATTTCAGATGTGTCCCATTCTTTGTGACCCCATTTGGAGTTTTCTTTGCAAAGATCCTAGAGTAGTTTTCCATTTTCTTCTCCAGTTCATTTAACAGATAAGAAAACTGAGACAAACAGGTTTAAGTGACTTGTCCAGGGTCTTACAGCTTGTGTCTGAGACCACATTTGAATTCTTCCTGACTTCTTATCTGACACTGCCCTTTTGTTTGTTTTTATTTTGGCAAGTGACTTGCCCCAGGTCACACAGCTAGGCAATTATTAAATGTCTGAGGCCAGATTTGAACTCTGCTGCCCCCATTGACATTGTTCATTTTTGTTTCTCTGTTATCAGTTCCCCAAGTTTTGAGAAGCAGTGTTATCAATTCTGCTTAAGAATCTTTACTTTCTTTCTAGGCTCCCCTCCTCCAGTTTCTTAGTATTCACTTATCTGTACATAGATTCTCTCCCTTTGCAAACTCCTTGGGGGCAGGTTGTATTGAATTTGTATTATTATTTGTATTCCTAGCTCCTAGACTTACTCCTTTTAGGTAGAAGGCACTTAAATGTTGATTAACTAGCACTGAAATGTTGATTAACTGATTGAAATTCTTTTTTTTAATTTAATTTTTTTTTTTTTAGGTTTTTGCAAGGTAAATGAGCTTAAGTGGCTTGCCCAAGGCCACACAGCTAGGTAATCAGTGTCTGAGGTGGGTTTTGAACTCAGGTACTCCTGACTATTGATTCTCCTAGAAGTCCCTTCCAGCTAGTTTACTATATAGTTTTGTATGGATAGGTATGTTGGAAGATTCTCATTTTATTGTGAAATGTGGAGGAGAGGGGAAGCTTAGGGTGGCACAGCAGTGCTCTATCCACTGCACCACCTAGCAGCCCCATGATTGAAATTCTAATGCTTATTTTCTTTAAAAAAAAAAAATAGGCTTTGTGGTCCCATCTAGGGTGTTAACCCTCATCTACAATATCTTTCTATAGGAAAATGTGTTCTAGATTCCAAGTGAGACCAACTTAGAATTTTTTGAGGATGACCCCATTCATAAGTCAGTTTAACTTGTTAGATGATAAATCCAATTGAATTTCCAGTGATATTCCCATTCTGTGCCTTCCATTTCAATGATGTACTTCAATTTACAATCAAAGTGTTACTTTGGATTTATTTAGTGATAGTGCAATCATGCCAGTAATTTATTTGCCTTGAGACTAGTAAAGTCATGCTATATCAGGCCTTTTTATACTAGTTTTCTGGGTCAGGGTTGCTAGAGAATTATGTTTCTCAGTTAGCAATAACTACTTATTTGTTCTAAATAAATTATTTCTTGTACTCCTCACTTCCATTCTGAAATTTTATAACCATGTTTCAAGACAATAAAATGGCTATTTCCATCACATAAGAATTTACTTCTTGAATTATCCTGGGATCTGATCTTCATTAGCCTTTGGAAAGCTAAGATCATCCATACTTTCTACATTCTAATTGGTTCATTTAAAGTCCTGAATGGAAAGTTCTCCTGGGTGTTTGTCACTGGCTGGGACCAGCATTTACTCTTTGGGAGTTTCCTCCATCAGCATCCTTTGGGATCTTGTTTTTAAATTAATTAGACTAGAATACAAAAATGCTCAAATGGATAAAGACAATTTTTATACTGTTTTGGAAACATTTAAGATGTACTTTTAAAATACCTCCTCTTGATACTGACATACTCAAATATATTTATGATTATAGGGATATGAATATTGCCACCAGATATTCATATTGCAACCCATCCATACCTGCCCGTTTTGTGAGTCTCTTGTCCAGGCCTGGCCAGAAGCTTGTTGTGGAGATAATTCAAAAGTACTTGTATTTCCTGACTTAATGAGAATGCCAACATAGCACATAAATCCATCTGTATCAATTATACTTAAATTATTTGTCATGTGACCAGCCCATCTTGGTGTTTTGCTCATATTTTTTAAATTACTGTCCTTCAAACTACTGCTCCATTGAAATTCCTGACTACAAAAGTTTATTGTTATCAGGTGAACTATGGTTTGCTATTTGAAGTTGAGCAAATAGCTTCTTAAGGTCCAGGGGTTGGTGAAGGGTGAGGAATACAATCTAAAATAACCTATGGGAAGTCTTTGGAGTCACTTGGATGAAGAGGATTAAGTGAAAATTGAAGGTATTTTGATACACATAAGGTGTTTTTTAGAACATATCTCTGAGGTATCTAAACTAACATCTCTGAGGTAACAAATTATTTAACTTTAAAAAATACTCTTCAGGAATGTTTGAGCTAAGTTCTTGTAGGGGAAACCTTGAGAATGAAAGGGAGGAATAATATCTACCAAAATATCAGTTCTCCCAGAAGTCCCTTCCAGCTCCACCTATTTATGATGCTATGAAGCAATTGCTTCTTCCCCAACATTGTCTTAGTTTACTATACAATTTTGTATGTATAGGTATATTGGAAGATTCTCAGTTTATTGTGAAATGTGGAGAAGAGGGACAGTTTAGGGTGGCATAGCAGTTAAGAGCACCAGCCCTGGAGTCAGTCAGGAGGACCTGAGTTCAAATCCCACTTAAGACGCTTAATTACCTAGCTGTGTGACCTTGGGCAAGCCACTTAACCCCATTGCCTTGCTTAAAAAAAAAAGAAAAGAAATGTAGAGAATATTGGAAAGAGAAGTTCTGTTATCAATGGTATCTCAAAATAAAGTTAGAACCAAACATTGATCTGACATTGTATAATTTTGGAAAACTTGTTTTTCTTGTTTTAAGTCTCAGTTCCAGCATACTGTTTCCTTTTCTTCTCTGAGAAAGAGTGCTATTTTTCAACTATTTTGGAACATCTCTTTTGAATCATGTCCCATGATTCAAGTTCTAAAGAACTTAACATTTTACTTGCAGTGTCTATGGGTTGATCCACATACCATAACCTATTTTGCTTTCATCTTTACTACTAACTAATCTATGATCTGACTACTATCAGTTATCTAAGGTGTAAAAATTTTCTGACTATAATTCTTTTCTAAGATCTTTTTCCACATATGAATTAAGCTCAATGTTAGATGCATATCCTTCAGCAAATATTAATTTATCAAATATATTCAATATTTTTATTTTAATCATTAATCTTTAAGAAAATATGATTTTAGGGGAGGCTAGGTGGCGCAGTGGATAAAGCACCGCCCTGGAGTCAGGAGTACCTGGGTTCAAATCCAGTCTCAGACACTTACTAATTACCTAGCTGTGTGGCCTTGGGCAAGCCACTTAACCCCATTTACCTTGCAAAAACCTAAAAAAAACCCATATATATATATATATATATATATATATATATATATATATATATATATATATATATATGATTTGTATTTTTTATATTACATTATTTTTAAATTTATTTTAAATACTAAAACTATTTCCATTTGCTCTAGAAGAGAAAAGTGTTGGTCATGCATGAAACTAGGAGTCTATTGTATATACAGTTTGCTTTTCTTCTTAAAATATGTAATAAACTCAACATGTAATTTCCAAAATCAGCCTGCTTGTGATGTTTCCTAATCTCTTCATGCTTGGATAACCTCTCTTTTTTTTTCCCTCCTTTTTTTGGTTTCCCTGTATCATTATCCACCCCTTTGGGGGGGGAGGAAAACCTTATATAATCTTAGTCAAGCAAAATAAATTCCCATATTGCCTATAGCTGAAAATATGTCATCTTGTGTGCTTCATCATCATTACTCTGGAATGAAAATTGAATATTGCATTAATCCATCTTTCAACGCTTATTTATATTTTACAATTTTTGCTGTTGAATAATTCTCTTGAGTTTCTTCTGTTCACTCTGCATCAGTTGATAAGAGATCTTCCTAGTTTCTTTTAAATTATTCCTTTATTTCTTACAATATAGTAATATTCTATTTTATATATATGTACCATAATTTGTTCAGTTATTCCACATTGATGGACACTCCTTTAATTTCTACTTTTTTGCCAGTTTATTTACTGGGAATGAATCTTTGAACACATTTTAATCAGTTTCTTATGTATCTTGAATATGAAAGCATTATCCAATGACTTAGTAAGAAAATAATTGATCTATATCAATTAGGCAGCTCTTTGACTGTTCTACCTTAGAATTGTAAAACAATTTGAAGAATACCTAAGAGTTTTTTATGGATTCTCATTTTTAGTTTCCAAGATTAACTATAATAGAATATTGTATTCTGCCATATGCAGAAGGTTTCTATTTATTTATTACTATTTTTACTTAAATTTTAGCATAGGTTTTTAATTTAGTATATTTGTATTAAGCTGACCTCCAAGCCAGGAAGCCCTGGATTCCAATCTCATCTCTGACCTCCATTGTGTGATCTGGGGCAAGTCACTTATTCTCTCCAAACATTAAGATTTTGGATTATAAATTTCAGAGAAACAATTAGTTGACCATTAACCAACAAGCTTATTAAATGCTTACTATGAGCCTGCATCAGTTATATATGAGATTTTTTGTAAAATGCTTAGTACAGTACTGGCCTTAAGTATTAAGTACTTAATGATCATGTTTAAGAAAATTGCTACTTAAATAATAAGTACTTATTAAATGATTGTTCTTTACCCTTCCTGAGTGCTGGGCTTGTAAAGAAAAAGCAAAAAAAACCATCCTCTACATTCTATTCTAATGGGGGTGAGGAAACAATATAAATACATAAATCTGGAAGTTAGACGCTTTAGAATGCACATTACCAGCAACTGGGGAGAGCAGGAAATGGTTCCAGGAGTAAGTGGTTCTTGAGTTGGGTATTAAAGGAAATTGGAGATTCTAAAAGTTTTAGATTGTGAGAAAGAACTTTCCAAGTAATAAGTGGAAAGGCACTAAGCAAAAATGGTGGAATAACTAATAGGCCAGTATGCCTGAAATGTGGAGAGGGTAAAGGGAAGTAGAAGAATGAAAAGGTAGGAAGAGGCCAAGAGTGAGATCTAATTGTCAAAGGACTTTATATTTGATCCTGGAAGTAATAGGAAGCCTCTTGAATTTATTGAGTGAGGTGGGAGGTGTAAGATGATCAACCCAGAACTTTAGGAAAATCACCTTGGCAGCTGTGGAAGATAGAGTGAAGTAGAGAAAGAAAGAAAAGAGGCACAGAGGTCATTTAGGAGGTGAGGCTGTTGAACTAATAGTCCAGGCAAAAGAAGATGAGATTCTACACTAGGAAGCTGGGTGGGTAGTATAACTAGAGAAACAATTATATTTTAGAGATGTTATGGAGAATATATGATTTGGCCGCTGATTGGATAAAGGAGTCAAGAATGACAGTGTCACTGAGGTTGCAAATGTGAGTACACAGGTGCTAATGGTGACAGTACATAAGGGAAGTTAAGAAAAGGAGAGTTGGGCTAGTTTGGGATGCTTATGTTTCTCTTATCCTTAGAATAGGACAGCAGGGTCTGATAAGGATGGGTAGAGTTTTTTTGGTTTTTATTTTTTTAATATATCAAAAACTTTGCTTTAATGACACACTAGTCCCAGCAGAAAATAAACACCCACAGCCCTTCTCGCCCTTGTCAGTAAGGTGATGAAGTTGATCAGCTAATTCTTACCTCTCTCCCATGGAAGCCTGCTTCATTCAATGTGTTAAAACCATAGCCACCTAGAGGCCTAGTGATTCTTGCTGCCTTTACACTGTGATTCCTTCCACCTAGCAAATGAATGGGCAGAGAGATTTAAAAATAGTTCAATAACCACCACAAATTGAAATAAAAGATGGCCAGTAACCAAAATTAACTTTTTGTTCCAATTCCTTTTTGCCACAAATAGTCCTTTTGTCTTTAGCAGGAGAGCTCCACTTCAGACCATATTTTCCAGTTTGTTCTGCTTCTCTGGTGGCTGCTATAATGACCACAAGGCTTTAATTCTTATGTTCTAGATACACAGTCCCCCATATACATATACACTCTAGTGGGTTTTTGTTTGTTTTTAAATTTTAAATTTAATTAAATTAATTTTATGATATAGGGAGGATAAGTGGCAAGAAGTTCTACTCTTTTCTAAAGTTGAGCAGTCACATTGGTTCATACAGCCTACAAATTTATCTTTTGGTTGTTCCTCTCCAGACTAAGGAAAATATAAAGAGTTGCATATAATTAGAAGACAAAGGGTTTGTTTTCCTGCCTACCTAAACTGAGACCACCACCCCTTACTAAATCTTAACCTTACAGTCTCATGAATTTAATATTCTTCCCTCTATTCACCCTAGCCCCTAATATAAATTCTTATTCTTTTTTTCCTCTTGAAAATCACAGTTATCTGATGATTAGATGGAAGCAGTGGTTGTTTTCCCATTAATACAATATTTCTTAGTCTTCAAAAAGTTATCAATAATGGGAAAAAAGAAAGACTAAAAAATTGTCTAAATCCTATTCCCTTCCCCCATACACATATGAAAGGAGTTATCTATGGGCCAAAAAAAATATGGAAATACATGTATATATATATATATGTGTATATAGATAGATATATATAGATATATATATAGATGTGGATTATGTAGTACTCTAAGTTAAGGAAATCTGGAAGAGAAGTGAGGTAGAAGGAGAGGTTTGAGGTTATGGGATAAGACTACAGAAGGTCTTGAGAGACTTGAGAAAATGAAAGGTATGAATAAGTGGAGAAATGAGTGTAGAGGGGTTAAGAGGTTGTGATGAGAATGAATAGGTTCAAGAAGGGTAAAACATAGGGATAGATGGAATGAGAAGAGGTTTTGGTCAGATAGAATGTCAGAGTTTTGGGTCAAGAAAGGAGAACAGTTGTAGATAATGATGAATTCTTGGCTATGATCCCTGTATGTGAGGGAAGGGAATCATGAGATTTAGAAAGACTGAAAGAAATGAAAGGTTAGAAGTTTGAGGGGACACCAACAAGGAAGTTGAAGTCTCCAGCTCAAGCTGAAGAAAAGAGGAACATAATGAACCAACCAGGTGTCCAACTCCTGAGTAGAAAACTTAATTGGACAAATTTTAAAAGGAAGTTAGACAACTGTCTTAGAAGGTAGCAATAAAGGTCTCAGAGTGAAAGCAGGAAACAAAAAGTCTTTCAACTCCTCCAGGACCATTGTGTTTAGGAGGATTTGTGTGAAGGTGAAGCAAGTATTAAAGAGGATGACCTGGGATGCACTGTCATCCAAGAGCAATTAGATGGAAGGTGAGAGAGAGTCAGAATGAAGAAAGCTTGTTTACTATGGAATGGGAATTCCAGAGGATATAGGGGAGAGCCCGAACTTTTGGTTAGTAATAATTTGCTTCTAGGTATCCAGTGACTTGAGAATGGGGTGGGGGGTGGTAAGCAAAGTTATAAGCAGACGTAAAATGTTAGTGAGTAGGCTCCTTGTGAACAGTGATCATCTATCCTCTTTTTCTTCCCTTTCAGTGGCTTAGTAAATACTCTTTTTCCCATTCTTTCTATTTCCTACATTTGGATTGATTGTTTGGTCCCAGAATTATATGAAATGGAAACAGGAATCTGGGTCCATGGTATACAACATACTTTATAGAATATTAGGAAACTAGAACTTTGTATCTGTCACTTAATTGTTTGAACAACTTTTTAGTAGCATCTGTCAACAAATATTTTATTAAGAATTTGCTGTATGTTTAACTATTGAATAGATTGTATCTGTATAGATACATCTTGGGTGTTTTGTGACACCCTATATGATTGGGAGTTAAAGTAAAAGCAGATGGAATGGGAACTTGTTATTGAAAATAGCTTTAGTATGAACTGTTTTCATGTAGTAATTTCCAGTTAACTACATTTTAAGAAATTGAATGTTTCTTTAGGAAAGAAGTAAAAGCCTTATTGTAACTAAAGCTATGACCAATAGATTATAATCACTAATGGCAAGAGCAATTATTATTAAATTGCATGTCCCTCTTGTAAATTATTATCAACATAGGTACACAGTCTTAATATATCCTATAATCTTGCCATAGTATCCAAAAAGAGATTCCAAAGCCAAAACCATAATTTTATTTTTATATGTTATGACTCCCCTAAGATCATTTAATACATTAAAACTGTTTATTGGCTTTGAGACCTATTGGGAAGGAAGTAGAACCCTAGAACTTCTTGTGTAGGCCTTGCTGAGAATTATTGTCTCTGTGGATGTCAGTGTCTTTGATTCTTTTTCTTAAATGATGAAATGGACCTGGAAAACCAGCTTTCATCTCATTAGACTGCTTTGGATCTCTTAAAATGATTCTAAAGTAATTTTGAAAGAGCTTATTTTTTTTTCAGGGGCGGCTAGGTGGCACAGTGGATAAAGCACAGAGCGGCCCTGGAGTCAGGAGTACCTGGGTTCAAATCCAGTCTCAAACACTTAATAATTACCTAGCTGTGTGGCCTTGGGCAAGCCACTTAACCCTATTTGCCTTGTAAAAACCTAAAAAGGAAAAAAAAAAGAAAGAACTTAATTTTTTCTCAACCATTTGCAGAACACAAATTTATATGATGAAGAAAAGATTTAAGATGAAGAAATTACAAAAATGCAGTTTCTAAATCCTTTTTTGGATTCTTTGACAGATATTTGTTGAATTTGATGGCTGCAACTGGAAGCAACACTCCTGGGTGAAAGTCCATGCCGAAGAGGTTATTGTGCTGCTGCTAGAAGGCTCCTTAGTCTGGGCTCCTCGAAAGGATCCATTCCTCCTCCAGGGGACCAGGGTCTCAATTGCACAGTGGCCAGCCCTGGTGAGTATAGTGATCAGCAACCCATTTAATTTTCTGCCTTTTGAGTTTGATGTGGAAATTACATTTGTAGTATGTGTCTTGATGGGATAACCACAGCTATACTATATACTTTTGAGAATTAATCTGCTTAATTTAGAAACATGGTCCTTGCTGACAAATAATTTTCTGAAGGAAAAAAACAAACACAAATGTTTTATGTGCTCTGAAAGGTTCTTTATCTTAAAATATTTAGTTACTTTTTAATCTCTGGGGAATTTTGTCATCTTCATTATGCTCTCATAGATATTATCCTTGAAGACTCTTTAAATGATCAAATATTTGCCTTTTTAAGGCATCAACTAAGAGCTAGTCTCAGAGCCAGTAAAATATGGGTTCAAGTACTGCCTCTGGCTCCACTCAGCTCTTTGTCACTGGACAGGGCCTGATTTCAGGGCCTCAGACAGTTCTCTACTCCAGGGAAGTTTGGGAAACTGAGAAGGTACAGACTGCCTTGATAGCCATTTCCTCTCTTGGGAGTTGCCTTTACCAGGTAAATTACAGTCTAATCCCTTTCCCTATCTCTAAGGTAGGATAAACAGAATTTAATTCTAAAGGTAAGTAATTTTTTTCTTACTACATGGCTAAAAACATTAGGTGAAAAGTGGCAACAACCAAAAGAAAATTAAACTGCTTCACAGTTTAAATTTAAATTCATTTTTTAAAAAACTGGATCTTAAATTTTTAGTGTGACCCATTGTCAGTTATAAGTTATATTTTCACTTGAACAATTTTTCACTTATTTTTGTTTGGGGAGTGGCATTAAATGTATTTTTCTTTTTATAACAATTTATTTAAAACATTTTTAACAATGTAGAAATAAAATTGTCTCTGGTTTTTAAGACCCCTTCTGCATTTCTTGTCTGTATATTTTAATGAGTTTTGTTTTTGTTGTATTAGTCATTTTAATTTCCATAGTTGATATGAATATTACATATGTTGATGAAATTTTTCTCAGTATTGCTTCCTTTGCTCTGCATTACTTCTGTTTTTCCATATTTCTCTGCATTCTTCCTGCTCAACATCTCTTTATGAACTAGTAATATTCTATTTCATTTATATACCATAATTTGTTTAGCTACCTCTTTCATTATAATTTTGAATGACATTTATTATCAAGTTATATTTGAAAAGTTATTGTGTGGATATGCTCATACATTTTTAAGGACCTTGAACCATTTCAAGTTTGTCAGATTAAGGAATGATCAATTTTTGGAACTGCTGAGATTTCAGGAATACTATCCAGAGGTCTTAAATTTGAATCTGTTTTCCCTGGGTCTTTACCCAGGTTCAATCCTAACACGATCTGTCATGATGTTAAGTCCCTTAGAGATTATGGAGAACTTCAGAATTTTTGCATTTTGGCCTTAAATTAACTTTTTTGCTTACAGTGCTGAGCCAAATAACAGACAAAGAAAAGGGGATCTTTGAAGAATTTGGTGCTGAGTAGAAATCATTTTGCAAGACTTTGTGCTTTAAATTGTCAATCAAAGAAGTTTATGAACAAATGGAAAGTCTGGGTACTGTCCAGGTAGGAGTTTGGCCATAAATATCCTTTCAAAGACTTATTTTACTTCTTCTCCACTTCACAGACCTTCACTCCATTAGTGGATAAATTGGGTTTGGGGTCTGTGGTTCCAGTGGAATTTCTTCTGGATCGAGATCTCCGATTCTTGTCAGATGCTACTGGATTACGCCTATTCCAGGTACTTGAACTCCTGCTCTAGAGCCTTGTAACTATTTCTGTTATCATTTACTTGACTAATATATATGCAGTCTATCAATCAATAAACATTTCCACAAGCATTTGCTAAGCGTCTACTATAAGCTCTAAGAAGTTACTGTGAAGAAGACTGAAGAAAAACTATAGTACTTCCCTTCATAGGCAGCTAAGTGGTGCAGTGGATAAAGCACCAGTCCCAGAGTCAGTAGTACCTGGGTTCAAATCCGGTCTCAGACATTTAATAATTACCTAGCTATGTGGCCTTGGACAGGCCACTTAACCCCATTTACCTTGCAAAAAAAAACCCTAAAAAATAAAATAAGGGAAACACAAATCAAATATATATATCTATGAAAATTGTATGTATGCCAGTGTGTATATATATGTATGTAAATATACACATATAAATGTCTCTTTGTAGGTATATATATGGATTTATATGTATGTCAGTATGTATATATGTTTATATCTAATATCTATATATCCATGCTTATAGTCATCTGGAGAGAAGTGAGAGAAAAAATAAATAGTACACAACAGAGAACAGAGAAAAAAACACAATAAAACAAAGAAAAGATGACCAATTTTGAACATAATATGTAATGTTTATTATACAGGCTCTCTTGAAATAGAAATTTATAGTTTTATGTTATGAATTCTCTCATGGTTCGCTACACATATGATAGTTTTATTTTGTATTAAAAATAGGATAAAAAGAAGAAATGATGAACAACAAAAATTTAGAGATACTTGGTTTGACATAAGAACTGAGAGAAGCTGAATTAAGTAGACCTAGAATAAAAATATATAAAAAATTTCCACCAAAATGTAAAACTTAAATGCTATATAATTTTAATGAAGAAACCTAGAGAAAAATGAAAAAAATCCCTCCCTTTTCATTAAAAAAATTGGGGCACAATGTATGTGGAATATTGTATGCTCTTAAATACATTTGCAGGGTCATCAGGTTTTGCTAAATTTCTAATAATTGTTGCAAAAGGATTTTGCCTTAATAAATTGTTGCAAATGTCCCACAAATATGTGACTGTGTGGCCTTGGATAGGCCACTTAACCCCATTTACCTTGCAAAAAACCTAAAAAAAAAATGTATGGGGAGGTGGTAGCTAGATGGCATAGTGGATAGAGCACCAGCCCTGGAATCAGGAGGACTTGAGTTCAAATTCAGCCTCAGGCACTTAATAATTACTTAGCTGTGTGACCTTGGGCAAGTCACTTAACCCCCTTGCCTTGTAATAAAAACCAAAAAAAACCCCCAAAAAAAATTAAAAACAAAAGAAGAAGAATGTATGGGGGGAGGCAACTAGATGATGCAGTGAATAGAGCATCTGCACTGGAGTCAGGAGGATCTAAGTTCGAATTAAGCCTCAGATATTTAATAATTACCTAGCTGTATGATCTTGGGCAAGTCACTTAACCCCATTGCCTTGCCAAAAAAAAGGTATGGGAATTTTTCTACTTGCCTTTAAACTTTGTAATTCCTTGAATTATTTTTAAGTATTAAAGAGTACCTTGACCAGCTGCTTGCTTCTCTGTAAAGTAACACTAGCGATCACACCTTTTCCCTTTGTATACTCTTGTGTTCTGAAAATTTAAAACTTCGAAAAATGAATAGAAAACATTGTGACTACAGAAATGATCAACAAGATTTAACATTAGAAATCTATCTGGGGTGGCTAGGTGGCACAGTGGATAAAGCACCAGCCTTGGAGTCAGGAGTACCTGGGTTCAAATCCAGTCTCAGACACTTAATAATTACCTAGCTTTGTGGCCTTAGGCAAGCCACTTAACCCCATTTGCCTTGCAAAAGCCTAAAAAAATAAAAATAAAAAAAGAAATCTATCTAATGGAAAAGATGGTAAGAGAGGGGAAAAGATGGTGGAAGGAAGTAAGGAAAGATTCTAAGTGACTGATAATTATTTTAATTATACTCGAAAACCTAAAGCAGTTGAAAGACTGTTTGCATTTTGAGCTTAGGCAAAAATTGGTAAATTGCCCATCAGAAGCTGCTGAGCAAAGTAGCAACATGTCTCCTAAGTCTGCTATAATTAGGAACTCCTGTCAACTAGACCTCCAGGACAGCAACCTGGCACTCTGCTATATTTCCCCAAGAGGGTTGATGATAAGAAGGTAGAGGAAGGCTGAGGAAGGCCCTTGCTTCCAGTAAGTTCAGGAGCAAGGAAATATTTGCCATGGCATGCAAAGAGTATTCATGTTTTTTAAGATACTTTGCTCCCCCTGAGAGAGGAGGAAGTGAATACTTCCCTACTCTCCAGCGTGTCAAGAAGACAAAGTATTTCTGAAAATAATTTTGAAGAAAAAAATTTTCAAAGAAGCAGAGACATTTCATTATCAGGAGGCTTAAGGAATAATGGATGAATGTGCTATAAAAGGATGGGAAGAAGTACCGTTGAATATCTAAAATATAACTTGTTATGGACTAGGTCGTGGCAGGGCAAGCAGGCATAAAGTTACATCTCTGACTTTTTAAGTACCTACTATATGCCAGGTCCTGTGCCTAAGGACAAAAAGGCAAAAGACAGTCCCTGCCCTCAAGGAGCTCATGATTTAATATTGAGGACAAGCAAATATGTACAAACAAGCTCTATACAGTATACATAGGAAATAATTAAGAAAGGCACAACAGGAAGAGGAGGCAGGAAAGTCATCCTATACAAAATGAAATTTAATGGAACTTAGAGGAAGCCAGGGAAGATAAAAGACAGATATGAGGAGAGAGAACATCCCAGGTATGGAGGAAAGCCAGGGAAAATATCCAGAACCAAAGATGGAGAGTCTTCTTTGTAGAAGAGCCAGGAAACCAATTTGAATTGAAGAGTATTTAAGAAGAAGACTAGAAAAGTAAGAGGGAGAGTTTTGAAGGATTTGGGGGGGTGCAGTAGGTAGCCAGTGAATTTATTGAGTAGAAGGGTGACATGATCAGACTTGAATTTTAGGAAAGTGACAGAATGAAGGATGAATTGGAGTGGAAAGAGACCTGAGACAGGTGAACCCACCAGCAGCCTATTGCAGTAATCAAGGCATGAGGTGATGACAGCCTGCATTAGAGTGGTGGCAATGTCAAAGGAGAAAAGGGGCATATTTGACAGATATTGTGCAAAGGTAGGTAGTTGACAAGCTGTTGCAGCAGATTAGATATGGGGATTGAGAGATAGTGAAGAGTTGAGGATTATCTGCCAGATTATTCACCTGAAGGACTGGGAAGAAGGTGCTACCCTCTATTAGAAAGAAGGAAGATAGGAGATGGGTTACAATTTAGGGGGGAAACTTGAGTATTTTTTAATTAATATTTTATTTGTTTTCCAATTATATTCAATAGTATTTTCTACCTATCATTTTTTGTAAGGTTTTGAATTTTACAATTTTTCCCCCACCCTCCTTTCCTTTCCCCATCCCCCCCACAGAAGGCACTGATTATCTTTACATTGTTTCCATGCTACATATTGATTGAAATTGAATGTGTTGAGAGAGAGAAATCATATCCTCGAGGAGAAAATATAATATTAGAAATAGCTAAATTGGGTAGTGCATAAGACATTCTTTTGTAAAAGAAATTGAAGATGATAGACTTTGGTCTTTGTTTATGATCTCCCAGTTTTAATGTTTTCCTCTCTAAAATACTTTATATTTGCAGACATGTTATTTGCCCCTCAATAATAGAAATTCTGTGAGGGCATAGATAATTTGATTTTTGTCTTTTTATCTCCAGCACCTCCAAAGCCCTACTCAGATGCCTTAGTGTGTTTTGGGTTTTTGTTTTTGTTTTTTTTTTGGCAAGGCAGTGGTGTTGCATGACTTGCCCAAGGTCACACAGCTAGGTAATTATTAAGTGTCTGAGGCTGGATTTGAACTCAGATACTCCTGACTCCAAGGCAAGAGTTCTATCCATTGTGCCACCTAGCTTCCCCTTAATGTGGTTTTAAAACCTCTCAGAATCTTTGTCAGCAGATTGAGTGTAAGGACTGGCAGATTCTAAGTGCTGAAAAGTCTTTTGAGTACAATTTTTGGAACAATTTTGAAAACCAAATTAGCTAAGTATGAAGAAGCACATCACCAACAGACTAGCCAAATAATGATGAGTAGATTTTTTTTCCTGCAATGATAACCCATGAAACAAAGAAAAAAATAGAAAATGACCCTTAATCCTATAAGGGTCTTTCTACTTCTGCAGTGATTGTTGCAGAAAATGCCAGGAACATCACAATTTTTATACCATAACAAAGCTTTAATTTTACTATTCCTATTCTGTGTAAAATATTTGTCCAGTAGCTATCATGTGACCATCGGCAAGAGGTACTAGATTGTATCAACCTTGGCATTCTTAAGATAAACCAGAAGAAAGCCGAAAGTTCAGCTGAAATGGTATACTTAGTACTCACATGTACTTCTTGTACTCACTTCTTTGAAGAAACAAAGTTATTGGTGGGGGATAGATTTTATTATACACTTAAATGTAACAAAAAAAATAGTGATGGGATACTTAGTCAACACATAATATTAGAGTGGAAAGATAGAAAATCACAATCATTCAAGAGGAAGGAATGAAAGAGCCCAAGGATTTGAATGTCACAAAGTATTCATACCTTAATATCATGAATATTTTTATTGGAAGGAAAAGATGTTAGGTACTGAACATGTACAGTACCAAAAGAAAAGGAAATAGATTATATTTTAATAAACAAGAAGTTAAATATTATTGTGTGGGAATTATCCCTGAATTAACTTTCTAGAAACCTTTGACCCATACCGTCATTAAGAATTAGGTTTTTTAATTTTTTTTGTTTGGTTTTTTATTTAATATTTATTCTCATTTTGTACAAATAATGGGGGTTTTTTACATTAATAAAATATTCTTGTTTAAGAGTAAATGAAATACCCCTCCCCCCATAAATATAGACTTGCTTGAGCGATAAAATAAAGGGGAGAGAAAAAATTTAAAATTAAAAAAAATAATAGTAATAATTGTAGGTATGGCCAGGTGGTGCAAAGGACGGAGGACCAGCCCTGGAGCCACGAACACCCGAGCCCACATCCGGCTCTGTACGCCCAACAATCACCCAGCCATGTGACATGCAAGCCACCCAAACCCCACTGCCCTGCAAAAACCAAAAAAAAAAAGGAAGAAAAAAGACCCAAAATAAAATAAAATAGTAATAATAGTAGGGGTGGCTGGGTGACAGACAGAGCATTGACCCTTGAGCCAGGAGCACCTGGGTCCAAATCCAGCCTCAGACACCCAACGATCACCCTGCTATGTGGCCCCCAGGCAGGCCACCCAGCCCAATTTGCCCTGCACCCCCCAAAAAAATAATAATAATAAAAAATGTGCTTGAGTCTTTGTTCCAACACCAACAACTCTGTTACGGGTGGATCACATTCTTTATGATAAGTCCATGGCAAAAGTTAATTCCATATTTTTCCACCATTGCCATTGCTGATCACAACTCCCTCCTTTCTTATTTCTCCACTACCATGTACTATATTTTCTCTCTCCTTTCACTCTGACTCTGCTGTAGGGTATCAGTGGTGCAGCAGACAGATCCCCGGCTCTGGGGCCAAGAGGCCCTGAGCCCCTATACCACCCCTTAGGCCCAGCATCCACCTGGCCCTATGGTCCAGGACAGGCCATCCAATCCCAGTCCCTTGCAAGAAGTAAAAAAGAAAATGTGTTATATCTGACCACTCTCCCCCCATGGTCCATCCTCTCCTCCATCACTCACATTCCCCCCCTCCCCCTATCCCCCACCTCCTTCTTACTCCAGATGTCTATACCCCATTGAGTATATATGCTGTTTCCTCTCCTAGCCACCTCTGATGAGAGCAAAGATTCCCTCATTCCCCCTTGCCTTCCCCCCTTCCATATCATTGTAATAGCTCATTGGAATAAAGAAAAATCTTATTATATGAAATATCTTGGCCTATTCCCCCTCTCCTTTTTCTTTCTCCCATTACATTTCCCTTTTTTTCCATTGACTCCATTTTTACACCATGTTTTATCTTCAAATTCCACTTTCTCCTGTGCTTCAACTATAAAAGGTCCCTCTACCTGCTCTATATATGAGAAGGTTCATATGAGTATCATCAGTGTCATTTTTCTATTCAGGAATACATGCAGTTCATCATCATTAAGTCCCTCATATTTTCCCCCTCTCCTCCAATCTCTATTCCTCACTTGAGTCCTGTATCTGAAGATCAAACCTTCTGTTCAGCTCTGGCCATTCCAACAGGAACATTTTAAATTCCCCTGGTTCATTGAAAGTCCATCTTTTTCCCTGGAAGAGGACATTCGGCCTTGCTGGGTAGTTGATTCTCGGTTGCATTCTAAGCTCTTTTGCCTTCCGGTATATTATATTCCAAGCCCTACAAGCTTCCAGTGTAGCTGCTGCTAAGTCCTGTGTGATCCTGACTGCAGCTCCACGATATTTGAACTGTGTCCTTCTGGCTGCTTGTAATATTTTCTCTTTGACTTGGGAGTTCTGGAACTTAGCTCTAATATTCCTAGGGGTTGGTTTTTTGGGATCTCTTTCTCAGTGGCGGGGGGGAGGGAATCGGTGGATTCTCTCCATTTCTATTTTGCCCTCTGCTTCTAGAATATCAGGGCAATTTTCCTGTAGTAATTCTTTGAAAATGATGTCAAGGCTCTTTTCCTGATCATAACTTTCAGGTATTCCAATAATTTTTAAATTATCTTTCCTAAGTCTGTTTTCCATATCAGTTGTTTTTTCAATGAGATATTTCACAGTTTCTTCTAATTTTTCATTTTTTTTGGTTTTGAAGTATTGAGTCCTGATTTCTAGTAAATTCATCAAATCTCCCTGAATTCTATTCTTTGTCTGAAGGATTTGTTCTCCTCAGGGAGTTTTCTTATCTCTTTTTCCATCTGGCCAAGTTTGCTTTTTAAGGCATTCTTCTCCTCCATAACTTTTTGAACTGTTTTATCCATTTGACCTAAGCTGGTTTTTAGCATGCTATTTTCTTCAGCATTTTTTTTGGATTTCCTCGATGAAGCTGCTGACTTCATTTATATGTTTTTCCTGTATTTCTCTCTTTTCTTTTCCCAGTTTTTCTTCCAACTCCTTCATTTTATTTTCAAAGTCTTTTTTGAGCTCTGTTATAGCCTGAGCCCAATTTCTGTTTTTCTTGGAGTCTTTAGATGCAGGAGCTTGTGCTTCCTCATCTTCAGACTGAGTATTTTGATCCTTCTTGGGCTCACAGGCAAAATATTTCTCAATGGTCTTGCTCTTGTTTCTCTGCTTGCTCATTTTCCCAGCTGGAGCCTGGTTTGGGGGTGCTTCCTGAGCTTGTGGGGCACTCCCACAAGGGTCTCAGTATGTGAGGCTCTGTCTTCACTCCTGGTCTGTGAATGACCATATGCCCCCCACCCCCTGCTATGGGGCTGAGGTGGGGGGCCCTACTGTTCTATGGGGGGGGGGGTCGTAGACTGAGATCAGGATCTGAATGTGGTCAGAGCCCCAGAGTCCTGTTCCTGGGGCAGAGGAGAGAGCTCTGCAGTCTCTCTTCACTCCCCTCCCTCAGCTCAATGGGCTCATGCCCTGGGGGCTCCTGCTTACCTGCTCTGCCTGCTTCTGTTTCCAGATCTGGGCTGCAGAATGACCATGGCTGCTAGCTGTGTGCCCTGAGGGCTGGGCTCCACAGTGCTCTGGCAGAGGTCCCCCGCTGTTCCCCCACTTTGTGGCCGGTGCTCCCCGGGGTGCAGCTCAGGAGACTCCCAGTGCCCTGGAGCTACCTCCGGGAGGCTGAAGTTCTTTTGCTCTGGGGGGCCACCCCTCTGGCGGGCCGCCCTTCCCACCCCAGGGAGCAGAGCCTTTCTGCTCTTTTCCAGGTTACCTTGAGTAGGAGAACTGCCTTTTTGGGTCCCTCTGTGGCTTCTGTCTCTCAAAAGTTTAGAGTCCTTAGTTTAGTTTATGAGTTTTATCAGAGAGCACCTAAGACATGATCCTTTCTTGTCACCATCTTGGCTCCGCCCCGAGAATTAGTTTTTGGGGACGGCAAGGTGAAGCAGTGGATGAAGCATCTGCCCTGGAGTCAGGAGTACCTGAGTTCAAATCCAGCCTCAGACACTCAATAATTACCCAGCTGTGTGGCCTTGGGCAAGCCACATAACCCCATTGCCTAGGCAAAAGCCTAAAAAAAAGAGTTTTTAAAAGAAAAACAATATGGGGGGGGGGGTTGTACCAAAGAAACAACTTTAATACTAATCTCTTTAAGCAAGTAATTGACTGTTAAAATTGAAAATGAACAGTATATAATATATCAATCCTTGTTATAATAATTTTATATGGCAGTTTAACAAATACAAATTAATTGCCACAACAAAGAAAACAAAAAAGCCAGAAAGTACCTTAGTCAACATCAGATTTACTTTCCTAATAGAGATAGAGATGACTGCCAAAGGCTGTAACACCAGGTTAGAGAAGAAACTCATGTATAAAATGTTCTGAAGAAGACTGATGGATTATTATGAGCATATCATCTAGTATTATAAAGAATGAATTGGCAAACAAAATTAGCTTAAAGACATTCAACAAAGCAAAATCATTCCAGAGGCAATTAAAAATAAAAATGGAAAGATAGCAAAACAAGGGGGAAATATTTGTAAAAGTCATATTAAATACTCCCACCTGATCACAGAACTAGATTTGGACCCTACCATTACAATTCCAGATGTCTAAGAGGGGAGGTATATAAATAGCACACAGAGAGCAGTTAGGCAAAAGCAGCTTGATTGGATTAAGTATAAAAAGAGAATACATCCATGCTGGAGGAGACGTAATTGTGGAAGGTGTTGATGGATCATTGGATAAATACCTGAAGGAAAGAATATATCAAAAGCATGGGGGGGGGTCTCATTAAAATTGAAAATTTAATTAATATTGATCAAGAGAATATTATTACTATCAGCCTATTGTCTCTTTATTCAGAGTCATATGAGAATCCCATACACTGGACATTTTTGAAGAGGATGTTAGTGAAGAACAGTCAGGTGTTCACAAGCACTATTCGGCAATAGATTGCATCTTTACTATTTCACAGTTAACTGAAAGATGTAGAATGAGATCTCACTTTGCTTATTTGATTATTAAAAAGCATTTGATGGAGTAGAGTAGAATATTAATAGACCCTCTTTCAACAAAGTGTCTCCAATCTATATGTTGAAATCATTCAAATAATTTGAAAGAAATAAAAACAAAAATGATATGCAGTTCAGTGACCCCCTTATCATAAATATCAGAGAAGGCATAAATGAGCGAAATATATGTGTGGTGGAGATTCAGCAGTGTCCAAATTGAAATTTCTTATAGATGGATTATATTATAATTATTATGATATTAAATAGATCATCTTATCTGCAAATGACATCTGCATCAAAACATTTCAGAATATCCTAGAAAATATAATTACAGGAGTTTGGACCTGACTGCACAAGAAAGACTTAAATGCATTTAAGATGTCTTTTGCCCAGATAACACCTGTATCTACATAAACAAGTTGAGTCCAGAGTTAAAACAAGAAGAAGAATGTAAACTGGATTAACTTCTGAAAATTGCAAAGCTTTTTAATGACCCCAAGCTTCCACAACAGCAAAGGTCTTTCTTTTTCATACCAGTTTTAAAGATGGGAGTATGGACAGTCGAGAGGTACTTGTTGGTGGTTTGCAGGTTGTGACTTGATCAGTGAGGAACTTAGAACAGGAATGAAAGGTGCCATCAGGGAATTTTATAGTACGAAGAAAGGTTGGTCCCAAGTTGAGAGGAATGGATGACGTGTGGACAATCAGAGTGCTCTACTGTTCCTTGGAGATCTTGTCAAAAAAGCAAGGAGAGCCTCCCGGGTCTCCCTGTGGCTAACACATGAAAAGCTATGGAGAAGAATTGTTCAGGATGGTCAGATATGGATAGGTTGTGATTTCTATACTTAAGAAGAAATAACCAAATCAGTCCATTTGAATATTCCCCAGCACCTGGTAGGTACATAGTAAATACTTAATAAATGAATGTTGAATTGTTGGATAAATGAATTCTGCAATCCTACAAACTTGGATTTACAGATGCCAACAAGAACAAGATGATTGGGAATGATCAGAGAAAAAGACAAAAGTAATTGATAATTCCCTGCTTAGGGATATTGAGCCAACTTTTGTTGATCTGACATGAACAATTGAAAGATTGCCTGTCTTCTGGGGTGCAGTATTAGAGACCTGAGAAAAAAAACTTCAAAGAGATTTGTCAGCACTATAGACTCCTGCCCATTCCTAGTGAATTGTTTAGAGACAAATGAAAGCAACATAATGAAGTAGTAAGAGATATAGACTTAAAGCAAGATGAGCTGTCTACCTGTCTTCAAAATCCTCCAGAATGCCTCTGTGACCCTGGTGAGGGGCAGCTTCTCCTTATCTGTAAGGTTGGACCACATAATCTAGAATGTTCTTGTTCTTAAATCATTATGAACTCTTAGGAAATTCAAGGCTTTAGGAGACTCAGTTAATGTTATGTCACTGCTATCATTTGAAATTTGGGAAATGAATAGGTAAAAAATCATAAAATGTAATTTGGATTCTGAACCACAGCTTAAAATAGAAGAATAATGGACTAGGAATGTGGGATACTCAACCAGGACTGGCAAAAATATATTTGTCTAGAAACTTGCAATCTTTTGAAGAGGGCTTTAAACTGAGAGTGGAAGAAAAAGAGAAAGGCAACTGCCTACATATCTCAAAGAATAGAAGCTACATCTTAGAAAAGAAGGCATTTGGCCTATATTCCTTATTAATAAAATCTGAAATTAATGTGTCTTGTTTGCATTAGAGGCAGGCAAATGTTCTAGTGTTCAAAAAAGAAAAAAAATGGGGAGTCCTTGATTTTCAGTTCCTGGCAAAATTCTAAGGCACTGTCTTTGTTCTAAAAGTATAGTTTGTAAGCTTTTGGAATCAGGGGCCATGAAGGCTAAAAGTCAATATTTTGTCTCTTTTTTAGTCAAGACCATTAGTGTGTAATAATTGGTAGACATTAGTCTGTCTAGATTTCAGCAAGGTATTTGACTCAGTCTCATATTCTTGAGGACAAGTTGAATAGTTGCATCATTTCTCTGCTCAGAAAATTCTGGTGGTTCATTGCCTTTATGATCAAATGTAGATTCCTCTATTTTTGTATCCCCAGTTCCTAGCATATAATTGGTACTTTATAATGGTTGCTTGACTAGGTTTGTATAGTTAGGTACATTCTGAATAGGTTAAATGAAGTAGCCCCTCAAAGTAGTGAATTGTCTGTGATGTCAGCTTGGAAGAAAATTTCTGGTTGAGTATTTGGCTGTGGGTTTAGCATCATCAATGACTTGTAAAAAGGCACATCTGAGATTCTTATCAGATTGTAAATTTCTCCAAGCCTAGGCTGATGAGCTTATGGGAAAAGAATCAAAACAAATGTTGACAGGCTAGGATGAAGGGCCAAATGTTAGAAGATAAAAGTTCAAGGGGGGGGGGGGGCTAGTTGGCATAGTGGATAAAGCACCGGCCCTGGAGTCAGGAGTACTACCTGGGTTCAAATCCCGACTCAGACACTTAATAATTACCTAGCTGTGTGGCCTTGGGTAAGCCACTTAGCCCCATTTGCCTTTCAAAAACCTTAAAAAAAAAAAAGATTTTTCAAGGCCATGGGGTTAAGTGGCTTGCCCAAGGCCACACAGCTAGGTAATTATTGAGTGTCTGAGGTCGAATTTGAACCCAGGTACTCTTGACTCCAGGGCTGGTGCTGTATCCACTGCGCCACCTAGCTGCCCCCGCAAGGGTATTTTCAAGCTAAAAAGATAATGTGAACAAGAGAAACCATGCAATATATACAGATCATTTGAAAGAGCTGAATTTTAGCTAACTTGAAAAGGAGAAGATTATAATGGGCAGGTGTATTGGCCATCTTCAAGTGTTTGAAGAGCTGTCATAAGAAAAAGAGATCAAATTTATTCACATGATCCCAGAGGGCATATTTTTACTTTATATTATCAGAAACAACTTTGTCCAGAAGTGAAATGGAAGCCTGAGTAGTGAATTCCCCCCTCCCTGGAGGGCTTCCTTGGGAAGCTAAATGATTTATTGGGGTTGACACTGAAAAGATTCTGTTCAGATGACACAGACTAGATGATGTCCTTTCCAGCTATTGAAATTCTGTAATTTATGATTTTGTAACTTTGAGCCACAACTATTATGGTTACTTCAGAGGTAAGGGTATCCCTGATTCATGCCACACCTCCCACTTAATAAAGTTTCAGAGGATCCAGGCCTGCTACAATGGCAGGGCCATCCAGAAGTGAGGAGACTGTTCAAATATGAATTTTTTTTTTTTGCAGGGCAGTGGGGTTAAGTGGCTTGCCCAAGGCCACACAGCTAGGTAATTATTAAGTGTCTGAGGCCAGATTTGAACTCAGGTACTCCTGACTCCAGGGCCGGTGCTCTATCCACTGTGCCACCTAGCCATCCCAAATATGAATTTCATTGTAGATAAAACCTAAGCATAGTAGATGGTTGGGATTATAATCTGGTTAATGCTGTATTTATTTTAGGTTTTTTTGGATCAAACTTTCTGAAAGTTAGAGATGAGATTTCTATAGAGCTTCTCTACTTATTCTAAAACTCTGTCATGGTGATACTATAAAAAAAGAACTAAGTCTAGTATAAAAAGGACCTCTGTTTAACTACCACTAGTGTTGTTTACTGCCAACTGGACAAATCACTTAATTTTCCTGGGCCTCAGTTTCTTCATCTACAAAATGAGGACATCATACTAGATCAGAGTTCTTAAGCTGAGACCCACTTAGCTACTATGGATAATTTTCAGAGGATCCATGACTTTGGATGGGAAAGAAAAGATTTTATCTTTATTTTAATGTGATTGGATTCTTCTGTAATACTAATCCTATGTATTTTCAAAACATTCTCTTGATAAGGGGACTGTGGACTTCACCAGATGGCCAAGGGCTTTAGGACACAAAAAATGTTAAGAACCTCATGGCCAGGTTATCCTTGAGAACCCTTTCAGCACTAGTCCTAGGAGCTTAAATCTAGACTACTTAGGAGGCTATTTCTTTTCTGTTCTTACCAACTAGATGCTATTGCTCGTAACTCCAACATTTTGTATCTTTTTATTTTTTTGGCAGATGGGAACAGAGAGCCAGAATCAGATTCTTTTAGAACATGCTGCATTGAGAGATACAGTTAATGCTTTGATCAGTGACCAAAAGCTCCAGGAGATATTCAGTAGAGGTAAGAACTGTGCCTTAGCTACTTAGAGCAAGCCTTTGACCAGTGTTGAGGATGGTGAAATTAGGCGCCATGTTCTTTAGTAGTCATTTCTCAAAAGTAAAGTTGTGCAATGTGAAGTTATATAAAGTTTTCTTGCATATATTATTTCAGAAGAGATTAAAAAGCCCAGTTCCCTTCTCCCAGTACTGTGGCATATTCAGATTTCCACAAATGATCCTAGTTGAATTGGCTGTTGCTTTGCTTATTTTCCCCTCTTCCGCACTTTCTTTTCCCCACTGAGTCTTGCAAATATTTAGATTCAGTAGCATAGGGTCCCCAAACAGGGTTGTGACTCTGCCCCTAAAGGAAGTGTAAGCAGGTTCAGGAAGAAAATTGACCTCCTGATAAGGTGAAGGAAGGGGGGAAAGAGGAGAGAAAAGAGTTAAGGGATATCAGAGACTATTGTAGCTTGGGAGGGGGTTTGGTCATCAAGAAAACCAGCTGAATAAGTAGAACCACTATTACCTGTGGATAGAATAGCACATGCACTTTCTCACTCAACTAGGAAGAAAGATGTTAAATTTGATCAAATAGTTATTAGTATAGAAGCTATTGAGAATGTGATATATATCATTCTTAAGCACAATGGTTTATTCAATTTATTAATGTTACTTTTTTAAACCCTCTCTCCCCATTTTATATATATATATATATATATATATAAACAATTTTTAAAATAATTTTTCTTATCCCATAATCAGGGAAAGTAAACCCAAAGTTTAGGAGGGTCTTTAGGGAGAAGTTCCCAGTAAATGACAGAATTGTGGGAGATTTGAGGAGAAGCAATGTAAAGGAACTGAACAAAACCATCAGCTTTTTACTTTTGGTATGTCCATATCTATTAGATGGTTGAATATGAGGATCTAGCTTTCCTAATTTATTCACTTCTACATGAAAACTGAAAGCACAAATATTAACTGACAATGCAAATATTAGTGCTGTACACTATACGTATATCTGCTTTGAATGTCCTGGTAAAATGGAGCTCATGTTGGATCTTTTCAAGATTGATACTGACTGATTTCACCTCTAGGTCCTTATAGTGTAAAAGGCCAAAGGGTTAAAGTATATCAGCCAGAAGGTGAAGAAGGTTGGGTCTGTGGTGTTGTAAGCCGTCAAGACTCCATCACTCGTCTTATGGAGGTGTCTTTATCGGAGGTGAGAACCTTGGGACCTTGAGTTTACATTTTCTTATATAAAATACTATTATATTTCAAATTCATAACAGTTTTAATAAGCAATTGCCATTTCTTTTTTACTTTTCCATGCAAGAGTTTGTTTTCCTTTAGAATTGGGAATGGATGTGAAACAGGAAAAAATAAAATACTTGTTAACTAAAAAAAGCAAGAGGTGGGGGGAATGGTAAGGAATAGTAAGCAAATATGGATTTCTGAGGTTTTTAAATGTACTTTGCCCATAAAACTCAGGAAATGGTTTCTGGTAAGCTAAATGAATCAAGAAACCTAATCTAGTCAGTGGATAGAGCAGTGGCCCTGGAGTCAGGAGGACCTGAGTTCAAATCTGACCTCAGACACTTAATAATTACCTAGCTGTGTGGCCTTGGGCAAGCCACTTAACCCCACTGCCTTACAACAACAACAAAAAAGAGGCTGCTAGGTGGTGCAGTGGATAGAGCACTGGCCCTGGAGTCAGGAGTACCTGAGTTCAAATCCAGTCTTACATACTTTAGTAATTACTTAGCTGTGTGGCCTTGGTCAAGCCACTTAACCCCATTGCCTTGCAAAAAATAAAAAAATTAAAAATAATAAACAACAACAAAAACCCTAAAAAAAATAAAAATAGAAACCTAATCTAGACTCAGTAATCAAATGGTTTATTATCGAGATTTCTTAAAAAATAAATGCATTTACAATAGTATCTCTGAAAATTAAAGGTAATCATATTTTACTTTTTCGAGTACATTTAATACAAGTATCAAAGGTTGTATATGATTGGGTTTCAGAAGCATTTCTACTCTTCTGGTCTCAGTAATAAAATGAAGAAAAGTTTGAAAGTATAGAAGTAGAAACTGTAATTTCTAAGAAAAAACATGAATGTTGAATTAATTAGTATGTGTCATGTATTTCTCTTGGCTGATATATTTAAATATTTTCTTTAATTCTCATATTTCTTGCCATTTTGCTCCAATCTCTCTCATCAACTGAAAATTATCAGAGTGGTGAGATCAAATCAGTGGATCCCAGACTAATACATGTGATGTTGATGGACAACTCTACTCAGAATGAGGTACAGTAGTGCCCTGAGTCTTTCAAAGTAAGGTCTCGGCTTCATTATTTAATCCATATTTATTACACATACTAAAGGAAATTGAATATTAATTATATGTACTTTTTCCCCATCCCTACTACCTACCCTCTTACTCCCACATACTTATAAGCATACATTCACACATATACATTCTCTTTCCCATGGTACCATAAACAGTAATTCCATATTTTGGTTTGGTTAAGGTAAAGGTGAATAAGAGGGGATGTTTTATTTTATTTATTATCTCATAGTGAACATTTTCAATCATAATTCTATTACCAGTCACTCTCAGATTCAAAACCAAAAAGCCAAACTCTTGACTTCTTAGATATTATAAGTAGACTCTTATATTTGAAAGATGTGCTAGATAGAATTACCATATTAAGATACCAATTAAAATAAATTAAAGAGAAATTACATCCTTTGCATTATATCATACTTGAGCTCCAAAGGGTATGTAAAATTTTATGATGACACTTTGTTTCCTTGTTCAGCACTCACTGAATTACTCAGAATAGTTGTAGTACAGTTTGTATATTATAGATCAGGAAAACTCCTTCAAGTTAAACCAACCTATCAGTGTCTTTTCAGTTTCATTTCCACAACTCTTTATTTTTGTTCTTTCTAGTATCAAAGACAACTCTTCTTTGTCTTTTGGGTCTGCTATCAGGGCTGGGTCAAAAGAACAAGGAGTGTTCACTACTGGAATTATTATCCTGTAGAATGAAACTTCTGATAGTGATATCTTTCACTGTACTGATAAGATAAGAATAATGAAGATGTTAAAGTACTGAATGTATGGAACTAGCAGTAACAGATTACCAATATTTTATTAGTTAAATAACACAAGAATGAAAATAAGGAGCTAATTCTAAGACTAGTATTTAAAATGAATTCAAGTAAAATGAGATATCTTAAATGTAAGAAAAGACTTAAGGTTAATTATTGTCATTGTTAACATGTTACTGTGGCCAACATTCACAATTAAAGAAATGCTTGTGGCTTGCCTATTGCAATATTTCATCTAGCAGGACACCTCATTGTGCTCTCCAGACAATCCTGAGAAGAATGGCTGATTCAAAATAGGATACCCAGGCCAAGAAAATCACAAGTTGTAGACAGTCAACAAAGACTGCCAAAGATTTTCTGTTGGTTGAAATGAATCACAGAAAACTAACTAAATCTCTAGGCACCCCTTAAAGAAGATGTTATTCAGAGTTATTGATGGTCCCTTCTAGCCTTCTGCCACAGTGATCTTTTTACATTTAGCCTCACTAGTAATTATTTAATTTAAATTTAATGGGCTCTGATATTGTTACTATGTAAATGTAATAATAGATCTACCTGTGAAAACTGGGATGGTTTAGACTTCTTTTCTCCCTTCAATCCTATTCTCTTGTGAAATAGTAATTTGGGAGATTGTTAGTAGAGTTCTAAAGATATTTGACCAATATAAGTAATAATAAAAACATAGATTTGAAATTTTAGAAACTACTAAGGTATGAAGCCCATCGTATTTTTTGACAAGGAGTGATATAGTTAGTTAGATTTATGATAGCATGGGTTTTCTTACTTTCTTATTGTGTTCTTACTTCTTAAACATATTAGTGACTTGTCTAGTGAAAGTTTTTTCCTTTAAGTACCCATAAATCCCTTATTCTGAGAAGATTGGATGTCTCATTTTATGCCACAACATTCTAATATGTGAAAGCCTATATATTTTGAAGCTTTGTGCACCTCCCATATGACCTGGGCCATACAGATATTGTAGAATGGCCACAGTGAGCCATTATTAGAGTAATGTCTGTTATATGGAGTCCCTCTGAAGTGACAGGGGCATTTGTAAAGGGGAAAGGTATTCCAGAAGTAGAATAGAGGAAGTTCATAATAGATTAAAATAGTTAACTAAAAGAAAATATATGTAAAAAGCTGAAATTAGCACTTAAAACATCTTTGCCCCTTGTTTTTGTTTTAATTGTTCCTTCTGGAAGCAAAAGCAAAATGGTTTATGATTTTAACAAGAAAGAAGTTCCTTTTTATAGTAATAGTCTTCTAATTTCGCATTTATAGGGAGGCACATTAAAAGCAGTAAAGCCTTCCAAAGGAAAGAAGAAAAGAGAGAGCATAGAGGGAAAAGATGGACGAAGGAGGAAAAGTGCTTCAGACTCTGGGTGTGACCCTGCAACAAAGAAATTAAAAGGAGAGAAGAGTGAAGTTGACAGTAATGGGAGCGATGGAAGTGAGGCAAGTCGAGGGCCCTGGAAAGGGAGTGCCAGTGGAGAGCCAGGGCTGGATCAAAGGGCCAAACAGCTGCCTCCATTTGTTCCCCAGATCAATCGAAACATTCGATTTGCCACATACACCAAAGAGAACGGCAGGACTCTGGTAGTTCAGGATGATCCTCTTGGAGTGGACATACCTGTACCTTTCACTCCATATTCTTCAGCCACGGGTCAATCACCTTTGATCACAGAGGTGAGTGGACCTGGAAACAAGGAGGCTGGAAAATCACTGGATCAAGGTGCTCAGAGTCTGGCAGTTTCAACAGCCGTGGTCACCACCACCAGCTCAACACCAACCACAGTGAGGATCTCTGATACTGGCCTTTCAGCAATGACCCTGCAGGAAAAACAGAAAGTCAGCTGGTCCCAGACTCAGGGAGAGGTAAGTGACTGAAACTTCAGTTTTTTTTTTTCAATTTCTTTTTTTTAATGTTATTTTTTAAATTCTCATTTTGTACAAATGTTTTTTTTTACATTAATAAAATATTCTTGTTTAAGAGTAAACAAAATACCCCCCCCATGAATATAGACTTGCTTGGGCAATAAAGTAAAGGGGAGAGAAAAAAAATTAAAATTAAAAAAAATAATAGTAATAATTGTAGGTATGGCCAGGTGGCACAATGGACGAAGCACCAGCCCTGGAGCCACGAACACCCGAGCCCACATCCAGCCCCATAGACCCAACAATCACCCAGCCGTGTGACATGCAAGCCACCCAATCCCCACTGCCCTGCAAAAACCAAAAAGAAGGAAAAAAAAGACCCAAAATAAAATAAAATAGTAATCATAGTAGGGGTGGCTGGGTGGCAGACAGAGCATTGGCCCTTGAGCCAGGAGCACCCAGGTCCAAATCCGGCTTCAGACACCCAAAGATCACCCTGCTGTGTGGCCCCAGGCAGGCCACCCAGCCCCATTTGCCCTGCACCCTCCCCCAAATAATAATAATAATAATAATAAAAAATGTGCTTCAGTCTTTGTTCCAACACCAACAACTCTGTCATGGGTGGATCGCATTCTTTATGGTAAGTCCATCGCAAAAGTTGCTTCCATATTTTTCCAACGTTGCCATTGCTGATCGCAACTCCCTCCTTTCTTGTTTCTCCACATGGTATCTTCTTGTCACCATCTTGGCTCCCTGATCTGGTTCTTTAGAGCTGAAACTTCAGTTTTACAATAGCTTTGCAACACTATTCATTTTTTTAGATATCTGTGGTTCATACATTAAAAGCCATCTCAATTACCCAAGAAAAATATAATTTCTAAGATAATGTTAAATTATACTCTGTAGACAGGGTCTTTAATGCTTCATGAAATGTCATGCTTCTATTTTGATAAATTTATCAGGTCTCGATAGGTGCCTCAACAATTGAGCTTACTGAAAACTGATTATGCAATTCAGTTTAATGAGAGGATGATATGTTTCTGGTGGAGAATCTTCTTAAATTCATGTTATCCATTTGGTTCACATAGCAGTTGGCAGTTTTCACTAAGCCTATAAAAGGCAAGGTTAATGAATTAAAATATTTGTAGTAGTAAACACTGTAATTAAGGGTTTGTGTAGGCTACCATTACTATCCTCATTTTTCAGTTCATAATTTTCTACTAAATTTTTCCTAAAGGGTGAGATTTTTCCATGATTGGGTTCAGAAAAAAATTCTTTCTAAGTTTTTCACATTTCAGGTAATTTCCTTAGAAAAATTAATAGGGTTAGTCATGATAAATAGCCACCTCACATATTCTTAAACTACCTTTTTTTGTTGTTTTTAGGTTTTTGCAAGGCAAATGTGGTTAAGTGGCTTGCCCAAGGCCACACAACTAAGTAAATTAAATTAAGTGTCTGAGGCCGAATTTGAACTCAGGTGCTTCTGACTCCAGGGCCAGTGCTCTATCCACTGCACCACCTAGCTGCCCCCTGTTGATATTGCAGTTGGTTGCTTAAATATCAATTCAGTTTTATCTAGATACAATAAGTAGATTTCCCAAATAAAGTTTTTTAAAACATTGATGTATTTCTATGTATACCACTACAAAATGTATGTTATTTCTTTTTAAAAAAAAAATTGGCTACTAGCTCATAACTTACAACAAAAAACTTGAAGGTGTCCACTGTTTCCCTAAAGCACAGTGTCTAATAGGTAAAGTTGTGATCCATAAGGATTTTGTATCCTTAAAGATTATAAGATGAAGTTGAAACATAATAGGTATCATGATAGGTATCTTAACTTATATTTATCAAGTTTATGATAAAAAAGATAAACTTTTAAAAATAATAAATACAAGAGCACCTAGGTGGCACAGTGAATAGAGCACTGGCCCTGGAGTCAGGAGGACTTGAGTTCAAATTCTGCCTCAGACACTTACTACCTATTTAGCTGTGTGTCCTTGGGCAAGTTACTTAAAACCTCATTGCCTTACAAAAACCAAACTAATAATAATAATAATTACATTTCTTTCTTATTTAATATTTATTTGTCCTCATTTTGTACAAATGTTTTATACATTAATAAAATATTGTTTAAGAGTAAACAAAATATACCCCCTCCCCCAAAAAAATATAGACTCGCTTGAGCGATAAAGCAAGGGGAGAGAAAAAAATAAAATTAAAAAAATAATAGTAATAATTGTAGGTATGGCCAGGTGGCGCATTGGACAGAGTACCAACCCTGGAGCCAGGAGCACCTGAGCCCATATCCAGCCCTGTACACCCAACAATCATCCAGCCGTGTGATATACAAGCCACCCCAACTCCATTGCCCTGCAAAAACCAAAAAAAAGGGGGGGGGAGGACCCAAAATAAAATAATAATAGTAGGGGCAGGCTGGCGTGGACAGAGCACTGACCCTTGAGCCAGGAGCACCTGGGTCCAAATTCGGCCTCAGACAACCGATGATCACCCTGCTATGCAGCCCCAGGCAGGCCACCCAGGCCCATTTGCCCTGTACCCCCCCAAAAAAAATAATAATAATAAATGTGCTTCAGTCTGTGTTGCAACACCACCAACTCTGTCACGGGTGGATCACATTCCTTATGATAAGTCCATCACAAAAGTTACTTCCATATTTTTCCCACCATTGCCATTGCTGATCACAACACCCTCCTTTCGTATTTCTCCACTACCATGTACTATATTTTCTCTCCCCTTTCACTCTGACTCTGCTGTAGGGTAGCTGAGTGGCACAGCAGACAGATCCCTGGTCCTGGGGCCGAGAGACCCCGAGCCCCCTACCACCCCTTAGGCCCAGCATCCACCTGGCCCTATGGTCCTGGACAGGCCATCCAATCCCAGCCCCTTGCAAGAAGTAAAAAAGAAAATGTGTTATATCTGACCACTCTCCCCCCATGGTCCATCCTCTCCTCCATCACTCACATCCCCCCCTTCCCCCTGTCTCCCCCCCTTCTTACTCCAGATGCCTATACCCCATTGAGTATATATGCAGTTTCCTCTCCTAGCCACCTCTGATGAGAGCGAATATTCCCTCATTCCCCCTTGCCTCCCACCTTCCATATCATTGCAATAGCTCATTATAATAAAGAAAAAACTTATTATATGAGATATCTTGGCCTATTCCCCCTCTCCTTTCTATTTCTCCCATTACATTTCCCTTTTTTTCTATTGACTCCATTTTTACACCATATTTTATCTTCAAATTCAGCTTTCTCCTGTGCTTCAACTATAAAAGCTCCTTCTATGTGCACTATTAACTGAGAAGGTTCATATGAGTATTAGTGTCATTTTTCTATACAGGAATACATGCAGTTTATCATCAAGTCCCTCATATTTCCCCGCTCTCCTCCAATCTCCATGCTTCACCTGAGTCCTGTATCTGAAGATCAAACCTTCTGTTCAGCTCTGGCCATTCCAACAGGAACATTTGAAATTCCCCTGGTTCATTGAAAGTCCATCTTTTTCCCTGGAAGAGGACATTCAACTTTGCTGGGTAGTTGATTCTCGGTTGCATTCTAAGGTCTTTTGCCATCCAGTATATTATATTCCAAGCCCTATGAGTTTTTTTTTTCCTTATGAGCTTTTAATGTAGTTGCTGCTAAGTCCTGTGTGATCCTGACTGCAGCTCCACCATATTTGAACTGTGTCCTTCATCAATCTCCCTGAATTCTATTCTTTGTCTGAAGGATTTGTTCTCAGAGAGTTTTCTTATCTCTTTTTCCATCTGGCCAATTTTGCTTTTAAAAGCATTCTCCTCCATAACTTTTCGAACTGTTTTATCCATTTGACCTAAGCTGGTTTTTCGCATTGCTATTTTTCTTCAGCATTTTTTGGGGTTTCCTTGACTGGGCTGCTAACTTCATTTTCATGTTTTTCCTGCATCTCTCTCATTTCTTTTCCCAGTCTTTCTTCTATCTCCCTCATTTGATTTTCAAAGTCTTTTTTGAGCTCTGTCATAGCCTGAGCCCAATTTCTGTTTTTCTTGGAGTCTTTAGATGCGGGAGCTTGTGCTTCCTCATCTTCAGACTGAGTGTTTTGGTCCTTCTTGGGCTCACAGGCAAAATATTTCTCAGTGGTGTTTCTTTTTTTTCTGCTTGCTCATTTTCCCAGCCTTAGCCTGTTTTGGGGTGCTTCCTGAGCTTTTGGGACATTCCCACAAGGATTTCAGTGTGTGAGGCTCTGTCCTCCCTCCTGGTCTATGAATGACCATTAGCGCCCCCCTCTGCCAAGGGGCTGAGGTGGAGGGGGCCTAGACTAGGATCAGGATCTGAATGTGTTCAGAGCCCCAGAGTCCTGTTCCCGGGACAAAGGTCAGAGCTCTGCAGTCCCTCTCTACTCCCCTCCCTAGGCTTAGCACATGCCCTGGAGGCTCCTGCTTACAGGCTTCTGCTTCCTGTTCCTGGATCTGGGCTGCCTTGCTACCTGTGTGCCCTGAGGGCTGGGCTTCATGTGCTCCCTTTCCCCCCCAAGTTGTGGCTGGTGCTCCCCGGGGCATAGGTCAGGAAACTCCCCCAGCTCTCCCAGCCTCCTGGGGCTGCCCCCAGGAGTGTGAAGTTCTTTAGCTCTGGCGGCAGCCCCTCCAACCCTGGAAGCAGGGCCTTTCTGCTCTTTTCCAGGTTACCTTGAGTAGGAGAACTGCCTCACTGGGTCCCTCTGTGGGTTCTATCTTTCGAAAATTTAGTTAGAGTCCTTAGTTTATAAGTTTTATGAGAGAGTACCTAAAAGATGATCCTCTCTTGTTGCCATCTTGGCTCCACCCCCCTAATAACTACATTTCACTCAGCTATTAAGATGAAAGCTTGCCTCTTCCCTGAAATCTTTTGGAATCAGGGGAAAAGTAATGTTGGTTGTAGTAGAAAAGGAAAAGGGGACTTAAAATGAAGATTCTTTTACTCTGATCATTCTTCTTTCTGAAGGGAAGGCGTTCTATTCTCAGTTATGAGCTAGCTGAAGTTCTATTGGAAATCCCAGGTGTGAAGATTTTATATTGTTAAATCCAACATGTCCCAATCATTTTGTACTTTTGACTCATTTAAAAATAGATTCTACTTAAGTTGATGTGTGGGTCTAAATAGGCTTAAAGCAAAAATAGACCAAGCTTTATATATTAAGAGAAAAGAACTACAAAAGCTGCAGCTCTACAAAATTCTTTAGAAGCTGAATAGGTAAAAATATACATTAGAAAACATTTTCTAATCAGGCTGTTGAAATTTCTGGGACTATTTCTGTCACTTTGCTGATAATTCAGCCTGGGTCTCCCCTGGGAATATAATTTAAAATAAAGGGAATTATGCCTCCTTTATAATGCCAGATTCCAAAATGGGGACATCTGGCCATTGAGAAACTTCATAACCTAAATATCAAGTCCACTTGTAATTTTTCATCATTTATCCTATGAGAAGAATCATAATTTAATTACTTAAAGGAAAAATAGAAATAATCTCTTTTTTCCATTTTGATTAAAAAGCACAACTTTAGTGTTTGAAACTTGTGATATTCATACTTTTTTCTTTTAGTATTGTAGGTGTCTTAGCCAAACCTAGCTAGAAAACTAACAAGGAGTTTTCAATATCCAAGTTAGGGTTAGCTTCTCCTCTATAACACTGTTAGTATAGGGAATTCAAATCAGTGTCTACAGGCAAACAGAAAGAGAGAAAAGAAAAAATTAAATGACAACATTGGGAAGTAATTTTTCTTTTTTATCTTTAAAATAGCCCATAATAGCCAGCATGATCCTAATAGAATATACAAATTACCCATAAACGGTCTAAAAATATCTGATGAGACCTCTGATTTATACTATAAATGGTCCTCAAAAAAATCCTAATATTCTTATCCTTAATTTTTCCCTGTTCTGAGCTATTAAGCAAGGAAAATCCTGATTGACCTCAAAAATAATGTTAATATTAATGGCTAATAATCAGCAAATGATGATTAATCCATATTAAAAAAGAAAAGCAGCGTAGATCTGGGGTTAGAAAAACTTGAGTAGTCTTAAGATAATGTGTGATCATGGGCAGGTCACTTAATGTATCTGTAAAATGAGGATATTGGAATAGATGACCTCTATGGGTCCCTTCCAACTTTAAAACAAAGCCTTTGACCCCCTGTCAGATTGATCAAAAGAGATAATATTTGTAAAAAGCACTTAGCCTGGCCCATAGTGAACACTATATAAATGTTTATTCCTGGCATATTGTGGACACTAAATAAATTTTTATTCCTTCTTCTCCCCCCCCCCCCCCCCCCCCCCCCCCCCCCCCCCGGTTAGGAATGAAATAGGGTAGATTTCTCAGGTATAGGTTAGACTAAATGGACTTTTAGCCTTCTTTTAACTCTTTGAGCCTGATTTCACAAAAAAATTGGAGCATTTACACCTCCTGTCAATGGTACACCCCCCCCCAAAAAAAGTCTTTTTTGGGGGGTTTTTTTGTATAAGGCAATGGGGTTAAGTGGCTTGCCAAGGCCATACAGCTAGGTAATTATTAAGTGTCTGGGGTCAGATTTGAACTCAGGTACTCCTGACTCCAGGGCTGGAGTCCACTGCACCACCTATCCGCCCCCTCCCCCTTAAAAGTCTTAAGACTTCATTATGATTGGTTTGGTATTGACAAATATGAGATTGGAGTATTACCAAATTGTCTCTGAGAGTTTCTAATTAGTAAAATGATGGTACTTTTTTCTGGTATAGAATTTCTTTGCAGAACTAAGTTCATCTCCCAACAAGATGGCTTGGCTATTGCCTACTCTCTTAAAACAATTGCACTGGGTTAATATTGCATGGATTATTAGATATGTTTCAAATTAATAGCTGAATAATCACGTGGGAGTAGTAAGAAATAAGACTTAAGGAACTAATAGAATTACTCACTTTTGAATACTGTACGGGGATCACAAAAGTCAGCACAGTCTTAAGCTTTATGTTTTTCGGTTTGTGGTGGCCATCTGGATCAACTGGAGAGAAGGACTACAGAATGAATTGTTCTTTTTGTCTGTCTCTGATTAACTTCATTAAATAAATTATTCATTTGCTTTTTTACAAAATAAATTTATTTTTTCTTATCTGTATTTCTCAATTTCTCTATCTCCCCCCAGAGAGTTATGATTTATAATAAAAAAAAGAGGGGGAAAATAGTTCAGGATAACTGATCAACGCAACCAGAAGTTTGTTGTTATTTACAGTGTTTTATACCAGTGGACCCTAACTACTGCAAAGAAGCTGAGTGGGGTGAATACCTTCTCATATTTCTCATACTTCTTCTTTAGGAATAAGTTTATGTCATTATAATTTCATACCTTTCATTTTATTGTCTTATTCTTTGCATTTGGGATGTGTATTATTTTTCCTGTCACTGCTTTTCCTGCTTTGTGTCAGTTCATCTCAGATTTCCTAATGCTTCTCTGTATTCAACATTTTTGGTCAATCTATAATCTTGTATTAAGTACTTATTATGTACAAACATTATGCTAAGCTCTGTGGAGCTTACTTTCTGTTAGGGGCATATAAATAGGTACATACATGATATTTTTATCTTTGTTTTCAATAAATAATATCTTCTTTTTTCCAATTACATGTAAAGATAATTTTCAGCATTCATTTTTGTAAGATTTTGAGTTCCAAATTTTTATCCCCCCCCCTTCTTTCCTCACCCATCCCCAAGACAGCAAACAATCTGGATAGAGCTTAAAATGTACAGTCATGTTAAACATATTTCCACCTTGGTCATGTTGTGAATGAAGAATCAGAACAAAAGAGGGGAGAAAGAAAAAACAAAGTGAAATTCAGAATCCATAGATACTTTCTCTGGATGTAGATTTACCACTTGATATATTTCTTAAAAGCATAATAGCATTCCATTATATTTAAGTATCACAACTTGTTTAACCATTCCCCAGTTGTTGAGCATTACTTTGTTTCCAGTTTTTTATGGTAAGAAGTGTTAACTATAAATATTTTGCTGTACATAGATCCTCTTTATTATTGAACATCTTTAGGTGTATGCCTAGTAATGGAATAAATTATCTACATGTTAGTCACTTTATTTGAATAATTCCAAATTATTTTCCAGAATGGTTGGACCTTACCAAATAATCATTAGTGTGTCTGTTTTTCTATCTCTCCTTTATTCCATCTTGTCTCATCTTTGGCAATTGGCTAACATATATACACTTTTATTGGTGTTTCATGTGACCCAGATATTATGGCAACACTTCCACAGAATTGTGGTAGTGGAGAGTAAAGAGAGTTTTAGTGGAAAATATAGAGAGTGTTTGAGTCATGGGATTCAGTGATGAAAAATATGAATGGTATTATCTCCCAGGCCTAAGAAAGAATCTGTAAGATTTGAGTGAGTTATAAAAAAAGATACTAAATAATTGTTCTCCTGTTTCAGAATTCCAGAAACTCCCTCTTGGCTTCTTCTGGATTTGGAGCATCTCTCTCAAGTTCATCCCAATCCTTGGCTTTTGGAAGTGTTAGAGCCCAGTCCAATGGGGTCTTGGCTACAGAGAGCAAGCCTTTAGGGTTTTCTTTTGCCTCCAATTCTGCTGCAGAAACCCAGAAAGATTCTGATCTCTCAAAGAACTTGTTTTTTCAGTGCATGTCACAGACTTTGCCCTCAAGTAACTACTTCACAGCTATTTCAGAGAGTTTGTCTGATGAGTCCTCTGGTCGGGACTCATTCAAACAGAGCCTAGAGAGTCTAAGTTCTGGGCTTTGTAAAGGCAAACCTCCCCTGACAGCAGATCCAAAGGCTGGTAGTTCCCTGGACCGGAAGATGCCCACAGAGTCCATGCCTACCCTCACTCCAGCCTTCCCAAGGAGCCTCTTGAATACCCGAGCCCCAGAGAATCATGAAAATCTATTTTTGCAGCCCCCTAAGTTGTCCCGTGAAGAGCCATCCAATCCTTTTCTGGCATTTGCAGAGAAAGCTGATCTCAGTCCTTTCAGCAGTTTTACATCTCAGACAGCAGGTGGCTCCACTTCTGCTACCACTGGAGCACTCAAAGCAGCTTCTGGCTGGCCAGAGTCTCATGCCTCTGCAGATTCAGCATCCTTAGCAAAGAAGAAATCTCTCTTCATCACAACTGATTCTTCCAAGCTAGCCTCCAGTGCACCCAGCTCAGCTGTGCCTCCCAGTGTCCCAAACCTCTCTGCCATGGGAAATGGCCGCTCTAATTCACCCACCAGCAGTCTTTCACAACCTATTGAGATGCCCACTCTCTCTTCCAGCCCAACGGAGGAAAAGCCATCAGTTGGGCCTGGGCAACAGGACAATCCCCTTCTGAAAACCTTTACTAATGTCTTTGGCAGGCACCCAACTGGCTTTCTCTCCTCAGCAGACTTTTTACAGGAGAACAAAGCTCCTTTTGAAGCTGTAAAAAGGTTCTCACTGGATGAGCGGAGCATGACATCCAAACAGGACTCAGATTCCAGCACCAATAGTGACCTGTCAGACCTGAGTGACTCTGAGGAGCAGCTGCAAGCCAAGGCTGGGTTGAAGGGAATCCCAGAGCACCTAATGGGAAAGCTGGGCCCCAATGGAGAGCGAAATGCTGAACTGTTACTGGGAAAAGGAAGAGGGAAGCAGGCCCCTAAAGGCCGACCTCGAACAGCGCCTCTGAAAGGTGATGGTGCTGGGCCAAGCTGAGCTACCAGGGTATACACAGGATTGATTTTCTGTGCCCTGGCACATTCCTTTGGTTATAAGAATCCTTGATTTAGAGCTTTATGCCCTGGTAGCCCAGAGAATCTGAGGGGAATGGTCTGTAATCTAGGGCATTCCTTTGTCTCTGGACAAGATCTCATCTAAATTATAATAGTTAAAATGGTTGTCTCTTTTATACTTTTGCTTCAGTTTGAACCCCTCTTCCTTTATTTCTTTAGGAAAGGTGGAGACCAGCTGGTTACTATTCTCCATGTGAAAGGGATATTGGCTGTACATAACACTTTGTATGTTATGCTGGGGCAGTTAATAACAGTGGTTTGTAGCTTATTATAGTGGTATGCACAACAAAGTTATTGACTCGGGTCCAAGTACTTTTTTTTTTTGTTAGGTTTTTGCAAGGCAAACGGGGTTAAGTAGCTTGCCCAAGGCTGCACAGCTAGGTAATTATGAAGTGTCTGAGACCAGATTTGAACCCAGGTACTCCTGACTCCAGGGCTGGTGATTTATCCACTACGCCACCTAGCCGCCCCTAGGTCCAAGTACTTTCATATCATTTTGATTTGGGTAAAAGGCAAGGTCTAATAGTAGGTAGAGTTGCCAGCTTTCCAGTCAGTCCTTTGTAAAGAGATATGCAAAGATACTAAAAGATTTAAATTTTAAACTTAAATTGTCTTTGCTTCCTTGGTCAAACTATTAGGACCCTTGACCTTGGAAGGAAAATTTTTTTAGAGATGTAGTTTTGATCAAGAATGATTTTTTTTAATGCTGAAAAGTAAAGAATTATAGGTCATCTAGGAAAAATACATGTTATTATTGGGGAAAAATATTGAAGTTCATGGGGTTTAAGATATTGATAATGTGAATTGATTGGAGTCACTCAGTACAAACTCTTGCTTAGGTCCCTAAGATAAGTGGCAAGTGGAAGCAGTTTATTGGAGTCCCTTGTCTCTTGAATCTGTCCCATCTTTGGGATGGAACAGCCATTATAGTATGAAACTAGCCAGCACAACTCCTTTCCCAAGCTCTCTATTGTCTTAAGTTTCTAGCTGCTGTGTCTCTTCTCTCCTCTGCTTTTAAGTGAGCAAACTGGAGAGGAAGAAGATAGGTAAGTTACACTTTTTAATAAGTAGAAAGTCAGCAGTAAGCCATGTAAGAGGGACTATGAGAATGGTAGCTGTCTTGGGCAAAGAGGAAATTGAGTGATGTTCTTTGAAGATGGCATAATTGCTAGTCAAATCCTAGATTTTGTTTCAGGCTGTTTTGACCAGTATTTTTGTTGTTTTTTTGTTTGTTTGTTTTCCTTCTCTTTCTCCCACCACAGTTGGCCAATCTGTGCTAAAAGACATGAGCAAGGTGAGAAAACTCAAACAGTCAGGAGAGCCTTTCCTCCAAGATGGATCCTGCATTAACGTAGCCCCTCACCTGCATAAGTGCCGAGAGTGCCGCCTGGAGCGTTACCGAAAGTTTAAGGAGCAAGAACAAGATGATTCCACTGTAGCCTGTCGATTCTTTCACTTTCGGAGGTGCCAAGAATCATCCATTTCATCTGGATTTTTTTCTCCCACCATGTCTCTTGTTCCTCTCTTTCCCCACCACCTTCCACTTATTATTTTCATATCCTGAGATTGTAAACACAATCTTTCCTGCTTCTACTGTACCTACTCTAAAGTTTACAGAGTATTCTTTCATTTGATCATATGAACCATAGAAATTCCAAGTAGCACTATTTTATAGATAAGGAAATTCAGGCTTAAAAAAAAAGAGGGTACTTGATCAAGACATAGAGTATAAGTATTGCCAAAACCTTATGTCGAGATTGTTCACCATTCTTCCCACTACATTGTATTACCCAACAAAGAAATCAGTTGCCTCCCCCCTAGTATTTAGTATAGCAGCAGAATCTGGGTTTGATCTTAGATCTCAGTTTTTGTAAAATCTCTAAAAAGTTTTCATTGAAAATCAATCAAATTGAAAATTGTAGGAAAATGGATCTACCAAGATTCTGTACTCGTTCCTGCTTGGATGTGCCCCTTCACAAATTTGTCTTTTGGGAGTTGTAGACCCCTTTGACAATTTGGAGGAGCTTGTGGCCTTCTCTACAGGATCGATAAGGGGGGGGGGTATTCATAATTTAAAGAAGTGCTAAATTTCAGTTAGATAGACATTAGTGAAAATGAAGGTTTAATTTATTTTTCTTGTCCAAGTTCACATTCCACCCCAAGGGATTCATGGACAAGTTTAAGAATACCTGCACCAAGAGGATAAACTCCAGAACTCCAGTCTATGCTAATGGAATGTAGTATCTCACCTGGGAGTTTGCTATGGCAATGAAATCATGGGTCCAGCCCCATCCCATTAAGTTTCGTTTACAAAGTACTGAAAGTTCTAAGAGCTTAAAATTAAAAGAGTCTCTTGACACTGAAGTATTCTGAATTTTTAACACAAGCTTATTGAAATGAGATATATTGCATGTCTTTTTCACTTTAATTCATTTGATGGCACTGCATCATATAATAACTTAGTTGTTGAATTATTACAAGTTACCTTTGGAGGATTGAAGTTCTAAAGTTTGTGAACTTTAGCTGTCAGTTTTCCAGCTCAGTTTAGTTTCTGCATTGGAACTAGAAAGTTAAGGAAAATGAGTCGATCCACATTCCTGGTCTGCTGCTTTGCTTTCTTTTTTTTAAAAAAATTATTTTAAAGCAGTGGGTTTAAGTGACTTGCCCAAGGTCACACAGTTGTTAAGCGTCTGAGATAAGACTTGAACTCAGGTCCTCCTCACTCCAAGGTTAGTGCTTTATCCACTGCACCATTTAGCTGCCCCATTTCTTTCAATCTCTAAAGTAACTTAACTTGTGTTTGTGTTATGAAAGGAAAGCTTTAGGCTAAATTCAATACATGTAAATAAGCCACTGAACCACAGAGAATTGTCACTGGACCTTGGAAAGATCCCATGCCAGTACCAAATAATGGCCATTCCACTCAGCAAACAGAAATGAAGAAACTACTTTTTCCTCCATTTTCTCATTTCAGTATTTCCTTCATTATGAAGAAAACGGATTGAAGCACTGAGGGAACATTTATTTTAAATAAAAGATCTGGTAGAGCTTCTTGCAATCATTTATAAAAAGCTTAAGACTTAAAAATTGTTCCCAGCCTTTCTTATTTTTAAAGGTAATTCATGCCAGAGTGGGGAACATTAGGAGCCTGAAGGATAGGAATCATGCTTTTAAGTGAGAATTTTTACTTGCCCTCAGCCTTATTTCTTTAAGCTTAAACTGATTTCAGACCCTAGAATTACATACTTGAGCTGATTTATGTGACTCGCATTCTTTTGACCAGCTTTTGTTCCTTCACAGGCTTATTTTCACTCGGAAAGGCATCCTCCGTGTAGAAGGGTTTTTGAGTCCACAGCAGAGTGACCCAGAAGCCATGAACCTGTGGATTCCCTCTTCCTCCCTTGCAGAGGGAATAGATCTGGAGACCTCAAAATACATACTGGCCAATGTCGGGGACCAGTTTTGCCAGCTTGTTATGTCAGAAAAGGAGGCCATGATGATGGTAGAGCCACATCGTAAGTCTTGCCTTTTTGTAGTTCTTCTTGTTGGAGAAACTGTTGTTTGTTTTACTTAAATGGAGTTATATTTCCTTCCCTTCTTTGAAGGAGAAAAATCACTACTAAAATTTCCCACATTGTTGAGAAGATTTTCACTTATAGAAATCTGCCTGAGGAGCTAAATTAAATTCAGAAATTTTATTTTAAGGCCTCTGGAGATTGGATGCTGATGAACTAATTTTACTCTCCACATTTTGTTTTATGTAAACAAGAGGATAGTCCTCTTTTTGTTTTTTCTTATCTAAAGTGCTCCTAGGTACCAAGGCAACTTGTAATTCTTCCATTCTGAGGGGGACTTGGGAGTTGATTATGTGGTCATGCATACAAGATGCCACATCTTATTTTCTTTTTTATTTTAACATTTTATTTGTTTTCAAATTATATACAATAGTAATATGTATGGGACGGCTAGGTGGCACAGTGGATAGGGCACTGGCCTTGGAGTCAGAAGTACCTGAGTTCAAATCTGGTCTCAGACACTTAATAATTACCTAGCCATATGGCCTTGGGCAAGCCACTTAACCCCATTGCCTTGAAAAATAAAAAAAAAAAAGTAATATATATCTATTATTTTTTGCAAGGCTCTGAATTCTTCAATTTTTTCCCCACCTTCCCTTCCCTACCCCCCCACAGAAGGCTGTCTGATAGTGTCTATAGTGTTTCCATACCATACAATGATGTAAATTGAATGTGTTATAAGAGTAAGCATCCCCCCCCTTCCGAGGATGAGAAACCTCAAGAATAGAGAGAGAGAGAGAAAATTGTACTTCAGTCTGTGTTCAGAGTTCAATGTCTCTGTCTCTGGGGTGAGTTGCTTTCTTTATCATAAGTCCACCAGAGAAGTTGCTTCAATATTTTTCCCCACAGTTGCTATTACTAGCTCTACCTCCACTCTATTTCTCCCCGATCTCATTTATTCTATTCTCTCTCTCTCCTTTCATCCTGGTCCTGTCCAAAAGTATGTTGAATCTGAGTACCCTCTCCCTCGATCTTCCCTCTCTTCTATCACCTATTCCCCCCTTCCCTCCCCCCATTCCCCCTTATCCCATCCTTTTCTTATTTTTCTCTAGGATAAGATGGATTTCCTCACCCTATTAAGTGTGTATGTTATTTCCTCTCTGAGCCATTTCTGATGATAATGAAGGCTTACTCATTCCCCCTTGCCTACCCCATTTCCACTCCATTGAAAAAGCTTTTTCTTGACTCTTATGTGAAATTTCTTAGCTTCTTCGTCTCCTTTTCCTTCATCCCAGTAGTTTCCTTTATCACCCATTGACTCCATCTTTTTACTATATTATACCATTTTATATTCCTTCCTGTGTCCTGTCTATATGTGCTCCTTCTAACAGCTCTTATAAATGAGTTATCATTATCTTCTTCCTGTGCAGGAATACAAACAGTTCAATATCATTAAGTTCCTCATAGTAAGTCCTTCTCTTCCACCCTTGCTATGTTTCACCAGATTCCTGTGCTTGGAGATCAAACTTTCTATTCAACTCTGGTTGTTTCAATAGGAAAGTTTGAAAGTCCATCTTTTCCCCTGAAAGAGGATGTTCAGTTTTGCTGTGTAGTTGATTCTCAGTTGTAAACCAAGATTTTTGCCTTCCAGAATATCATATTCCAATCCCTAAGAGCCGTTAATGTAGATTCTACCAGATCCTGTGTAATCCTGAATATGGAGCCTTGATAGTTGAATTGTTTGTTTCTGGCAGCTTTTAGAATTTTCTCTTTGATTTGGGAGTTTTGGAATTTGGCTATAATATTCCTGGAAGGTTTTTCTTTTGGGATCTCTTTCAAGAGGTGACTGGTGAATTCTCTCATTTCTGTAATAAAGTCTAGGCTTTTCTCCTGGTCGTGGCTTTCAGCTAGCCCAATAATTTTTAAATTATTTCTTCTGGATCTGTTTTCGAGGTCAGTTGTTTTTCCAATGTGATATTTCACATTTTCTTCTAATTTTTGGCTTTTTTGGAAGAGTTTTATTTCTTCCTGATTTCTTGCAAAAAGTCATCAGCTTCCTTTAGTTCCATCTGCATTTGAAGGAATTATTTTCTTCAGAGAGCTTTTTTATCTCCTTTTCCAGCTGGCCAATTCTGCTTTTTAAGGCATTCTTCTCATTGCCTTTTGTTTGGCTTTTTCCATTAGGCCTAAACTGTTTTTTTGTTTTGGGTTTTTTTGGGGGGGGGGGGTTTCCAGGTTTTTGCAAGGCAAATGGGGTTAAGTGGCTTGCCCAAGTCCACATAATTATTAAGTGTCTGAGCCTGGATTGGAACCCAGGTATTCCTGATTCTAAGGCTGGTGCTTTATCCTAAACTTGTTTTTAACATATTATTTTCTTCAGTATTTTTTTGTATATCTTCCACCAAGCTTTTGATTTGGTTTTAGTGATTTTTCTGCATCACTCTCTTTTCTCCCAGTTTTTCCTCCATCTCCCATAATTGCTTTTCAAAGTCTTTTTTGAGCTCATCCATAGCCTGAGCCCATTTTCTATTTTGTCATTACCTTAGTATGTATTTTGATCTTCCCTGGGACTAAAGTAATCCTCTGTGGTCACATTCTTTTTTTTCCTGTACTTTATTCATTTCCTCAGCCCGAGACTAATTTACAACACTTCCAAGGTTTGGTTTTTTTTGGGGGGGATACTCCGCTGGGACCTTTCTTACTCCAAGGTCTTTTGCTCTCACCTGTGCTTTGATATGTAGACACACACACACACACACACACACACACATATACACTTCCTTCTGCCCTGGGGCTATAAGGAGAGATTCAGCTTGGTTATTTAGTATGGAAGCCCAAACTGCTATATCTAAGTGTAGGCAAACAGCAGAGTTCTACCCCAGAGGGAGCAGAGAAATCTCTGCAGACTTTCCTTACTGTCTCTGGGGGTGCAGGCTGCTTTCTCCATATTCTCGCTGCAGTTTCTGCTACTGGTGCTCCTCACTCCACACTCATTCTGGTGGAGCACAGTTCTCCCCGCCCCTTCAAGCTATTGGTGTTGATCTCTGGACTGGGCTGCACTGCAGCCACAGCTTTTTTCTAACCCCCCGGTCGTGGTGAAACACACCTTTCCCATGGAACTTTTAAGTTATCTTGGACTGGGAAAATGTATCACTCAGTCTTTCTGTGGGTTCTGCCCCCTCTAAATTTTGGCTAGAGTCATCATTTTTTTTGTTTTTTTGGAGTTTGGGGGCAAGGAGTTCCCAGGAAATGCTGCCTTCACACCACCATCTTGGGTCCACACCCACATTAAAATTTGCTTTGGAACAACATTATGACCCTTCTTTGCCCCATTGAAGGAAGGCTTCTTGATTTTTGGTCCTCAAGAGATGAAGTATCTTCATTTCCCTTGGGGTTTTTTTTAGGGTTTTTTTTTTTTTGCAAGGCTACCCCATTTCCCTTTCTTAATGTTATCTCAGTACGATCATAAGCATTCAAAACATACTCTATTGCAATTACTTATATAATCCATTTAGAAACATTTTTGTTTTTTATTGGGGTTATTTTGCAAGGGAAGGGGGGGGAATTAAGTGACTTGCCCAAGGTCACACAGCTATGTAATTATTGAGTATCTGAGGCCAGATTTGAAATCAAGTCCTCCTGACTCCAGGGCCTGTGCTCTATCTATAGTGCCACTTAGCTGCCCCTTTTAGAAACATTTTTAAAAAACTTATAGTCTCCTTTTTTCAGTCTCTTAAGTCATTAATTTTATGGATTTGGTAAGTTTTTAACCTGAAAAGACTAGATAGATAGGTCTGAAGAGTTACTACTGTTTATTTGTTTAGCAATTATAAATCATTTTCCTCTTGATCTACTCCAGAAAAAGTGGCATGGAAACGAGCAGTACGTGGTGTCAGGGAAATGTGTGATGTATGTGAAACAACCCTCTTCAACATCCATTGGGTTTGTCGCAAATGTGGATTTGGAGTCTGTCTGGACTGTTATCGACTTAGAAAGAGTCGTCCACGAAGTGGTAAGTGACTTTTTCCCAGTCTTGTTCAAAAGATAACACAGGGTGGGGGCAGCTAGGTGGCTCAGTAGATACAGCACCAGCCTTGGAGTCAGGAGTACCTGAGTTCAAATCTGGCCTCAGATACTTAATAATTACCTAGCTGTGTAGCCTTGGGCAAGCCACTTAACCCCCATTGCCTTGAAAATAAAAAAGATAACAGAGAGAAATTCTGTTAAGGATGAAGTGAGTTGAGGTTTTAGGACTAGGGAGTGGGGAGACATTAAGACTTAAATGTTCCTCAGGCATTGGCTAAACTCACCAGCTTATTCATATCACTGAATCATATCCCTTAAAAACAATTCATGCTAACCCTCTTGTTTTATAGATGAGGAAAACATAGCAGAGAGTGAAGAGGCAGCTTATCTGAGGTCATAGTGCTGGTATATTGCAGTAAGAGTGATACTTGTTTCCATTCACTCCATAGCCAGCATTCATTTTTTTTGTGTTTTTTTTTTTAAGGTTTTTGCTAGACAGTGGGGTTAAGTGGCTTGCCAAAGGCCACACAGCTAGGTAATTATTAAGTGTCTGAGACCAGATATAGCCAGCATTCTTTCCAGAATAATTCTTTGCCAGTTTTCACTTATTAGAAAAATTTTTGCCAAAGCAAGAAAGTGTATCCTTGATCTGTTTTTCATTCTTTGTTGCCCCAGCCAATGGCAAGAAAGTCTTCCAATTGCTTCCTTGGTTTCTTCAGTATTACCTGGTTGCACAGGCATGGAGAAACTCTGAAAATCTGAAGGGATAATCAATGACTTAGAAAGAGGAGATAGGCATATCTTAGGTCCATGGTAGGAAGCATACCCCAAGGAATAAAAATAAATAAAGGCTCATCCCATTTCAGAGACAGAGGAGATTGGTGATGAAGAGGTTTTCTCTTGGTTGAAGTGTGCAAAGGGGCAGTCACATGAACCAGAGAATCTCATGCCCACACAAATCATCCCTGGTACAGGTAAGTCCTCAACTACACTTTTTGTGGTGAGAGAGGGATGGCTTGCATCTTTTTTAGGTAGATACCTCAGAGTAGAATAATTTGCAACATAAGTCTTAAAAAATTGTGGTTTAAAAAAACAAAGTCATAGAACCTTATTAATGACTCTTGCCTAAATCCTTCTATACTGATTCTTTTTTTTGTACTTAATATTTTTTTATAATTATAAAATTATTTAGAGAAAATATAACTGCAGACTTAATACTTTCATTGTGTTATATGAAGTAGTCTTAATAGATTCTTTTGATTGGATCATAAGTTTAATTTTTCTGTTTCCTCTATAAGGTCTCTTAAGTCTGTTTGTATTTTGAAATGTACCTGCTATAAATAAAGTGAATCCAGAGAATTGTCACTTGCATTTCTTTTTACTTAATAACTGTTTGCCACTTCGATGACAATCTCAAAATATTCGGAAATACTTGTAGAAAAAGAATATTTATCAAATGTAGAGGTAGTAATTCTCATTGAGTTGGTAAAGTTTTCAGGTTGACATATCTAATTTATGTTTAAAGCTCTTTAGTACATGGATAATTTCCTAAAGTTCCCCTACATGGCCTGTCTTTCATATATTTTTCAGATAAATCATATTTCACTTTCTTTTTAGCTCTTTACAATATTGGAGATATGGTACATGCAGCCCGGGGCAAGTGGGGAATTAAAGCCAACTGCCCTTGCATTAGTCGCCAGAATAAATCTGTATTGAGACCTGCTGTCACTAATGGGATTTCACAGGTAAGCAAGTCAGGAAGCTACTTATAAATTAACTATAAACTATGTTAGCTGAAGCAGGAGCTGTGGAGTGCTTGGAACTTGGTCAGGTATCAGAAATGCCAGGGTCATCCACTGCATCCTGGGCCATTGCCACTTATCTTGACTTTTGTCAGACTTAGGCAGAAAGACTGAGACTGGTGATTTTATGTAGCTCTACCTCTCTAAAATTCAATTCACATGGAAGTCAAACCATCGCCCATGATGATGTCATCGATTCTCTTAAAAAAAAACAGTTGTTTTAAAACAACTGTGGAATATGGCTGCTTGTTGACATTATTCTCCTCCTGTCTGAGATAATCTAACTTGATCCATCTTGTCCCTAGATCTGTCTTTGAGAGACTGATTTAGAAACAGATCCAATTGGTGTTTCACTAGTAGCCAGTGAATGCTTTAAAAATTTCTCAGTGACTTGTTAGTTTTCCTTCCTTCATTTGTCTGTTCTCAGTCTTGATTCAGGAGGAGTATTAGAAACACCTTTGACTTAGAATCAAGATTGCTATGACAAAATTCAGGTCTTTCTGTGTTCACAGCATGGAAAAGACTACTTAACCCCCATTAGTCTGTTCAGTCACACTGCACAAGCAAAACATGATCACCATCTGTGGCATCATTATCTTCAAGTCTAGTGATAGAGACTGATTGATTTATTTGGGATTATCAAATTCTATTTCCAGCAATTCTGGTGTTAGAAAAGTAAAAAAAGAAACTATTTAAGTTGATTAATTTTATCCCAAGATCCTTTCAGCATAAAGAATACAGCCAGTAATTAAAACATAAGAATTGAAAATGCAGGGGGAAGAGTAGGTAGATAGGAAGATAAGAAAGTATCTAGAGAAATGTTTCTATTTTTACTAAGATTGTAATATTAGGCCAGGCAATATGAAAAGTGCAAAGCATTTTTAAATGTTGTTTTATTTAATTTTTTCCAATTACATGCAAAGATAGTTTTCAGCATTCATTTTTTTGTAAGTTTTTGAGTTCTACCTCTCTCTTCCCTCCCCCTCTCCCCATGACTGCAAATAATCTGATCTAGGTTATAAATGTATAATCACTTTTAACACATTTCCATATTAGTCATGTTGTGAAAGAAGAATCAGAACTAAAGGGGGAAAAAAACATGAGAAAGGAAAAAAATAAAAGTTTTAAAAAGTTAAAATCAGATATTTTGGTCTACATTCAGACTCCATAGTTTTTTCCTCTGGATATGAATGGCATTTTCCATCAAGTCTTTTAGAACTGTACTATTGAAAAAAGCTCTAAGTCTGTCATAGTTGATCATCACACACAATGTTGCTGTTAATGTGTACAAACACACTTCACTGAACATCAATTCATGCTAGTTTTTCTAGGCTTTTCTGAAATCCCATTCCTCATGATTTCTTACAGAACAATAGTACTCTTATATTCATATACCACAATTTGTTCATCCATTCCCCCAATTAATGGGAATCTCCTCAATTTCCAATTCTTTGGAAGAACTGCTATAAATATTTTTGTACATTGGAGTCTTTTACAAACCCTTTCTTGTGATTTCTTTGGGATACAGATCCAGTAGTGATATTGCTAGATCAAAACATTATTGCCCTTTGGTCGAAGTTCCAAATTGCACTCCAGAATGACTGGATTAGTTCATAGCTTCACCAACAGTGTATGTCCCAGTTTTCCCATGTCTTCTTCAATATTGATTTCCCTTTTTTGTCATTTAGCCAATCTTAAAGTTGTGAGGTGGTGCTTCAGAGTTGTTTTAATTTAATGCAGGGCTTTTGAAATTAATCTTAAAATAATTATAAAATACTAGCAACACTTTAGATATCCTTATGTGTTAACTATGGGCAATTCATCAATTGTTCTTTCCCAAGAACCTTGTTTAAGTACAGCTGATGACTATATATGTTTCAGCTTCCCAGTATAAATTCCAGTGCTTCCTCTTCTGGAAGTGAAACTCCCTTCTCCAGTGGAGGAGGAACAACAGGAGTGACAACACCTGAGTCTGACCTTCTACCCAAACCTGATGCTGTGGACAGCAGGGGTGAGGAGGCAATGAAAACAGATGCATCAAGTAGCAGTAGTGAGACAAAGACAAGCAAGCCACTCTGCCCTGAAACAACACCGCCATCTTCTGCTCTGCACTGGTTGGCCGATTTAGCAACACAGAAAGCAAAGGAAGAAACAAAAGGTAATTAAATCAGATTCAATCACACACATACAAAGTATGGAGGTTTAGAGCAAAAGTCATAGCAGTGGACCCTGTAACTTTGTGCATTTGCCCCACAGTATTAGATGAGTGCAGGAATTGAATTGCATGTACATGTTCGTGCAGAACAATGTAGTCTTGGCTAGACTCTATCCAGGGAGATGTCATGGCAGAAGGGATCATTTGGAGGAAGACAGAAGTCTAGGGAAAAATATAAAATGAGAAATGAGTGAGAGCAATCTAGCAGTGAATACAAAAAGATTTGGATGAAAAGAGGTGGGGGAAGAAATGACAAAAACAAAAAGTGAGAAGGAAGGGAACAAAGTGATATAGCTAATATGTTCTCTGTTGGTTGTCATTTAAATGTATAGTGTACTCTCTCTTGCTGAGGAGTGATATAGATTGAAAAGCCTTCATTCTTTTCTACTTTTCCCATTGTGTTTATGGGTGTCTCTGTGTTAAAACATTTCAGAAATTCACTTTTGCTCTGTTTCCTTCATTACTCCATTAACTTTACTTCTCCTTATGATTCTTTTCTTACAGAAGCTGGTTCCCTGAGATCAGTACTCAGTAAGGAATCTCATTCCCCCTTTGGGCTGGATTCATTCAACTCTACAGCAAAGGTTTCTCCATTAACTCCAAAGCTCTTTAACAGCCTGCTACTGGGTCCTACTGCCTCAAACAACAAAACAGAAGGCTCCAGCCTTCGAGACCTGCTACACTCTGGACCCGGAAAGCTTCCCCAGGCCCCCTTGGACACCAGCATACCTTTTCCTCCAGTCTTCTCAGCATCTTCAACAGTGGGTATCCTCTCCATGATTTCAGCCATTGAATGTTTTTTATAATTTTTGTTTTCATATTTAAAATATACAGTGTTATAGTTCACTATTTCTTGAACAGAAAAGAAGGAAGCATGCTCTAATATCAGGCATCTGGAATCAGTTTGGCTTTTGTATTCGACTCAATTCTGTTGTCATACTGTTTTTTTTTCATTGACCTCATTATATTCATAAGACATATTCTTTTAGATCTGTTTTATTTTTTCTGTTATCATTTTATACAAGTTCTATCTTATTTCTATGACTCCGTCATATCCCTCATTTCCTACAATACAGTCATATTCCCTTGCATTCAGATACCACAGTAATCCTTGGATCCCATGAAAGCTGTAAAGGCATCATTTTTTTTTTTTGTAGTTCTCTAGTTTGAAAGCTATACTGATAGACTCCCTCTGTGTGTTGAAGCTTTGTGGAAATGCCAGATTCTATTGAAAAATCTCTGAAATTCAGTGAAGCATCATCTCATTGGTTTTGCTAAGGAGAAATAGAGCAAAAATTGGACTGTTTCCTTCCCAAGTGGTAAAATTATATAGCATTAGTTAAGGCAGGGGTAGTTGTAGCTGACTTGAATTATCTGTTAGTCTTTTGGTTAGATAAGAAACCTGTTTCTAAAGGAGAATTAGATACAATATATGAGTGTTTTTAAAGACTTTCTAAATGTCTGCACACACATAAGTTTATTACCATTTAGACACTCTTAACAACCAGAATAATTTTTTAGGTCTTTTATCAATGTGCCCCTGGGTGAAAGGTAGGATGAGTAGAGAAAATATAATACTTCTTAATACTACCCTATTTGATAAAGGATGTTTTAAGAACCTACACAGAATAAGGCTAGCTAGGTCAGTGACTTTTTTCTGTGTTAGTAAGAGTCGTTTGACTATCTTTTTCGCTGATGATTGTGAAACTAAATATAACTGTGGGCTTCTATCTCTAGGGGGTGAAGAACAAGGCCAGTCTTCCCAACTTCCTCGACCACATCATTGCCTCAGTGGTAGAAAATAAAAAAACTTCTGATGCTGCAAAACGGGCCAGTAACCTGACTGACACCCAAAAAGAAGTGAAGGAGATGGTGATGGGGCTGAATGTGCTGGACCCGCACACCTCCCACTCATGGCTCTGTGATGGGAGACTGTTATGTCTCCATGACCCCAGTAACAAAAACAACTGGAAGATCTTTCGGGAATGTTGGAAACAAGGCCAGGTCAGTGTGATTAAAGACCTGGTTAAAGCCTTGGACCCAGGGAGAACATGTAGACAGCTAGTTCTGGTTTGAACCCCGGTTTTATCCCAACTATATCCAATTTGTCTACCATATTTTGGGGTAGTGAGATTGAGAAAAGGAGGAGGGAGGGAGAACTAGTCATAGAACAACCACATTCTTTTTGGAGAACCTTTGATTACTGTAAGCTCCTTGACATTCTTGAGTACTGAAAAAGACCATGGAAATTCTTGTCAAGTTAGTGATCCGGCTTGGATGTTGTCTTTGGAAAAGGAAGCAATATAGGTGTAATGGGGGAGGAAGAGGTGGTACTCTACTAGGGAAATATTTCTTGGCTATACCAAGTATATGTTAAAGCAGCCATTTATTACATTTCAGATACATAAGGAAGGGAAAGGGTGTGAGATTTCTGGAGTTATACTTTCCAAATGTGAAATGTTGCCAAAGGTTTTATTTTTTCAGTATTTGGCCTCCCACCTTTCTTTTATATAGAAGTAGGTATCCAGAGCAACAGGAGTGATTTATCTGATTGGATCTGGAAGTAGGGGGGGAAAGTGATAATAATAGAGAGGAGGCAGTTCCTATAAACCTCAGCTAATGTTAGAATCAAAGATCACATAATAGAGATGTCAAGCTAACAAGCTCAGGATAAAGAAGAGAAGAAAAAGTTACTGAGGGATCCTTATTCCTATTCCTTCTCAGCTCCAGGGTCTCTTAATGTTTTTTCATGACCCTACTGAGCAAGGTATTTATTTCCACAGCCTGTCCTTGTTTCTGGGGTGCATAAGAAGCTCAAATCTGAACTTTGGAAGCCAGAAGCATTTAGTCAAGAATTTGGAGACCAGGATGTGGACCTAGTGAACTGTAGGAACTGTGCTATCATTTCAGATGTGAAAGTGCGTGACTTCTGGGATGGTTTCGAAATCATATGCAGTAAGTGGCTTTGAGGTTATATCCACTGAGTGCAACCTGGGAAGAAAGCCAGCTCTCTGTCTTTCCAATGCTGCTCTCCAGTACAGCATGCCCCTATAGAAACAGTCACAGAGGTCACTGTAGCATGGTGGGAAAGTCTTGCCCTTGGACTGGTCACAACAGAAGGCTATCTGATGAAATAAATTCCTAGTCCTTAGTTTGTGGTCCAGTAAGGTTTGTTGCACACATGGGCAAACAATAGAATCCATTTTTGCCAGATGTGTATTGGATCTCTGAAGTTTGTGGGCACCAGAAAAGTTGTACATCTAGTCCACTATCAAGGAGAGAACTGAAGATAAAAAGATAGTCTTCTATAAGATTGAGAATCCAGACTTTTCCTTCATTTACTTCAGTGAGTCAATGCTAGTAAATGACTACTTTATCTCTCATAGAACGACTAAGGTCAGAAGATGGGCAGCCAATGGTACTGAAGCTCAAAGACTGGCCTCCAGGGGAAGATTTCCGAGACATGATGCCTACAAGGTTAGCAAACAAAATCAAATTACAGCATCTTCAGGGTCTGTCACAAGAGAAGTAGAGTTATAAAGGCTTAAGCTTTGAACACCATCAAAAGACTGGCTACTAGGGTATGAATTGTTTCAATCACAGAAAATCAAAACTATTTCCTAAGACAAGCCAGTAAAGCTTGCCATCTGTTTTGTTTGAGCAAATGTCCCCATCTATGAAATTATAACTCTTTGAAATATTAAAGTCAGGGGACCTTTTAACTTAGTGTACTTCTCTTCTGCAGCATAATATGTCCTTTCCTCTCTTTTGTCCTCCTTTAGGTTTGAGGATCTGATGGAGAACCTCCCTCTGCCAGAGTATACCAAGCGAGATGGAAGGCTGAATTTGGCTTCTAGGCTACCCAGCTATTTTGTTCGACCTGATTTGGGTCCCAAGATGTACAATGCCTATGGTATGATGGGATTGCTTCTTCTCCTTTAACAGCTAGAGAATGATTTGTGGGCGATGAGGAAACAGGAAACATTTCTGATTAGGAGCCAATATAGCAAGTGACCCTTTATTATGTCAATAATCTTTATATTCTTTTTTTTGAAAGATTCTATTTATTTTGAATTTTATAATTTTTCCCCTAATCTTGCTTCCCTACCCCCCCAGAAGGCAGTTTGTTAGTCTTTACTTTGCTTCCATGGTATGTATTAATCTGAGTTGAATGTGATGAGAGAGAAATCATGTCCTTAAGGAAGAAACATAAAGTGTGAGATATAGCAGAATTACATAAGATAATTTTTTTAAATTAAAGATAATAGTCTTTAGTCTTTGTTCAAACTCCACAATTCTTTCTCAGAATACAGATGGCATTCTCCATCGCAGATATCCCAAATTTGTGCCTGAATAATCTGAATATTATTGACAATTTTATTTTTTTAATTCTTATCTCATACTATGACTTATGTACCTATCATTTGTTCCCCCAAGTCTTGGTGGAACGTACCCTTTAGTACCCTTTTAAAATTGTATATATATATTTGAGAAATATTTTCTTTTTTGTAAAATTGAAATAGTCATACTTGCAACATCTGTGAGAAAAGTAGTTTTTAAATTAGAAAGCACTTTATAATTATGAATTGTTATTGTTAAATATCATTTAATTCTAAAATAATATCAGAGACTTAGAGTGAAGAAGTTTGAATGCCAAGATACTAACCATATCAGGAAGTCCTGGTAATAGACATCACAGAGAGAAGCACATTTTTCATAGATGTCACTGAGCCCAACCTTATTATCTCTTTAGCTTTAGATGGGGAAAATGTGGTAGCGTTTTGTTTTTGTATGATTTGTTTTGGTGGAAGGTAGTTGTTTAGTCAAAGATTTGGTTTGGCATATTTACCATGTTCTGTCATTTACCTGGTTACGAATAATTGCTGAAATTAACTGGAAAAATTTTCAAGGCAATAATTTGTTTGGAAGTGATCTTAAAATAAGACCTCATTCATTACCTATCTATATAAAGCAATCCTGACACATGTTCTTGGCAAAAGATTTGTATGGATTATTTAGAATATTGATTTTTCATGCTAATTTTCTTTTACTTTTAGGTTTAATCACTGCAGAAGATAGAAGAGTTGGTACAACAAATTTGCACTTGGATGTGTCTGATGCAGTTAATGTGATGGTGTATGTTGGGATCCCCATTGGGGAGGGAGCTCATGACGAAGGTAAGATCCCCAAGACACATTCATGGATTTATTGTCCTGCATTCTACATTCAAGAATGTAATAATTAGAGGCTGGTTGGTGACCCAGTAGATAGGGCATTAGGCCTGGAGAATCCCGAGTTCCAATCCAGCCTCAGGACCTGGGCAAGTCACTAAAACCTTCTCTCTGCCTCAGTTTCTTCATCAGTAAAATGAGAATAAAATAGCTCTTACCTCCCAGGTTTGTTGGAAGGACCAGTTGGAATAATAATTACACCATATCTAGCTCATAATAAATACTATATATTAGTTATTGTTATGTTATTATCATAATTAGCTGTTATCAAGTGACTTGGTAGAATATATTTGATATCCTTAAGTCCCTGAGCAGTGTTTAAACCCCATCCCATCCACCTTGTGAGTATATAGACTGTAGTCTAGACCTAAGAAATGATTAGTTTGGCAGGCTTTTCATTACCTTCCTTAAGAAAAGGGAAAGGGTCTATCTATAGAAGGTTTAAGTTGTTCTTCCTGAAGGTTTGGTGAAGGTATTTTGACCCTTTGATCTTCTGATTTATCCTGAAATTCTCCAGAAAGAAACTGAACTTATGATTTTATAATCACTGGACTTTACTTTTTTTTTTTTTTCCAGTTTGTGGCAAAGAACTGCCTGGGTCTGGCTGGTGGAAATCTGTTTACAATTTCTGTTTGCCCTTTCAGAGGTGCTGAAGACTATTGATGAGGGTGATGCTGATGAGGTGACAAAACAGCGGATTCATGAAGGGAATGAGAAGCCTGGAGCTTTGTGGCATATCTATGCAGCTAAGGATGCTGAGAAGATTCGAGAACTTCTCCGAAAGGTAGGGAGGTCTCTGCCAACCCCTTTTCTCATTCATAGAAATGATTTTTGGATTCCAAAGAAAAGGCTGACCTGAGCCTCTGAGACTTGGCCTATATGAGCCTTGCCACTCACCCAGGAATTCTCAGGATAATAATCTTTTTTGTGAACTAATTACTTGACAGTTTTATCACTGGTTTACCCTGTGGCCCCTGCAACATAGACACAGGATAAAGTGCTTATGCTTCCGTCAGAGTGTGCCTTGTATTAAACGTCCCCTAAACCCCTCCCTATAAGAAATGACCATTAGAGTACTTTTCAGTTCAGGTTGACTCAAACCCTGTTTCAGGATGTCAGGTGGCTCAGTAGAATGTGATTTCTGCTACTTTACAGTTCATCCACATTTTTCTTTGGTGACTGGATTAGGTTGGAGAAGAGCAAGGTCAAGAAAATCCTCCAGATCATGATCCAATCCATGACCAAAGCTGGTATCTGGACCAGACCCTTCGAAAGCGTCTCTATGAGGAGTATGGTGTGCAAGGCTGGGCAATTGTGCAGTTTCTGGGGGATGCTGTCTTCATACCTGCAGGAGCCCCTCATCAAGTAGGTGTACTGTTTTCTAGAAAGAAAAGCAGAGTTTGAGGTAGTTGAAACCAGACAATTGACTACTGAAAATGTAAAAGGCTGAACCCCTATAGTATCTGTAGCTCAGTGGATACTCTGTAGCAGCTGTGTTCTCTCAGGAAACCAGTTTCACACACTGATACTCGTATTCTTCTCATATATAGGAGTTGCCCCTATATTTCTTGCATGGTAAGGCAAGAAGTAAAGTAGCCAGTGTTAGAAAATTCAGTTTTTCACCATGTCTTCTAGTGCCTATTACTTTTCCCAAATCTTTTTCAGGTTCATAATCTGTACAGTTGCATAAAAGTGGCAGAAGATTTTGTATCTCCTGAACATGTAAAGCACTGTTTCCGCTTGACCCAGGAGTTTAGACATCTGTCCAACACCCACACAAATCATGAGGATAAACTGCAGGTGATTATGAGGCCCCATAGACACATTATCCATTTTCTGGGAGAAACTATAGCTGAAAGGGGAGATTCTCAATTTTTCTAGAGATGTTGTCTTACTGGTTGTGTCTAAATCATATTGCTCCAAGTTTTTGATATTAAAGAGTCTACTTATTTTTTCCAACCTAATATCTTTTTGGGTATAATTTACTATTATTCTACTTGAGGAGACATTCTTTGTTCTAATTGCTGTCTGAAATCTAACTGTACCAACTAAACAGAAAGTATTTTACCAATCAGTATCTGCCAAATGAGTAGAAGATATCTTGTTTTATGGGAAGTGGTTCTCCGTTTAAACAGATTGCATTTTTAGGCATAAAATCCTTCAAGTCTTAATTGTTAAAAAAAAAAAAAGGGGGGGGGGTGGGGGGATTAATGGCCTCATTTGTCACAAGTCAGGTGACTCTTAAAGTATGACCATCCAAGAGATCCATCAATAAATGAATTCTTGTGGACAGCTAGCTGGTGCAGTGGATAGAGCACCGGCCTTGGAGTCAGGAGTACCTGAGTTCAAATTTGACCTCAGACACTTAATAATTACCTAACTGTGTGGCCATTTGCCTTACAAAAAAAAAAAAAAAAAAAAACAGGGGCAGCTGGATAAAGCACCCATCCTGTAGTCAGGAGTACCTGGGTTCAAATCCAGTCTCAGACACTTAATAATTACCTAACTGTGTGGCCTTGGGCAAGCCACTTAACCCTTGTTTGCCTTGCAAAAACCTAAAAAAAAAAAAAATGAATTCTTGGGCACAAAGACTTCCTGGTTCTCCTTTTAGAACTCCAGCTGCCTTGCCCAGCATTGGGTTAGATATTGATTTGGATTGCTCTGCCATGTTTCTCATATAGAGGCAGCTAGATAGCACAGTGAGAGCACCAGACGGTCAAGAGGACCTAAGTTCAAATCCAGACTCACTTACTACTAGCTTTGTCACTCTGGGCAGGTCATTTATTTTTAAAGAAAATGGCAAACTTCTCTTGGCCAAGAAAATGGCAAATGAGGTCATAAAGTGTTCGTGACTGAAAAACAGCTGTACATGAATTTTTTTTTATCCTTCATGTTCTCCTCAAACTCTGAAATTTAAAGGTCACAACCATGGTGCCTACCAGTGCATCTAAGCTTTTGTAACATACAAATAATAAAGGAGAAAGTAAACAGGAAGCACTTTCCTTGCTTATCAGTCTTTATTAGTCTGGCTTGATCTTACCTTCTAAATTCACTGTCATCAGGTGAAGGTATCTTGTTTGTTTGGAAATTAAGTCCCCTTCAGCTCCATGTTTTAAGATGGTTCATTTTGATGCTGGGAGCTCATTATTGAATTTAGCTCTTGATGGTCTTTATAATATTTCATTTGGGAGGTATGATATGTAGAATGCTTTGCACTAATCAGATAGTATTGCAGTTAGAGCAAAACACTCGTTTGTCTTCACAGGGATGGGCAGGGATTGACTCTGTCCTTTTAATCTCCCAGGTGAAGAATATCATTTACCATGCAGTGAAGGATGCTGTTGGCACACTGAAGGCTCATGAATCCAAACTGGCGAGGTCTTAGTTGTGGCTAGTTTCCAAACCCTTGTGAAGCAGGCCTTTCACTCACAGTACTTACAGGGAACGGGCAAGGGTCTCTGCTGGAGCAGGGACCCCCTCACTGGGATCCAGTGCGGTCAGTATTACAAACTCTCCAGCCACTGTTTTCTACGCTGCCTCAAACACTGATGGTCGAAACGGGAAAGTCGCACTGTTACACACACAATTCCAGACTTCAAGCTGAGGGTGCCACATCCCCCATCCTGCGGCCTTTTGGGAATCCAGATCACCTAAACACCGCTGGGTTTTCCTGCATTTTCTTGTGATTAGGAAGTCAAAACCAAGGATGTGGGCACTTCTCCTTTTTTTTCTCCTTTTTCTTTCCTCATGCCTAGTTAGTTGGGAATATGTTTGGAGGTGGGGGGATCTGATAGCAGCAGGTACAGTAGGTGGCGTTTTCTGAAGTGTGGCCCATAGAAGCCTGACAGCATCTGTATGACCTTTTGTGTGACCCAACCTGAGGAGGAGGGCTAAAGTTGTCCCCTACTCCCTCCCCTGTACACCGTAGACTTGCAGAACCCAGGGAGAATCCACTGCTTTTCCCAGGAGGCTCCAGGAATAGGAGAATTGTGTATTTAGTGAAAAACTAGGTTTGTAGTGAAACAGTTACTATTTCATGAAAGTAGATATTTTTAGAATTTTTGAAATATCACAACTGTTTTCCTGGATTATGAGGAAAGGCACATTACATTTAGTCTTCCTTTCAATAAAATCTTTGAAGAGAAATGGTTTTTAGGAATTAAATGTCCATAATAGCACAAAATTAGCCAAAGCAGAGCTCAAAAGAATTGGCTTTTTAGGGTTTCTTTCCTTCCTCCCCCTCCCATCCCAGCAGTCTCTACAGAGAGGGAACATTAAACCAAGAATGAACTTTTGTCCTGTCTGTGAGCTGTGGTGTGTATATGTCCCTGCACTGGTGACTCCAGGAACCATTCCACCTGTTACCAGTGTTCCCTTGGGACTCAGAATACTTTCCAAACATGAAAGAAAATTTAATTTCCAACATCAGGTTTTTTTGTCCAGAAATATTTTCAACAAAACTTTAAAGCTCAATGGAATTTTATTCAGATTTCAATGTCAACATTTGAAAATGATGGATTTCATTGTCCCATAATAAATACATTGGGAAGTGTATCTACCTTCTTTTCAGCTGTACTGTAGTGCCCCCTGCAGGCTTGTTTATATGTTCACAGTTACTTCATTTTTTAAAAAATAAAAGTCATTTACTGTAGAATACTTTTAATTTCATTTTCTGTATTTTCATTTTGTGAAGGGCTGATTGGGGTTTCCATGTTCTTATTAAAATATAACAAATCTCTGTGGAGTGGACTAACTTCTTACCCCTAAACCCAGGGCCAGACTTTTGGATGATATTACAGACAGTACCTAGTACACACCAGAAAATTCATCGTGACTTTTGGCACTTGTAGCTAGCACCTTTGCCAGAATGGGACCAAATATTGTTTTTTCTAATAGAATTTTTTTTTTTTGACATTTTATTGATGGTGGAGTAAGAATTTCTAGGGGTAGAAAGTGCAGGAAGATTTTTGTGAAGTTTATCTTTGAATGAATAAGACACTTTCCTATCTATGCTGAGGCAGAGGTCCCAGACCCTAGTCCAAGTTTTAAGTGGCTTCTTTTTCTTTCCTCACAAATGCTGTGAAGCTGCTAAGTCTCCACATATTCTCAAAGAAAGTCAAGTCATACTCTTCCTAGTTAACCTTAAAGTAAGTTTCTTACATGTTTGAAAGTGGTTCATTTGACAAAATGAAAAAATTTTAAAACTGGAAGTCCTTGGACAAAAGCAGGAAATAACTTTTGTTTGACTGTAAAGAAGACCGACCACCAGGCCAACCTTGGGGTAAAGGGACCAGAACAAACCTTGACATTTTATAACTAGATAGCTAGAATGGTTTACATATTGTTTTGATGAGGAAGAGCTGAAAGTAGGTGGAAAAAAGCTGTTGGAAGAGGGAGCTGAACCGAAGGAAGAGGATCATCGGGATATTTTTCTGGAAGCTCTGAGATAGCTAATTTCTGGAGTGTTTGAGACCCAGAATAAATTGCCATCAGTAAAATTTTGATGTCAGGGTTCATGGAAATTGAATGGCATTTATTAAACCTGGTGCTTTAAAATATGTTTAAGTTTGGGAGGGACCCTTTTGAGATGTACCACCTTTTTTACCCCCTAATTTATCTTATTTATTCTCTCCACCCACCCAGCCTTACATGCAAAAACAAGTTTTGGCATTCACTTCCAAAAACCTTGAATTTCAGATGCTCTCCTTTCCTCCTATCCCACTCCCCTCAAGGTGAAAACAATAAACTTGGATGTACCATCTTTATAAAGACAATGGGGGGGTGGAAGCTTTGAAAACATTGCACCAATGGGATCAGAGGACGCTGTAGATGTGAAATACAATGGAAATTGGGATTTTGCTGCTTCAGTAAAAGTTAGCATGAGAGATAGCCTACATTTTGGCTATAAATGTCTCAGTAATTAGGGCAGCAGTTGGAGCAGGCACTGCCCTGTGGGAGCTATACCGGCCCCGGCTCAGCCCTCCTGGCCTTGCTGCCTCTGGCCCGCTGGTCTTCCTTTCTTTGTGGGGGTCCTCGGAGCGGCGCGCCCCCGCTGCCCCCAAGGTGTGCTTGCCCGGCAGGCCGCGCGCAGGGGCGCCGACAGCTGGGCTCGGGCCCTCAGTCCCCCACGCACGGCCGAGGCCGCAAACGCTTGGTGACAGGCTCTTGAGCTCTTTTTCCTTCTTTCCCAATGACATGTTTTTAACGTTCGTTTTTTCCTAAGATCTGGGAGTTCCGAATTTTCCGGCCGCCTCCACGTACAAAGGGAAAACGGAAACTGGCCTTGGGTTTTCGTTTGGTCTAAATAGTGCTTTTTCCGGAGGTGAAGGTATTTAAACATAGGAGCCGCTCCAGGGCTGGCGTGCCACGCTGGGAGCCCGTTCTAGAGGGGGCAGCCGGGCCCGCGGGCTCCGGGGCGGGCGGGGCGGAGCAGGTGCGGGGGGAGGGGCTGCGCGGGCGGCCGACGCCGCGGCCTCCCCTTTAAGAGCCGCCGCCGCCGCCGCCAGCCCCGCGCCTGCTGCAGGGCCCTCCCCTTTAACGGCCGCCGCCGCCCCGCTCGCCCGCCCGCCCGCCCGGGCTTCTCCATCCCACGGCCCGGGGCTCCCGGCCCGCCCGGCCCCGCCATGGTGTCCTGGATCATCTCCCGCCTGGTGGTGTGAGTGGGGGCGGGGCGGGGGGGGGGCTTGGGGAGAGGCGCGGGGCCGCGGGCGGGGGCGGGGGCGGCGGCAGCACCGGGGACAGCGGCCGGGCCCGGAGACCCGCCCGGGCCGCCCCGCACGCAGCTTCCTCGCGGCCGCTCCAGGACTGGCCGCTCTGCCGCGGCTGCAGACGAGGGGCCCCACAGCAAACGGGGTACAGCGACCTGCCCAAGGCGCACGGCCCAGACGTGCGGGAGGCCGGGCTGCGCTTCGGGGGGCGCACGGCCATTGTGTCGGAGCTGGCGGTGGTGTGTCCTGGAGGAAGCGCAGGGACGGGATGGGGTGCTGGGCTAAGTCACCAGCCCCACTCTCCTCCAGAACCCGTCTGGGTCCAGTGACCGGACAGCAATCAGGACACCTAGCCATGGCCCTGAATCCCGGAGTTAAGTGACTTGTCCAAGGTCTTATGGCTGGGAAGTGTCTGAGTTCAGCTGCAAACTCCCTGCCTCCATCCTAGGGAAAACGGGGGAAAGGAAGGCTCCCGTGCCGAGTCCCAGCCCCAGGAGCTAGGTCATGCCCGAGCTGGGGCTGCCCGGGACCTCCAGGGCTTCACACCCCGCACACTTCCCTCCCCGGCCTCGTGCCTGCCGGTTTACCTCCTCTGACGCGCTCCTCCGTCCACCCCACTTGGTCCCAGGGTCTCCTGAAGGTGAAACAGCAGCCCCTCCTGGCTCTTTTCCCATGGACATCACCGGGCCGGGCCGGGCCATTGTAGTCATCATTCAATTAAAAAGCACCTATTTTGGGATCAGACACCAGGGACCATAGACAAAAAGGAAAGACCTAGCCTTCGGGGAACTCTCGGGGAGGAAGCTCTGCCAGGGCAAATGGGAAGCTTTGCTATAACATATTCTTTTTTTTAATAATTTACATTTTATTTTCCAATTACATGCAATGGTAGTTTTTTTTAACATTTATCCATTTGCAAATTTATTAGTTCCACATTTTTCTATCACCCTTCCCTCCCTCCATCCCATATGGACAGCAGAACTCTCTGGTAAAAATGTACATGGACATTCCTGTTTAACATATTTGCCTCTTAGTCATGTTGTAAAGGAGGAATTAGAACTAAGGGGAAAAACCATGAGAAAGGAAGGAAAAACATTAAAAAAAAAGATTTTAAAAAGTACATAGTATGCATTCAGATTCTGTAGCTTTTTTTCTCTCTGGATGTGGATGGCATTGTCCATAGCAGGTCCCTCAGGAACAACTTACATTCTTAAAGAGCAACCTAGAAATTGAAAGGTTAAATTACTTGCCCAAGACCACACCAGCATGGGACTTGCATCTTGGCTCCAAGGCCACTTCTCTATCCACTGCATAGAGTGCATAGAGAAATGAATAATATATACATAAAAACTAAAGGCAAAGCAGTGGGGAGGGGAAGGACTAAAAGTGGGGAAGGGAAAAACTGCCATAATTAATGCCATCTCAGGAGCTGGTTGGCCCCATGACAGATCACTCCCCTCCTTCTAAGGCCTCCACTCTCTGTGAGAGTCCTTGGAGTCGAATATCCTCAGGCCCTTGGATTGCAGGAAGGCATTGAGTTCCAGTTCTCTTGAAAAACTGGCTCCTTAACATCTACCTCCCCCTCCCAGGCTGTGCCCTGGGAAGGGCTGAGGCATGCCAGTAAATGTTTAACAACTGGCTCTCCAAAAACAAAAGAAAAAATTCTTGAAAATGAAAAAGACAGAGTCTGTAGTTTAATTTGCATTATTAATGACTCCTTTAATAAGTCAAACAATCAGGGCCAGCTAGGTAGTGAAGTGGATAAAGCACCAGCCCTGGAGTCAGGAGTACCTGGGTTCAAATCCAGTCTCAGACACTTAATAATTATGTAGCTGTGTGGCCTTGGGCAAGCCACTTAACCCCATTTGCCTTGCAAAAATCCTAAAAAAATAAAAATAAAAAATAAGTCAAACAATCAGCAAGACAATAAATCAAGCCCTGATTTGTGGTCTTTGCTAATTTCTGAAGTGTAAATATTCCCTGAACAATCAACTCTGTCATTTCCAGCTGGCTTCAACACATCCCTCCAGGGGATTGGAGATGGACTTCTCAAACAGAAAAGGTCCCTTTGTGCCCTCTGGGAGTTGGGCTGAGAGAAAGTCACATACTGACTCTTGGAAAGGTGGGCAGTGACTCTGCTCTGGCCCTAGGACCTCAAACTGGCATTCTCATTCCTTCCACCTACCCAGGTCCAAAGACGTTGGTGCCTTTCCCCTGGAACAGGGCTCTTGACCTTGTTTATGTCATATCCCACTTTGGCAGCTTGATAATGATTATGGAACCCTTCTCAGAATACTGTTTTTAAATGCATAGACTAATCAAATTGCAAAAAAAATGCAATTATGATGAAATAGTTATCAATTTTTTTTTTATTTAAGGCAATGGGACTTGCCCAAAGTCACACAGCTGTGCAAGTATTGATGCCAAAATTGAACTCAGGTCCTGTTCTATCCACTGTACCATCTAGCTGTCCTCAAAATAGTTTATTTATTTATTTGTTTGTTTATTTTGAATTTTACAGTTTTCCCCCAATCTCACTTCCCTCCCCCCACCTGCCACAGAAGGCAGTCTTGTTAGTCTTTACTCAAAATATTTTTAAAGAACAATCTCATAGATCCTAGATTAAGAATCCTACCTGCCTTAGAAGATCCCTCAGATAAAATCTCACAAGCTCTTTCTGCTCCTCTAGACCCCTAGCCAGAAGCAGGGGAGAAAAGAGGGTTTTGGTGATGAGGAAGGGCTTCACCTGGGCTGTGAGTCACAGTGACTGTCTCTGCCTCTCCTTTAGGCTGATCTTTGGCACACTGTACCCGGCCTACTCCTCCTATAAAGCTGTCAAGACAAAAAATGTGAAAGAATATGTGAGTGTTCGGGGCTTCCTGCCTCCTAGAAGGGGGGAGGGGGAAAGAGGGGAGAACTAAGGTAAGATCCCTAAGGTCCAAGTGGGATGAGGAGCTGAGGGAGGGGTATGTGTAGCCCACATGACTCCTCCACACACCTCCTGCTTTGCCCACAGGTGAAGTGGATGATGTATTGGATTGTGTTTGCCTTCTTCACCACTGCTGAGACCCTCACTGACATTGTGCTGTCCTGGTAAGTCCTGTTTCCAACCCATCAGTTCCCAAATCCCCTTCCCACTCTTCTAGTGGAAAGAGTCCCACCCACCTACCCACACTCTCCTGGATCTGGCAGATGATGGAAACTCCAGAGTCAAGTCAGAAAATTGTTTTGAAACTCCTGTACCCTGTTTCCAGTACAGACTCTCATCTCTTTTTTCGTCTTATTATAGCAGTAATAATGCCCTCTTATGTTTGCATTAGCATTTTATGCTTTTTCCAAAATCCTTTTAGATATTTCATTAGATCATTATAACTGCCTTGAGAGATTAGGCCAGGCAAGAATTATTGCTCCCTTTAGACAGGTAAAGATACTGAGATTGAGAAAGAATAAATGACTCAGGCGGCATGTCTCAATGGAGAGGAAGGAAAGAAGGGAACAAGTATCAGGGACTGTGCTAACACTTGAAACAACTACCTCATTTAATCTTCACAAAAAGAGACAGGTGCTATTAATTATATCATTCTACAGATGAGGAAACTGAGTTAGATAGAGTCTATATGACTTGCTCAGAAGTCAACAAGGGGGAGGTGACTGAGACTGAATTTGAACTCCCAAGTCACAGGACTCTATCCACTGGGCCATCTAGCAACCCTCAGAAAAGAGCATTGAACCTGCAATCAGATGACCTGGCCTCAAAACCTTCCTCTGACAATTTGCTCCTGCTACTAACACCCCTAGGCCTCAGTTTTCCCCACGTGTAAAACAGGGAGGTTGGACTGGATGGTCTAGGTGTATATGATGTAATGATAGGAAGCACAGAGCCTCAGAATTGGAAAGGACATGCAAGCTCATCAATTCCAAGCCATACCTGGCCAAGAATCTCCTCTACCACCTACTATAGCCATGTGACCAAAGAAGCCTCCAGTGATGGGAAAGCTCACTCCCTCAAGCATTAAAGAAGCACCTACTCTCTTTTAGGCCAATTTGAGGATACAGAGAGAGGTTCTTGCTCTCCAGGAGCCCAGTTTGGTGAGGAAGACAGCATGCAAATAGATACATGCAGACATGATATTCTGGATAAATTTTGTTTTGTTTTTAGGTTTTTGCAAGGCAAACAGGGTTAAGTGGCTTGCCCAAGGGCACACGGCTAGGTAATTATTAAGTGTCTGAGACCGGATTTGAACCCAGGTACTCCTGACTCCAGGGCCAGTGCTCTATCCACTATGCCACCTAGCTGCCCCTGATAAATGTTGAATGAATAAAAATTAAAGATGGTCATAGGGAAAGTGTTAGGATTAAGGAGGCCTGGGAAAGGCTTCTTGCAGAAAGTGGGATTTTAGAAAGTGGCTTGAAAAAACCCAGGAGAAGCCAGGAGATGGAAATGGTGAGGGGGGACAACTAGTGAAAAAGGGAAAGGAGATGAAGTGTCTACAAGAACAGCCAAGTAAAGGAAGGAGAGTACATTTTAAGAAGGGTCAAGGTTATGAGAAGCTTTCATAGCTAGAGAATTTTATATTTGATCCTGGAGGTAATGGAGAAGGGAGGTATATTAGAGAAAGATGTTGGGGCAGCTAGGTGGCACAGTGGATAGAGCACTGGCCCTGGAGTCAGGAGTACCTGATTTCAAATCCGGCCTCAGACACTTAATAATTACCTAGCTGTGTGGCCCTGGACAAGTCACTTAACCCCATTGCCTTGCAAAAACTAAAAAAAAAAGTTATAAATTTAAAGCTGATAGGCCTTGTCAACTGATTGGATGGGGGAATGGGATGAGGGTAGAGAGGCAGGGAAGGGGAAAACAAGGAGTCATGGTTAATTGCTAGGTTGTGAGCCTGAGGGACTGAGAAGATGGTATTCTCCACGGTAATGGGCAAGGTAGAGAGTAGGAAGGATTCAGGAGGAAAGATAATGAGATCGGTTTGGGGCATGTTAAGTTTCAGATATTTTTTGGACATCTATTTTAAGATGTCTAAAGGCAGTTGGAAATGTGAAATTGAAGATCAGCAGAGAGGTTAGGGCAGAATAGGTGGATTTGAAAATCTTCAGTGTAGAGATGGCAATTAAATCCATGTGATCTGATATCACCAATTGAAGTTTTAATAGAGAGAAAATAGAAGATCTAGGACAGAATTCTTGGGATACTTATAGTGAAGGGTGAGAATGTTGCTGTTCAGTCGTTTCAATTATGTTTCATGACTAGATAGTAGAGCAATTTGACATTTCCTTCTCCAGCTAATTTTACAGAGGAGGAAACCAAGGCAAACATGTGACTTGTCCAGGGTCACGCTGCTAGTTAATGTCTGAGTCCAGGAAGATGAGCCTTCCTAATTCTAAACTCAATGCTCTATCCACTTTTCATAGGATGAGGTCATTAAGAAACTGCATAGTTAGGGTATTTGAGGGAAAGTCAACATGTACATGTAGCTTTTTAGGACGAGCGCAGGAGTTGGGGAGAAGAGAAAGATTGTGAGCCATGTACATTCACTGAAAAAGGAAAGGGAGTGACCTGGAGACACCAGTTACTAGGACTTTGGTTGGGTGGGAGATGAATAGCATGAACTTCAAAGGAGAGGTTACTAAATGGCAGAGGTTGGGAGAAAAGAGGCCACAGGGAGCAAGGAGTTATCCCTTGCTATGGCCAATTAGCTGAGGAGAATGATTGAAAGAACTGGAAAGGCTGTGTCCTGGGGGGCTGTGTCCTGGGGGGGGGGGGGTCAGTCAGATTCCAGTAATATCTAAAAGATGGAAAGACTGGGAAAGGTTAAGATTTAAGATGAGAGGAGTTTATTGCCTATGGATAGGATTTCAAAGAACATAGTGAAAGAAAGGGTAGTATTTGATTGGACCTTTGGGGTAGGAGGGTTGAGGGAGATGGAAATAAGGAATTGACTGGTAGAGAATAGGGGATGAAGGAGGAGATAATGGCAGAAGACCACTAGGTAAGATGAGGAAATGGGGAGAAGAGGGAACTCTTGCCCAGGGGCCTCAATTTTTACAGTGAACCCTGACAAGGTTCTCAGGAGAGAGCATGAATAAAGGAATCCATGGAAGAGTTGAGAAATGACCCAGTTGAGTTTATTGAACTTAGATCTGTAGTGGACCAGGCTGCAAGCTTTCATGATTTTCTGTAGCTTAAGTAAGCAGCACGTGAATAAAAGAAAAGGCAGTGAGCAGAGAATAGAAGTGATTCTAGGCTAAGAAATGTTAAGGCAAAATCGGCAATAAGATAAAGGGGAATGAACCTGGATAGATGAGAACAGTATAAAATTGAACTGATTCACCAAGGAATCCAGTCAGGGGAGGGAGGAGAGTCTAGCCAATGTAGGGTGATAGCCTAGGAAAGGCCAGAGGAGCAGAGAGCCCAGGGAGGAGGATGGTCTGTGGCATTCTTATTGTTAATAACAATAGGTGGGATTTATTTATAAAAGGCTTTATGGTTTGCAAACTACTTTATAAATATTACCTCATTTAAGTCACAAAACCTGGAAGTAGGGGTGTTATTATCATCCCCATTTTACAAATGAAGAAACTAGGGATGAGAGGCTGCTTAGGCTCATATACTTTGTAAGCATCTGAGTTAGAATTTGAACTCAAGTCTTCCTGACTCCAGCCTTCTATTCACCATACCACCTCACTGCCCAGGTCAAGTCCCAACCTTTCTCTTGGCCACTTCAGCCCACTGCTCTGTGTTCTGCCTTCTGAGGCCTGATAAAACGGTTCCAGTATCCCTCCTCCACGGCTGCCTTTCTTTCAGAAGCTTGAAAAGTACTTGCCCAAGGTCACACAGCTAGTGGATGGAACTAAGGCTGGCCCCAGGCCACTGACCCTCTCTCTTCCTGCCCAGTATCTTAATGCCCTTCTTGGCCCTTTCCCAGGTTTCCTTTCTACTTTGAACTGAAAATTGCCTTTGTGATCTGGCTACTGTCTCCATATACCAAGGGTTCCAGTGTGCTCTATCGAAAATTTGTGCATCCTACACTCTCCAACAAGGAAAAGGTTTGGCCCTGCTGACCCTCTGTTCTCTTTCATACCTTGAACCTTTTCTCCCAAATTATTGTCCAAGATCGGGGGAGGAGAGAAGGGGTTTTGGTGACCATCTGAGGCTTGTCCTGAGCCATTGCCCTGGACCAGCAGCCTTGGGGTGGCCAGGCAGGCAAGAGTGACCCAGTCCTCCAGGGTGGGGCTTGGATGCCATGTTTATCATTCCATCCTCCTCTCTTGCTGCAGGAAATTGATGAATACATCACACAGGCCCGGGACAAGAGCTATGAGACCATGATGAGGGTGGGCAAACGGGGCTTGAACCTGGCAGCCAACGCTGCTGTCACTGCAGCTACCAAGGTAACAGAGGGACCAGAGGGAGGATGTGTGCTCTCAGGGCTTCCACCCCTCCTTCCCTGGATGTGGCTTCAGAAGGTCATTTCTGTCCCTTCTGTCCCCTTTCTCCACAATGTCTTACAAGCACCTTCAGCTCAACTCTCCTCCTCCTCACCCTCTCTGCTCTCTGAAGGGAAGTCTGTGTCCCTTCTCTGGGAGCATGGCTTTTCTGTTAACTTTGCTGGTCAAAGGGAGGCTTTCCCTCCTTGAGCATCTGTCTGTCACTTGCCCAGGGCCAGGGAGTGTTGTCAGAAAAACTGCGAAGCTTCAGCATGCAGGACCTGACTCTGATCCGTGATGATGAAGGCTTGCCCCTGCATGGTCCTGATGGCCGCCTCCGACCCTCAGCCAGTGGCCTCCTGGACCCCATTGAGGACCTAGGTGAGGACGAATTAAGGAAACTAGCCCAAGCCAGAGGAAAGACAGAGCACCAGGGCTAGAGGGCCTGGAATAGAGGAGTATCATGTCTGTAGGGCCACCTGGGTCAGCTTCCCCCTTGTTCTAGCCTCACTCTGCCTCTCCCCAGGGGATGACCCTGGCCTGAACCTTCGGTCTTCAAGTGGGAACCAATCAGACACACGAACAGAAGCCTCTGAGGATGACATGGGAGACAAGACCACTAAGCGTGTCAAGCCAATCAAGAAAGTGCCAAAAGCTGAGGTGAGGCCCAAAGACCTTTGCCCCCCCCACCAGCCCCTTCTCCTATGGCGCCACCCCACTAGGCTTTCTGGCTTCAGCTCAGGCAAAGGTAAAAGGTGATGAAGTAGCTTAAAAGGAATCCTCCCTCCCAAGCACTCAAATCTCCTCCCCTCTCCTACAGCCAATCACCAAGACGCTGAAGACCCGGCCTAAGAAGAAGCCCACAGGTGGGGGAGAGTCAGCCTGATGTGAGACTTCCCCCCCAACCTCTGCGCAGTGACCCTAATGGGGGGAGTCATGTACAGAACTGCTGCTGCTTCCTAGACTGAGGGGCCCCCCAGGGAGAGGGCATCCCCTGGGTATCCATATCCTCAGGCATATCCTCCATAGGAGCATCCCCCTGCCCCCACTCCTTTCTCTCACTGAATGCATCTGAGAACCAAAATGTGAGATGCTGCCTCTGGGGTCTCCCAGTGAGGCATCTGGCCAGGGTTGGGTGGGCAGGTATGAGGGATCACAGGTCTGGGAACTGTTGATAGTAAGCTGACGAGCCAGGCATGTTCTTGCTTTGGACCATTGGTTTGGGTCCACAAGGGCCAAGGCTGGGGATGGGGTGGGGTGGAGGAGGAGTTTAGATCCATGGAAGAACCACTCTCTTTGGGCCTTTTTGGTTGGAGAGGTATGTGTGTATCTGTGTGTCTGTGTGTCTAAGTCTTAAGAGGGGTCCTGAGGACAAAGCCACATCAGGGAACTCATTAGAGCATCGTTCCTTCCAGCCTCCCCACTCTGGCCCACATAGTGCCTTGCCGGATGTCACGGCATGCTATGGGGGAAGTGGTTAAGGGCCAAAGGGTCCTTCCAGCCATAACTCATATATTCTGACCTTCTTCACCCATTCCTTTTTTATTAGACCTGGGCTGCCCCAGATCCTCTGGTTGATTTAGACTGGCTGAAAAATGGATTAATGTGCTTAAGCCACCCACTAGTGGTGGGCCCCTAGATGGCTTCTCCCCCCACCCCCAACATGGAGGGATTGAGAACACTTGGACCATATTGCCTCTAGATTAAAAGGGAACAGAAGAAGCAATTTCCCACCAAAAGTCAGGATAGTGGGTGGGATGGGGAGGAGCAAGGAGAAGGGGATGGGAACCTCTCTAGACCAATACTTTCCTTGAATCCCCTCTTTTCTTCCCCCTTCCCCTCTCAACTTTCCCCCTCCTCTGGCTTCTATTCGTCTAGTTCTAAGGATGAGGGGAAGGTGGGGGTGGGTGGGGAGAAAAGTCCCTTGGGACATTTGAAGAAGCCAAATAGAGATTGATTTGGGCAAGGGCTAGTAGGGGGATAGGGGGATAGGAGGGAAGAGTGAACATATGATTTGGTGTGAGTGTGGATGAGTGTGCGTGTGTGTGTGCCCACAGGCTTGCACATTAAGGGGAAATGAGGTTTGTGGAGGGAAAACTTGGACACTTGGACACTTGGACCCTTGGCCATGGGATGATCCAATAAACTATAATAAAACCCTGGTGTTTCTTTGTTCCCCAACCTAAGTGGAAGTAAGGTGGAGGCAGGTTTGGGGAGAAACACAGATTGTACATCCTGGGTCTAGGTAGTAAGAAGTGGTCACTGGCTCCTCAGGCACGCAGCCCAGAGGAAAGAAGAGGGGAACCAACTTGATTCCCCAAATCACACATTGTAAGATAAGATCACTGGAGAGTCACAGAAGCATTTGAGAGGCACTACTGGAGTCAGCTCTTCACCAAGAAAAGATGTTCATCTATGGGTCAGGTTTAATTGACCTAGCCCAATAATATAGCAAGGACCTCAGGAACTGTCCACATCACTGACCTAGTGGAATCCACTTGTCCTCCCCACCTCCTGAGGCATGGAGATGCAATAGGGGATTCAAGTTGGCCTCGGCCTCGCCACAGTACTGATGACTTGGAGTGGGGGTGGGAGAATCTCTCCCCGGGTCCAAACCTGTGTCAGAGCTGGCTCTTTGGCCCAGCCCCCCACTCCTCCCCATTCCCAGTGGGGAAACAAGGGGAGGGCAGGAGGGCAAGGCTGGCAGCGGGAATGCTGAGGCAGCACAGCTGGAAGTCAGAACAAAGATCAAATGCCCCATGGGGCCCCACTGGGGGGGAGGGGAGTCAAAAGCAGCCCACAGGGTCAAGCAAGGAAGGGCCTGAGTCCATCCTGGGCCATGGACACAGGAGACAGACCAAGGGAAAATGAGCTAGAGAGCTGGAGGAGAAATGGAGAGACAGGGTGGTTGCAGAGGGCCTCATGCCCCCAACCCCAGCTGCTGGGGTGGGTAGTTTGGGGAGCTGTAGGCACTGCCAGAGAGGAGCCTCGAAGGTGAAGTAAAGCAGGAAATCCAGACTGAAGCAGATCATGATAGGAAGACATCCAGGGAAGGAAAAAGGCCTGAGAATGAGCAGGGGCCCAGTAGACTCAGAACTAGGGGGATATCCATGAACAAGGTACAGGCAGTGGGAGGGGGAGGTGATTGGGCAGGAGTCCAGAGAAGGGAGGGCAGAGTCCTGGGAGTGGCATCAGGGCCAAGAGCAGGTCCTGGCAGGCTGACTCCACTATGCTGCAGAGCCCCCCAAAGAGGATCCCAGACTGTGGGGAAGCAAGTCATCCTGGGAAGGGAAGCTGGAAAATGGATGTTAGCATACATCTGAAGGAGCAGAGACACACTGAAGTGGGAGAGCTGGAGAGAGCCTAGAAAAAGGAAAACAGAGCTGCTGGGGTTCTAGTCTAAAGGGGATAAAGAAGGAGGGTGTAAATGTCTATAAATGAGAAGGGGCAAAGGATAAAGGACCAGGCCTGGAGTCACGAAGACTGTTCAGATCTGGCCTCAGACACTAGCTGTGTGACCCCAGGGCAAGTCACTTCACTGCCTCAGTTTCTTCATTTGTAAAATGATTTGGAGAAGCAAATGGCAAACTACTTCAGTATCTTTGCCAAGAAAATCCTAAATGAGGTCATAAAGTCAGACATGAAGTGAAAAACCAGCAATGACTGAGAAAACGGAGGAAACCAGGAGAAAACCAGGATGGACAATGACTTGGCAGGTTCTCCCCAGATGAGACATGGGGTCTTTGGCCTTCCCAGAGGTGTCTCATTTCCCTCCAGATGCTGGCACAGCAGGCCTAGGCTGAGGGCAATGGGGGACAGAGGAAAAAAACACTGGCAATTCTCCACGAGGTGTCTCTGAATCAGCCCCCCCCACCTGAGCTTGCCAACTTCACCTGCATATTAAGGAGAGACTTTCTCAATTTCTTCAGTTATCTAGAAAGGGCAGATGGGGGTCTCTCTCACATAAGCTATGCTGAAAGGAATTGAAACCCTATTGATGAATAGAGGAAATAAGTGAAAGAGGTTGAAAGAGGTTCCAAGTCCCCTTGGAACGGGCGCATTAATCCAGGGTCATGAAGGTCCTCCCCTCCACCTCTGTAATTTCAGAGATGCAGAAAGGTGGGGGAACAGCTATATCCCCTTCTGAACAGTCCCCAAAGAGGGAGAGGCCTTGTCCTTTGGTCTAGCTACTGAAGTAAGAGAATGGGGAAGTCCTTTCCTGGGTCTCCCCAACTCCCTCTGAAGGGTCTGTCCCATATCCAACATGCCTCCATGCCCCTGGGATGGTGGCATGGTCTCTTTCCAGGGGTTTGCTTCCCTGCCTTGTCCCAGGATTGTCCTCATCGGAATGAGCAAGTTAGGCTACCAGACCCATCTGTCAGTTGCCATGGAAACAGCCAGGGCTTGCTCCTATGCTATTAGTGCAGTGAGGAAAAAGATAAATGTGGGTTGTTGAGAAGAAGCCCTTGGCTCTGGCCCAAATCTGCCATCTCTCCTCCCTGCTCCTCCAGCAGCTGGGTGTGACAGCCCGTCCTCTGTCCTCAGAGAAGAGCGGAGGTGAAGGGGCAGGGCAGTCAGGAGGAAGGCAGGCCTGCCCCAAGCTCCGGAGCACCTGAGATCATGCCCAGGGGTCCAGCCTGAGATCCTGCCCCACCACAACACCTCCAGGCCTCCATCAGTGCCCACTGAGGCCTTTTCTCCTTGACTGTAAAAATCCAACCACTGAGCAAAAAATTTTTCACCTGGGATTTTCAGCCTGTGATGTCAGAGGGAAGCCAGCAAGATCCCCAAACCTGGGTTTGATTCTAATTCTGTTCTGTAACTGGGGTCCCTGCATTCCCTCTCTGGAGGAAAAAGAGCACTGGGAGAAGCGAAGGAGCTGCTCAATCCAGACAGGAAGACCCCCTTCCCCATTGGTCAGATGTAGCCCTCCTCTTCTTAAAGGCACAGAGAGACAGGATGTCACATCTGACATCCAAAACCAGATCTCTAGCCCCATCCATCTCTTTTTTAAATGAAAACAATACTTTTAAATTTTTTTAAGACAATGGGGTCAAGTGACTTGCCCAAGGTCCGACAGACTCCAAGGTTGGTGCTCTATCCACTGTTCTATCCATCTAGCTGCACCACCCCCCCATCTATCTCTTGCAAAATGAGCCCCTCTGGTGGCTCAGTGGAAACAAAACAAAGAAGGAAATATCAGCTCTTCCCCCATGCTCCCCACCAGTGCAGTCTTTTCTTGTCTGGGGTAGGACAAACCTGGTCAGGTACTAGTGCCTGTGGGGTGCCCACCTCCTCTCCCCCTCCTCCCCAGGTTTGCATTCCCAGTCTCCTGGGAATCCAAGTCGACCTGTACTAAGGTGCAGAGGCCACCAGGTGGCACTGCCTCCCACTCTCTGCTTCTCCCAAGGCAGCCCAGGCCACCGGAAGGCAGAGTCCTCCCAAGCTTTCAGTACAGATAGACCTTTGGAAGGGCTTTTTCCCTTTGTCCAAACCTCCACACACTTGGGAGCCAGCGAAGATGGCCTCCCTGAAGGGCAACCTTACCTGTCAGGAAAATAGGAACAAAGAGATTCTTTCTTAAAAGAGCTTCCATCTTGCCCCAGCTTCCCACAACAACCCAGAAGGGCTCCTCCAATACATGTTTCCCTTGCTTGATCGCTCCCCTTATCAGAGATTTTTGAAAGAAGGATGTTGACTAGAACTAGCACCAGCCCTGGAATCAGGAGTACCTGTGTTCAAATCCAGCCTCAGACACTTGACATTAACTAGCTGTGTGACCTTGGGCAAGCCACTATGGTCTCATAACCAGGGACGTCTCCAGTCATTCTGAATGAAATCTGGTCACTGGTCTCAGATGGCTCTGGAGAAGAAAGTGAAGCTGTTGACTTAGCACAGCGCCCCCTTCACTCAAATCCAATTCATGATTTTGTCTTTGTATCAGCTCCCTGATGTCATGGTCTTCTTCAAGAATGAAGGACAAAGGGGGCAGTTAGGTGGTACAGTGAAGAGAGCACCAGCTCTGGAGTCAAGAGGATCTGAGTTCAAATGTGATCTCAGACACTCAATAATTACCCAGATATATGACCTTTGGCAAGTTACTTAGCCCCTTTGCCTTGCAAAAAAACCAAACACACACAAAAAAGGACAAACATCAGCAGTAGTAGCTTCTACCTAGGAGCTCTGAGGAAAGAATTCCCCTCCACAAATGCAGGTTGTCATTTTTTCTGTAACTTAGGGTTTTAGAGTAACTTGCCCAAAGTCTCACAGTAGTATGTGCCAAAGGCAGAAATGGAAGCAGGTCCTTTTGACTCAGACCCCTTTGCTCTGTGATGAATACTGACTAGGAGATCCTGGAAAAGTCACACACCCTTGGTGCCCTTCTGAGACCAAAACTTGTGAAGATGGAGATCTTGCACTGGAAGGACAAGTCCATCACCAGGTACCCTGGACTGATCCCTCAGTCCAGTTCAAAAAAAATTATCCATATGTGTGTATCTGCTTGAAAACCAGAAGTATTACCAAGATGCTCTTAGAGCTTCTCTGCCACCCAAGGGGGTAGACTCTCAGATGACAAGGGGGGTTAGCCACTGTCAACAGAATGGAAGCTGTCTTTGGTGTCAAGGGAAATAAATGCCCCAGGACATATCCCTCTCATCCTAAATCAGGCCTTCAGAAATGGTGGTAAAATTCCACTACTATGAACCAAGTCTCAGAACCTGTCAGTAAACTGGCAGGTGGGCATTAAAGTCTGCACAATCTACTTAATTAAGTCTCAGTGGCACCCCTCCCTATGACTCATGCCAGAGGAGATGATCATGATAGAGGCAGGTTAAGCCCAGGAAATCTCCAAACTCTGAGCTATAGGCCTTCTAGTCAAAGGCTACGGCTGTTGATTACAAATCGTTCCCAAGTTTTGTATTTTCTTAGTATACTGGTCCTAGATTGTCAATATGCACAAACCTAAGGGGTTGATACCTTTTTCTCCTTTCTAGTAATTCTATAGCTCCTGCTCTTCTTCTCTGTGTCCCTCCATCACTGTCCTTATTACCAGAGCTTCTCCCAAGAACCAACCCTGGTCAAAATTTGGATTATGTGGATTCATCCCTCTTCTTATTTATTTATTGATGCTTTTTTCCCTCTTATTTGTTGACATTGACACAGCACTTTCAAAATCATGTCCTCCCAATAACCTGTGAGGTAAGTGCTATAGGTAGTAATATCCCCAATTTGCAGATGAAGAAGCTATCCAAGCTAGCACATATGAGTGGTGGGATTCAAACTACAACTAATCTGATTGCAGGATCTTTACTCTTTACTCTGCTTTGCCTCCTTCTTCACTCTTAGATTCTCAGTACAGGGCCCTTTGGAAGCACTAGAAATGATTCAAGGAAGCTGGCAACTCATCCCTCTCCTACCCTCCCAGTACCTAGCTAGGGTGCCACCTTAAACTTTTCCCAACTTTGGCTGCCCCACTTATGACACCAGGTGACAGGAGCTCATCTGAGTCAAACCTGAAATATGGATGGTTAGTTTTACCCTGGCCTCCTTTAGACACCACTGTCATTCAGGGACCCTGAGAGATATTGAGAAAGGAAATGCCTTCCATTGGAGGACATTATCATCCTTCTCCCCTCAGGTGAAGGACTGTGTCCTAGTCTCTCCCCACCTTTTCCCCATTGACTTTCCTTTCTTCAGTTCTATGAGCTAACCTTGTTTTCTCCCCCTAGAGCACTGAAGAAGATGACATCTAGTCAAATCTTCTAACTCTGGTCTAGAAGGTATGCTAGATAGATGGGGGATGTGAAGAGGAGAGAAGAACTATATATATGGGGAATGACTGTCTACATCTCTCCTTGGAATCTTGGTCCCAGTGTTGTCACATAAGTAAGATGTTCTTAATAGCTAACACTTGACTATGTTGCTGAAATCTGAGCTCATTTTCCCCAAGGCCATCCCCTTAGAGCCCCTGCCTTCCAAATAGGGTAGGAATGGATTTAAAAGTACATGGAGGGCTACATTCCCTTCCTCCTCAAATGCCCAAGGAGAATGGGGTATGCCTTCCCAGACCTCTCTATGGCCATATCCTCCTTTGAACTCTACCGGATTGAAGAGACATCAGTGTGTAGTGGAGAGTGGGCCAACCTTGGAGTCAAGAAGACATGAGTGCAGGTCCTGCACTCTGATGCAAACTATGAGCACAAGCTTAGGATCTCAGGAAATTTTCTAAATTTCATTAAGTTACAGTTGTCAATAAGTGTAAATGCAAAAGTCAGTAGAGCAGGTTTCCACGTGACAAATCCCCCACACTGGTGAAACCACAAGGGATATGTGTATGAATATATGTCATACTTCATATATAGATATATATATTTGTATGTACATTTATATATTATATATTTATATATATAAACATACTTCCTATGTGTGTGAGTGTATATAGTTGTTATACAAAATCTATATAGTGGGTGTATATATTTGTCTATATACACATATATGGTAGATAGGTTTATATGTCTGTTTATATAAGGGTCAGTATGTATGTATGTTGATATAAATAGTATCTTCTCAGTTAAGTCTTATATTCTTAATAAACTTTAATCCCCCATCAAAGAAGATTCAATTTATGTATATTTTTGTTTTTTAAGGTTTTTGCAAGGTAAATGGGGTTAAGTGTCTTGTCTAAGGCCACACAGCTGGGTAATTATTAAGTCTCAGAGGCAGGATTTGAACTCAGGTACTCCTGACTCCAGGGCTAGTGCTCTATCCACTATGCCACCTAACCGCCCCAATTTATGTATGTTAATCTTATAACTAGGGAAGTTGATGTTTGGAAAGGGTGAATATTGATGCTTTTTTTCCTATTTATGTTGTATGTAAATATATACAATAGACATATATATGTTTACCAAGGTTATCAAGCTTTATTAATATAATGTACATAAAGCATTTTGGAAACCTATAAATGTTAATTATTACTTGAATTTATTTCTTTAAGAAATTCTTGGTCCCCAGTTCCTTGGAGAAAAGGAGGAACTAGAGGCCAAGTGTATAACCATAGAATCAACCTGGCTTCTCCATCTACTTTATCCCTCTATAGTCAATCAGTTGTTAAATCTTATCACCCCCCCCAATCTGTCCTATCATTTTCTCCACCATCACCCTTTTTCTCTTAACTATTTTTTTTTTGCAAGGCAATGAGGTTAAGTGATTTGCCCAAGATCACACAGCTAGATAATTATTAAGTGACTGAGTCTGGATTTGAACTCAGCTCCTTCTGACTCCAGGGCTGGTGTGCTGGAGTTGAACTCCAGTATCACCCCTTTCCAGTACTTTTTCCACAGAGCTGTCAAATATATAGATTCCTAAAAGCTCAGGTTGGCCTATGTCTCTCCTCTGCTGAAGAAACTATAGTGGTTTGTCATTGTCTCTAGGATAAAATATATCCTCCTCTGGCATTTATAGCCTTTGCATTCTGACTCCAACCAATCGTTCCAAATTGATTTACTGTTCTAGCCAGACTAGCCGACCTTTCCCCTGTAGATGACATTCTTTCTCTAGTTTCCTTGTCTTTTAGGAAAAGGCCTGGCTTGCTCTCCCTCCATACCTCTTCCAGGCCTCAAATCACTCTGGCTCTCCTCTAGTGGACAACAATGGATCTCAGCTTAAGCCCACTAAACATCTTTTGGGTCCCATTGGTTCAAAGTGAATTTAAACAGTAATTGTTTCCAATTTGGTCAGAAACCCTGAGGGTCTTTCTCTCCCCATAGATTGATTGTTTGATTTTTTAAAGACTATACTTAAGAGGATCCTTGCTTCTTTTCTTTCTTATCTGCCTAAATCAACGAGATTCCCCTAAGGGTCTTTCTTAACCCTTCCAACAATTTTTTTCTTTTTTGGAAGTAATCTATCTTGACCTCTTAGCCTCTTCTCTCACCTAACCTTAATGATTGAATGGGTGTGAACTGCAAAAGACCTGGCTTTAAAAGGCCAAGGTTTTCCATTGTAAGTAGGGTGATCTCCAGTCGTCCTGATTCATATCTGGGTACTGGACCTGTATGTCTCTGGAGGAGAAAGTGAGGCTGGTGACTTAGCACAGCACCCCCTCCCTCAAATGCAATTCATGTCCATGTCATGGCATCACCTCCCTGATGTCATGGTCTTCTTAGAGAACCAAAGACACAACAGAAACAATAACCCCTTGGCATCCCTCACTCCCATGTTGCATCTTAGTAGAGACCCTTTTTGATTTCTCCAGTTAGATTAAGTACTTTTCCTCACCCCAAAATTAGATTGTATAAACTTGGCAAATACTTTATAGTATTGTGGCCTCAGATTCAGGAAGTAAGTCTCACCTTTAACAAAATCTAGGCAGGTGCCTCTGGACTAATTAATTAACCAGCCTGCACCACAGGAAACAGCTCTAACACTGTAAATTGCAAAATAGCTGCCCATTTGGGTGGGTCTAAGGAGTTTCCTTAACAAGTATTTCCTGTGTCTATGAAATCACAGGTCCAATTTTCTATGTACTTGGCTTCATAGATCATGGGTCGGAAGAGACCTCAAAGGCATCTAGTTCAATCCTAACAGAACTTAAGAGTCAGGAAAATCAGAGATTCTATATTACCAGAAACAATTGATGTGTTACCCTGAGCAAGTCACTCAACCTGTTCAGGCCTTGTGATACAAACCTTAAAGTGAAATGTAAGTGCTGGTTATTATTATCATTTGTTATTATTATTCTGTTTATGACATGAGCTCTCAGACCTCTTAAATGATTTGCCCAAAGTCATACAAGCTGTGATTTGTCATGTGTAGGATTTGAGCCAAAATCCTCTAACTCTAGGAAGTTCTCTTCCTTCTTATGTGCATACATGTTATTTTAGCCCAGTAGAATGTAATTTCCGTGAGGGCAGGAAAATGGTTCATTTTCATCTGTATCCCTAGTATCCTAGCAGAGTGCCTGACCAACACACATACACACACACACAGTTATTTTTTTCTTGCTTTTTTAAGTGAATGATACTCATAGCTTCATAGATTAAAAAAAATCTAGAAATTGTTTACTCCAGCCCCCTCCTGATATTTGATCCAGATATGGATGGGGTTGACTGGAGATGGCCCAGGATGTAAGGCAATTAGAGTTAAATGACTTGCCAAGGTCACCCAACTAGTAAGTGTTTGAGGTCAGGGTTGACTTCAGGACTGGCACACTCTACTGTGCCAGCTGCCAGCACCCTCCCTTTAAAGATGAAACAAGCTTAGTTAGATGAAATGATTTACCCAAGGTCACACAGATTGTAAGGGGGAGCCCTGGGATTTAAACTCAGGTTCTGTGATTCTAAAATTCAGTGTGCTCTGGGCTTAATACAGTGCCTTTTGATAATTCATCTCAGAGGGGGAAAAAAGGTAACACTAAAAAAAGAGCTATTTTCCAACATGAGGGCAGCAGGCTCCATGTGAATGGGAACATGCCCCAGTCATTTTCCCTTTACCTCTGGGTTAGGAACAGAGAATGGTGAGAGGATTCTTTCTGCCCACCCCCCCTGCCTAAATGAAGACATACAAAGTATTGGAAGGCTGTCTTCCAGTCACTTCCAATTCTCACTTTAATACAAAAAGCTAAATTAGGAAGAAAAGCATCTTCACACTCCCAATTTAGCCAGGGAGAGAAATTAAAAAAGCTCTGATTGTTACCAGGGGAAGACGGAAGGTTGGGTTTGGGACCGGAGCAGAAGGGCTCAAGTGGAGAAGTATCTACTTGAAATAAAAGGCAGTGGGAAACCCCACACAGCTGGGATATCAGAGAGCCGGCCTGAAGCCTCTTCTGCCTGGTCTTTCATTCATTGCCCGACAGCTGGTTGGCATAGCCTCATTCTCAGTGCCACCTAGGCAGGGGCTCTCAACCGCTGCTCATCCAGGCTAGGCCTGCCCAGCTTCCTGCAGCATCTTGCCAACTCTGCTCAGGGCTCCCGACAATGATTTTCATCATATTGCTTCTATTCACTATAGCTGATCCCCTTGCTTTCTCTCTGTATCTATTTGATTATCTGGTCTACGATTCTTCCCGCTTCCTGGGGTATGTGTCTCACCCTGTACCTCACCTCTCCTAACCTACTGTCTTTCCTCAGCACAATCTCTAATCACTACCCCCATCCCTACTTCCCCAGATTACTGCTCAGCTCTGTCCTTTCTCCTCTGTCTGTCTGTCTGTCTCTCTCTCTCTGTCTCCCCTGGCCCCTTCACAACCCAATCTGGGGGGTGGGGGGTGGGGATAGAAACCTGCTCACATTCCTAGCTTTTACTGCCTCATATCCCACTGAGTTTTCAACCCTTTGCAATCTGGCTTCTGACCCCACCCAATCCAATGAAATTGCTTTCTCCAAGGATACCTCTTAATTGTTAAATACTGTGATGTTATTTTGTCCTCATCTGTTTTGATCCTCTTTTGACATTTAATCATCTTTCTCTTCTGGTTTTGATGTCAATACTTTCTCTCTGTCCTCCCCCTTCTATCTCTTTTATAGTCTCATTTGTAAAATCAACCTTATCCTTCCTTTACTTTTCTCTTTTCACCCTAGGTGATGGTCTCATGAGCCTCTGTGTTCACTCTCATCTCTAAAAATGCCTCCCAAATCTATTTATCCAGAGTTTCAAATTATCTAAATTCTTTTCCTGGATCTCTACCTTTATGTCCCATAGACATCTCAAACTCACACCATTCAAAATAGAACTTTATCTTTCCCCTTACTCTCATCCTTCTTTTAAATTCCCTATTTCTGTTGAGGGTACCTTGGAACCATCCTGGAATCATCATTGGTCCTCACTCAAACAAATCCAATCACTTGCCAAGACTTGTTGATTCTAACTCCACATCTTCAAATCAGTTCTTTCTTCTCTCATCTTCCTCCCTCTCCATCCCAAAAGATTATGCTTTTGTTGTTGTTGAGTTGTTTCACTCATGTCCAACTCTTCATGACCCCCATTTGGGGTTTTCTTTGCAGACATATTAAGGTGGTTTGCCTTTTCCTTCTCCAGCTCATTTTACAGATGAGGAAACTGAGACAAACAGGATTAGTTGACTTGTCCAAAGTCACACAGCTAGGAAGTGTCTGAGGCACAAAGAACTCAGAGAGAAAGTTCTTCCAAAAATCTAAACTAAATCCCCAAGCCTGCAGCTTAAATCTGACCTTGTTCCCCCTTAAAACTCATTTTCTTTCCAAGAAAAAAACAAGCCTGTTTCCATCCTTTTGTGTCTAGCTACTAGCAACATCTGGCACCCCTCTTTAAACATGTGTTTAAAGCCACCATCAAAATACTCTCTTTTCCAGAGTTACTCACCCATGTACCTGTTACCTATTGCAGTAGAAGCTTGACTATCAGTAATGCAGAGCACACTTTTTGGAAACACAATTTGTAATTTTGTACTTCATTATATTTTCCTTCTTATAGAATAGGGCTATCCAAAATTCTGTCCACCTGTGGGTTTACTAAATGCTTTAGTAAAAGAAGCCAAGCTACTGCAGAGCTCTTACTAAAATGGCAAATCAAAATATATTATCTATTGTTTCAATAAAAACTTTAAAAAATAAGGTTGGACAGCCCTGTTATAGAACATCATCTTGTTGAGGATGAGATTCTCTCTCTCTCTCTCTCTCTCTCTCTCTCTCTCTCTCTCTCCCCCACCGGCCCCCCCCCTCCTTTTTTTCTTTCTTGGCCCCTGACCAAACATTGAGCTTAGTGTTTAGAACCTTCTGAATAGACCTTTAAAGTATTCAAAGCTTTCTACAAAACATTTCATTTGATCCTCATAACATAGTTGGGAGGTAAATACTCCAGGGATGCTTATCTCCATTCTACAGATGAAGAAACTGAGGCTTGAGGTTAGTTCTTTCACCAAGGATAATGGATAGACATGAGATTCCTAGCTAAGTCTCTCTAGTTTGTTCTAGGTTTGGTACAACAACCAACCTTCTCTTGGGTTGCTTTCTTTGATTTTGCCCAGTAACACAGATGCTCCATGATTGTAGGAGGCTAAGGAGGGAACCTAAGCCCCTCTTAATTGCAAAATTCTTGCCTCTTCCTTTCCAGTCATGTCACTGTATGGAATGGAAATACCCTCTTGGGGTATTGAATTCTGGGTTTGCCAAGCTGTCCAGGGTGTCTGTGTGCACCCCTGTCAGAGAGCCCCCCACCCACCCAAGTTGTATGAGTCCTTCTTATCATTCCTGTAGTCTTGGTTAATTCATGGGAAACTTAGAAGCTGGAGCAGCTTGGCCTGGGAAGTGCAGAGGATGGTAGAGAGGAAAACAGAAATAACACTCCGTTTCTATTCCTGCCTTTTTGGGGCTGGATGAAAACACCGCCTTTCTCATTTAAAGGCTGCTCTTTACTTCCTGGCCATCGGTGGGTTCTTATGTAATGCTCTCCTCCCTCTGCCTTCACAAGCAGCTTCCAGAGATTTCTGCAGCCAAGCTTTACAGCATACTCCAGAGGGAAACAGCAAAGAGGATCCTGGATTGTCTCTTGCGCCCATAACCCAGAGCCCCTGGTGGTAGGTAGGAGAGGGTAAAGGAGAGGGGTCTGCCAACTGATGGGACCTCTCACTTGAGGGTATTGAAAGAGGGCTAGGAAAGAAAAATCAACCCACTCCATCTCTGGAGTCACGTCTTCTCCCTAGGTAGAAGGACCTTTTAGTGACCTTGAGGGATTATTCCAGCTACATGATACCTGTAAACAAAAAGGACTCTCCTTTTCTTAGACAAATCTGAGGAAGAGCAGACTTCACCATCTCCCAAGGTCACATGCCCTGCTGTCTCCCAATTCACAGTGAGGAAGTTCTTCCAAAGACCTAAACTAAAATCCCCAAGACTGCAGATTAAATTTGACCTTGTTCTCCCTAAAAATCCATTTTCTTTCCAAGAAAAGGCAAGCCTGTTCCCCTTTCTTCTTGTCAGGAGCTTCTTATCAGCATCACCTGGAGCACTGTTGGCACTTAGCAATAGCTGACCCAACATGTCCTTTAGACATGGATTGAGCCCCCACAAGATGCTTTCTTTCCCAAGGTTACTCACCCATGTGTTGTAGCCTGTTGCAGCAGCAGCTTGACTATCAGTAATGCAGAGCACACCTTTTGGAAACCTGAAAGGCCTCTGCACTGCTCAGAATTGGTCTAAAATCTTTTCTCTTTTTCTAAATGACCTGAGATTGAGTATCAACTCTGCCATTCCCTTTCAGTGTATCAGACAAGCCATAAGCTCTCTAAGGCACACTTTCCTCATTTCTAAAAAGCAAACAGGATGCACTAAGTTATTTCTATGATCTATTTATAGATCTATTTCTATCATCATAATTGTTATTCTAAGTTTCTGTTGTCTTTCCCATTTCTTTCTGTGTCCATCCATCTGCCACCTCTTTTTATAATGTTCAGGCTCGTCCCCTCCCTCTGGTTGCCCCCAAGTGCCCAACCCCAGCCCTGGTTTGGCCCTAAATTCACCCTCTCCCTTCTCTCCTTCCTTCTCATTCTCTCCCCATCCCCCAGTTCCTCCCTCCCAATTTCTTTGGGGGAGAATGGGACTATATTTGTGATCCCACTAACCTCCCATTTAAGGTCAGGTTCCTCGGAATTTCCGGCTGATGCCTGTCACCCTGTCAGCCATTGGAAAGTGTGACAGCTACTCAAGTCGGAGACAGAAAGAATCACTTCCTGAGCCCCAGTCACAAAAATAAACCATGGGGTCTGAGCTGATGGGGAACCATGCTGACGTAGTAGCCAGGGCGGAAGTTGTGATGGAAAAAAAAGGGGTTTGTTTTCCTCTGAGCTAGAGTCCTTCCCTGGGCTAGGAGCCTGGGGGGAGAAGGTTAAACTTTGGTGAGGGGTGGGTTGTTTTTGACTTTCTCTCTCTGAGTGGAGTCCAATCTTCCATGCCACATTCCATTATTTTGTTCCCTTTCCAACAGGCCTCTTCAAAAGAACTCTTCACCTCTTCAGTGGGGACAGCTAATCTGAACTACAGTTTTGTTTTGTTTTTTTTTCTCCCCCAAAGAGTAATCCCAAATCCAACCCCAGAGAGTTGTCAGGGACAAAGGTCCCACAGGAAGGTTGGGCAGGCCAAGGCTGATCACCGGGCCTGCTGCGCCACTCAGGGTTCCAGTGTTGAGCCAGGAGAGACAGCAGCTTGTAGAAAAGCTGAAAGAGTAGAAGGGTCAAGGAAAGGGCACAAGATGGGGGGGAAGCTCCCTTATTTGTATGTAGTCTTTCTTGCCCAAGAGAAATTGCCGGTGTCTAACCTCTGCTGAACTCTAAACCTCATCAGCTGTTTATGATGTCCAAAGTCCTCTCTCTGGAACTCAGTAGTCATAAAATTATAGATTTTTAGAAAGATTCTTTTAGAAAGGATCTTAAAAGTCATCTTTATTTTATAGATAAGGAAATGGAGACCAAAAGAGGTTTGGTAATTTGTCTCAAGTCATGCAGAACTAGGATTTGAATTTGGGTCCTGTGCCCCTAAATTCAGGGCTTTTTATGCCACCTAGTCAAGTTCCTCTAGTTCCTTTTCACCCTATTTCAATAAATCTTCCATTTTATAGTTCCCATTATTGTTGTTCAGTAGTTTTCAGTCACGTCCAACTCTTCATGACCCCATTTGGAGTTTTCTTGGCAAAGATACTGGAGTGATTTGCCATTTCCTTCTCCAGCTCCTTTAAAAGAAGAGGAAACTGAGGCAGAGTTCATTGACTTAACCAAGTTCACACAGCTAGGAAGTGTCTGAGGCCAGATTTGAATGCAGGAAAGATAAATCTTCCTGATTCCAGGCCCAAGACTACATGCATGGTGGTACTACCTAATGGCCCATTTATAGATATAGCCCTATCATATTCCAAATACTACACACACACAAACACACACACGTAAATTCAACTTTTTAATTTCAATTTAATTTAAACTTAAATGGAATTACAGAAGGCTAAGAGGTAGAAGAAACCCTAGAGACTCATCAAGTTCTCATCTCATTCATCACAGATTGAGGACCTACTCCTCCAGGAAGCCTCCCCACACCATGCAGCCCTCCGTGATCTCTGCCTTCTTTGGACTTCTATACCACTTATTGCCTATAGCCCTTGTATAGCATTCATCTTTTATATAGCAGTCAGCTAGTGGCAAAGTGACTAGAATGCCAGGCATGGAATCAGGAAAACTCATCTTCATAAGGCCTCGGACACTTAACTGTGTGATCTTAACCCTGTGAGCCTCAGTTTCTTCAACTATAAAATGAACTGGAAAAGGAAATGGTAAGATAGCATCTCTGCCAAGAAAACCTCAAATGAGACCAGGAAAAGTTTTTAACAACTAAGCAACAATTTTCATTGCTATATATTTTTAAGTATCTTGAAGCTATCATGCAGACAACATTGTCCAGGTGCCTTAAGCCCTGGAACACTGTAGGGACTTCACAAAATGAGATATATAATCATTCAAAAGAGTTTGGCCTAACTATTCACACAGGGAAAAATAAGTGAATGAGGAATGTCTGTTATCCAGACAAAAATTTAGTTGTATGGACAACTCTACAGAGCTCATTCATTGGCAAATATGTCCTGGCACTGCAAATGAACTATGAACTGATTGATCCCAGAACTGAATAGTAGGAAAGTAGTTGGGTTGCTTTTTTTACAGAACTGCAGTAATGGCCCCAAATCTTTGTTTTTCCCTCAAAGTTTGAATACTGATATCTTCTGGTGTTATCTACAATCTGCCAGTGGCACTGGGGTAATGCATAATGGGCATGAGTAGGCTGAAACAACATTACATGTGAGGAGTTACACAAAAGAAGTGAAAGGGTGTCATCAGAGAAACTTATGACTGGAAAAAAAGATGAATTGGTCATGGAGCAAGAGGGAAAGTCGACTAGTGCATGGGCTTCACTGGTATCCAAGCAATGTCAAGAGAAGAAAGCTCCCTATATGAAGAGTGGAACCCCTGTGTAACTCTAGGAAGGATCTAGACAAGAGTCACACCACATGGTTAGGCACAAATGAGTTGTTATGTGTTGCTATGAAGGAGTATCTACATTGAGATATACAGACCACTGGAGTCCTGATCACATTTTTTTTTTTTTTAGATTTTTCAAGGCAAATGGAGTTAAGTGGCTTGCCCAAGGCCACACAAGCTAGTTAACTTAAGTGTCTGATGCTGGATTTAAACTCAGGTGCTCCTGACGCCAGGGCTGGTGCTCTATCCGCTGTGCCACCTAGCTGCCCCTGGACCACATTATTTAAAGTATTCTTTCAGACTATGAACTCCACAACCAAAGTGCAAATACTTGTTGATAATAATGAAGATGGATGTGAATTCACAGAACAAGCCATCTCTGGGACTTTTATAAGAATCCTGGAGAAGCAATAGGGTGATATTTGCATAGTAGTCTATATGTATGAATATATTCTCCCCAAAGAGTATTTGACATCTTGGGAGTTGCCAGGCTTCTTCTTCTTTTTTTTTTTTTAGGTTTTTTTCAAGGCAAATGAGGTTAAGTGGCTTGCCCAAGGCCACACAGCTAGGTAATTAAGTGTCTGAGACTGGATTTGAACCCAGGTACTCCTGACTCCAAGGCCAGTGCTTTATCCACTGTGCCACCTAGCTGCCCCAGGCTTCTTTTTCCTAGATTTCTTTGATTATTTTGACTCCAACCTTGATTCACAACACACATAGGAATGGGATTCAGGGGCAATGTGGGGATTTCATGTAGATATAACAAAGAAATTTGTGTCAGCCAGGGTGTTATAGCCCTTGCTTCCTTAACAGAGAGCTTTTTTTTAGAAAAAAGGAGAATCAACTATCTGTCTATATTGCTTTAAGAGCTGACCCATAGAGACCCTGAGGCTGCGTGGCATGGCCTTGGGGATAGTCTTGTTTTACAATAATCAGATATCACAATTCATTGACCCTTCTAGGGTCCACTCATTGTGTCCTAGGAGAGACAAACAGGACAGATGTAGTTGGGGAGGGGTAAGTTATTACTAAATTATGCTTTTGTCCTGTTAAAATCTGGATAAAATTAAAAAAATAAAATCTGGATAATAAAAGGTTTGCAAAGCTTAAAAATTGCACAAAGACTTTTGGAACGCCTTGTATAAAATGGAGTTCATTCTCGGGTTGATGAAAACAAGAAAAAATACAGGATGAAGAACAACTTAACTTCTTAATTTCTATCCCTACTCCAAGGGCCTGGGCTTCCTCGGTATTCAAGCAGGGACAAAAAAAGGAAGCTCCCGGCGGACAGCTACTGCTGTGTCGGGGTGCTGGGTGCCGGCAGGCCGCCGCCTCCCGCCTTCCCTTCCATCTGCGGAGCCTGCTCCGAGCTTCAGCTTTCCCCCATTCCCCGCAATCATCCGCCTCGGCTTTGCAGGAGAGTCTCGAGGGCGGGGCGCGGCGCGGCGATGCCGGGGGTCGCCCCGGCCCCGGCCCCGGCCCCGGCGGCAGAGCCTCCGCTGCTCGCGGGGACCTCCGCAGGAGAGAGGCGCGCCGGTGCAGGGGCGGGCGGAGGCCGGGCCCTGGAGCCCGGCGCAAGTCCCTCCTCTTCTCTGGGCCCCGCCGCGGGGGGCGCGGGGAGAGCCCGGCGTCTGGGCCGCCTCGGCGGGGCCCCGGGGACCGCGGGGGGAGCCCGGGCCGGCGGCGCCTGCTCACTTCGCGCGCACTGCGTCGGAGTCTCCCCCTGCCTGGCCGGGAGCCGAGCGGCGGGGGAGGGGCGGCGCGGCGCGGGGGAGGGAGCCGAGCGCGGGGGAGGGGCGGCGCGGCGCGGGGGAGGGAGCCGAGCGGCGGGGGAGGGGCGGCGCGGCGCGGGGGCCGCCTCCGCTCCCCTCCCCCCACCCCAGGAGACCGCAGTGGCCGCTTCAACCCTTGACCCGGGGACCCTCGGGCCGGAGATGGGAGGGGGCCGCGGCCCGGGGATCCCGCCCCCCGCCCCGGCTCTCTCTGCAGCGCCGCGGCCTGGGGGGGCTGTGCCCGGGCGGCTGTGCCCCGGGGGCCCCCCCGGGACGAGGCGGGCGGGGGCGGCGGACCCCGACCACGGGCTCTGTCCCAGCGCCGGGCCGGGCCTCCCCTCCCCCAGCCCGGGGGCGGCGCACGTGGGGGCAGCCCCGGGGGGGTGGCCCGGGGGGGGGGGCGGCGCACGGGGGGCAGGTGCTCGGCCGCCCGGGGCGGGGGCGGCGCGGCCTCGGTTTCCCTCCCTCCCCCGGGCGCCCCGCCCCGCCCCGCTCGGCCCCCACGGGCCCAGGAGGTGGGCGGGTAAGCCCGGGGATGACGGCGGAGCTCCGCGGCCCGGGCTCGCCCTCGCCCCCGCCCCGGGGCCCGGGGTTTCCCGGCCTCCCCGGCTCGGGGCGCCAGTCTCCCGTGGGGAGGTCGGCCCGAGCGGCCGGGCCCCGGGGCTCCCGGCGCCCCCTCCCCCCGCCCCGGGCTCCCCCGTCTCCCCCGTCCGGGAGGGGAGGGGGGACGAGAGCGGAGCGCGGGAGCCGGAAACGCCAAATATGGAGCAGGAAGGATCCCCCGCCGGAACCGGCCTTATTTGGGCAGCGCCTTATTTGGAGCGGCCCGATATGGCCCGGCAGCCCGGGGCTTCCGGCAGAGGCAGGGGGGAGGGGGAGGGGGAGGGGAGGCGGGAGCCCGGGGTCGGGGGCTCCCCGCGCGCGCCCGGGCGGGCCCCGAGAGGCTCGGGCTGGGGCGCGGGCCCCGGGCTCCCCCGAGGCGGCGGGCCGCGGGGGGGAGGGGGAGCGGGGAGGCCTGGCGTCACGTCGGGTGCTCCCGGCCCGCCCTGCCATATAAGGGCTTCCTGCTTCCCATATATAGCCATGTACGTCAGGGCGGGGGCGGGGCCCGGCGGCTCCCAATCCTTCAAATAGAGGCGGATCCGGGGGAGTTGCGAGAGATTCCAGGCAGCACGAGTGGGGGAGCCGCGCCGTCGCCGCAGCAACGAGCCGCAGCCGCCGGGACCAGCCCCAGCTCCGCGCCAGCAGCCGCGCCGCCTCCGCACTCGGCAGCCTGCGGGGGCGCAGCCGGAGGGAGCCCCCTCCGACGAGCACGCCCCTCGCTTCCTCGCCGAGCCCCGCATGTGACCCGCCCGGTGCCCGGCCCCCCGCGCCCGCTCCGTCCGGCATGGCTGCGGCCAAGGCAGAGATGCAGCTCATGTCCCCGCTGCAGATCTCCGACCCGTTCGGCTCCTTCCCTCACTCCCCCACCATGGACAACTACCCTAAGCTGGAGGAGATGATGCTGCTGAGCTCGGGGGGGCCCCAGTTCCTGGGCGCCGCCGGCGGAGCGCCCGAAGGCAGCGGCGGGGGGGCAGGCGGCGGCGGCGGCGGCGGCGGAGGCGGTGCGGGCGGAGGCGGCACGGGCGGGTTCCATCCCCAAGGGGAAGCCGGCGAGCAGCACTTCGAGCACCTGGCCGCAGGTAAGCGGCGCCCGGAGCAGCGCTTCCCGCTACTGAGGTCCCCGGCCTCCCGACCTTAGAGCAGCGGCACAACAGCCCCCTCCCATCCCGGGGGCTGGGGGAGCCGCGGGGGCACCCCCGGGGGGCGGGGCGGGGCGGGGCCGGGACTCCCGCCCCGTGCTGCGCGGCCCTCGCCGCGGACTCGCGTCCGCCGCCGCCGGGGGGGGGGGCTCCGGGCCGAGGGGCCGCCGCTAACTCGGCTTCTTCCTCCTCGCAGACACTTTCCCCGACCTCCCGCTGAACACGGACAAGGTGCTGCCGGAGGCCGGCTACCCCGGCCAGCCCACGCGCCTGCCGCCCATCACCTACACCGGCCGCTTCTCCCTGGAGCCGGCCCCCGGCGGCGGCAACACCCTGTGGCCCGAGCCGCTCTTCAGCCTGGTCAGCGGCCTCGTGAGCATGAGCGCCCCGCCGGCCGCCGCCTCGGCCCCGTCCCCGGCCGCCCCCGCCGCCTCGTCCGCGCAGAGCCCCCCGCTGAGCTGCGCCGTGCAGCCGGGCGACAGCAGCCCCATCTACTCGGCCGCCCCGACCTTCCCCACGCCCAGCGCCGAGGTCTTCCCGGAGCCCCCCGGCCAGGCCTTCCCGACCGCGCCGGGCGCGGCCCTCCAGTACCCGCCGCCCGCCTACCCCGCGTCCAAGGGCAGCTTCCAGGTGCCCATCATCCCGGACTACCTGTTCCCCCAGCAGCAGGGCGACTTGGGCCTGGCCCCGCCGGACCAGAAGCCCTTCCCGAGCCTGGAGAGCCGAACCCAGCCCTCCCTCACCCCGCTCTCCACCATCAAGGCTTTTGCCACCCAGACTGGCTCCCAGGACCTGAAGACCCTCAACACCACCTACCAGTCTCAGCTGGTGAAGCCGAGTCGCATGCGCAAGTACCCCAACAGGCCCAGCAAGACGCCCCCCCACGAGCGCCCCTACGCCTGCCCCGTGGAGTCCTGCGACAGGCGCTTCTCCCGCTCCGACGAGCTCACGCGCCACATCCGCATCCACACGGGCCAGAAGCCCTTCCAGTGCCGCATCTGCATGAGGAACTTCAGCCGGAGCGACCACCTCACCACGCACATCCGCACGCACACGGGGGAGAAGCCCTTCGCCTGCGACATCTGCGGGAGAAAGTTCGCGCGCAGCGACGAGCGCAAGCGGCACACCAAGATCCACCTCCGGCAGAAGGAGAAGAAGGCCGACAAGGGCGCCCCGGCCCCCGCCGCCCTGCCCTCCTACCCGTCCCCGGCCGCGTCCTCCTACCCGTCCCCCGCCGCCACCTCCTACCCGTCGCCCGTGCCCACCTCCTACTCCTCCCCCGTGCCCACCTCCTACTCCTCCCCCGTGTCCTCCTCCTACCCCTCCCCGGCGCACAGTGGCTTCCCCTCGCCCTCCGTGGCCACCACGTACTCCTCGGTCCCCTCCGCCTTCCCCCCCCAGGGCATCACCAGCTTCCCCTCCTCGGCCGTCACCAACTCCTTCAGCGCCTCCACGGCGCTCTCGGACATGACGGCCACGTTCTCGCCCAGGACAATCGAAATATGCTAAAAACAAACAAACAACAAAAAAAAACCAAAAACCCCCTACACGAGACTGAACTGGGACCGGAGGGGAAGATGGCCAGGTGGGGAAGGGGAGGGCTCTTCTGTTAAAAAAAAGAGTTCTGACCCTCCTCCCCAGTCCCCAAAGAATGGGGACAATTACCACCCTTTCTACCTTGTTTCCCCTTATCATCCATCCCCTATTACCCTTTGACTTCAGCTGCCTGAAAACAACCATGTCCAAGTTCTTCACCTTCTATTCAAAGGACTTGACTTGCATGGATTTTTGGATATATATCATTTCAGTTTCATTTCCATCATTGCCCTCCCCATCCCTCCTTTTGATGCTAGAAAATTTGAGTTGGTAAGATGGGGAAAACTGAGCTTCGAAGCTCAGCCCCTTTCTTTTTTGCCCCTGTACAGTGTCCGTGCCATGGATTTTGTTTTTCTTGGGGTACTCTTGATGTGAAGACAATTTGCATATTCATATTGTAATTATTTGGAGTTAGGGCCTCATTTTGTTTAAAGGGGGAAAAAAAGGCAAAGAAAAAAAGTTGAGCAATGGTGATTCCTTTTTTTTGTGAGATGCTGTGATGAGTTTGAAGCTTCTTTTTGAAACAGCAATTTCTAGGTATTAATCAGCATGTGTCAGAGTGATGTTTCCGTTTACTTTGTAAATATCAAACCAACTTGTACTCTCACATGTGGCAAAAAAAAAAAAGTTGTTTTCTTTTCCTTTGGAGGTTCCCCCCCTTATTTTGTTTTCAGAGTTCCATGTCTTGGTGCCTTTTGTGTGAATGCCTCGCTGACGCCTTGACACATACAGTTGTATAGGAATGAGTATTATGCCCACCCCTTGACCCTAAGGGAGTGGGAAGGCAGGGAAAGATGATTCCAGGGAGGCTTTGGGAGCAAGAACGGGGAAAGAGGGCTTGAACTCCGCTTTCATTTCTCCAGAATGTAAGCAGTAAAAAAAAAAAAAACCTAAACTAAATCTGAACTCTCAAAAGTCTATTTTTGTAACTGAAAATGTAAATTTATAAATATATTCAGGAGTTGGAATGTTGTAGTTTACCTACTGAGTAGGCAGCGGATTTTTTGTATGTTATGAACATGCAGTTCATTATTTTGTGGTTTTATTTTTACTTTGTAATTGTGTTTGCTTAAACAAAGTGACTGTTTGGCTTATAAAACACATTGAATGCGCTTTACTGCCAATGGGATATGTGGTGTAATATCCTTGAGAAAATTAAAAAGAAAATAAAGAGCTGTGGTTGGATGTATTTTTTCCCTGGAGGAGGAGAGAATAAACTGTGGTGTTCTAATTGAGGGAGACTGGGGATTTCCTTAAGGCTCTAGGGAGGCCCCTTTCTGACATGGGGGTGGGGGGGGAGAAGAGAAGATTATAATTTGTCTCGTTTACTCTGACTGCTTATGACAAGGGAAGCCCTTTGGGGCATGAAGACAGTGATTTTTGCTATGAGCTGGGTCCCAGATTGCTGCCAATCTGTTTTTGTTTTTGTTTTGTTTTTTTTTAGGTTTTTGCCAGGCAAATGGGGTTAAGTGGCTTGCCCAAGGCCACACAGCTAGGTAATTATTAAGTGTCTGAGACCAGATTTGAACCCAGGTACTCCTGACTCCAAGGCTGGTGCTTTATCCATTAGGCCACTACGCCACCCCTTGCTGCCAATCTCTAGGGAAATCCCCTTGCATTCTTCCACATGACTCCTGCCAAAAGTGGGGGGATGTATCAGACTGGTAAGAGTAAGGGTGCTATCCTTGAGGGTTCAGGTTTGTCTTCTCATGGAGCTGTGGAAATCAGGGTTTAAGGGATTACTACTGTCCTCATCCTATAATAGGTGTTATTTGAGGGGGATTGAAGGCAAGCAGTGAAACCAAGATCAAGGCCAGACCTGGTCTGGGTCTGCACACCTCCTCTTCCTACGTCCTCGTTTCTGTCTAGAGTGGGGAAAAATAGAAAGAGAAACCCAATTCCTTAGCCAAGAAGCCTTCCAGGAAGAAAAGTTTGTCTGCTTGCCAGCTGGAGCCAATACACACCCCTGGCAGCAGGCAAGCTAAGGTTGGTGTCAAGGGGCCTCTGGTCAGTGCCAGGACAGTTTCTGGGGTAGAGAAATATCTGCCACTCGGTTCCACCTTCTCCTTTAACATTCTTCACTTGAGAGCAGAAATTTTCTTCATATTAAAGGAGTCAGTCAAGAAAACTTTGGGGACACATTTACTAAGACATTATGTGAACTGCACGAGTCTTGATCTATGACTGGCTTTCTAAGAGTCAGTAGTGACAGTTATAGATGGAGGATGGAGAAAGGTTCACATTTTCTCCTATCTCTTTTTCCTTCCCTTTCTACCAAAGCAGCCAGCTACCAAGGACCACCCCTGACAATTGTTCATTGACACCAACAATTGATCAGAGGGCTTTAAACAGTATATATCCAAATAGACTCTGCCAGCATCCAACTTTGATCATATGGTCTTTTCCTTCCATTTTTACCTGTTACTTTTCTTTTTCATTTAACATAATCCATTTTTTTTTTTGTCCTCTGCTTGAGCCTATTAGATGCAGTCAAGCTTCGAAGTTTCCTAAACTTACCTCTGCTGGAGTGTGTGATGTATTTGGTGTTTGACTGAGGAGGAGTGATCCCAGGAAATCGTGTGTTTGGAGGTTGACTGAGAAGGAGTGATTCCTTTGGGGGTGCAAGCAAATAGAATAATTGCCTTGGGAGGAAGAGACTGGTTAATGTAATGTCATTGTTAGAGGGGCAATACAAGTAACTAAGCTTGGAGGGCCTATGTGTTCCATGTTTTTTTCCTGACAAAAACTGTATTCTGAATGAATGTAGGTCAATCATTGGAAAGAGTTTCCCAGGGGAAACACCTGTAATCCATAGCAGTGGATTCCAGTGAGTACCACCCACCTTCAAAGCTACTCCACACCTGGGCCAGCTTTTAATATCTTTTCCTAGGCCTAGGGAATAGAAGCTGCCCATTGTAAAAACATTTAGGAATGCCTCTACCCTGCAGCCCACCCCCAGTCAGAGGATCTTTAATTTGAGCTAGAAAGGACCTCAGAAATCACAGGAATTTTAGAATCAGAAGGGAAAGTAGTTACCTAGTCCCAACCCATACCTGAAAGAAATCTCCATTATAATAATAATATGCCTGACAAGTAGGTCATCCAGCCTCTGCTTCAAAGACCTCCAATGAGGAGGAACACCACTTCTCTACCTCCCAAGGCAGCCCATTACACTTTTGAAGAGCTCTATCTAATTAACAATAATTAAGCCTGAATTTGCATCTTTAGAACTTCTACTCTGGAGCCAAGCAGAACAGTCTAATACAGACAGCCCTTCAAATACTTAAGATTGTCTATTATATTCCCCTATTAATTTTCCCCAGTTCCTTCAGGCTAATCTTTGCAGATATGACATGGACTTCAAGGATGAAAGGTCTAGAATGAATTTAGAAATCCTCATAAATACTGCTGTGCCAACAATGTTCCCAATGTGGTCTATCCATAGCAGACTACCACCTCATGTCTCAGAACTATGGGCTATCTATACTTACAGGTCAAGGATGAACCACAGCTCTTTTTGTCTTTTTGTGGTATCCTAAAATCCCCATTTTCTTTTTTCAGGAAAAACTGCTCCTATGACATACTGATCAGTTTTTTTAAACCTCATTCACTTCATTTAAAACTTTGAATCAATTTCTACTACATTTCATTATTAATCCAATCAATCCAGTGGTTATCTAGTCTGTAGATCTTTTTAACTCCAATAGATTAGCTTTCCATGACAGTTTATGGCCATTCAAAGAGGATGCCATTTAAATACCTCCACAGCCATCATTAATTAAAGAATATCCTCAGGGACCCAAATACAGATATCCCTAGAGAGCTCCGTTGAAGTCCACCTACTTCTAAGTTGACATTGTTGGTCATTCAACCAATTCAAACTACCTAAATGTATTATCAGTATACATTTTAAAAATAAAAATAGCAGGATATATTATCAAACAATGCAGAAATCTAGATAAAAGTAGTATATCTATGGCATTCTTCCCTTTGCCACAAGATTTGTCTAACCTTATTCTTGCCAAAGCCAATTCCAGCCTTTTCCTTTTCGAGATGCTCACTGAACCATCTCTTTAATGAGCACTACATTCTAAGATTTTTCCCAGGGATCAAAATTAAGCTCATTGGCCTATATAGAATGTCATCTACCCTATTCTCTTAAACTCTTTTTAAAAAATCAGGCTTATTTTCACTTCTCTAGTCTCTCTCATATTTCTTCCTGATCATACATATCTGACAGAACAGTTTGGTTCATTAATCATATTCTTATCTTCAATTAATCAATAATCAAATTATCAATAGGTTATTAAACAGTGTATCAAAGGAAGAATGGTGTAGAGCAACTTCATTCTATTAGATTTTTGAGCAAGAACTTAAATTATGAATTTTATGGAGTTTTATGGTTAAAACTTTTCATGATCTCATTCTATATTTTTCAAGAGAAGATGGAAAGTTATAGTCTAGATAATAATATGAAGAAGTGGATTCAAAGTTGTTTAGATGGCTGGATTCAAACAGTATTATCTTTGGAAGACCTTTTTTTTTTTTTCTTTTGAAAGGCAATGGGGTTAATTGACTTGCCCTAGGTCTTGCAGCTAGGTAATTACTAAGTGCCTGAGGGCGAATTTGAACTCAGGTCCTCCTGACTCCTGGGCCCATGCTGTATCTACTACACCATCTAGCTGCCCCTGAAAACAATATTATCTTTAATGGTTCATTCTCAACTTGGAAGGAGCTGGTCCCCCGTGGAATCTCCAGATTTGTGAGTTTGATCCTATTTGGATGTTTTAGGTTTTCTAACAATAATCTTGGTAGATCTAAACTGGGAAAGATAGCTAATACATGCTCTGTGACAAAGTCAGGATCCAAAAAGATCTTGATAGGTTAGACTTGGGCTGAATCAATAAGATGAAATCCTAACAATCTTGATAAATATGTAAAGTGTACAAAATAAGGAGGGGCTGCATGGTTAGATGACAAGTTTACTTAAAAAAGCCCTGGCTCCTGGGGCCAGATTTCATTGGTGGAAGGAGCAGGAAATATAGTGGGCTTCTATTGCCTAAAATTTCTCTAAAAATTCTAGAAAACGTACCAATCCAAATCTTGATGGGCAAAACTTTTGCCCTAATGGACAAGAAGAAGTCAGAGTGACTTATTTTTCCAATCCTGATCAACGCAGGGAGACAGAGATGAGTGAAGTCTTGTGGATACCGGGGGAACAAGGGTTTTAGCCAGCATAAGCATCTTCAAGGAGTATTCCAATACAGGAAGTCCTTGGAAGTCCTCTTTTTCACAATGGTCCATTTCCCTCCCCTGCCCCCCCCTCCCAGGATCAATCTCAGTTTCCCCAGGTAAGTTTTCTTGGGTGTAAGCTTTGACTTCTGGAATATCTTATTCCAAGTTTTCTGATTCTTTTTTTTTTTTTAGATTTTTGCAAGGCAAATGGGGTTAAGTGGCTTGCCCAAGGCCACACAGGTAATTATTAAGTGTCTGAGATGGGATTTGAACCCAGGCACTCCTGACTCCAGGGCCGGTGCTTTATCCACTGCGCCCCTCTGATTCTTTTACAGTAGAGGCTGCTTATAGTATTTTTCCTATGATTTGGATGGATTTTTGCTATATGTGCCTTCACTTTTGGTTTCTTTCTGGAGTGCCATGTTGCATTCTTTCTACTTCCACTTACCCTCTGGTTCTAAGAGATCTGGAGCAGACTTTCTTTTAAGATTTCTTGAAATATGATCTCTCAAAGACTCTTTTTTTGGTCATGGTCCAATGATACAGTTTATCTACTCAATCTGTTTTCTGGGTTACATACATTATTTAATCTTCTATTTTTTCAATCTTTTGATTGTATTTTTAATATTTGAAATGTATTATTCCATCTTAATTTTTGAGGGACTAAACAAGGATTAAACTTTTTGTATTCTTTTAAATTAATTTTTAGTAAAGATATTATTTGAGTTTTACAATTTTCCCCCAATCTTGCTTCCCTCCCCCCCCCCCAGAAAACAATCTGTCAGTCTTTACTTTGTTTCCATGTTGTACCTTGATCCATATTGGGTGTGATGAGAGAGAAATCATATCCTTAGAGAAGAGACAAGAATTCTAAGAGGTAACAAGATCAGACAATAAGATATATGTTTTTTTTCTAAATTAAAGGGAATAGTCCTTGAACTTTGTTCAAACTCCGCAGCTCCTTAACTGGATACAGATGGCACTCTCCTTTGCAGACAGCCCCAAATTGTCCCTGATTGTTGCACTGATGGAATGAGAGAGTCCTTCAGGGTTGAACATCACCCCCCATGTTGCTGTTAGGGTGTACAGTGTTTTTCTGGTTCTGCTCATCTCACTCAGCACAACTTTTTGTATTCTAATATGAGAAGGTACATGGATCCCATCTGAATGTTATCATTAGGAAGGAATCTAATTTGACAGAAGGCCCAGGAATGGTTCGGTTATACTTGATGATCTTAAAAAATAATGGAAAGAGAAGGAATATACTACAGGGAAAGGAAAAAGGAAAGTTGGGAGATCTTATATCAACAATAAGATGTTCAAGTAGAAGTCTACAAAAATGAAGAGGAAGGGAAGTAGTTGACAGCTGAACCTCATTCTCATCTGAACTGTCAAAGGAAAGAATATATTCATACACTTAGTGCATGTAGAGTTAGGTCTAGCAATACATTTTAAGCATCAGGGAAATAGGGAAGGAAGGGAGAAGGGGGAAATTAAAGAGAGTAAATTAAAGGCAGTATGTTCTAAGCAACACAAAAGTAACTCAAGTTAAATCAAACAAAAATTTTTAGCTCTTTTTCAGTTGGCAAAAGAATTGGGGAATTCAACTGTATATGGATGCCATGGAATGCAGTTGTTTTGAAGAAATGATGATGGGGAAAGTTTTAGAGAAACCTGGGGAGAAGACTGATATGAACTGACAATGCAGTTAGGGTTTATGCAAGGTGACCAGTGTGAAGTGATGGATGCTGATAGTGTTAGCTTGTAGAGGTAAACATGATCATCACATCATCACCTCTCCTGCTTCAGGAATCAAAGTAATAATTAGAACAGAGCTACTTGTTCTTCCCTATTTCCTATTTATTTGTTCATCAAAGGGTTGCAAAGCATTCATCATCATAGGATAGTTCCCAAAACAGCTGATCTGATCATATTAAGAAGATGACTGTTACTTGTTGATACCTTCTCTGATTGCCAAGGACAAGCACCTTGCTGTTTGGTATTTAAAGAACTTCACAACTTACCTTTCTAGATTTATTGCATGTTACTTTCCTTTGTACCCTTTCTGATCTAGATGAATGTCTTTCTCTTGTTTCTATGCCATGACAAGCCATTTCCTTCTCCACACCTTTTTTTATAGGTCAATGCCATGAATATACCCTCTCCTTCCTAGCCCCTGCTTCCTGAAATCCTGGTGCCACTATCTATATGAGTTTACCAGATCCTCCTCAGCTGTTGCTTGTACCCTCCCTTCTACAAAATTATCCATTGTATAGATTTTGTATATGAAGGACATTTGTGTTTTAATGGATAGATGGCTTGTAAGCCTTGGAGCCAGGAAGGACCTAGGTTTGAGGAGGACTGCCTCTGACACATATCAGCTGTATGATTGAGCAAGTTATGGGAACTCTCAGTGCATTAGAGGGAGTCTCTCATGCTATAATTTGCAAAGAAAGTCCTCACAACTTGCCTTGAGGTAAAGGTAATTTGCCCATCTGTGAGTTCCCTGTATTAATGAAATCACAGGTCCAAATTTTTATCTCACATGCAGGGACTCCCAAAAGGCTTTGTGCATTTTCAATCTTTATTAGTTTATATATGTGCAGTTTTGTTCTCTTACCCACCCACCAATAGAAAACAAGCTTTTGAGAGCAAGGATTATTCATTTTACTTTTGTCTTTATCTAGTACCCCAGAGAGTATCTGGCACATAATAAACAGGCCCTTAATAAATCTTGTTGATTAAATTGATTGATGAAGTGACAAATGTATTTAGAGGAGAAAGAAGATGGGGAAAGAAAGAAGCACAGAGAGAGAGAGAGAGAGAGAGAGAGAGAGAGAGAGAGAGAGAGAGAGAAAAAAATAACTGGATCTCTTCAGGCAAATATCTAAAGTATTTAAGAGATGGGGAAACAGATCTACAAAGAGGGATAATAGTTTTGTCACCAGCCCTTTGCCACAATGTCAGGTGGTTAAGAATTTTATTTTTTTTGTTTTCTTTTTCTTTTTTTATTAAAGATTTTATTTACTTTGAGTTTTACAATTTTTCCCCCAATCTTACTTCCCTCTCCCCACCCCCTACCAGAAAGCAATTTGTCAGTCTTTACATTGTTTCCATAAATATTTTCTTAAATGTATGTGGTTGGGGGAGTCATCTTTCATCTGCCTATGAGCCAATCTAGTCATAGAGAGCTAGAAGGGACATCAGAATCCATCTAGTCCAATCCCCTTCAGTACTAAATGGAGTCTTACAGGAAGCGGGAGAAAGAGAAATGTGTTACCTAAAGTCACACAGCTAGCAAATGGCAGAGCCAAGATTTGAATGCAGCTCCCACAACTCTTAAGTTCAGCAACTTTACAGTTAAAATCTCAGGCTCACTTGGTTAGGGGTCTGTGTGTCTGTGTGTGTGTGTCTGTCACTGCAAAATAAGATCCCAGAATAAAAGCATCACTTGTACAAAAATTTTCATAGCAGCCCTGTTTGTGGTGGCAAAGAATTGGAAGTCAAGTAAATATCTTTCAATTTGGGAAATGGCTTAGCAAACTGTGGTACATGTATGTCATGGAACACTACTGCTCTATTAGAAACCAAGAGGGATGGGAATTCAGGGAAGCCTGGAAGAATTTGCATGAACTGATGCTGAGTGAGATGAGGAGAACCAGAAAAACACTATACACCCTAACAGCAACATGGGGGTGATGATCAACCTTGATGAACTCACTCATTCCATCAGTGCAACAATCAGGGACAATTTGGGACTGTCTGCCATGGAGAATACCATCTGTATCCAGAGAAAGGACTGTGGAGTTTGAACCAAGACCAAGGACTATTACCTTTAATTTAGGGGAAAAAAAACTGATATCTTATTGTCTGATCTTGCTATCTCTTATACTTTATGTTTCTTCCTTAAGGATATGATTTCTCTCTCATCACATACAATTTGGATCAATGTATACCATGGAAACAATATAAAGACTGGCAAATTGCCTTCTGTGAGGGGGGAGTAAGATTGGGGGGAAAATTATGAAACTCAAAATAAATAAAATCTTTATAATAAAATAAGATCCCAGAATAACAGCATCTTAGAATTGTGAAAGGACCTAGGACATCAAGTCTAATCCTTCATTCTTTTGTTTGTCATTCATTTGTGTCCAATTCTTCATAATGCCAGAGAATGACATGGATAGATAGTGCCATGGAAATAATGGAACTCATGAGCTTGGACATATTTGAGAGATAGTGAAGGATAGCTTGAAGGGCCTCTCCAAATCTGTCCAAGCTCGTGAGTTCCCTTGTCTTCATGACACTTTCTATCCATCTCATCTTCTGACTTCCCCTTTTTCCTTTTTCCTTCAATCTTTCCCAACAATCAGGGTCATTGTAGTCTTCTCATTAAATGGCCAAAGTATATAAGCTTCAGCTTCAGTATTTGACCTTCCAGTAAGAAACCTAAGTGATTACTGCCTAGTTGGTACATTTTTAAGGGGAATTTGAACCCAGGTCCTCTCTATTTCTACCCTATATCACAGGCAATTAAGAAAATGTTTACCTGAACAAGAATCTTCTTTGTAGCACACCCATCAAGGGGCATCCAGTTTATTTTTTTGAAATTTATTTTGGAATTTTACAATTTTTCCCCAAATCTTGCTTCCCTCCCCCACCCCCACAGAAGGCAGTCTATTAGTGTTTACATTATTTCCATGCTATACATTGATCTAAATTGAATGTGTTGAGAGAAAAATCATATCCTTAAGAAAAAAAATAATATAAGAAACAGCAAGATTACATAATAAGATAATGGTTTGTTTTCTTTAAATTAAAGGTAATAAATAGTCTTTGGTCATTGTTCAAATTCCACCATTCTTTCTCTGGATACAGATGGTATTCTCCATCACAGATATCCCAAAATTGTCCCTGATTGTTGCACTTATGAAATGAGCAAGTCCATCAAGGTTGATCATTGTTCCCATGTTGCTGTTAGGGTGTACAGTGTTCTTCTGGTTCTGCTCATCTCACTCAGCATCAGTTCATGCAAATCCCTCCAGGCTTCCTTGAATTCCCATCCCTCCTGGTTTCTAATAGAACAATAGTGTTCCATGACATATATATATATATATATATATATATACACACACACACACACACACACACACACACACACACACACACACACCACAGTTTGTTCACTCATTTTGCAATTATTCTTTGCCACCACAAACAGGGCTGCTATGAATATTTTTGTACAAGTGCTATTTTTACCCTTTTTCATGTTCTCTTCAGGGCATAGACCCAGTAATGGTATTGCTGGATGAAAGGATATGCACATTTTTGTTGCCCTTTGGGCATAATTCCAAATTGCTCTCCAGAAAGGTTGGATGAGTTTGGAGCCCACCAACAATGCATTAGTGTCCACATCCATTCCAGCATTTATCATTGTCCTTTCTGATCATATTGGTTAGTCTGTGAAAGGGCATCCAGTTTCTGCTTGAAGATCTCCCCGAAGAGGGTCTTCCTTCATTCCTCCTGAGGCAATCTCTTTCTTTTGGATAGCTCTAACTGCTAGGAAGCTTTTCCTCCTGAGACTTGCCTCGGTCTATCCCTATGTAGCATCCACATATCAATCCTAATTTTAAAAGCCCTTGGTAAGTGTGAACTTTGCCACAGATTAGATACCTAACTGCTGAGTGTTACTGGCATAAGGCAAAAGCTCAGAACTGAGATCTAAGAACTGGAGGGGCCATGATGCTCAGTAGTACTTAAACATAAGCTTGGACTAGGGGAAAGAATATGACAGCCACTTCCTTACTCCCTCAGACATCAATTCAATACATGGTATTAGACCCTGTTGGCACTGTGGAAACTCTTACTCCCAATGCACCAGACTCAATAGATGTATGAACAAAATGATTGCATTTTGTATACTGATTTGACTGGATAAGTTACTTTGTAATTGTAGTATTTTTTTTTTTTAGATCTTTCAAGGCAATGGGGTTAAGTGGCTTGCCCAAGGCCACACGGCTAGGTAATTATTAAGTGTCTGAGGCTGGATTTGAACCCAGGTACTCCTGACTCCAGGGCCGGTGCTCTATCCACTGTGCCACCCAGCCACCCCTGTTGATTGTAGTATTTTTAACCCTTCCTTGAATTCCATTCATTCAACAAACATATTAAGAGCCCTACTATATGTTCCTGGCACTGCCCTAGGTTCTGGGGAAAGAAATTTAAAAAAAATTCCAGCCATTAAGAAAGAACTATATCTGTGCAGACAGGAAATACACACTCTTTACAAATAATTCATATTGGGAGGCAGCTAGGTGGTGCAGTGGATAGAGCACCGGCCCTGGAGTCAGGTGTACCTGGGTTCAAATCCGATCTCAGACACTTAATAATTACCTAGCCGTGTGGCCTTGGGCAAGCCACTTAACACCATTTACCTTGCAAAAACCTAAAAAAAAAAACAAAAAAAAACAAGGAAGAAAGAGGTTAGAGGACAATATGGTCATAAAAGCCAAATATTGGAGCAGCTAGATGGCACAATGGATAGAGCACCGGCCCTGAAGTCAGGAGTACCTGGGTTCAAATCCAGCCTCAGACACTTAATAATTACGTGACTGTGTGGCATTGGGAAAGCCACTTAACCCCATTTGCCCTGCAAAAACCTAAAAAAACAAACAAACAAAAAAAAACAAATAACCCATATTCAAAGCTGACCCTTTAAGGATTCTGGGCTCACATGAACTCTGACTAATAATCATTTTCTCTCTTAGGCTCCTTGCTCTCACCTGGAGTACTTTAAGAAAATCTCTAAATATACTCATGATGTCTAAATTTCCCTAAATGTAGATAATAAGACCCTAACTCTCAGACAGGCACCTCTGATCAGCATACATTTTGGTCAGAGAGCAGCTTTTCATTTTACCATCATGAAAAAGTGCAGAAGATGAAAAGAATTCACTGCTTATGAACAGATATGAAGTGGTAATACAGGGTCATTGTAGCCCTTCTATTTGACTAAGCAGTCTGAATAACTAACTCATAGCATATCTATGTAGGGGGCAAAGTCCAGGTTTCTTAGCAAGTAAAGTGGCTCTAGTCTTGAGGTAGGTAGAGACCATATTGATAATATTCTTAGTAGAATCACGCCTCTAAAGCCATAAAAAAAATCATTGCATTTCTCTATCTACTATGAATTTCTTCTTTTTTGGTTTTTACAAGGCAATGTGGTTAAGTGACTTGCCTAAGGTCACACAGATAATTGTTAAGTGTCTGAGGTCACATTTGAACTCAGGTACTGACTCCAGGACCAGTGCTCTATCCACTGGACCACCTAGCTGCCCCCCCCCCCCCACTATGAACTTCTACTGGAGAGTTTCTGTCAATGCCCTTGGTCCTGTTATATCTTGGAAACAGAAAATCCATTCTAAAGAACTTCTTACTATTTATGCTCAGAAAAAAAATCAGAAAGACAAATGAGAATCACTTGGGCAAGTACCTCACCCATGGAGTTCTCTTGCAAGTTACACCATTAACTAAATGTGGAATGGTAGGAGGTACAGGGTTTCTCCCCACTCTATTCCCCACCTTTGCTATATACTGGAAGAAGGCACTGGAGGAAAGTTAAAGAAGAAATCCTGAATGTGTATGGAAGCCACTTACCAGCTCACTGTATGTATAGTGGACCACAAGGGAAAGGAAGCAGGTTTCTCTGACAATTCATAAATATTAAGTTCCTTTGTATGCATCATTATACAAAAACAAAAGTAAACAATCCTTACCTTCAAGAGTCTTACATTCTCCAAGTAGAAACAGCACATGCACCTATAAGTATAGTCAGAGGAGGAAGCTGGTAGGATCAGGAAAGTTTTCTTTTAGGAGGTAGCACTTGGGATGAAAATGGAACCAAGAGTTTGATGACAACCTAGAATCATCAAATATCTTGGAGGTTAAGTCCCAGACACTTAGGAACCAATCAAAAGTTTTCCATGATCTCATAGCAAGGGCTTAGTCGATGTGTTTACCTACAAAGGAAAGGAGCCCCTCAGATGCTTCCAAAGAGGCCTGTTAGTTCTGAAATCTCATCAAGCTGATTGGCAAATTCGTTAAACTGAACTGAACTACTTATATAAAATGAGGGAGAGACTGGGGGAAGGGGAAGGAACTTTGGAGATGGAGACAAAAGATAAGAAAGCATAAGTCCTAAGCAAAGCCTGGGGGGGGGGGGGGGGGGGCTTTAGATAAAAACAGAGGAATCAGGCGCAGCTAGGTGGTGCAGTGGATGGAGCACCAGCCCTGGAGTCAGGAGAACCTGAGTTCATACTCGACCTCAGACACTTAATAATTGCCTAGCTGTGTGACTTTGGGCAAGTCCCTTAACCCTGTTGCCTTACAAAAAAAAACTGAGGAATGTAGTTAGTTGATGGTGACTAACAGGAGAAATCCATGTAGGAGGTGCTTGCCCAGGTGATCTGAGAGAAAAGCTCAGTGATCACCAGTTACTATCTGCCTTCTGGTTTTCTGATTCTTATTTTTGAGGTCAGTGAGTAGAGTTCCTGACAAAGTAAGTTCAAGAGGAAGAGAGTATTAACATTTGGAAGGTTCAAAACTCTTGTGTCAAGCTGAGCAGTGTCTGTAAGGAAAATAGAGATTTAAGAGGCAGAGGGGAGGAAGGGAGAGCATATCAAAAATGGGGAATTACTTGTACAAAGTCAAAGAGGCAGGAGATGAAATGTCATTTATAAAATAATAGTTAGTAGGCCAAAAGGACTGGAAAGGAGAATGGGGGAATACAATTTTAAACCAAAGATTAAATCTATGATTCCCTAGCACCAGATCTTTTTCCTCCAGGATCCCAAGGTTCCCTCTTCCTATCCTTGAGAAATGAATGAATAAAATGTATGTATGCATGCAAGCATGAATGAATGAGTGAATCAAACAAAGAAGAAAAAAAAAGACAGGAATTTATTCATTCATTTTTGTGTTCTACACAGCACCAAAAACAATATCTTGCCCGTAATAGGTTCTCATGAAATGCTTGTTAAATTGAATCTGTTGAATTAGCTGGTCACAGAGAATGAATTTGTCTGGGAGCCCATTTGGATTCTTTCTCTTGGGATTCTTCTCCAGTTCCCCAGCATCCCAGATTCCCCTATTAATCTACAGAGCTCCCTCTCCCACAGTATGGTTTGGCTCAGACTTTAGACTCCTTTATCTTTGTCTCTTTCTTCATTTTCTCCCTGACTTCTCTGGCCTCACTCCTGTCCCCTAACCGCAGGTACTCTATTACTTTTGCCTCTCTCAGAGGAGAGAGATAGCTGCCCTGGCCCTCAGCAGGATTCAACCTACCTATAACAAAAATGGTTTTTTTTTTCATCTTTCTCTACATAACTAGAGCTATTAATACTCTTCATCATTTTTATTGCTCTGTTCTAAACTCTTTCCTATTTGTTTGTATCTTCTTTGCTGCCTGGGACAAAACTGGGCTTATTATCATTAACTTATTCAATTCAGGAAAAGAGTATGTTGGAAATAGGTTCAGAAGAATGAAGACAAGACCTGGTCCAGGTGGGAAAGTTGAGGAGCCAATTATATCCATTGGGTTTTCTCACTTGAGAAAAGAAGAGGTGGGGGGAGCTAAGGGAATAAAAATTAAATTATCTAATGTCTGAGACCCTACCCTTGATTCCTTGTCCTTCTTTACCATGTTTGCTTGTTTATTTTTGAGGTTACTCTCTTACACAGTTAGATTTGCTAAGAAACTGCCTCCCTCACAATTGTAACCTACCCCATTTTTAGATCTGAGTTTATTTGCTAGACTGGACATATAGTCTGATATTGGACACTTCTAACTACTCTACTTTGGGCAAGTCACTTAACCCCTGTTTGCCTTGATTTCTTCAACTGTAAAATGGGGATAATAACAGACCTAACTCATAGGGCTGTTGTAAGAATCAAATGAGATATTAGTAGAGTACTTCCAACAGTGCCCAGGCACACATTAGCACTTAAATCCTTTTTTCTTTTCCTTCCCTTCTCCTTATTTGAAAAGATAGAGGGAAGGGACTGGTTAGTGTCTACTTCTATATGTATATCCTTTTTGCTTCTGAGGAAATGTATCCATATGCCACCTGCTTGTAATAGGAGATTCATGTTTAAAATCCTCTTTGCCTTCCCTTCCCTGGTATCTGTTCTTCATGTAAGGGCTTTTATATCTCCCAATATTAGCTGTTAGTACTTACACAGATTTTCATCTCTTTAATGCTACTTCTGAAGGTAGCCCCTATTTTTCTAGTTGCTCTTCTCTGAACATGACCTAGTCTATTCACAACAAAGGAAAAAGTAACTTTGTGAGAAGGTTGTTGTCTTCAGATGAGTCTGAAACCTAAGGTTGTAGAAGCAGGTGTTGACCTTATTGGCATTGGCAGGAAATAAGTCCTCCTTTCCACTTTCCATCTCATTTCAAGGAGGAAAATTGGAAAATGTACTGAGAAACATGGTCAAATGTTTCTCATGGTCCAAACATTTAGGTCAAATTTTCAATTTCTTTAGAATTCTTCTTTAATCTTTAGTTTAGTTTAGCATGCCAGACCTGGAGTCAGGAAGTCTCTCTTTTTCCTGAATTTTAATCTAATTTCAGTCACATATTAGCTGTGTGACCTTGAACAAGTCACTTAACCCTATTCAGTTCAGTTTCCCCACCTGTAAAATGAACTAGAGAAGGAAATGGCAAAGCAGTATGTTTGCCAAGAAAATACCAAATGGGAGTCACACAACTGAAAAATGAAAGAACAACAAATCCAACCATCAGCCTCCTCAGAACCAAATCAAATATTAATTTTCTTTAGAATCAGCCTCACCTGTTCAGAACCATTTTTATTCTCAAAATCTATTACTAGTCTCCTCAGACTCATCTGTTGTCACTTTTTTTAGGTTTTTTTGCAAGGCAAGTGGGGTTAAGTGGCTTGCCCAAGGCCACACAGCTAGGTAATTACTAAGTGTCTGAGACTGGATTTGAACCCAGGTACTCCTGACTTCAGGGCCAGTGCTTTATCCACTGTGCCACCTAGCCACCCCATCTGTTGTCACTTTTAACTTTGCTATTCAGGTTCATCTTTTTTCCTCAGAACCAACTTTATCAAATAAGAAACACTCATTAATATTCACTTTCTTTTCCCAGAACCACCATTTATTTCTCTTCAGAGCCATACTTGTAGCTATTTCAGAACTAGCTTCCAGAATCTCAGTTCATTCAGTGAATACTAACTGAACCTTCACTACATGCTGGTCCCTGTACTAGATGCCACAAAGATGAAATGATCTGCTTCTGGCCTCAAGCCACCTTCTATTTTCATCACAATCAACTTTCTGCTTTCTCTTATCCATCCCACTTTCAATCTTTACAGGTCAAATATCAGCCTCTTAAGAAACAGTTTTCAGGTTCTTCAAAACTAACTTTCAGGGAGGCACACTAATATACTTCTAGTGGAGCTGTGAATTGGTCCAATGATTTTGAAAAGCAATTTGTAATTTTGCTTTAAAAAAAAAAAGGTACCCAAAATGTCTATAATCTATGCCACAGAGAACACATTTTAAGGTTTATGCCCCCAGGAAGCCAAAGACAGAAAAAAATAGGGTCCTGGTTATACCAAAATATTCTTAGTAGCAATTTTTTTTGGTTATAGAAAATAAGTGGAAATAAAATAGAAGCCCATCAAGAAGCAAATAATTAAACAGCTTATGACACACAAATGCAATAAAATATTAGAATAGTATAAGAAGCCATGAATGTTAGTCAAGAAGAATCTTGAAAAGACCTATAAAAACTGATACAGTGTGAAGAAAGCAGAATCAGGAAAATAATATATACAAAGACTAAATGGAAATCAAAAGAAAAGGCTATGTGGGGGTTGGGGTGGGCTAAGGTGGGTTGGTTGGTTCTTGAACTTTGTTATGGAAGAAGACCAAAATGACATCACTATGTTAGAGACAAGTTACAGCGTGTCCGACTGTGGTTGATCAGATCAATACGAGCTCTGAATATTTTTCCACAGGTTGGGTACAATATTCCATGTGAAGAACACCTGGGGTAGGTAGGGAGTCTAAACTTATGCTTCCCGAGTTTCTTTTGAGCTCCTTCAATTCTGCCTTGCTCATAGAGCACAACTCCCTCTCTGATGAGGGCACACCATGCTGGGTGGTCTTATGCCAGTGTCTTCCATGCTGTAGAATCAATTCCAACATAATTTTAATAGCTAAATTCAGATCTGGAAAAGAGAAAAGAAACATAACCTCCCTCCCTGCTTTGCAGAGATGGGGAACTATGGGCGCTCAACAATACAGATTTTATCAGTTGATAATTTATTTGATTTTGTTAAACTACTTTTTTTGCTCCTTTTATTCTTTGATATATAATCTGTGACTGTGGGGAGTGCAGGGGAAATGAATATATCTAGAACAAAAGTGATATATAAAGGGCATGGGGGAGGAAAGTAAGATTGGGGGAAAAATTGTAAAACTCAAAAAAAATCTTTAATAAAAAAGTGATATAAAAACAAAAATAGTATAAAATAAGAAACATCACTAACTTTCAGTCTCCTTATGTAGTTGAGAAAAATATTAGAAAAATATTCTGCTAAGTATTATTTTCTTCTCTGCTAGCCTTACAAATCCCATGTACCGTCATCTAGAATAGCTCCCATTGTTGGGCCACTAGAACCTATACACCAAAACTATCTTACTAGAGTGGGGGAGATTGGCACTACTATTGGGTATATTTTGATATTCAGATAAAGATACTTGAAGTTATCAGTGTCGAAGGCTATCCCATCAAAAATGGGAAATTAGATATGTGATCTCTTCCTCAAACTCACCCCAAAGGCTATCCCCCTTAAAATGTAATAATACTGAGATATAAATCCATTGTGATAACAGGAATTACTTCAACTTCCTCCCCAAAACTCCACCCAAGAAAAAACAAAATACCTTTTTCCTTAAAAGATCTGGCATTCCCTCTTTGTTTTGCTAAATTTCCTTAAGTGATCTATCCCTTATTATTGCTTAATTTCTTAAGTCAGTAATATGTAATAAATTTTCATGTCCTTATACCTCTGAGTCAAGATTCTATGTGTGGAATTCATTCCCAGCTTTCTAAAGAATCTGATTTTTTTTCTCACCTTCATTACTTCTTAGCTCTCACTGTCAATAGCTTATTTAGAGTTAATTTTGAGTTTTCTCATATACAATTTTCAAAGTATCTTAGTCTCTTAAACTGTCAGTTTTTCTGTTTGTAAAATTGGGAGGATATATTTAATGGCTAAATTATTGTTATTATTGTATAGATGAGGTGTATATATATTAGAGGGTGTTATGAAAGCTCTCAGCAATTTATTCTTCCTACCACAAGGAAATATTTGTCAAGGTTAATGTTTTATGAGAGATTTCTGGGGAAGGGACAAAGGTGTTTTACTTGTTCTGGATCCTGTGTTCCTACTATCCAGGTTGAGTGGGTTTTTAATATTCTTTGTAGGGAAATTATTTGTCAGAAGCCAGCACAATGGAACCCCCAGGCAGCTGCTATTGCTCTTGTTGGTTTTTAAGTTCTTTGGACTTGAGGCTTTTTGAAAATCAGAAGCAGGGGTGACTAGGTGGCGCAGTGGATAAAGCACCGGCCCTGGAGTCAGGAGTACCTGGGTTCAAATTCGGTCTCAGACACTTGATAATTACCTAGCTGTGTGGCCTTGGACAAGCCACTTAACCCCGTTTGCCTTGCAAAAAAAAAAAACCTAAAAAAAAATGAAGGAAAACAAGAAAATCAGAAACAGTTACCTTGATCAACTGACAGAGCACCCTCCAATCTGGTGTTTGGGAGGTCTTAGCTTCTCATCTCCTTCTGGAGGCTTATCCAAATCCAGTTCTAATAGGTAACTCATACATCCTTTACAACTGAGGTTCTTTTTTTTCCCTTTAGATTTTATAGGGGAAGCTAGGTGGATAGAGCACCGGCCCTGAAGTCAGAAGTACCTGAGTTCAAATCTGGCCTGGGACACTTAATAATTACCCAGCTGTGTGGCCTTGGGCATGCCACTTAACCCCATTTGCCTTGCAAAAAAGAAAAAAAATTATTAATTTTGAGTTTTACAATTTTTTCCCTATTCTTGCTTCCCTCCCCCCCCCCCCCCAGAAGGCTTTCTGTCAGTCTTTACATTGTTTCTATGGTATACATGATCTCAGTTGAATGTGATGAGAGAGAAATCATATCATTAAGGAAGAAAAAGTATAAGAGATTGCAAAATTACATAATAAGATAACTTTTTTTTTCTAAATTGAAGGTAATAGTCTTTGGTTTTTGTTTAAATTCCCCAATTCTTTCTCTGGAAACAAATGGTATTTTCCATTGCAAATAACCCAAAATTGTCCCTGATTGTTGCACTGATGGAATGAGCAAGTCTATCAATGTTGATCATCACTTCCATGCTGCTGTTAGGGTGTACAGTGTTTTTCTGGTTCTGCTCATCTCACTCAGCATCAGTTCATGCAAATCCCTCCAGATTTCCCTGAATTCCCATCCCTCCTGGTTTCTAATAGAACAATAGTGTTCCATGACATAACCTATACCACAGTCTGCTAAGCCATTCCCCAGTTGAAGGACATTTACTTAATTTTCAATTCTTTGCCACCACAAATAGGGCTGCTATGAATAGGTTTGTACAAGTGATGTTTTTACCTTTTTCATAATCTCTTCAGGTTTTAGATGCAGTAGTGGTATTGCTGGATCAAAGGGTATGCACATTTTTGTTGCCCTTTGGGCATAATTCCAGATTGCTCTCCAGAATGGTTGGATGAGTTCACAGCTCCACCAACAATGTATTGGTATCCCAGATTTTGCACATCCCTTCCAACATTGATTATCATCTTTTCTGGTCATATTGGCCAGTCTGGGAGGTGTAAGGTGGTATTTCAGAGAAGCTTTAATTTGCATTTCTCTAATAAGTAATGATTTAGAGCAATATTTCATGACTATGGATCACTTTGATTTCCTCATCTGTAAATTGCCTTTGCATATCCTTTTAACCATTTGTCAAATGGGGAATGGCTTTTTTTTTTGAAAATTTGACTCAGTTCTCTGTTTTTTTTTTTTTAGAAATGAGTCCTTTGTCAGAAATACTAGCTGTAAAAAATTGTTACCCAATTAACTACATTTCTTTTGATCTTGGTTATAGTGGTTTATCTGTGCAAAAACTTTTTAATTTAATGAAATCAAAATTATCTAGTTTTAAAAAAAATTGTTTTTATTTAAGGCAATGAGATTAAGTGATTTGCCCAAGGTCAAACAGCTAGGCAATTATTAAGTGTTTGAGGCTAGATTTGAACTCAGGTACTCCTGACTCCAGGGCTGGTGCTCTATCCACTGTGCCATCTAGCTGTCCATCTAGTTTGTTTTTAGTGATGTTCATGGTCATAAACTGCTTCCCTTTCCATAGATCTGACAGGTAAACTACTCCTTGTACAACTGTACAACTGGGGTTATTAAATGAAGATGGAATCCATAAACATTTTTTTTGCAAGGCAAATGGGGTTAAGCGGCTTGCCCAAGGCCACACAGCTAGGTAATTATTAAGTATCTGAGGCCAGATTTGAACTCAGGTACTCCTGACTCCAGGGTAAATTTATTTTTAAAAATATTTTTATATCTATTTCAATTTACTTGTTTTCCTTTATAATCCTATGTATTAAGTTCCAAAACAGTTCCTAAGGACCCATGATGAAAAATGCTATCCACCTCCTGAGAGAGAAGTGATGAACTCTGAGTATGGATTGAAGTATACATTTTTCCATTTTTTTTTAATTTTTCTTGCTTTGGGGGGAGGTGGAGTAGAGGTTTGTTTTATTTTTGCAACATGGCTATGGAAATATGTTTTGCATGACTTCACATGTATAATGAGTATCACATTGCTTGCCTTCTGAATGGGTGGGGTCAGCTGTGAGGTGGGAGAGAATTTGGAAAATTAAAAAAAATTTAATGAGTTTTAAAAATAAATAATCCTGTATATTTTATTATTTTCATACTATTCAAAAAGGAATCCAAAGGTTTTTACTAGACTGCCTAAAAGGTCCATGCCATCAAAACAAGGTGAAAAACTCCTGCCCTAGAATAAGATCATATGGAGTGTGGTTGGCATCATCCATCTACTCTCTTGAAACTGGAAGACAGAAGTACCAGAAGCTAATGCAAGACCCAGGAGAGACAGAAACCTGAAGAGATTGAAGAGAATAGCAGATCCTGAAGGGTTCTTTGCTCTCCTTCTCTCCCCAACTCCTCCAACCCCTCATCTTAGGAGCAGGGCATTGATCTCCACCAATGAGGAGAAAGTCCCATACCACCAAACATGACTTTGGGCCCTGATTACACAAAGAATCATAGATCTAATATTGGAAAGAATGTTAGAAGGTCATTCGATCCTAATTTCACAGATGAGGAAACTGAGATCTAGAGATCTGAAGCAACTTGCCCAAAGCCACATACATTATCCATGATAAAGTCATGATGCCAGCCCAGTGCAGTCCAGTCATCCTCCTAATCAGAACCCAAGGATTACAGGAGATCCTCCCTCCCAGTGGATCCCCACAGCTTTCAAGGATTTGATGCCCGGAGTGGGGCAGAGGGCCAGGACTGATCTCATTCTCAGCTTACTCCCAGGGTTTGACTGATTCTTCTGTCTGTGCTGACTTGGTCCCAACATATACAACCCCAGGAGAGACAAGGGGGCCTTTAGCTGCTTCCCTTTAGAATTTCTTGATTTAACTTATTTTAGGATCAGTGGCTGATCCACCTTTCTGCAAGTCGGCTTGTCCTCGGGGAAATGTCCTGTCCATGCTGCTGTTGTATGGCTTCAAGGGGTGCCTCTGTGAGCGCAAGGTCAGTTTTGTATAACTTAGTTGATATATCACTTACCTGGCACAGAGCCACACATAGTAAACATATGAGTGAGTCTGCTACTAGTTATGTTTTCCCAGCCCTGGAAAGAAATAGCATTTTGAGTCTTGAGATTTCTTGCTACCTCAGAAGGGTCTATTCTATTCTTGCGCCTATTCTATTCTTGCTATTGTGATAATAACAGCTAGCATTTCAATTAGAACCTTAATGTTTACAAAAATACTTTATAAATATTACCTCATTTATTCTCATGACAATTCAGGAGTTGATATTAGTATTATTTCCATTTCACAGATGGGAAAATTGAGGCAGACAGAAGTTAAGTGACTTGCCCAAGATCAGGTCTTCCTGGCTCTAGGTTCCTCATTATTTTTTTTTAAAAACTTGTATTTTATTTTATTTTTCCAGTTATATGCTATAGTAGTTTTTCAACATCCATCCATTTGCAAATTTATAAGTTACATATTTTATAAGTTACATATTTTTCTGCCATCCTCCCTTCCTTCCCCCCCATGCTTGCAAGCAGTCTGTATATGCATATTTGTGTTTAACATATTTACATATTAGTCATTTTGTGTAACAGAAATTAAGACTAAGGGGAAAGAAAGAGAAAACATAAAAGAAGTTTTAAAACAGTGAACATGGCATACATTTCAGATTTTGTGTGTTTTTTGCCTATTGTCCATGATGGGTCTCTCAGGGTTGTCCTTGATCTCTGAACTGCTGAGAGGAGGAGCTGCTTCCATCATAGTTGATCAACTCACAAAGCTGTCGTTGATATGTTTAATGTTCTCTTGGTTCTGCTTCCTTCATTCAACATCAGTTCATGTAATTCTTTCCATGCTTCTTTAAAGTCCAACCACTCATGGTATCTTATCCAACAATAATACTCTATAATATTTGTACTAGGTTCATCATTCTATCTCCTGCTCTACCCTAGTTGCTTCTAGGGCTCCTTTCACATGAGAGCCCTCCAAAAGCTACCTATGTAGGTCAGCATCCACCCAAAAGAATGATTCACAAGCTCCCATTGATATGCTTACTTTTACTGGACCAACTAAAGGACAAATTTAAAGCAAAAGATATTTAATCATGGCAAAGCAAACTAAGTGACCTTAAAATCCCTCTTATACACAGGGAGCATTCTCCCAAAGAATGTTATTATTCAGTCATTTTTCAGTCCTTTCTGACTCTTTATGGCTCCATTTGGGGTTTTCTTGGCAAAAATACTGGAGTAGTTTGCCATTTCATTTTCCAGCTCATTTTACAGATGAGGAAAATGAAGCAAACAGGTTGCCCAGGCTCACACAATTAGGAAGTGTGTGAGGCTGGTTTTGAGCTCAGGTCTTCCTGGCTCCTGGCCCTTCACTTGATGGGGTACCTAACTGCCCACTCCCAAAGATTACTCTAATAGGGAGGGAGACATATGCTGGGAGGAGGGACTGAAGACCACTGGGTCCACTGGGGCCATTGCTAGCTCTACTCATCTAGTATCCTCTACTGCTCTAATTATTGATGATTAATAGCGTTTAAATCAAAAACATTGACTAAGCACCCACTCTGTCCCAGGCGCTGTGTTAAGCACTCATTCCTAGATAATGCTACTCTAATTTCAACTGGGTATCTCCCTTGATATTCTGGTTCTATCCCATGGTTTTTCTGAAACTGCAATGTGGTTTCTCTTCTCCCCAGAGGAAGCCCTTTATCTTATAGGTCAAAGGCAAATTTAGCTTTTTTTGTGATGTTACCCAGCTAGCTACCCCTAATCCACTAGTTAGTGAAACCCTTGAATATTTTTAAATTCATCAGTTTTAATTTCTTAACTGAATTTTGGTCAGAAAATTCCTCTGGTCCTCGAAATTTTGGAGAGAGAGAGAGAGAGAGAGAGAGAGAGAGAGAGAGATGTAAGAAGTTTAGCTGCAGAGAGAAAGCGGTCCAGGGAATCCTGCTGAGCATCCTGCTCAGTTGAGATGTAGTGTCCAGGAAGAGTAGCCTGAGGATGCCCATGAGAAGGGACATGACAGGAAGGAACTGCAGTGCCAGCACACTCTGGTGTGAAGTGCCTGGACTGTATGTGTTCTCTGTGAATGCGCCTCTCTCCTAGACACTATGTGGGCACACAACTCTATGTGTGAACTTACTTTTTCCATTGATATTGTGTGTCCTTATGGGAGAGCTTACCCGAGGTGTCCTTCAAGGAATGTTTTGTTGCTATTGTACTTACGATGCCATCTCAGTAAATATCTTTGCTTTGAACTAAAAAAAAACTTTGTAAATCCTATTTATCCACTGGTCCTGGAAAATCACTTAGTGGTTCCATTTCAGTTTTGCTAAACTAAAAAAGAATTAGGTGAAATTGTGGTAAAATTCATCTCAATCCCCTGTTACATCTCTTGTGTACTATACAAATCATAATAGATGGACTAAGTAGAGAAAACTCAAAGAGTTCCCCTTTACCCTATTATCAACCAGAAACAAAATTACTATCTTTCTCTACTCTCAATATCTGTTTTATAGGAAGAATAAACAATAAAAAAGTTTGCAATAATTCCATAAGGAAAACCATTGCTAACTTCTCAGATTTAGATCAATATATATATACATACACACACACACACATATATATGCCCTCCTAAAAGAGGCTCATCATCTTTAATTTATAATACAGTTAGATCCCTTTAAATTTAGAACAGTATTTTGCTTTGCTATTTCATTCATAGCAGTCTTGAGGTATGACATAAAAATTACCTCTAAAGTACAATAAGCCTGTTAGTTTCCATTATTCTCAGGTTAAAAAAAAAAGAGAGGAATTGCTTTAGAATATAATTGCTTTAGAATCTAACTTCTGTATTCATATTATTTTTCTAGTCCTACATTGTTTCTATAGATACCTGAATTCTGTATAAATAATGTGCGTGATCTTCAGATCAAAACAACAGGCATATTTAAGTGGTAAAAGTGAATGCCTTGCTAGTCAGAACAATCCACAATACTTATTGAGAACCTTCTCTTTGCAGAACCTTGAACTAAGCACCACAGAATTTTCAGAAATCTGGTTAGTAAGGAGCTTCCTTATATTTCCCTATTTCAGTAATTATCTATGATCCTAACAGTGTGTATACTGTAGCCCAATTCTTGTCCATGTTTTTCCATAAATCCTCCATAGAGTATCTAGTCAAATAGCTAGAGGTCCTCCTTTGGGTCTTTTAATATGCCATGGATACCAGGGCAACACTCAGGTTATCTTCAATTTATCCATCAACTACTTCCTACATTTACCCATCCAACCCCTTCCTAGTTCTCCACTATAGAGCAGGAGCAGGTATTCTATGACTGATTCCTACTTATCTACAGAGTGTTGAAGAAAAAGTCTTTTAATTAACTGCTGAGTTGGAACTGAATGTGCATGAAAAGGGCACCAACAGGTCAAATTATCTCTTTCTAGTCCTTCCAGTTCAAGTTAAGAAGAATATTCTGGGGGCAGCTAGGTGGCACAGTGGATAGAGCACCGGCCCTGGAGCCAGGAGTACGTGGGTTCAAGTCTGGCCTCAGACACTTAGTAATTATCTAGCTGTGTGGCCTTGGGCAAGCCACTTAACCCCATTTGCCTTGTAAAAACCTAAAAAAAAAAAAAAGAATATTCTGAAAGTCCCTGGTTGGAGGAGACCCTCCCCAACCTGGTGACTATATGGTTTGGAAGTCACATGATGCCTGTGTATTGTTTACTCTTTCCTGCTCTTAGGTAAAGGAATATTGGAGATGAAGGGACCTGGTGAGATTCAAAAGATCAGAGAAGGCACCAGAAGCCAGTGATGGGAAGTCATGACAGAAACTATATAATCTTGCTGAGCCAAGATGGGTGAGGCACCATCACAGCCCTAAGAGCAACCTGTGAGACCTAGATCAGCAGCTGATATATGATGTTCTACATGCAAAGAAATCATTCCATCCAGGGGTGGTGCATCGTTCAGAAGTGAACTTGATCGGCTAATTACTTGGTAACATCTCCTTTGTGTTTGAACCCATTCTCGTTGGGGACTGAGGTGAGAGAAGGGAGAGTATTAAATTCTATATTTTTTTTTTTAGGTTTTTGCAAGTCAAGTGGGGTTAAGTGGCTTGCCCAAGGCCACACAGCTAGGTAATTATTAAGTGTCTGAGATCAGATTTGAACCCAGGTACTCCTGACTCCAGGGCCAGTGCTTTATCCACTGTGCCACCTAGCCGCCCTGAGAGTATTAAATTCTTCCTACAGTTTGGGAATGTGTTTGTACTTCTGCCCTTGTTATAATTTTTCAGTAAATATCCCTATTTGGAAGCTAATTGAAGTAAATTGGTTAGGTGATTTTTGAGGAATTATTAACTGGCTTTTGATCTTGGGGGTGGGGAACAAACTAGAACAAAATTTCAAAGTGATAGTAGTAGAAGTGTTCTAGGGACTGCTAGGTGGCACAGTGGACAGAGCACTGGCCCTGGAGTGAGGAGGACCTGAGTTCAACTCTAGCCTCAGACACTTTATACTTACTTAGCTGTATGACCTTGGGCAAGTCACTTAACCCCATTGCCTTTGGGGGGGGGGAAGTGTTCCAGGAGTTATTCCTAGAACCTTTTATCAGAAATATAGCTGCTTTCTGGGGATTTAACTTGCTAGCAGAGGGAGGAATTGGGATAAGGACCCTAAAAGTATCTACCTGTACTACAAGTATTTATTTGTTTGTGAGCATGTTATAGTCCCAATCTGACTCCATGTTTCTTGAGGACAGGGACATTTCATTTTTTTCTTTGTATCTATAATCTCACATTATTGTTCAATAATTCAATTGTCTATATCTTTGTGACCCCATAGACCAAAACATATCATTTTTGTTCATTGGGTTTTCTTGGCAAAGATAGTGGTTTGAAATTTTCTTCTTCAGAGGTTAAAGGCAAAAAAGAGAACAATTGATTTATTTGCCCAGGATTAAACAGCTAATAAGCATCTAAGGCTGGATTTGAATTCAAGTCTTCTTGACTCAAGGCCTACCATTCTATCCACTGAATCTCCTAGTTACCTCCATGGTCTTATCTAATAGGTGCTCATGTGAGACTTCACATAGTGGGTGCTTAATTCATGTTTGTAGAACTGAATCCAAGAGGGAATTTCGTGTTCTTACTTGCAGACATGCAAACATCACAAAAGCAACTATAATGAAGAATATTTGGAGAACTGCTGCATCTAGAAGGAATCATGCTTCCCATTTTCAAATATATCCCAGGGCCTCCTCAATGTGAGCACAACCCACCCCCAGCTACACTCAGACTCATGGCATTGTTGGGGAGTAGTTATCTATTAAAAATCATAACTCTAAGCCCACACCAATGTGTCACTTTATAGAAGACTGAGGCGTATAGCAAGTGAATTCAAAGTAAAAGCTAAAGTAAATAGCAAGATAAATGAGGGAAAATTCTCCATATGCAAAGGAGTGAGCCCAATCTCCCAGCTGCCAGTGGGAAAGGGAACTCTCTCTGGACAGGTCTGAGATGAGAAAAAATGTCTCATGGCCACATTGGCTCCACTTTCTAGTAAGCTATGGTACCTCATGACTTCCACTCCACATCCAAATCTACTGCTTGTGGCTTTCCCTCAGAGCTGCTGCTGTTATCTGGCACTTTTCCACTGCTCTGCCGGCCTACTTTTTAGAGCTGCTGCTGCCCTCTGCTACTAGATTTCTTCTTAAACTGCTCATCTATTGTATGACTTTTGCATCATATGCTGGGATTTTTCCTCAAAAGGGACATTATCCCTCTTTTGAGAGACTGCTTATGACTAAAGCTATTTTAATTCTTTTGTTAGCCAGGACTTTAGCTTCAGCCACCAAGGGGAAAAAAGCCCTTATGCCAAAATCTTTCTTTTTAACCACTTCACTCTCCATCTAGAACTCTCCCAGGTCCACTTGCTATGTAGGTTGGACTGAGTAAATTCCTTTCCAAGTCCGTCTTGTGTCTGTCTTGCAGCTAGCTCTAACTTCATTCAGAAATTTCCTGAAGCTTCAATTAGCAATAATGAAGAAGCCTATAGGACTGATGACTTTTGCCCTACAGACATATATTTAAAACTAAAAGAAACTCCAGAGGCCATCTAGTCCAACCCCCTAATTTTGGATAGGACAGGAACTAGACCTGTGATTTTATTTGTGTAGGAAATGACTAGGTTAGGAAACTATCAGTGAAGGCCTAGTAGGAGGACCAACCAAGGTAGGCCAACACCTTCTCTGCAACTTATAATTGGGATGTTACCTAGAGCAACGAGAAATAAGCAGATACAGCCAATTTGTGTTAGAGATAGAACTTGAACACAAGTCTTGTTAAGTCCAATGCCGGCATCTCTACACTAGACTACATTGACAAGGTAGCTCAGGGATTGGGGATAGGGATGGGGTCAAGATACTTGCCCATGATCACATAGTGTTCATTCAGAGATGTGATTTTAATCCAGAGCCTATACAGAGCCATACCGAGTATAGGGACAAGAGATTGTTACTCCCTGATTATAAAGGACACCCTCCATGAACATGCCAAACATCTGTCTCCCTGTTTTAAGCATGTTTGAAAGCTATTTCATATTTGGTGGCATCCTTTGTAAATTATATAGGTACTCAATAATATACTTGTGAAATGTATTTCCCCTATAGGAGGAAAGGAAAAAAATTTTATTAAGAACCTCTGGGTAAGGGGTGGCTAGGTGGTGCAGTGGATAGAGCACCGGCCCTATAGTTAGGAGTACTTGAGTTCAAATCCAGCCTCAGACACTTAATAATTCCCTAGCTGTGTGGCCTTGGGCAAGCCACTTAACCCCATTGCCTTGCAAAAAAAAAAAAAAACCTAAACAAACAAACAAACAAAAAAGAACCTATGGGTCAAGGCAGCTAGTGGACAGTGGATAGAGCACTGGCCCTGGAGTCAGGAGGACCTGAGTTCAAATCCAGCCTCAGACCATAATAATTACCTAGCCACGTGACCTTGGGCAAGTCACTTAACCCCATTGCCTTGCCAAAAAAAAAAAAAGAAAAACAACAACCACAAAAAGAACCTAAGGGAGAACTGGGTGGCTCAGTGGATAGAGCATTGGCTCTAGAGTCAGGAGGAGGACCTGAGTTCAAATCAGGACTCAAACACTTATCAGCAGTGTGACCCTGGGCAAGTCTCAAAAACCCAAATAAACAAATTTATAATTTTTATAATTATTATCTCATCTGATCCTCATAACAATTCTGGGAGGTTCAACTTTAGAATAGAAGAAACTGAGGCAGGTAGCCTTTAAGAGACTTAATTGACATCTAATAGGTATCTAAGGCAGGATTAGAACTCAGTTCTTCCTGACAATAGGCTTTGATTTATCCACTATGCCACCTATCTGCCTGTAGTTGATGTACTCATCATGTCAGATTAATATCATATATGTGAAACTGCAGAATTAGCAAAGCAAGGTTCAAAGAATAATGTACCTAGTAGCACCATCGAGGCACTAAAATTCAGTTCAAATGTAACAGATAATATTGATATCATACTATCATGGGTCTTTTTTGTTAATAATGGGTCAAGTACAAAAGTAGGAAAATGATGGGTGCTCTCAACAGCAATCTTGCTATCAGGAAGTTTTGTTTAACTGTTTCTGGGAATGCACTTTCCAGGGAAGATTGTTTGGGCATTCACTGGGAAGTATCTTTTGTCAAAACAAAATATATCTGTGAGAATGTTTTATCTTAAGGAATAGGGAATAGAACTATGATTCTTCTGGAATACTCTAGAAAGGATACACCATTTACCAATTCAGGTTGGCAAGTTTTCTGCAATTTATAGCTTAGAACTTGGAGAGACTGTAGAGTCACACAGTCAATAAATGTCAGAAACAGGATTTGAGCCTTTAAGGCAATTCCATCTACTCTGTCATGTTGCTTCTCTTTAGTTTAAGGGGCAGGATGGGGAGGGAGGAGAAAGAAAATAGATCTGGGCAACCATTACTAAATGGTCTGGTCCTGGAAGGAAGAGATTTAGGGGTGAAAATTATCAGATGTTCTTTTGGTCTGGGCTTGGCTTTTCTTCTCTCTGAAGCTCCCAATTTATACTGCTGTCCGAGCAGGACTTTGAGTTTGGAAGACTGCACTGACTGGGAAAGGAGATGAACACTGTCCTTGTTTACCAAAAGCCCCAGGGTCTTACACATTTCTGCATCCCCTTTGGGAGCAAGACACTTTCTTAGGAGTTTGGTTCTCCTTCACCCTCACTGTAATTATCCATCTTTCTTACCTACATAGCCTGCCCCCCCCAATTCTCATCAGTCAATCTCTCAGCAGCCTTGATTTTCCACTCCAAGGAAAGTGAAGTGGAACTTTTCCTTTGTATCTACTCTGACTCAGGTTTTGAAGCATTTCCCACCCCCACAGCATCTGTAGCGGGGGTGGGAGCAGCATGGAGTCATGCTCCTCTAATGGTCTTGCTGGAGCCTCCTAGAAGGGCCCCTTGGGAACCAGCCTGGCTAAGAGGGCCTCATTGCCTAGGGTCATTTTCTAAGTGGCTGCTAGCTTCTTTGCTTGTGTGACAGAAGCTGGTTTGATGGCCTGTCCCTTTCTCCAAAGAGCATCACCCTCTTGGGCATCAGGTCCCAAGGGAACCTATTTAGGACTCTTTCTGGGTCATACAAGTTAGAGGGATTTTTCCCCCTCTCTTGGATGTCTGGAGGTGGGGGGGGAGCGATGCCAGGACCTGGCAACCTCTCATGGTCCTCTCCTGGCTAAGGATCCTATGATCAGATCAGAATCAGCCCCTTAAGGAAACAGGTGATGAAGTGGGACCCTCAGACACAATGATGTGATTTCTCACCAAAAAGAAAATACAATATCCAGGGTCCAACCAAAGTCAAACAATGGAAGACCATTTCCTGTAGCAAGCTGTCCCTAGTCATACACTCAAAGGAGTAGGTGTATGGAGGTAGCAGGGAGTGATGGTGACTTGTTAGGTATAGTTGATACAAGCAGGCACATGATCATAGATTATATCAGGGCCACAGAAGGAGACAGGTAGCCAAGGACTGGGGATGTGGAGAATCTATTCTCAAAGATGTTACAGCTACAGAGGAGCATTTTGTACTCCCAACACTGCCTTTATTCTAACATCACCTCCTCCACCCACCATGCTGCTCTGTACAGTTCCTTTTCTCCTGGATCCGCTCCCTTTTTTCTTTGTTTCCCAGTTAGCTGTCTACACTGAATGCCCCAGAAGATTGATTTTTATGATAGTTGGGGTGCCTCAAACAGGGAAAGTACTTAGCATCTCCTAGGGTTGACCTCTCTTCCCAGACCTTCAAATTTCTCATAAGTCACTAAACCAGTGAAAAGTAAAGTCTAAATTTGCACCTCTTCATCACGGCTCTGACCTTTACTGCTCAGTTCATGCTTAATCTGAGAACTTTTCCAGTGAGTCAGGAGATTTGGTGCGGGAACTTCTTGAAAAACATGGTTTCCCTAAAGAGGTCACATTGCTTCACAGACTTCCTTCCTGGGAAATAATTTTATATTTTGGTCTCCCTGGAACTTCTGTCTGACCTCTCAGTTTGGGACCTTTCTGTATGTGTCCAATCTTCCTTTGAAAAGTCATGTCTAAAGGCATAGTTCAGGTGTTTGAGCTGGCCATAAATCAACCCAACTTCTCTCCCTCTCTTTTTTTTTTAGATTTTTTTCAAGGCAATAGGGTTAAGTGGCTTGCCCAAGGCCACACAGCTAGGTAATTATTAAGTGTCTGAGGCTGGATTTGAACTCTGGTACTCCTGACTCCAGGGCTGGTGCTCTACCACTGTACCACTTAGCTGCCCCCAACCTAACCTCTCTTAAAAAAATGTCAGTGGGGTAACTCAGAAATTTATAAGGATCAAGGAGTGAACTTTGCCAAGAGAATTTCTTACCTTATTAAGGAGATATCATTGCCAAAAATTCTCCATGTAGGAACAAAGAGAATCCTAGACAATATTACATGCACCCATAGTATAGAAGATGGGAGGACTAGATGAGTCAACAGTTCATCCTTTAAAAAAAAGAACCCTTAGGCTTCATTATGAGGGACATGAAAAGTTCTATTCTGGAAACTATATTTTACCTTATAGATATTTTTTATTGTGACACAACAGACATTCATTTCCCCCAAACCCTCATATTTCCTTTTTCCCTTTAAAGATACTTTTCTTCCCAAGCAGCTAATGTTAAAACTGTTAAGTACTATTTCAACTGAAAATACATGCTACTCCACTTTGATCAATTATTGTTGACACAAAATAAGACTGTTTCCTTTAACTTTGACAGTAGAGTACCCACACTGTCTCTTAGGATGGAATGGGGTAAGGATCAAGGTGACCAGGTTCCAAATCTTGACCCTATCATTGACTCTTTGTATGCCCATAGACAAGACTGATAAAGAAACTAAGGACCAGTGTGATACCTATCTGGGTCTCAGTTTCCTCAGCTATTTAATGATGGGATGTTCTAGGTGACCTCTAGGTTTCCTTCTGGCTTTAAAAACAATTTTCTTTTAGGTTTTTGCAAGGCAAACAGGGTTAATAAGTGGCTTTCCCAAGGCCACACAGCTAGGTAATTTTTAAGTGTCTGAGATCGGATTTGAACCCAAGTACTCCTGACTCCAGGGCCGGTGCTTTATCCACTACGCCACCTAGCTGCCCCTTTAAAAACAATTTAACTCCAGTTTTGTTACCTCTCATGTGAACATTTATATGGTTGTATTCTGTCACCTAAGTGAAGGCACTTAGGTTATTAAGTAGGAGCTCAATGAATATTTATTGATTAATTGATATATATTTGCCATATATATATTTTTTTTTTCCTTAGGGTTCTGCTTTCTTTATTTGACTGTAATTTTCCCATGTTTCTCTGAATACTTTCTGTCTTCCATTCCCTTTGGTGGCCACCGTGAAAACGAGGAAGAACACTGAAAGCATCCAGAGGAGGGTGTCCAGAATAGCAAGGAACTAGAAACCATGTCATAGGGACAGATATTGAAGGAACCGAGATATTTAGATTTTTGTAGTTAAAGATTTCTAGAGAAGTGCCTTTCCACATTTAATAGGAACTTTACTTCCCTCCTAAATTGCTCTCCTCTGGAGATGCTGTACCTAGAAGTTTCCTTTACACTGTTTGCTCCACCAATTCTTTCCATAATTCTAAAGAGTCAACATTAATAATGTCTAACCTAGGAGTGGTGGCTCCTAGCTATCAGAAGAAGAAAAAGGCAGAGGAAGAGAAAGAGGAGGAGGTAGTAATGGAGGAAAAGGAGGAGATGGAGGAGATGGAGAGATGGAGGAGGAGGAGAAGAAGGAGAAAGAAGAAGAAAAGAAGAAGGGGGAGACAGGAAATAGGGACTAGCTCTAATATGATACTGCATGGAGAGAGTTTTCAACTAAGAGCCTTTTCCCCTCTGTTTGCCCTTTACTCAGGAAACTCCACAAAAGAAACTGTGAAAAAAAAGAAACTATGTGGCTGATTGAAGGGAAAGCTGTGAAGGAACTAGAATTATAGAAACCCAGGATTTAGAAAGACCTAGAAAGAAACCTTAGTTCTCTGCCCCAATTTGAAAGAAATATATCTTCACCTTATATGAATTTACATAGTATATCATAAAGCTGCTAGTACTGGGGCTTATTTCATTTAGATGAACTCCCGTCTCTCCTTTCCAAAAAAAAAAAAACAGTCTCCTGAAGCCTTGTGCTCCTGAATTAGAAGTCAGTACATTATTGATGCCTAGACTCTGGTTAAAGGAGGCCCCCTAAGAAATATTATGCATTGATTTAGTGCCTATCACAATAGTTTTTGTGTTGGACAAGAAATCAGAAAGACATTGTTCAAAACTTGTTTCTAGTTATGTTCCTAGTTAACTAGGCCAGAAACTTCTTGTTTAGTTGTTTCAGTTAAGAACAACTTTTCCTGATCCCATTTGAAGTTTTCTTGGAAAAGATACTGGGATGGTTTGTCATTTCCCCTCTTCAGCTCATTTTACAGGTGAGGAAACTGAGTGAAACAGGTTTAAATGACTTGTCTAGGGTCACACAGCTAGTAAGTGTCTGAAGCCATATTTGAATTCAGAAAGATCAGTTTTCCTGACCACTCTATCACTTAGTTGCCCTGGAACATACTGTATGGAATTCTAACCACTATACCAATTAGTTGCCCTGGAACATACTGTAACAGGCGCTTAATACATATTTGTGGATTGATTGATTTCACTGAAAGAGGCTTATGTAGTCTCCAGATCGAAGGGTACCCTCACATTCCTTAAATACCCAAAATCTTATTATTGAGCATTTTAATTACCTAATATGGGTCCAGGCTCTGTGCTAGATGCTGGGGAAACAAAAAATGGGGAGGGGGGTCTTTCCTCTTAAGGACATATATTATATTGGGAGGAAATCAACACAAATAAGTAAACACAAAATACTTTTAAGTTCTGTGAGAACTAGGAAAGGACTCCTGCAGAAGGTACTATTGAATTGAGTCTTGAAGGATTCCAATAGTGGAATTGAGGAGAAAGGTCTTGAAAGGCAAGGGCACTACCACCTTTGTAATGACTCTAATGTGGGAGACACGGTGTTCAGAGACTAGGTAAGCCATTTTGGTTAGGATGAAGGTTATATTAGGGGAGTTCTATAAATTCAGTCTGGAAAGATTGCTTGGGATCAGATTGTCAAAGGCTTCAAATGTCAAACAGAGAAGGCTGTATTTGTTTAAAAAAACAAAACAAAAAATTTGTAAGGAATTACCACAACAAATAGAAGAACTGCTCAACTTTGAAGGGAGTGAAGCAGATATCCCTTCTGTCCTTGATAGACTTCATGAAACAAATTACACACATCTAAGGGAGACCAGAGGAATGTTACATAAAAATGGGCATTAGTGACTTTATTATACTTTTATTCACCATTTTGTGAAGGGAAGTTTCAACTCCATTTAAGTCACCTGATTTCCAAATGACCAGGTGGTCATCTTCAGTAGGGAAAGAAGTGTGTTCCTTTTAGAATGGAAAAACATCCTTGAGGACTGCAATTTATAAGAGGAAGGTTACCATGCCAACCATTCAGGCTCCTCACCCAACAGGGACAAAAGTGAAACAAGTCCAGGAGGGAAATACATGCATTGTGTGGCTACAAATTGGCTTGTAGTTCATTAGGAGTTGATACTGGCTATTAGAAGCTGCTAAGTGAAGACATCCACAAATGCAAATGAACTTAAGGAGTAGTAGATTGAAGGGGGATTTCTTGAAGGAGAATGTTTTTCTAGGCTAGACTCAAAGGAGGATTATGGCATCTTTCCTCCTGATTGATGCCTATATATACCTTTGGAAATGTTTCAGTATGGCATTGCCTAAAGGAAAGCAGGATGGCAGTGTCCCAAATCCAAAGTTCCCGGGAGCTCTGCCTGCCCTTGAACAGAAATTCAAGGAGGTCACAACTCAACTTGGATCAGTTCAGCAAATGAAGTCCCCTACTGCCATCCACTAACCCCCAAAATTCAATTCAACAAAAAGGAAATGAATTTAGGACTGGAAGGGAACTTAGAAATCATTTAGTCCAAACCCATTCATTTTACAGATCAGAAAAAATGAGGACTCAACTTGTAGTTTAACATGGATATGAACCTGGTCTTCTCTGACATAGCAGTCTTTTCTCTATGTCACACTAACTCTTTAGGTGAGTAGGACATCAATATTCTGAGCATAATCATTTAGATGGGAATTGAGAAAGGAACTCAAATGGTGAGGGAGATTCTATCAAACATCTTTTTACTGGGTGCCAATCATTGAATCAGTGTCTCAGAGACTTCCCTAGGGAAAAGACCCAAATTAATTTTGGAAGGACTTGGGAAGGAAGGCAACTGCAACAGGCCCATAGAGGAGTTGATAAGGCATGGCTGGGTCCCATTATCTCTAAAGAATCACAGGGAAGCTGGTCACCTTAAGGAGATAATTCACTCCAATGAGAAAGTTATGGTCTGATGGCAGTGACCTGTATTTAAACATCATTTGATACTAGTTAGATATGTCTTGGGACAGCTGGGTGGCAGAGTAGATAGAGTACCAGCCCTGGAATCAGGAGGACCAAACTTCAAATCCAGCCTCAGACACTTCCAGAGCTGGTCACTTCACCTTGTTTGTCTTGGTTTCTTCATCTGTAAAATAAGCTGGAGAAGGAAATGGCAAACTACCTTGGTTTCTTCACCAAGAAAATCCCAAATGGTATCACTGAAGAATCAGACGTTACTAAACAACAACCAAAAAAAGATCTGCTTCTGGGTAGAGCATCCTCCCTCTAATCCTCCCTTAAAACTCTTCCAATAGGTCAGACTTCTGGGCAGTATCCAGATATTCTGTGTCAGTCCCACTACCACAAAGAGACCATTTAAAAGAAGGGGGGAAAAAAGGAAAACAGGGTTATGTCTCCTGGAGTCAATACTCTACATATTCCTATATCTCTGCTTGTGATAAGGAGACTTTTAGGGAGAGTAATAAAAGAAGTAAGTAGTTGGTTACCTCAGTGCTCTTGAAACTGACCCAGGTAGGCAGAAGAAATGATGCTCTATTAGCCCCAGAGAAGCAAAATGGCCTGGATGAGGTACCAACCATTGTCAGCAATCTTAGGTATTAGGCCCCAGTCTCACTGTATGACCTTGGGTGAGTCATTTGCTCTCTTTGGGCCTCAGTTTCCTAATTGGTAAAGTAAGAAGGTACTATATTTCTTTTTTTCCTTTTTTTTTTTTAAGGTTTTTGCAAGGCAACAGGGTTAAGTGGCTTGCCCAAGGCCACACAGCTAAGTAATTATTAATTGTCTGAGGCTGGATTTGAACTCGGGTCCTCCTGACTCCAGGGCCCGTGCTCTATCCACTGTGCCACCTAGCTGCCCCAAAGGTACTATATTTCTAAGGTTCCTTTTTGTCCTGAAAATGTTATGACTTTGAGGCTATTGTTCTCTGGATGGTTTTCCATCAAATTCTTTTTGTTCTTGTGGGAAGAAAAAGGCAGTTAGGTGGTATATGGATAGAATACTGGGTCTGGAATCAGAAAAATCTGAGTCCAAAAACCAGACTGTGTGATCCTAGACAAGTCACTTAACCTTCCTCAACTGTAAAATGAAGATTATAATAGCTCCTACCCCCAAAATGAGGATACTATTTGTAAAGTGTTTAGCCATTGCCTGCCATAGTAGGTGCTGGCTCATTATTACTATTAAGAAGAGTGGGGGGCTAGGTGGCGAAATGGATAGTTTTGTGTGGTCTTGGGCAAGACGCTTAACCCCATTGCCTTGAAAACCTAAAAAAAAAAAAAGAGTGGGACTCATAAATTTGCAAATGGTTGAATATTGAAAAACTACCTTTGTGTGTAATTAGAAAAATAAAATAAAATTTCAATTTAAAAAAAGGAATAAACCCGCCTCAGCTAGTAGGTGGGGAAAACATACTAATTATCCCTTTGTGCAACACGACCAGCAAGTGGCCATCCAACTTCCACGAGGAGACCAATAGAGCGGGGAGGCTGCCGCCTGTGTCCCCGCCGCCCTCGGACTTCTGGATGGCCCTTTTTGGGCAGTTCTCTGTAACTCCCCCGTCCCCTTTGGGGAGTCCTGTCCTGGCAGCCCAGCAAAACAAGCCGCTTCCTTCCCCACAGGGTCGCGCTTCCAGAGCTCGGAGACGGCTCCCGCTGCTCTTCCTGGAGTCCAGATTGGGCCATCCCTGGGTGCCAGCCTCCTGGGGGGCAACAATGCCAGGGCTTGGCACCAGCACCCACCTCTGCCCCCTGCTCCTGGCACTGGGGCACCCCTCCCCTTGGCCTTTTGGGGCATGGCCTACCCGGGAAGGGACTTGCATAGTGAGCAGTGTGGCTTGGGCCTGGGTGTGAGTGTGAGTGTGTGTGTACATATATGTGGGGGCGGTGAGTGTGTGTGTGTGTGAGAGTGTGTATATACACATATATGTGAGGGTGGTGAGTGTGTATATACACATATATGTGGGAGTGGTGAGTGTGTGTGTGAGTGTGTGTATATACATATATATGTGGGGGCAGTGAGTGTATATACACATATATGTGAGGGTGGTGTGTGTATATACATATATATGTGAGGGTGGTGTGTGTGTGTACATACACATATATGTGGGGGTGGTGTGTGTGTGAGTGTGTATATATACATATATGTGAGGGTGGTGAGTGTGTGTGTATAGACATATGTGAGGGCGGTGTGTGTATACACATGTATGTGAGGGTGGTGACTGTGTATACACATACATATGAGGGTGGTGAGTGTGTGTGTATAGACATATATGTGAGGGTGGTGTGTGTGTATACACATACATGTGAGGGCGGTGTGTGTATATACACATACATGTGAGGGTGGTGAGTGTGTGTATATACACATATAGGTGGGGGTGGTGAGTGTGTGTATATACACATATATGAGGGTGGTGTGTGTATACACATATATGTGAGGGCGGTGTGTGTATACACATGTATGTGAGTATGGTGAGTATGTATATATGCATATATGTGAGGGTGGTGTGTGTATAGACCTATGTGAGGGTGGTGTGTGTATACACATGTATGTGAGTGTGGTGAGTGTATATACACATATATGTGAGGGTGGTGTGTGTACACATACATGTGAGGGTGGTGAGTGTGTGTGTATATACACATATAGGTGGGGGTGGTGAGTGTGTGTATATACACATATATGAGGGTGGTGTGTGTATACACATATATGTGAGGGCGGTGTGTGTATAGACATATGTGAGGGCGGTGTGTGTATACACATGTGAGTGTGGTGAGTATGTGTATACGCATATATGTGAGGGTGGTGTGTGTATAGACATATATGTGAGGGTGGTGCGTGTATACACATGTATGTGAGTGTGGTGAGTGTGTATATACACATATATGTGAGGGCGATGTGTGTACACATACATGTGAGGGTGGTGAGTGTGTGTGTATACACACACGTGGGGGTGGTGAGTGTGTGTATATACACATATATGAAGGTGGTTTGTGTATACACATATATGTGAGGGCGGTGTGTGTATAGGCATATATGTGAGGGCGGTGTGTGTATACACATGTATGTGAGTGTGGTGAGTATGTGTATACGCATATATGTGAGGGTGGTGTGTGTATAGACATATATGTGAGGGTGGTGTGTGTATACACATGTATGTGAGTGTGGTGAGTGTGTATATACACATACATGTGAGGGTGGTGAGTGTACACATACATGTGAGGGTGGTGAGTGTGTGTGTATATACACATATAGGTGAGGGTGGTGAGTGTGTGTGTATACACATATATATGAGGGCGGTGTGTGTATATACACACACCTGAGGGTGGTGAGTGTGGGGGGGTGAATGACCTGTGGGACGGGCCGAGGGGGTCCCGGTGCGGAGAGCCGGGGCGCGGGGGGCGCGGGGGGCCGCGGGCAGGCGGCCGGTGGCGGGCGGAAGCGGCCCCTCCCCCGCCCCGCGCCCCCCCCCCCCCACGCCGGGCGCTTCCGGCCGCCGCCCCGCGGCCCATACAAGGCCTTCCCTTTCCGGCGCGGCTGGCCGGCGGCCCGGGGCTCCCTGCCCGGCGGCCCGGGGCTCCCTGCCCGGCGGCCCGGGGCTCCCTGCCCGGCGGCCCGGGGCTCCCTGCCCGGCGGCCCGGGGCTCCCTGCCCGGCGGCCCGGGGCTCCCTGCCCGGCGGCCCGGGGCTCCCTGCCCGGCGGCCCGGGGCTCCCTGCCCGGCGGCCCGGGGCTCCCTGCCGGCGGGGGGCGAGGTCCAGCCCGCGGAGCCCTCGCGCAGCCGGCGGCCTGTTGCGCCCGCCCGCCCGGCCCGGCCCGCCCCGGCCCGCCGGCCTCACCTCGGCCCTTTGATTCTTTTTTTAGGCTCTGGCGAGGCAGTGGGGGCAGCGGCTTGCCCGAGGCCACACGGCCGGGTCGTTGTGAAGTGTCCGAGGCCGGATTTGAACCCAGGGCCTCCTGGCTCCGGCCCCGGCGCCCCCAGCCGCCCCTGTGCTTTAATTCTTAGCCCCCGGGGCCGGAGCCCGGGCCTAGCCCGCAGCTGCTCCTCCCGCCGCCCCGGGCCGGCCTTCTCGGGCTGCTTGAACCCGGCGTCGGGCCCCTGAAAGGGAGCAGGGCCGGGGCAGGACCCCCAGGGGCAGAATGAGGGGCGCAGCCGCGTGCGGCGGGGCCTGCGGGGGCCCCGGGCCTAACCGCGTGGTGGGGCCTGGCAAAGTCCAAGCAGCCCCCCCCAGGGGGGAGAGTCGGCGCTGCCCTCCCTGCCCTTCCGGACCTCTAACAGCCCTGGCAAAACCGGGAGCCCTAACTAGGATCAGCCGGGGGTACAATGATTGACGTCTCCCTAGGTGCCTCCACAAGCTTCTCCTACGGGGGCGGCCCGGTGGCGCGGTGGACAGAGCACCGCCCTGGGCTCAGGAGGACCTGAGTTCAAGTCCGGCCTCAGACGCTTACTGACTACCTAGCCCTGTGGCCTTGAGCAAGCCACTTAACCCCTTGCAAAAAACAAAACCAAAACTCCTCCCTCCCGACTGGGATTGTTTTCTAGCTTGGCCTGGTTGCTGGGGCCTGCAGTGGTGTGGTAAGAGGATGAAAGGGCGGGTTCTAAGTGCTGTTGGGGGGGTCCCCATTTCCTTGGCAGGACTCATCAGAACGATGTGCTTAAAGTATGGAGGTGAGGAAAGTTGGGACTGAAAGGTAAGGGATTGTCATCTAAAATAAACTATAAAGGGAGGGTGAAATCCATTCATTCTTAATCCTGGGGCTTTCTGGAATGAAAGGGGGCAAATAGATTTATCACCATCAAAACCAAAAAATTAATAGTAGCCCTATCCGGCAAGACAGATACTTAGCATTGAGGTTTAAGACCACCAGCAGGGAGAGTCCCTGATGAGCTCAATGTATTCTAAGCAAGTAAGAACAAGAGAAGTAGACAATCCTGGCTGGGGAGGAGGGAGACAGGGGACGAGGGTATCCGTTCCTTTACCCCCCTTGCCTCCCTTCTAATGGAGCCCTTTTTCTCTTAGTCTCCACCAGCTCCTTTCCCACACATCTTAATCGGGCTGCTAATCAATGTATCAGTCAGGGATATAGGGCAAATTATTTCCCAGGGGCAAGGTTTGAGAGCCGAGGACAGAATCTGTGACAAAATAGGTATGGAAACCCCAAGCCATCTGGATGGAAAAGCCTGGGAAGATTTTGCTTTTCCCCTGGGGCTGAAGCAGCCCAGTTTACCATTTCCTCCTTTTCTGAAGCTAGGATTGTGGGTAGTGTAGTCCCCGAAGCTGAGGTGGGTCCCCGTCCTTTGCTCCTCCCCTGCCTATTAAGCCTCCTCTCCACTCCCAGGCCTGCCTGGTGAGGGCAGCCCAGGTTGACAGAGGCGGGATACAGGCAGGGGAATCCCCAACTGGAAGCCGGCAGGTTATTTATAGCAGCTCCCCAGAAAAAGTGAGGGAGAGGGAGTGGGGAGGAGAGCCCCAGGCAGCCTCTTCCCTCAGCGCCAAACTGTGAGACTGGGAGAACACTGGGAACTAATTGGGGGGGGGGGGGTTGGAAGCATTGAGGATGGCAAGAGGCCTGCTTGGTGTGTCCTTTGTAAGAGAGGGGTTGTCCAGGATAACCAGACATTTTCAGGGGCTTTGAGGTCACGCAAGAGAAAGATCAGGCTAATGAGTTGGGGCCATTGAGGTCCTTTCTTCATGTTCAAGTGCTCTGGAGTCTAGCCAAACTGAATATCTTTCTGTTGTCCTAACATGCACTGTGCTCTCCTGTCTCCATGCCTTTGCTCACACACTTATGCTTGGAATGCCTTGCCACCCTCTCTTCAGTTGAATTCTAATCATCCTTTTTTTCGGGGGGGGGGGTGTTGCAAGGCAGTGGGGTTAAGTGACTTGCCCAAGTCTAGATAATTATTAAGTGTCTGAGGGTGGATTTGAACTCAGGTCCTCCTGACTCCAGGGCCAGTGCTCTATCCACTGTGCCACCTAGCTGCCCCCCTTAACTCATCCCTTATAACTCTACTGCATCTTCAGAAATCCTCCCATTTGTACAAATTGTCCCTTGACCTCACATTCTGTATCAGAAAACAGTATATATATATATATATATATATATATATATATACATATATATGTATATATATACATATATATATGTATATATAAATAAATCTAGAATATTATCACTATATATATATATATATATATATATATATATATATATATGTAATTGCTACCTGTTATCTCATCCAACTACTAGACTAAACTCTTCCTGAGGGCAGAAGCCTTGCTCAGCACACTGTAGGTATTTAATATGAATGAATGTGTTATGACTTTAATCATAAGAATATTAGTAAACCTGACATTTGGACCCACATCTGATTTCTGCCTTTCCTGAACTCAGAATCTCAAAGGCACTAATCTGGGAAATGAGGGCATATTGAGAAGTTGATCTCTTGAATCTCTTTGCAAATGTAATTTATACTTTCTTATTAAAGTGTCAGACAGTTTACCCAAGTTTGTAGTGCATCTTTCACTAATTTTTTTTTTGTGTGTGTGTATGAGACTCTTTTTCCCTAAACAGACTATAAATTTCTTGAGGGTAGGACTATCAAACCAAGTTTTCAGAAAATTCCTTCTGGTTGATTCTCTGGGGAAATTAAATTCATTTCAACCCAAAAATTATTTAGTGCATATTATATGCAAGATACTGTGCCAGGCTCTGTGAATATAAAGGCAAAAACAAAAAACAAAAAAAAAGATGTCCCTGTCCTCATTCTATTCACAGATAGCACATATAAACAGAAAAGTAAATATAAAATAATTTGAGGAAGGAGAGAATGTTAATACCTAAAAGGTTCTGGAAGGCTTCCGGTAGGAGTTTGCATTGGGGTTGAATTCCATCTCCCAAGGAATTTAAGGACTCTAAGAGTCAGAGGTAAGGAGAGAGTATAGTCAGATGTTGTCCAAGGTATACTCCTTCCTACAAGAGTCTCCAGATTCAGATTTGAAGTTCTCTATAGTTTAACTTGTACTAAAAACATAGTACAGAGTTACCTTCTGCCACCAATATGTGTACTTTTATCAGATAGCCAGAGGAATCATTAATTCAAACAAAACATGTTTAATCTAACAGCATGGGAAATAAAATATTCTTCCCATGCACTCATGGGGTATGTTCTGAGGGTTATATCATTCCACCAGTTGGGAATCTCCAAAAGCTGAGAATGAAGGTCCAAATCAGGAACCCATGTAGTCAGTCAGCAACAAAATGGGGCACAAATGGGGAAAGGAACACACACAGAACAACTCAAATCTTCAAATCTTTCTTAGAGATCACTTGATTAATCTCATGATTTCTGTTGGGTTTCATCTCTTTGGTATGCTAGGGTGTTAGGCTATACTAGCTACAAAGTCTCCCCCTAAGGAGAGCACGCTGAAGGTTCTTTGGTCATGATGAGAAGTTTTGAACCCCATATTCATCTCCTTCTGTTCATTATTTCCTACTTATTCTTAATATAGCTTTCTTTTGTATATATTTGTTCCCATGTTATTTCCTCTGTTAGCTCTAAGCTCTTGAGGATTGTATTGTCTTGTTGACTCTTTTTATATTCCTTTGCTTAGCACAGTGATAATAAATGTTTATTGATTGATTAGTCAACATACAAATAAAAGATAATAGCTTGAACAAGGATGGTGACTATGTAAGCAGAAAGATGTTTTAAGCTACAATCACAAGATTTGGTGACTAAATGGATGTGAGAAGAAAGAGGTGTGATTTAATTATGACACTGACATGATGGAGGGGGGGTCCTCCACTCCTCATCTCCATAGTTGTTGTCCTAAAACCTCCCTCTTAATATTATTTTTATGCATTTTACATTTATTTATGTGCAGAATGTAAGCTTCCAGAGGGATTATTTCAGTGATGTCTTCGCATCTCCAGAACCCACATAATGACTTGCACACTGTAGATACCCAATAAGTAATTTTTGAAAAACTAATCAGTCAGGGAAGAATAAAGGATTTTGGAAGAATGATGGATTTAGGGAGAAAGGTAATGAATTGCATTTTGTTAAGTTTGAGATATCTTTGGATCATTCAGGTGGCAGCAGATGGTGGAGTACAAAATGACATGTGCCAAGTATGAAGCCTGATGACTCAATTCTGAACCCCAGTCCAAAGCTGGAATGGAAGCTAATTTATCAAAACATCTCTTCTAGATAAGCTCCAAAAGGTCCTATATTGAGGACAGGCCTCAGAAGCATATTCCCTTTCTGGTCAAGGATCTATGAAAAGATTGAGGGTAGCTAAGTGGTACAGAGGATAGAACACTGGCCTTGGAGTCAGGAGGATGGGAGTTCAGATTCAGTCTCAGTCACTTGCCACTTACTAACTGTGATCTTGGGCATTTAACCCTGATTGCTTCCCATTCAGGGCCATCTCCAGTCATCCCTGATTCATATCTGGCCATTGGATCCAGATGACTCTGGAGGAGAAAGTGAAGCTGGTGACTTAGCACAGCTCCCCCTCACTCAAATCTAATTCATATACTTTTCGTGGTATAACCTCCCAGATGTCATGGTCTTCAAGAATGAAGGACAAACATCATCAAAAGATATTTGTAATGATTACAAGTTAGCACTATCCTTCATGGTTATTTCTATTTTTTAAATCAGTAAGTTAACTTGTCTTCCCTTATTTCAGGTCTGTAATATTGTGTCTCAGGATGGATCAACCCAGGAGCCTTGGGGAACTGGAAGTTTGAGACTCTTCCCAGGAGGAAGCTGGGAGCCACACCAAAAAATAAGTTATATTTCAGTTGATTGTGTGATAGGAGAAGGGTGAACAACAAACATAGCCTTCCTCCTTCCAAGAATTTTTCCTCTAGACTGGCCAAATAACTGATAAGAATTCTTAGGTACTTTAAGAGCCCCTCTTCTCCCTTTTCTGAGTTTGCCCTGACTCATCCCCTTCTCTCTTCCCCCCCCCCCCCCCAAGGCAATGGGGTTAAGTGGCTTGCCCAAGGCCACACAGCTAGGGAATTATTAAGTGTCTGAGGCCAGATTTGAACTCAGGTACTCCTGACTCCAGGGTCGGTGCTCTATCCACTGTACCATCTAGCCACCCCTAAGTCATCCCCTTTGCTCTGTAGTTGACTGATGCTTCTCACCAATGAGAGAGAGAGAATGCTCAGCTCTAGAGAGTCATATGTCCCTTGAGTCTGATACCATTCTCTGAATTCTATCAGACTATGGAATACCCAGGGAATCCTAGGAAAAAGGATTTTTCTTCTGGCTACTTTGGTAAATGATGACTATTGAGCTTTCCTTTTTGAGTGTGTGGGAGGGCCTATTCTGAGGGGTCCTTTTCTGTAGCTGGAGCTAATAAGGGAATTGTACAACAGATGTGCTTATGGAGATGTATGTGTATGGAGGGGAGGGAAGTCAGGTTACTATGATAATCAACAAAAATATATTAAGTGCCTACAGTTTGCAGAGTTAGGCATCCTAGGCAGAGAAATCGAGTGGGATTGAAATGATCACACAAAGCACTGGGGTTAAGCTTGCATTAATCCATGGTTCCAGATGAGGCTCCCCAAACCCCCCTCAATAAAATGAGGACCTGGCAAGCTCCAAACAAGTCAGGGGCCTCACCCAGTAGCAAAAATATTGGCCATCTTATATTTGTGGAAGAGAGGCCCAGCTGAGGATGAACAAGATCACAGAGTAGGGGGTCAGCTGGTTGGCCAAGAAGGGAACCCAGGTTTCCTGTTTCTCAACCCTTTATGGTTTCTGTAATCAGAAATTATAGGCAGCTTGAGGAGGGAATTTCCCTGGGTTGAAATTGATTTCCTGACTTTTTGGCTCAAGGCCTTGACAAAGTAATAAATCCATGGGGAAGGAAACTAGGAGGATGTGGGTGGTGGGACATTGAGCTCATTTCTGGTCTCTTTGGTCCCCCTAGACTCTTGGGTTGGGAAGTTTTGGCTGATGACTTGGAGATGAGTCTAGGCTCTCCAAGTCTGCCTTGAGTGGTACTACTTGGAAACATTTATAGTTTTCTAAATTCAGCCAAACTTCAAGACGCAGGAGTCATGGAAAAACAACTCACTCCTGGTCACCTTTTCTTACTCTAGGAGGTTGTTCTCTTTCCCTAGGCTTCCTTTTGCTTTCTCTATTTTCTGTTCCTCCAATGACAAAAATTAACCATCTTCCCCTTTCATATTCTCTTCCCTGCCCCTACTAAACTTAGTGAGAATTGACCCCAATTAAATCCATGATTCTCCCAGGAGTAAAAATCATTTACAGAATATATTCTAGACTGGGAATCAGGATTCTTGGTTTCTAGTTCCACTTGTGTGACTTTTTGAGCTAAAGCTCTTTGTGGTGGTAAAGAACGAAAATTGAGGGGATGTGAATCAATTGGAGAATGACTAAACAAGTTATGGTATGGGAATGTAAAGGAATACTATCATGCTAAAAGAAGAGCAGACATTTCAGAAAAACTTGTAAGACTTCCATGAACTGATACAAAGTGAAGGGAGCAAAACCAGGAGAACCTTGTAAATAGTGACAGCAAAAGCAACTTTGTGTGATGATCTAGTTTGAATGCTCTTCTCAGGAATACAATGATCTCAGACAATTCCAAAAGAGTCATGAAGGAAAATGCTACCCACATCCAGATGCGAGTCTAAATGCAGTTCGAAGCATACTATTTTCACTTTTCTTTGGTAGTTTTTTCCTTTTCTTCCTTTCTTCTTTCACAGCACAACTAAAATGGAAATATGCTTTATAGGTATCAACTGGACCAAACTGACCTTTAACCTGTGAGTGGTTGGAGCCAAAAAGAGGTCAGAGATGGGAAAATCCAGAATCAAGAAGTTTAATTTCAGAGTGAGGGAAACAGCTTCCAAGCAAGGACATGTGTGCAGAGACCCCAGTCCAAGTTGGGGAACCTGAGACAGAATGAGGATATATATGACGGATAATAGCAGCAATGAGACAAGTTTGATTCACAGCAGTTTCATGATGGGGATATAGATTCTTGTCTCAGCTTTTTTGAGCTCAGAAAACACCTGGTGCTGGTGAAAGCAATACAGTAATTATGTGATTTTGCCCAAGGGTGAGTGCAAAGGATTATTGTTATACCAAGCTGGGCATAGCTTGTTTTAGGGGTTTATCTCTAGAAAACAGGTATCTCCTAGTATATCTTGATATACTGATTGCACATATATAACCTTAGCATCCTAGAGAAAAGGGAGGAAAAGAGAGGAAGGAAGAAAAAATTGGAACTCAGTCTTACAAAAAATGAATGATAAAGGGGCGGCTAGGTGGCGCAGTGGATAAGGCACCAGCCCTGGAGTCAGGAGTACCTGGGTTCAAATCCGGTCTTTGACCCTTAATGATTACCTAGCTGTGTGGCCTTGGGCAAGCCACGTAACCCCATTTGCCTTGCAAAAAAAAAAAAGTATAAAAAAATGAATAAGAATTGTCTTTACATGTATTTAGAAAAAATAAAATATTTAAAAAAAGGAAAAAATCCACTGATTTATCCTGGGCTTTAATTTTCACTTTCTGTGAAATAGGGAGGCTATGAGTGAACAAAGGGATTTTTATTAAGTTTAACTTTTGGCACTTAAAAGTTTACAAAGTATATTGACTCCTTTAATCCTCACCTATGAAGCTTATTCTTTGAATATTGTCATTTCAATTTTACAGAGAGGGTCAGAGGTTAAGTACTTTGCTGATAGTCATACAACTAATAGAAATAAAAATGGCTTTACAGTTTGTAAAACCTTTTGTCCCATTTTATTCTCACAATTTTATAAAGCAGATACTATTAATAGCCCCATTTTATATATAAGGCTGAGAGATTTAAGAGTTTTAAGTGATTTGCCCAGGGTCACAGGCAATAAGACTTAAGTTAAAATCTGGCCTCAGGTACTTGCTGTGTCACCATGGTCAAGTCACTTAACCTTTGTCTTAGTTTCCTCATCTATAAAATGAGGATAATTACGCCTACCCTCCTGAAATTGTAGTGGGAATCATGAGATAATATTTGTAAAATGCTTAGTACATAGTTTCTGAAGACTTGAGCTCAGGTCTTCCAGACTTTTCATGTACTTCCTTACCTTCCTAATGAATTATGAGTTTACACATAATATACAAGACTCCCACCAAACAAGGATATTATTACTTTAGCACCTCATTGAACAGATTTTTTTTTTGACAATCAGAAATTCAGTTGATCCTGATGCAACTGGAAACAAATTATAACTACTGAAAAGTCAAAACATATGACACAGAGTCAATGCAACAAGGTTCAAATAGGTCAACTCCTCAGGCCTAGCTAATAACCTAGTTATTATTTTAATTGATATTGGTTTCTGAGTTCAGGGTAGATTAGAAGCAGAGGATAGAAGGAAATCAGGAGGGCACTTGGACATCCAACAGCCTAACATTAAAGAAGAAAAAATGACAGACTAATCTAGAGCTATTCAGTTTAGGGGAAAAATAAGTTTTTAAAAAAATGATTTTCCATTTTCCTTAATTAAATGTAACAACAATTTTTAACATTCTTTTTAAAAAATTTTTTGAGCTCCAAATTCTCTCTCTTCTTCAGAAGCAAGCAATTTGGTATAGATTATACATGTGCAATCATGCAAAAACATATTTCCATAATAGCCATGTTGCAAAAGAGAACATCGACCACGAAACCCCAAGAAAAATAAAATTAAAAAGTATGCTTTGATCTGCATTAAGACTTAGGGATGGTTATTTCTAACAAAATAAATTAGTTCCTGAAGGCATTATTGTATTATATATAGCAGTGTTTATTTGTAAATGCTTACTATGGTGCTATTTATTTAGCATGGTGCCAAATATTTAGTTTCTTCTCTCCCCTCTTCTGTATAATATTGGATGCAATCAACTCTAAGCAGGTGCCAACTGGCGTCAGTAGAAAGAATTCTCTATACCAATGAAATTACAGATCCGATGACTCCCCTCCATCCTTCATTATGTAATAATAATAATAATAATGGACATTCATAAATGATGATCCTGATTCATCAGTAATAATTATGTTCAATATTACTCTGCCTAGGGACAGTTATGTGCCACAATGGATAGAGTGCCAGACTTGGAAGATCTGAGTTTAAATATGGCCTCAGACACTTACTTGGGTGATGCTGGGCAAGCTCCTTAAGTTCTGTTTCCCTAAGTTTTATCTCCTAGAGTTATTTGTAAGGATTAAATGAGATAATAATTATAAAATGTTTAGAACAGTGCTGGTATATAATGAGTCCTATATAAGCATCAATATTATTGTTATAAGCTAGAGGAGGAAGAGAAGGGTCAGGTATGATTGTGCATCCCTGTAATTCCTGCTACTACTAGGTTTGACTGAGGCTGTTGAATCCTTGAGCTTGGGAGCTCTGAGCTGCATTGGGCTAGGGTGATCAAATGTCCAATGGAAGTCTGGTACCAATATGATGAACTCTGCAAACAAGATGATGTGATCCAGCAGGCTGCCTAATGAGGCCATCAGGTTTTCTAGTAGTCAGGTCAAAATGCCGACCAGCAGAGGGACTGGGTAATGACTGACATCCTGGGCAAAAGAGAGATGACCCCCCCCCCCCCCCCCACTGCTGAGACAAAAATGAACAAGCCAAGAAGGGCAGGTAGAGAAGAGGTTTTGCCAAGGTTTCCATAAAGTCTTGATCCTAAACAGGAATAAATTCCCCTTAAGCTTGATTCATTCCTTGGCAATGTCAGATAAATGATTGTACTGTCCTCTCTCTCACCTGATCTAAACATTTCTTACTTAGTCTGACATTTATTGGGGTTGTATTTTGACTAGCTGGACTTTGGAAGAATTGAGGAGAAATCTGGGGTAGCACTAGCTGTAGGATGGAGGAGACTAATTAGGTAACTAGCATTCATTCTACCTAGAGTTCCTGATCCTTCCAGATAAAAATTCAACTGATTGATTAAATGATTGACTTTGGTAAGGGTAACCTACCTCTTCTTTCCTGTGTTATAGCTCTCTCTCATCTTACAGATGAGGAAATTGAAGAGCAGACAGGCTAAGAACTATAAGTAAAATCAAAGTGATTCAGGACAGAAATGGAACTAAACCCCATTTTTCCTTACTCCAAGTACCCACTAGTATCTAATGCATTCAGCAAAAATATTTCTCCACCCCCTAGTTTTAAGGGCATCTCAACCTGCCTTGTCCTCTATTCCATTCTTTTATCTTCAATCTCTTGCTGTCTCCTGGAGCTTCTCTACTGCCTACAAACATGCTCATATCCCCATCTTCAAAAAATTTACTTGATTCATTCATTCCTACTAGGAATTTTCCCATTTCTCTCTTCCTTTTGGTAGCTGAATGCCTTGAAAAGACTTTAATAGCTGCTTCCATTTTCTTTTCCCTCACTATAGCTCTCTAAATCTAGGTTCTTACTTTACCATTCACTGGGAAGTGGTCTCTCCAGTTAAGATCTCCATACTAGATCTAATGGCCTTTTCTCAGTCCCATCTTTTTTGATCTCTCTGCTGCATTTAACATTATCAAGCACATTATTTTCTTTGAAACTTTCTTCTTCCTAGTTTTCATGACAGTATTCTTTTAGTTCTTTTCTTTGTCTCCTTTGCTGGATTTTCATTTGCTGCTAAAGTGAGTGTCCTGGAGTGGCTAGGTGGCACAGTGGATAAAGCACCGGCCCTGGAGTCAGTAGTACCTGGATTCAAATCCGCTCTCAGACACTTATTAATTCCCTAGCTGTGTGGCCTTGGGCAAGCCACTTAACCTTACCATTTGCCTTGCAAAAACCTAAAAAAAATAAAGTGAGTGTCCCAAGGTTCTGCCCTCCATCCTCTTCTCTTTATTATTTTACTTGGTTATCTCATCAATTTCCATGAATTCAAATATCAACCATACTGGTGATTCTTAAATTTATGTGTCCATTCCTCATTTCTTTGCTGAGTTTCACTCTCAGATCATCAGCTACTCATTGGACATCTTGAAACTAAATGTCCTGTAAACATCTTAAACTGAAAACGATTGAAAAGGTATTTATCTTTTTCCCCAAACCCTCCCTGCCTCCAAACTTCTGTTATTGTAGGAACACCATCATCCTTCCAGTCACACAGACTCAGTATGTGGGTATCATCCTATATTCATTCTCTTCACCATGTCCAATCTCACCCAATTGTCAGGAGTTATCCACTTCACTTTCACATCTCATATGCTACCTTTTTTTAAAAATTAAAAAAAATTTTTTTTAAGATATTTGAGTTGTACAATTTTTCCCCAATCTTACTTGCCTCCCCCTACCCCCCCCCCCCCCATGGAAAGCAATCTGTCAGTCTTTGTTTCCATGTTGTGCACTGATCCAAACTGAGTGTGATGAGAAAAATTATATCCTTAAGGAAGAAACAAAAAGTCTAAGAGATAACAAGATCAGACAATAGGATGTTTTTTTCCCCTAAATTAAAGGGAATAGTCCTTGAACTTTGTTCAAACTCCATGGCTCTTTATCTGGATACAGATGGCACTCTCCATTGCAGACAGCCCAAAATTGTCCCTGATTGCTGCACTGATGAATGAGCAAATCCTTCAAGGTTGAACATCACTTCCATGTTGCTCTTAGGGTGTACAGTGTTCTGCTCATCTCACTCAGCATCAGTTCATATATGCTACCTTTTGTCCTGTCACTGTTACTACCCTGATGTAGACCCTCATCATGTCATGATCAGATTATCATCTGTGAACTTCTAGAGAGTAGGGAATGTCTTTTTCTTTGCATCCTCATAGGCACAGTACCTAAAATAGCTTAAGCCCTAAATGTTTGTCTTGGACTCCACTACTCCAGAGATTCTCAAAAGTGTGGGCTGTGGTCCCCAAGATACCTACAGGTGGTCTGCAATGTTAAAATATTTTCACAATAGCAAGATCTTATTTGCCTATAAAAATTCCCTTTTTCCAATTACAAAATCTGTGGCCAGATTTTTATGATCTTTAACCAAAACATTGTGCAAAAGACTAAACGCAGAAGCAGATATTAAAATCTGCAAGAATACTGCAGAGTGCTACTCTTCTTGCTAAATTTTTGTTCTGGAAATGTCTTATTTAAAAATATTGTTTCTATTAATTTTGTTTCAATTTCCAATATGGCAAATAATGATAGACATAACCGACACCAAGTTCTCTCTCATTAAGGATAAAGGGCTCCTGAGATAAAGTTTGAAAATCACTAGTCTATTGTAATGCGTTCCTTTACCCCTCCATTATCCTTAGCTGTATCGCCATCTGGTGGTCCCCAGTGCAATGTCATTCTGTGTCAAATGGAAGCTCCTAAGGTGCAAAAGGAGGTAGTAATGGGAATATATGTATATGTACACATCACATACATTCACACATATATTTAAACTCTTCCCTAATATGTGATACTTAATATATGTACACATCACATACATTCACACATATATTTCCATAATATAAGCCTTTATCAGTGCAAACTATTCTTAGGTATTCACTGATAACCTGGACTTCCTCAGAAACTTGTGGGACACTTTGTAGTTCTCCTAAGAGAACTGTCTTCCAAGCTAATAGCCAGGCTATTTGTAGTTTGGGGAAGAGATGTCACACCATAGGGATGGGACTTGATAGGTGAGAAATGGAGGCCTCACAGTTGGCACCCATTCTAATTGGCATGAGTGAAGCTAGCTTAGGGTTGAAATTCTATCCTGGCTCCTAACCACGTAGAACCAGTGCCAGGTTGGAAGCGACATAAGCCAGGGAACAAACCTGCAAGTGCTATAAGCATTGATCTATATATTTGGACTATTGAGGTTTCCTGACAGTGAACCTCCATGTGCAGTGTCACAAATAGATTCTCAGTGTGTATTTTTTTCTGCTCTGGTCCTGGGCATGTTGGGTTTTCTGGGTTTCAGGAACCAATCCAGAAATTGTATGGTCTCAAAAGAGGAAAAAAAAATCTTCAACTTTATACACAATGTAAATAGAAAAACAATTAAAACAGGTTTCAAAATTATGGTGACCAAGCTTGTTCCCTAACAAGATTAGGAGACAATATCCCCAACTTTCCCCAACCCTGCAAAAAAGGTGGGATACTGAATACCTTAGTCTTTTTTTTGTAGTCACATTTTTTTACCTTCTTCCTTTCTAAGGGATGATTCACTTTGAGGAGCAGGAGAATGTGATATATAACTGACTTTTTAAAAAAGGAAAAGCACCATTCTAAATGGACTTTAGACAAAAGTTTTCTTCAATGTAAAGACTGCCTTGTGGGTATATGTGGGGAGAATGTGTAAAACTCAAAACCTTACCAAAAAATGAGAGGTAGAAACTCCTATTGTATACAATTAGAAAACAAAGTATATAATTAAAAAAAGTTTACTTAAAACTCCACTCCTCATCATTCTTTAGTAGTTCCAAGTGCTCTCTTCTTGCTTACATCTCAGACTGGGAAAAGGCCAAACCAGACATTATGTAAAGTTAGCCCATGGGAAATATCTCAGAATTATTGGTCTGATGAATTGTTTGACTACTGAATAGCTGGGATGAGAAGAGCCCTTCCTTCTCCTCTTAACCCCTAGGAATAGTACTGAGTTTGTTCCAAACAATCTAGAACCTTTAGACAAGGCTTGAAAGATTGGGGTGGGTAGGAAAACTTGACTCTGGTATCTTGTTCTCCAATTTGACCACATCAATGACTAGTCACGTAGGAATTGAAGAGGACCATAATATAAAATAAAAGGCACTCGAATTACTTGGGTCTATTAAAAAATCCAGATATATTTTTAAAGAACTGCAGCTGTCCTTTCCCAAACACAACTTCACCAGGACAGTACTCTACCTGCCCAAACATAGGGTTATGAGTTTGTAAGAGATAGAACACTCAGACCAAAACCTGGAGAGAAGCCAATACAATACCAATGACCATGGGCTAACTGATGAATATGGGTCTCAATCGTTAGCACCCCACCCTCCTACCACAACAGTGCCCAGTAACAATCCTAAAAAATCTCAAGCACACAGATGATATTCTTAAATATGGTTTAATACTCTTCTCCATTTCTGTACATCACAACACCAAGATTTCGCTGCTTAGGATCTCTCTGCAGAGGCTATATAGAATGCGAAGGCTATGATTTTCACCCCCTCGTATGTGTATGTGTAAGTGTAATACATATCAGTATATATTGATACACACATCAATATATAATGCAATATATATCACTGAAGAGAACACATTGATTAAAGAAATACAAAAATTTGGCATCATTTCCAAACTTAAATAGTAAAAATAAAAACTACAAAAAAAAAAAGGAGCTGCATACCCTAAATGTATCATGTGAAACAACAAGCAGTATATTCAAATATGTAAATTTACATCCAATTTTTCTGGTCTTGTCATATCACATTAGACCCATTTACAATGGCAAAACCCTAAGGTACTGCTGCGAAGAGAGCAAGTTTGGGTTTTCTGCAAATAAACAGCAGAGCCCAAAGCAAAAGCCTGTTCTGGTGAAGCCTCCCAATCCAGTGAACACCCAAACATTTACTCTTACTGGGAGATTGACACATCGGGTTACACATTGACAGACAGTCATTGGACCTCAGAGTACAGTGTGAGAACCAGAAGCGTTACATTTTAAGACATACTCCCTTCATTCAAGTGAAACAGGATTATTGGAACGATAAGCAAGTCTGCAACCTTGGAACAAGGAGTTGGTTCAGACCAATAAAGCTACGAGTGACTGAGTCAAAAGTCAGTGAAGAAGCAGTCAGGCACTAAAGTGTAAAAAGTACCCACTCTGAAAACCAAATGAACCCCACTATTCTCCATCAAGATGTGGGTGATATACCAACTGACTTTTAAAACCGCTGGCTCAGTCTGTTTGGTATACCTCATCCATTGTTATCATAGGGTACATTCTACACTTTATCCACTGTTACGTTTTTGGGCATTCCACAGCACTGCACGTGAGCTGGATAGAAGTCCAACTTACTCCCCAGCAGCCAAGCTCAGGCTTCACAATTTGGGGGCCACTTTTGGTTCCAACATGGTTAAGTCCTTGATGCTGGGAGCTGGGTCCTGCCCCTCCTCAGCCCCCATACCCCAACTTCCCATGTGAGTGATGCTTGTGCGTTCCAAATTCTAAAATGAAGCTCTAGGCCCACCAGAAAGTTTGGGGGTTTTTAATCACATGCAGTCATACACGTCTTGTCTGTCATCCCTGTGAAACACCTTTGTTTTTTCTTAAAAAAATCAAAAAATTCACATAATCTCATGCTGTCCCAACACAAGGAAAACACAACCACCTCCCTTTACCAAGGAATAGACCCGAGTGTAAAAAATAAAAATTTCTTTAAATTACTTTGCTTCCACTTAAAATTGCATGTTTTATTTCTCACAATCCCAGCACAGGTGCCCCATTACTCCCTCCCTCTCCCCTCCCCCCACCCCCTGCTACCCCCCAAACTAGTTTCTAGCAGGCTAAGATCCTGGGCACCCTCCTTAGAGCAAACAGTGATGAGAGCTCCTGAAACCTGGGCAAAATGCTTCTCTGCACAATGGATATGGGTAGAGTCCTGTGACCCAGCAATTCCTAAGTCACTTTGTGCAGTGCAATTTGTACCCTCTGAACTGACTGCTTGGGGTATATGGGGTTTAGGGGAAAGAAGCTGACGTTGCCTTCTGTTATTTTACCCTTTCAACATTAAACAGAGACCAAGAAAGAAATGGTTCCAATATTTCACCACGTATATTTCTTCTTATGCAGTCTAAGCTGAGAATGCCATGTAAATGGGTCACCGCGAAATGCAGCAATTGAAATTTTCTCCAATCAAAATAAGAAACAAACCAGTATGATCTTACTTCAATTAACTTTTGAAGGTTTTACAGCAGTTAAAGTATTTTTGCTTCTATGTATGAAGGTTAAAAAAATCATTTTTTTTTCATAAAATACAAGAGCAACCAATTTCACCATTGAGTAAAAGTAAAAACTGCGATTCTTTTTTAAATTAGTCCAAAGTGGCATTTAGGAACTTAGTAGTTTGCTGCTGCACTGACACCATGACAAATCAAAGTGTAGGGTGGGGTTTTTGTTTCTCTTTTGTTTTCAATATCCAATGCTCATGGATCAAGTTCTGGAAATGTTCCAATCATAAGGCAGGGATCTGTTTGGTTTCCACCACGCATTTGCTCCTTGGGTTGGATGCTGGAGGGTGAGGCACGGTTTGCCGGACCCAGGTCGACTACCTAGTAGTCATCAAGGTCAAAAAATTCATCATCTCCCCCTTGGTATTCCATTCCCTGGAAGTCTACTCGGTACCGCAAGATACCTGGGGACAAACAAAGGATAAGCTACTGATTCCAGATAGTGTGAACGGTAGCAGGCCAGCCTAGTCCTGTTATGAAACCAGGAGCTGGATTAACAAAGGGAAGAGCTCTGAGTCAAAGTCTCCAAAGTCCTCCTTGGCTCCTATAGCCTCCTGACTGGGCTGGATGTTTACACATGAAGTAGGGAAACATTCACAAGTCATGTTCTAAACCTCTCAATTCCTGGACACCCCCACCCCCACCCCCACCCCAAGACAAGGATTCCCTGAGGGAGGTCATGTCAATTATCCAAAGTCACCAAGCAACACCAAGCAGTATGGGGAGAATGGGGCCCTGAAGAGCCCTGTGGAGATGCTTACCTCCAATTCCACCAAATCCTTTCACAAACTGGGATCCTTCCTGTGACTTGTCTGTAACAATTTCCAACGTCGCTCCAAATTTCTTATAGTTGTTAGCAAACCATTCCAGTAGTGGCATGCTCTCTATCAGCTCATGTTCCTGTCCTGTCTGTGGAAAAGACAGACCAAGGGTACAAAGACAATCAGGTGGAGGCAGTCTGGCTAGGATGTCAGTTCCATGGATAAGTCAAACTTCTTTAGAGTTATGCCACACCCAAACATATTCTAAGATCTCAACATACTATCTCTTAGGCACTAAGCTTCAACAGTTTGGACACCATACATTATCACAGTATTAAATTCCCAACATACACACAGCAATTCTGCACATTATAATTTACACTGTTTGCCTCCTATGTCACACTACTTAGGATATTCCCAGAGCAGCCCTACAGGATTGGTTTTTTTGGAGCCACAAAGAACAAGACCCTCAGAACTGAAGGAACTATTTGAGGAAACCAGACTGTGAAGCTGATGCTACATCAAACTTTATAATATATGTAGACCAGACCTGAAGAAGTCAGTCCAAAACTTAGTTAAAACTGACCTTAGTTTTTCAGATGACCAAGATAAAGAGGGGAAAAAGGTACTATTTTGTGACTGGATTAAATTTTGTTATTATTGGAAAAGGATATGATATGAAATGATCCAGAATGTAGCAGAATTAGGAAAACTATATACACAATGTTTAAAATATAAAAGTAATATCAAAATACTAAACCATGAAAATTATGCAATTGTAATGACTAAGAAGCTTGGCTTTGAAAAAGTATCTACTCCATCCTTGTGCAGAGGGTAGGGAACTATAGATGAAGCCTATTAACAGACTATCACATTCAGTCAGTTTGCAAATGGTTTGTTATGCTGAATTGCTCCTTTTTTCTTCTTAATGTTACAAGTGTTCTATGGGGGGTTAGGTTGAGTGATGGGATGCATTCAGAAATTAAGGTGACAGGAAAAGAAAAGATTTAAATTTAATAAAATTCTTTACTGAAATTTTTCCCCCTATAACTTTCAATTTTGAATATATTTCTCTTCCCACCCCAAAGTGTCAGTCCTGTAACAAAGGAGAAGAAAAAAGAAAACAGTTAAGCAAAACTAACCAAGACTTTCGTTAACTTTGTCTCACATTATATGCAACATTCCATACTTGTAGTTCAACTCTGCCAAGGGAAATAAATTCATTTTCCCATTTCTTCTTCAAAATCAAGTTTGGGAAATAGTATGCTTTTATTTATTTTAAAAATCTTTTGATTTAAATTGTGGTATTTGCTGTATCAGTTAACATAAGCCTTCCGTATTCTCTGAATTCTCCATCTTCATAATTTCTAACAAAAAAGTGTTTCTTCATTTTTATGTAAACAAGACTTTTATAACTTTGACCTTTTGGAGACACATGCCTAGCTTAGTGTATTAGTGTGCAAGGGCACTTAGGTGGCGCAGTGGATAGAACACTGGCCCTAGAGTCAGGAAAATCTGAATTCAAATATGGCCTAAGACAGTAATTATCTGTGCAAACTTGAGCAAGCCATTTAGCCCCCACTGCCTTGTTAAAAAAAAAAAACCAACCAAAAAAAGGTATATTAGGAGGCAGAGCAATTTCATATGGTAAATAGTTTATAATTCTTTTATGTCCTATGACTTATCCACTGAATCCGACACATTCTGTCAGTTCACCATGTTAGAACCATCACATATTTGATGTATAGATTTCCCATAATCGATAGCTTTTCCTTATCATAAACTTGCTCTCAGAAATTTCTTGGTGCAAAAGCTTTCCAATTTCACATAATTTTTATTATTTTGTGATTGCTTCTTTCATTTCTTTGGTTAAGAATTCTGCTGCTAGTAATAAGCTGTGACAAGTAGCTGATGTGGTTTTTCATTTAAATTTTTTAATGGCATGACCTTTAAAAATTCAGATTCCATATTCACTGTGAACTTATTGGTAGCATATGGTATGAGATATTGGCTTCAAGTTAATTTCTGCCAAATGATTTTGTCAGTTTTCAGCTGAAAAACAAAATAAATCAAAACAAGAGTTAGGTTTATGTCCTCACAATGATGTCTCACAAGCAAAACTGCACTATTTTAAAGTGAGAGGGATGAAGCTGGAGTACTCCAATGTTTACAAATCTAAGAAAAAATGAGAATATTAGAAGTGGAACCCTCAGATTTTTATGGATCAGGAAATAGTTATGGCAAGAGATTGAAACCAAAAACCCATACATACCTCTTTGTCTGTAAAGTGAGATTTGTCCTTCTCTTGCTCTGGAGTTAAATACAGAATCTTCTCTTCTATAGATTTTGGCAAAAAAGAAAAAAAATGGCATTTAAATACCAGACCTTATGCTAAGCACAAACATTTTATAATTATTATCTCATCTAATATTCACAATAATCCTGGGATGTAGGTGCTATTATGATCCTTGTTTTACAGATAAGGACACTGAAACAAATTAAGTGACATGCCCAGAGTCACATAGCTCTGAATTGTCTAAGGCTAGATTTGATCTCAGGACTTACTGACTTCCAAGCCAGTGCTCTATTCAGTTCTTACCTCACTGGTTCAAAGAGAATATACATGAAATACTGAGAAAACTTATATGTCTATATATTTATTTTAGAAAGATTTTTTTTGGGAGGGAGGGATGATGGTGGTAGGAAAGGAAAAAGTAAGATAGAGAGGTAGTGACAAGGTAGTGATAGAGAGTTAAGTTTTTTTTATGCCCACAAAACTATTTAAAAGATTTTTTTGTTTAGGTTTTTTTGCAAGGCAAACGAGGTTAAGTGGCTTGTCCAAGGCCACACAGCTAGGTAATTATTAAGGGTCTAAGACCAGATTTGAACCCAGGTACTCCCGACTCCAGGGTCAGTGCTCTATCCACTACGCCACCTAGCTGCCCCTATTTAAAGGATTTTTAAGACTGCTGGTAAGCAACTCTGAATTTCTAAAAAGAAATCTCATTACTTTATATTAACTTATCATACCTTCTGTGCCTTGGCAATGAAGAACATATCTCATTATATCTAGATTTTCATAGACTATCAGGATCTCTACAGCTCCCATTTCCAAAGCCTTTAGTGTGTCTTCAACTCCAAAACAGTACTTCCCGGTGTCTTGGCTAATTTCATCAAAGTATCGTCCTACAATTAGAAAATGCCCAAGAGGACAAGTCAATTCAATAATCCAATAAACATCTATTAAACACCTATGTAAAAAGCATTGGCTAGATGCTGGGGATAGAATGATAAAAATAAGACCATCCTTGCCCTCAAGGAGCTTCCATTCTACTGGGGAAGGCATCGTTTATAGCAATCAATACATTTATATACAAAATAATTTTAAGAGGGGAGATCAGGAAAGGTATCAGGAAGTAGCACCTGAGCTACGCTTGAAGGAAGCTAATAATGTTACAAGGCAAGGATAAAGACCACTATGAACTAAGGAAAGTAAGCAGTCAATTGCCTGTAATAGAAAATGATACAAAAGACTACAAAGGTAAGTGAAAGTCATATTGCAAAGAACTTTAAATGCCATCCTGAAGGATTTCTACTTTATCCTTAAGGTGATAGAAAGCCATTGTAGATTTCTCAATAGTGAAGTTAAGTACCATGGTCAGATTGTTTTTACAAACAACTTGGCAGCTGGAGGAAGGATTAGAAAAGGAAGAGACTAAAGTCAGGAAAACCAATTAGAAGGCTATCACAACAGTCTCAGAAAGTGATAATGAGGATCTAAACTAAAAAAGAAACTGAATGGAGTGAAGGGGATGAATGAAAGAAATACTGCAGACTTGCTAACTGACTGGATATGGAGATTGAGTAAGAGAGAGATCATGAATGACTCTCAAGTTTTAAACTTGGGTGACTAGGAAAATGGTGGTGACAGAAAAAAAGAGAAGTTTAAAAGGGATTTTTTTGGGGGGAAGTGAGATAACAAGCTCCATTGAAAATATTTTGAGTTTGGAATGCCTACAGGATAATTAGTTAAGAGATACCTAGGGGCAGCTAGGTGGCGCAGTGGATAGAGCACTGGCCTTGGAGTCAGGAGTACCTGGGTTCAAATCCGACCTCAGACACTTAATAATGACCTAGCCGTGTGGCCTTGGGCAAGCCACTTAACCCCATTGCCTTCAAAAAAAAAATCTTAAAAAAAAAAGGATATCTAGTAGGCAGTTGTTATATGGGAATGGAGTTCAGAAGACAGATTAAGGCTGGCTGCCTATATAGTTGTAGAAGTCAAATATAAAGAGATAAATGAAGCCACAAAAGCTGTTAGGATTACTAAAGGAGAGAGCAAAGAGGGGCCAGGACAGAATTTTGGTGGATGCAAGATGGGAAAGGATGATTTGGCAAAGAAGACCAAGAAGGATGAGTCAGAAGGGAAGAGAAGTGTCAAAGCTAGAGGTAAGGTAAGAACAACTGAGGACTTTTAAAAGTTTTAGTTGTATATAAGCCAAACTACAAGGGATTGAAGAGTGGTAATTGAGGAAAATAATGAGTATAAATAATTCTTTTCCTAGGGATTTGACTATTTAAAAGAAAGGATAAAGGATAACACTTTGGAGAATGTTAGAACCAAATAAACATTTAAGGATCATGGATATCTGGAAGAGAAATAATGAATAGATAAGGACAGCCTGAAAATAAAAGGGGGAATTACTTGAGAGGAAAGCTCTTGAAGATGTGAGATCAGAAATATAAGTGGAGCATTTTAGGCTCGGCAAGAAGTCATCTAATAGAAGAACTAGCCTAGAAGAAAATGGAAGATGGGGATGGGTTTGTTAGGAAGTGTAGAGTGGACAAGAAGAGGGAACTCATGAAAGATGGTCTCTATTTTCTCAGTTAAAGTCAGAGAGAAAGGTGACATTGATGGATATAAGCTCTGAGCAGACACTGTGGAGAACTTGACAGTCAATCTGTAAAGAATAAAAGGATTGTCATGCAATAAGGGCCCAACTGGGATTAGAAAATATGTACTTGTAGTGGAACCTATCAATGGTTATACTACTTGTTTTTCAGGGATCCAGCAGCAAATAATTAGGAATGAAGAAGACAGACAGACAGTAAAAGATATATATATTAACTTGTACCTTTCAAATGCAGACCAAATCATAAGTGGAAAAAAAAGCTTATATTGAAGATAAGGCATGAGATAACCACCCCCACCCTCCACCCTCCAGCAATTGTCAAGATTTCACAGAATGATACACGGAAGGGAGTATTGGTGCTCTGGGGACAGTGTTATACACGAGCAATTCTTAGGCTAGGATCACCATGAAACACACTTATTGTTTATATCTTCAGATTCATAGAATTTTATAGCTGAAAGGGACCTTTAAGAATATTATTCTAACAGGACCCTAATTAATTTTCTAATTATTCCTTCCTATTACCTTCCTATGCCTTTGAAGCAAAAAAGTAACCTGCTTCAAAGATGGGAAAACACTGGAATAGGGAAAACCCTAAGGAAACTATGGAAATTAGCTACATTCCATCCATACCTATTAGTTTCTTCTCTTGAATGAATTTCACGTTGGAGAGGACTTCAGTAGACAACTCAATTGCCTGATTGAATCCATTTTCACCACCATAGGAGATATCAACTAATTTTAAAACTTTCGATTGCAATCGCTTTGACACAAATAAAAAAAACATCATCAGTATTTTCAAAGCATGGCATATGATCACTGGGTCAGTAAATTTGAATTTGGGGATTGAGGAGAGGAGACAGGTTTAGTTTATTGAGTGTAGGCTCTGCTTTCCCTATGAAATACATGGCTAGAGAGAGACTTCCCTAGTCAACCTTCTAATAAGCTTAAATAGAAATAGAACTGCTTTGCTTTTAGGGTGGGGAAAGGCTATCTGGTGAAGTTCAAAACACTTTTATGGCTTTACCTAATGAATAGGAATATGATCACAAGATCACCATTTTAGAATAAAGGAACTTGGAGGTAATTTATTCCATACCCTTTATTTTATAGAAACTGATTTTTCTAAGGACACATGGTTCCTGAGTAACTGAGCCAGAACCTGAACCAGGCTCTCTTAACTCAATTGAGCAATCCCAGAATTAGGAGGCAATCCATACCCAAGCAAGAATCACCCCCTTATTCTAATGTGGAGGTTCTTGAAAGCTCTGCCTATTATCTACTAAACCAGAAAGTCTTCTGGGTATGGTCCCCGTGACTGACCATGTCTGCTGCCAGAGGTCCAGTAGAAACAAGCACAGAGAAGCTTTTCCCAGAAGGTTGGCTACCAGGTGACAAAGTTTTAGGGCTTTATGATCCATGAAAACAGGCACAAACTACATTTTTCTGATCAGGGAAGCTCTCTGAATTGAACCAGCATCTCAGTGAGAATTCAAGGCATTTGCAATCCTCATTTTTTTAAGACCCAAGCTGTCACTGCTTACCCTTATTTCAACATGGATGGATACTCTAGGTATTATAAGAAGTGGAAAGGGAGAAATAGCAAAGAGGGACAATGATCTCAGCCATGGCAAGGCAAAAACCAGAAAAGGATAGGGAAAACATAGCTCTTTAACACAAATGAATGACCCTTTACAAAATGACATGTTTCTCTGGAATAAAGCATAATTTCTAAACAGCTACTATATGCTGCTCTCTCAACCATCTGTGTCTCCTATTTCCTGTCTAATTCAGATGTCTTTCACATCTCCTTACTTTCTCCCAGAATAAATGATAATCTAACTTACAGCAGAGAATAATTCCTTTTAATACTAAATCCCTATTATTTAAATCAGACTACTTATACTAGCTCCCACTGAAGCTAGGTTCTCTAGCTGCCAAAAATGCTAGATGCCATGAGTCCCAAAGCTGGTTTGCCAAGTTCAAGAGAACTTACCCCTAGGGCACACAGAATGGAAAGCTCCTCCTCTTTCACTCACCTGATCAAACATGTCAGATTGACTTAGTTCAGTTTTGAAGTCAGCTGATCCAGCTAATACGAGACCAGCCACATTCACTTTGTCCCCAGAAATAAACAGCTGCACAGCAGTTTCTGCTACCTTCCTTACATAGTTGTGTCGTTTTTCCATTCGTAAACGGGCAAAACGCAAAGCAGACTGACCTCCCCTACCTTTGAAACAAAGATAATGTCAGTAAGACAGAGTAATGATTTCCAAGAAAAACAAACAAAAAATTACCAGGCTGATCACTCCTCAAGTGGACTAAAGGCAGTCAAATAAATGAAATTATTATTATTACTTGACTAGATTAAATAATTACCCATTAACACTTAACAAGATGGGTTTAAACTTCAGAGTTCTAGTTTATTATTTTGAAAATTTCAGAAAGGAAAAATGATCACATCTTCAATCATTTAATAATATCTCCAAGCTACAATCTGTATTTTACTCTGTGTTCTTTTCTCACATGCCTTCCACTTTCCTATTATTATTAGGAGAAAGACAAATGAGCTTGTGTTCTCTTCCTAGTTTACCGTGTTTCTTTGGGAGATCCACAGTGAATTTGTGCAGGACTTCTCTTGTGTTTCCTTGAAGAGTGCCAAAGAGTGCACCACTACCATCTATTACAATAAAGCCAAACTTGCTATCATCAGACAGTAGCGCTGTAAGAGCCTAGAAAATGAATATCACACAATAAGCAGACATCTTAATGGCTCAGAGGAAAAATTCTTTGAGAACTAAGATACCATAACCAACAGGGCATGCTTTGCACACAAGAAGTTCTTTAAAGTTTGTTGAACCAAATGAGAATAAATACACAAAATTGATTTCTTTTGACATTTAAATCAGTGGTACTGCAGTAAAATGGCTAGTGATGCTAACTTCAAATATAAGGTAACCGATTCCAATGAATTTTGAACCTCTTTCTGGCCTAACCTAAAAATGTAGATGACAATCAAAAGATAGAAAATGTAACAAGTACCCAATTCATTAAAAGGAGATTACCATTTTGAACTTACCCTTGCAATCCTATTTAATAAGGCAAAGAAAACATCTAAAAACCTCAAAAACTCATGGTGTATAAAACTAACAAATTAAGGCTCTGAGTTCACACTGTTTAAAAGAACCTGTTATGTAATCTTCCTTCTCTGAAGTGGGCCTAAAAAAGTGTGAAACTGAAAGCAATTGTCTGAAGAAATCATCTTCTTGCTCAAGAAAATAATTTCCTAAGATATATTTGCCATTTCTGTCTGAACACCTGGGATCTGATTGGTGTAGGAAACTCCCTCTAAAATGCAGATCAGTAAAACTTATTCATAATGTATAGTCAATCAGCAAGCAATTATTTAATTGCTCATGACCTAGGAAATGGGCTAAATGCTGTGGGTAACAAAGGCAAAAATGAAACAGACAAGTTCAAGAAATTTATAATCTAGTCAGAGGAAACAACATGTAATACGTACTGTATAGGTATACAAAAAATAGAAGATAAAATTATGGGGAAAGGAATTAAAGGCTAGGCATTAAAAATTAGGTGACTGTGTCAAGGTTAAATAACTAAAATGTTTAAGAGGCAGCACTTAAACTCTGACTCTGAGATAGATCAGAATTCTACATACTTGGCCCTATATCACAAAAATGAGATCTCTTTGAATTGAGGGGAAAAGATATGGATGGGGGTAATATAGTATTTAAATCTTGCTACAAACTCCAATATAAGGAATCTTCCTGTGCAACACCCCCCCCCCCTGAGTTTTAAAGGTAGCAGAACCCTTTCCTTAAAATACAAATTTTATCTATTTCCCATCCCCCATATGGCAAAGTAGAAGCTTTTAGACCAAGATGATAGTTTGTACCCTTTAAGCTTGGCAGACTGACAGTTGCTGGGTGGTAACCTTAAATTTCAGAAGACACAGCCCACTTTAAATTGGGAATAGGAAAATACTGTCTTTAAAATCAACCAGGAAAGTACAGATTAATCACTGTGATCAAGAATCTGTTCTATTTTTTTTTAAATCAATCTTTGCCCAATCCTGGAACAGATGTTTTCCTATGTCTACCATGCAGTAATTAGCATCAAGAAAGGACTGTTGCACATGTAAATGAAGTTGTGTTCTTAATGATGATCTGTTACACTGCCACCTGTGGGGAACAAATGTTTCTCCAAACTATTCTTCTCCATTAGCAGACACAATTAGCTTAACTTTGATTCTGATGGAGAACACGCTGAACTGTACACTAAGTTACCACTGCTACATCTAAAGGAAGCAGAATAAGGAAAATTACACAGAACTTCGGGGAAGAAGTTAGGATTCAGAAAAATTAATGAAGACAAACTTATTAAGTAACTTAAGCTGTCAGGCAATAATGAAACCCACAAAATTTAAATTCTGCCATGGTCAAACCATAATCAGGTAAAGCATGAGAGGGAAGTGACCTCTAATAAGAAACATATGACAACCCAGTATCATCCATTGGATGAATATCTGTTCTCAGTCCATTGTATAATTTTTTCACTACCATGGCCCATGAAAGGCAAAAGAATCAGGAGGTGATTTCAAATTCTGGATTGTCCTACTACTGTGTACAGATATGGGGCATGTTAGTGAGGTCTTCTCAACTAAAATTACTTAGGCCAAGAAAAAACCTGATCCAGAAAGTAGGCTCTCAAGACAAACTGTGGTACTGCACAATTATGCTTATACATTATCAAGATGTTTAATAAACAAAAAGTATATACAAACACAATTGATAAATAGGGGTAAAGCAGGTCAAATGCTCTCTTTTCCTACATTTCAAAGCCCATTCTTGTCCACTTTCCAAAAAAGTAGAATCGGTTAATGTCATACGGCAAAAAATGCTAGCTCCCATACAGATGACTGATGTGATGGCAACAACTGCACAAATTCCTTTCTTTCTTTTTTTTTTTTTAAGGTTTCTATTTAGTTTTCCTGAGAATGGTTTATCCTCATGCTTGGCAGAAAAAGGTTAGGGTTCTCTCTTTTCAGTTTAGTCACTGAACATCTGGAGTGGTGACATTCCATTTCCTCACCAAATCAACAAGAACAAATTGGCAACAAAGACTATTTAAAGTCTAATGAATGTCCCATGAGCTTCCTGCCAAGCATGGTCCCACCTACCCCAAATATAGATACAAGGTTCTTTTAGCTACCCCTATGTTGTGTGAATCCTGTATAAAGCCAGTATTTTGCTATAGTAGTACTAGTAGTAGTACAGATTTCAGAGATAATATGTATCAGAAAGTATCAGGTCCAGCTACTTAATCTTTCACCCCTTCTTCCCCACTCCCTGCCCCCCAGCCTGCTCCACTGAACAAATGAATAGCTTTCTTTCAAAACCCATGATAGAAAACTGTTTGGATTCTTACCTCTGTATGGAATTTGTTGTCACAAAGATACAATGATGTATTGATTGGTTTGAAAGGTTCAAAGTCAATGTTGACTTTCTTTTCCTTTCCTTCTTCTGTCACAATTGTTCCACAGTAAACAACCAGACCATTTGGAGGTACTGCAAAAATACAATGATTTAATCCCATTGAAAACCTTAAATTATTGTTTAAATATATTTTTAACATTTTGAGATCTGATAGGAATTTGATTTTAGCTTTTGTCCTCCTTCAGAAGACTAGGATTCAAGTCTAAGGTAGAGCACAAGATTAACATTTTAAAGCCAAAGTCTTATCTACATTTTGGAACTTGCTCTAACACGTCCCTATTTAGAAGAACATATTAATACAACTACCACTTAAATCTGCAAACAAAATAATGCTATATTCTATGGGAATAATAATAGCACCTACCTCCCAGGGTTGTTATGAGGATCAAATGAGATGACATATATAAAGCACCTTTCAAAGCTTAAAGTGCTATTAAATGCTATTATTATTGCTATTATTACCACCACTAAGAAAAGGAGATGACAAGTAGCCTAGGGAAACAAGTGTGACCAAAGTACTAGTGCAGCATCCTTGCTATAGAGTCCAACAAAAAACCTTGCCACGAGTGATTTTCTATAAAGGGACACAGAATGGGAAAAAAAGGTCATAAAAAGAAATAAATATATTTTAAGTCCGTTAAGTGCATGTAGACAGAAATCATAAATATTTTTAATACAGGAACATTGGGGAGGAGGAGAAATCATGTTATAAATGAAATACCTTTGTTATAGAGTTTGAGTCTTTGCTGTACAGATGTAATGGCTCCCAAAACTGAAAGGCGGTTTACACGAGATTTTATATTGGATGCAGTTCCAAACTCATCAGCTAACATTTTTGCCACTCGAGAAATCTGGTCTTTGGGAGGAATGATCAACGATATCATACTGGTGCCATTGCTGAGGAAGAGAAATAATGTTCCTTAAGAGTCTTAAATATCACATATTACTTATATCATAATGGAAGGAAAAAATAGAAACTCATTTTATCTGTACATCCCAAGAATTCATTTCCCTTCTTCATTCATGTCATTTCTAACTTTAAATGAAGGAAAAGACTGAAGACTGAAACAGGAATAATAGGAAATAATTATTAAAATCACACAGCCTTTTAATCTAAAGTTCCCACTAACAAGCATATACAGCAAAATACTAATAGCAGCACTTTTTGTAGTAGCAAAGAACTGGAAACAAAGGTAATTGACTATAGAATGGCTAAACTATTAGGAAGTAAATGTAATGAAATAATATTACTCTAAAATTTTATATCAAAAATTCAGAGAATATCAGATTACTGTCTTGAGAGGAGGGAAGGAGGGAGAAAAAAATGTGCAATTTAAAATCCTATTAAAAATAAATGTTGAAGGGGTAGCTAGGTGGTGCAGTGGATATATCACTGGCCCTAGATTCAGGGTACCTGAGTTCAAATCCAACCTCAGACATTTAATGATTACCTAGCAATGTGGCCTTGGGCAAACCACTTAACCCCATTTGCCTTATAAAAGCCTAAAAAAAAAAAAAATGTTGAAAACTATCCTTACATTTAACTGGAAAAAAAATTAGCAAATGAAAGACACATAGTGAAATCAAGATTATCTACAAAAAAGAAAAGATGTCAATGACTTTTTAAAAACTCCAACAGTTTCCCTTAAGGTGGCAATTCTCTTTTCAAAGGGACTAGATTTCTTTTCTTTTTCTCCACCTCTAACCTTCTCTGCTTTTACAGCTTTTCTTCTTGGTTTGAAATGTGCCTGAAACAAAATCTATACTAGGTATACCAAGCTGAGAAAAAATAATTCAATGACAAACCAGACACAGGATAAAAATCTAACAGTACCAAATAGCTAGGGGCTTATTATAATATCTATTAGTACTACTTAAAAACCAGTCTATCTTGTAGGTAATATTTATCTATTCTAAGATACAGCATACTATGCAATTTGATGCTAAATCAATCTATCTATCTATCTATCTATCTATCTATCTATCTATCTATCTATCTATCTATCTATATCTCTGCCTGATTCTCAAATTTGGGAGATTGTGGATTTGAAGCCCTTATAAATGGGAGCCAGGGAAAAGAGTAAAAGAGAATAATGTGAAAAGTTATCTTACATTTTCCTTCTTAATATACCTATTTCAAACATAAATTCCATCTATCCATACTTTAGAGAGAACTGATAAGGAAAGAAGGGGAGAAAGCCCTAAGAAAAGCAGAAGAGAATTCCATTACATCATTTATTACATGGATGTAGCATAGTTTTAATTTCATCTGCTCCTGGCACCCTCAAATATTTAGAGGAAAACCAATATATAACATTGTTATTTCTATTCCCCAATATTAGCAGAGATAGGTTCCACTGTTCATCTCTCTCATTCATTTCCTTTGTGCTGAACTTGATAGAAACCTTGGACACAGTAGCTTTATTTAGGAAAAGATAGTCAAAATGGGTACTCAGGTCATCCCTATGCTGTCTTCAGGTTGCTAGGTGACCCAAGAATGTAAAAACTGACACTGTTGTGTGAAAAACGAAGGTTTTAAATTTAGGCACAAAAATGTACCTAAGCTAGTTTGTTGAGAAAATTAACTAAATTAACTAAAGCTATCACTTTAGAGGGAACAGCTAGGTGGCACAGTGGGTAAAAGTGTTGGTTCTAGAGTCAGGAACATTCAACTTCTTGAATTCAACTCCAGTCTCAGGCACTTAGCAAGTCACTCAAACCCGTTTTGTCTCAAGTTTTTTTTATCCATAAAACAGATGAAGAAAATGGCAAATCTGTCCACTATCATTGCCAAGAAAACCTCAAATAGTATCATGAAGAGTCACATACAGCTGAAAAACAACTGAAACAAATAACCATTGCAGAGAGGATAAAATCATTGGGATAGTGTGATAGGCCTCTGCTGCCACCCTCTGGACATGAAACAAGTTCCTCTCTCCAAACTAAAGGATTGGAAAAAGATAATCTAAGGGGAAGTTTTAAAGCGAGTCAAAGAATAGAGAATTGTATAAGTTCAACAATATTCCCTGCTGATTTAGATACATTTTAGTGGTATGACAGCTTCTGACTTTTTTTTTTTAAGGTTTTTGCAAGGCAATGGGGTTACGTGGCCTGCCCCAAGGCCACACAGCTAGGTAATTATTAAGTGTCTGAGGCCAGATTTGAACTCAGGTACTTCTGACTCCAGGACCAGTGCTCTATCAACTGCTCCACCTAGATGCCCCAGCTTCTGACTCTTTTCAAAGACATATCACGTTAAACTATAAAAAGATGATCCTTATTATCAAAATTTCATTGATAAATTTTTAAAAATCAATTTTCCACAACAAATACTGACACCTAAGGTTTATAGGTGTGCTCCCAAAGACAGCTTTCATTTCCTCAGACAATCTGAAGAACACAAAACTATTATTTAATTTAGCTAAAGATTCAAATTCAGTTGGCTAGAATATACTTAGACAAATCTGTCTTCCTCAATAGAATGTGAGCTTTTTTTGAAAGGAGGACTAGTTGAATCATTTTTTTTCTATGTAGTGCCTGCACATGGTGGAGGTTTAGCAAATCTTTGATTGAAAGAAGGATTAAGAGAACACTGTTCCTTCCTTTAAACTTCACAGTAGAAACAGAGGATTTAGAGGCAATTTGTTGACCTAGTGAAGAAATAACACCACACATCAATTAAAACACTATAGTTATATGGTTCTATCTGCTGAATCCAGACCTCAAGTTACTATCAGGAGAACTTTTATGACAAACTCAAATAAAGGAAAAATAAAGTCTGGTTGCCTCAAACTGACTTTCCAATCATGAAAAAAATGCCAGAGGGAAAGATGCACAAAATTACAAACTATTAAAGTCAGAAGGAATCTTTCAGATACTTATTTTAAAAAATAAGGAAATTGAGGGACACAGGTTCAATTATCTGATATTACACAGCAGAGTTGGGACAATAATCTGGTCTACTGCCTCAATTCAATCTTCTTTCTACTACCTTACAATGCATTCCTCAATAAGCTACTAGAAAACAAGAAAACAAATGAAAACAAAAACTTCATAATAAGCACATGAAAAAGTGGTTATTTTCTCCTACCAACTTAATACTTTATTGTTTAGATGAAAACTTAAGAAACCTCTCTGGTGATGGTTGATCTGTTTGGGAAAAATTCCAAGCCTCCATTAGTGATTGACCTTTGATGGGCTGGGAGCACACAGAGCAAGGCAATGGATAAATGTTTCAATAGAACTAGAATTCTAAGCTCATGCCAAAACAAACTTGAAATACAACACTGAATAATACTGCTGACTCTGCAGGGTCACACTAATTTTCTACTACTTCTAGTAATATTTAGATTAATTTAATTAATATTTAATTATAATCAATAATTAAATATTAATTAAATTAATATTTAGATAGTACATTTTCATATTTTTTCACAGTTTATAAAGCACTTTCTCTTGTTTTCATCTTCTCAGGGTATGAAGTAGGCAAATACAGGTATTGTGCCCACTTTAAAGAGGAGGAAATTGAGGTTCAAAAAGGTTAACTTGGAATTTTCCATACTGAAATGTTGTGACCCTGTGGCCCAAGTAATAACCCACATTGCTAGATTTTTTGGAGTATAACTCACATAAATAGCTCCTTTTTAGATGAAACAAAATTAAAATCAAAGTCAACAAAAGCAGAACTAATATGGGAAAATTGTTCCAAATGTTCAATGTGTACAATGCAATGATGATTTTAATTAGGTACGTGTAAATGAGGTCAAACAGAATTGATTTGTGCCTAATCGCGGTCAAATCCAGTGAATATATGCTTATGAAATTTATCATGAGTCTTCCTGCTATACGTAATTCTAAATTTAAATTTCTTTGTTACATTAAAAATTTGCAGGGGGGGGCTAGGGGGGAGAAATACATATATCTTGCTAAAGCCTGATCCCGCTGCTGATTGGCATGAAAGCTCTGATCTCCATTTCTGACTTGAGCCCTTCCTTAGGCAACTTAGTGCTTTCCCTGAACTGATACTAGTCTTGGCACTGTGCTGAGTGCTTTACAAATATAATCCTTACACTAACCCTATTATTCCCATTTTACAGATGAGGAAACTGAGGTAAACAAAGGTTAAGTGATTTGGTCAATCTACCCAACTAGGAAGTAAATGAAACTGGATAAAAACTTGGATCTATCTGATTTCCAGTATTGGTATTCTATCCAATGTGCCATCTTATCTACTTCAAAAGTGTAGACTCTAGATTAACTTTTTAGCTCAGAACCCAAACTTAAGTCACATTAATGCATAGTTTAGAAGACTTCAGAAGAATAATTATAAAACACTTCCCACCTCATAGTGCAGGAACTGACATTTTCAGACAAAGACAATGTATTTATTGATTTGATTGACTATACAGACAGTACTTCTATTGGGGAAGGAATAGGTGGGTGGTGATGATAATGAAAAAGAAGAGTATCCTAATAGAAAACAGAGAAAGATAGGACAGTTTGACTTGTATAATGTTAAATTTAATATTTCACAAGAGTTCACAATAGTTCATATTTCAAATACAACTTTCTCTTAAATGCTCATTTGAACTAAATTTATAATAATAAAAAATCATTTAAATGAATACATTTGAGGAACTGCAATAATTTTTGTTTAAAAAAGTGGGGGTTTGGGGATGGGAGTTGATATATAGGTTTGGAAACTAAGTGATTGTTTGAAGGTGTGTGTCACATTAATCAAGAAGCACAAAAAAAAGCTTAAATTGAGGTCAACTACAATTTCAATGCTTTTTCTATTATAGCATGTGATTTTTTTTTTAGTAAAAAGACTTTTTAGGAGGTAGGATTTATTGAAGGACAGTAACTTATAAGATAGAATAAAGCAGAGTACTGAAGGAGAAGCAGAAAGAAAGCTTCAGAAAATAAATTTTAGGATGAGGGATGACTTAGGCAGGCCATCTAAACTTAGAAAGATGTTGATATAGAAGGTTGTGGGAATTTAAAAAGTATGACAAGTCAAAGTAATGTCTTTCATTTAAATTACTATTTATATAATTGTCTACCACTAGACAATTTGGGTAATAAACAGTACAATCAAAGTAATGAAAACACTATTCACTAGATCATGAATTCAAGGAAAGGATTTATACTATACAGGATTCCTTTTTTAGAAAAAGTTCATCTTGGTAGTACAATAATTCAAATTCTAACTGTTACCAAGTAGATGTTAAGTTTGAATCACTATCATAAAGTTACTTGAAGGTAGGAACAGTTAAATGTTAAATGAATATACACTTAGTTTGTTAACATATTTTGCTAAGATATGAAGAGCATTTTATTCTTCATAAAATTAAAACCCCAAACTCTAAAGCTATATAACAATCATTTTAAAGAATCTCTCTAGGGGAAGCTGGGTGATACAGTGGAGAGAGCACCAGTCCTAGAGTCAGGATGACCTGAATTGAATCTGGCCTCAGACACTTAATAATTACCTGGCTGTGTGACTTTGGGCAAGTCACTTAACTCCAATGCCCTGCAAAAACAAAAACAAACAAAAGAGAATCTCTCTGCAGCACTGTTTTCAATATTTTTCCCATTGAAAAACTAATCTTGTATAATATTCATTTCTAGTTTTATCTAGTCCCGAATAAAAATTCAAGATCTTTACAAAAATAAAGATCATTTTAGAAATATATGGAGAAATTTTTTTTAAAAACTTTCATTTTGTTATTTCTCATAAATTTAGTTTTTTGCACATTAAAAAACAGGCAAGATTAACATCAATACTTCCTGAAGGCAATTCTTACAAAAAGTTGCAAGACCAGTTTCGAAAGAATATATGAAAACTAAAATTTTCATATTATAGCTCTATAGAGAGAATTTGTAGGAGAAAACGAGAAATTAGCTATGTAGTGGGCAACACACTAGCAAACTTCAATCCTTTCAAAAAGTTTTTTCCTTACCCTTTTAACAAATTCACAAGGCTCCCTCCCATTCAAGAGATGATGATTCACTATTGGTAGAGTGACTCAATACAAACTGAAAACTAAGAGACAAGAAACAATAATGTTGTCCTACAAAGTTCTCAGTATAATAATTGTATCGATTCCCAGATCTCTACCTGTTGTCCATGTTTAAGGGTAAAAGTGGTTACATTCAAGCTTTACTCAAAATTATACTCCCATTGAAAATATTTCTCTGGGAGACTGTTGTCAAAATAACAAATAAATTAGAAATAAGAAAACTGGAGATAGTTTCTGGACCTCACTAAAGAATTCTAAAACCAAAGGACAGATGTGACCCCATAAAAACTACATTAGGCAATTTCAATTGTAGTAAGATTAAAAAGTTTGAACAATCTGAAATAAGCTAGAAAAACAGGTTCTCAGAATCATAGATTTAACATCAAAATTCCTTAAGTCAACTGGTTCAATTTCTTCAACTTACAAAATAGGAAACTGAGGCTCAGATATTAAATTTGAGAAATTTGAGAATACTCCATAGTAAATGGTCAATGAATATGAACAGGTTTCAATAGAATAAATGAAATTCTTAAATAGCCACAAGAAAAAAACGCAAATTAAAATTAGATATTTTTCACTTCTATTGGCAAAGATGATTTTGAAAAATGGAAAGTGCTTGAGCAGCTTCAGGAAGATTTTGCACTAATGCTCTATTAGTGAAACTATGAAGTGCTCCAACTATTCTGAAATCAATTGGGAATTATGGGAGCGAAGTTATTAAAACTATAATCATTAATCTTATTACTGGGGATAATTTTGGCCAAGGAAGACCAAAGACAAAAGAAAAAAGTTCAAATATTCAAAGCAACATTTTTTTCTTTTGGTTTAACAAAAAAAGGTGGGTACTTGTCAATTGGGGAATGGTTAAATTGTGGTATACCATATAATGGAATATTGTCATAAGAACTGGAACATGAGGAACTCAAAGAAATGTAAGAAAACTAACAGGAATTGATGCAAAATTAAGAAAGCAAGACCAATAGAATATACATAAATTATATAATAATTTAAGTGAAGATATCACTAAATATCTAATTTTACTGATCAATTTTGATTCTTTTCCTACTCCCCAAAATGATGAAAAGATTTTCCTCTTTTTGTCAGAGATGAGACAGAATAATGGGACCAGAATGTTTTATTCACACAAAACAAAAGCAACCAAGGAATTATTGGGAAAAGACTGTGATATAAAAACAGAAGGCATAAATAAAGCTTTAGAAGAGTATCATGAGGGAAAAATTTAGAACTGAAGAATAAATGTAGTTTTTAGACATAACAGTCAAAGCTAATTTATTTTGCTTGACTCTTGTTATGAGGAAAAGACCTCTATGGTTAAATAGAAATAAGAATATGTAAGGTGACAGAAAATACAACTCGAGAGAAACAAGGAAAGAGACTAAGGTAGTAACACAAGAAGGAATTTCCTAATAATTAGAGCTATGCTACACTGGAATAGGTTCCTTCAGAGATCAGTGAAACTATCAGGGCAGATAAGTGATGCAGAAGCTAGAACACAGGCCCCAGAGTCAGGAGGACCCAATTTCAATTTCAGTCTCAGAAACTTACTAGCAGTATGACTTCAGCTAAGTTACTTAACCCTGATGTGGCGCCCCCCCCCCCAAAAGGGCAAAAAAAGAAAATAGAAGAAAAAAAAACTGGTCAAACTGTCCAGTCACTACATGGAGGGTGAAGGACAGCTAGCTGGGTATGTTTAGGCCTTGGAGTCAGGAGGACAGGAGTTCGAACCTGGCCTCAGACAACTGACACTAACTAGCTGTGTAACCCTGGGGAAGTTATTTAATCCTGACTGCCTTGCATCCAGGGCCATCTCCAATCATCCTGATTCATATCTGGCCACTGGATCCAGATGGCTCTGGAGAAGAAAGTGAGTCTGGTGACTTAGCACAGTCCTGCCCACCCCCCAATTCAATTTACTTGCTTGTCATGGCATCACCTTCCTGATGTCATGGTCTTCTTTGAGAAGGACAATTTTTATTATTTTTTAAATTTTTAAATTTTCTTTATTTACACATTACTAAAATATTCTTGTTTAAGAGTAAACATAATACACCCCCCCCAAATAAAACCTCATGAGAAATAAAATGAAAGAAAGGGGAAAAAATGTGTTTTAGTCTGTGTTCTGATACCACCAGCTCTGTCTCGGGTGGATCACATTCTGTATAAGCCCATCATAGAAGTTACTTCCATTTTTCCACAGTTGCTGTGGCTGATTATAATTCCATCTCACTACCATTTATTACATTTTCTTCTTTCACTTTGTTCCTCTTCAAAAATGTGCTGCAGGGCAGCTGAGTGGTGCAGCAGACAGAGCACTAGCAACCACTTGGCCCTGTGGTCTGGGACAGGCCACCTAATCCCACCACCTTGCAAAAAGTAAAATAGAAAATGTGTTTTATCTGACTATCCTCTCCTATGAGCTACCCTCTAATCTATCACCCACATCCCCCCCTACCCCTGTCCCCATTCTCTCCTTTTTCTTCTAGATGAAGAACAATTATTATTATGCTTTAGATACGGACTTCACTCATACCTAGAGGTCATAGCTGATCTCTAAGGTATATCCACCTATGAAATCTATGAATCTTAAAAAAAAAATCTTCAATACAAAGAACAATGTTTATAAGATAAAACAAAGTAAGTAACTTAGGGCTGTTTATATAGGAATATACTTCATGTTGGAAATGCATGACTTGATGATGAGGAAAAATTTGTAAAAGGCTAACTACATAAGTGTAAGAGATGACTGATATCCTACTAGAGAATACTTAACACTAAGGAATTTGGAATTTTTCATAGAAGTATGGAATAGGGTGGGAACAAGTCATTTTTCTGTGTCTCAGTTTTTTCATCTGTAAAGGAGGGATATCAGACCATCTCTAAACTTCCTTCTGATTTTATGATTCTATAATCTACAGACTCTTATAAGTGGTCAACTGGTCCTGGAAGGACCTTCCAACTGGAAGAGTGAGAAATTCACTACTTAATCAGGCAGTTCATTCCACTTCTCATATCAGAAATACCGCAATTTCACAATTGCTGGGTTCTCTTATAAGAGCTCATTACTATGTCACAAGGTTGTAGAAACCCAAAGTTACAAAAATTAAATCCAATGCTTCTTTCCCTCTTTCCAAAACTCCTTATTTTTGTTTTCTTCAAAAACATGAATATTTAGGTCCTTTTATGCCATTTCACAATAAAGAGGACAAAAATGAAAAAAAATTTTTTATGAGATCAAATAGATTTCAGGAGATCTGAGGTTAAAGGTTATAAAACAAATTACTACTAAATTATTGCTAGGTATAACCTTTGCCCTTACCTTGCCCCAAGGGTATAGGCTGGATAAAAGAAACATCATCTGATAGTATACCCCAGGATTAGTTCAAAAAAAAAAAAAGGAAACAAATGCTACTTGATATCAAATACCTATGGTGGGAGGGAAGAGGAAGAATATCTTGAGGTTAAATAAAACCAAGGGTGCTCAACAATAACACTATTAGATAAGTGACAGCACTATCTTATGGCAGAGAAGATTGAGACAAAGAGAAGTTAAACTGGGGGCAGCTTCCTGGTTCAGTAGATAGAGCACCAGCCCTGGAGTCAGGAGGACCTGAGTTCAAATCCAGCCTCAGACACTTAGTAATTGCCTGCCTGTATGATCTTGGGCAAGTCACTTAACCCCACTGTCTTAAATAAAATTTAAAAATTATATGAGAAGTTAAAATTATTTGTCCAGGATTACACAGCTAATTAATGTCTAAGGCAGATTTTAATTGGAATCTTCCTCATTGGAAGAATTTTTCAAAACTCTGCAATTACCTCTATGTATTGTTAACCCCTCCCTCAGATAAGATTTGCAAATCTATGTTCTCTTGGCCCAGTGACTCCCCATCCAAACCTTTACAATGAATTATTACAATAAAAAATAAACAATTTTTAAAAATGGGGCAGACAATGAAGGAATAGTATTTTAGGTTTTTTGAAGGGGATATGGGAGGGGAGAGGATGATGATAAAATTAGCAGAACCTCCAGGAACACAGTCAAAAGTGTAATGGTCAAATCTTGAAAGTGTAGAAATTTCCTAGATAAATTTTACTAAGGCAGAATTACAGGGATTACCTCAAGTATCAAATTAGTCAACACCAATTTTATCCTTCCTTGCTCTTTTTCTAAGATACTTAAGAGCTTTCATCTTTGAACCAATGGCCTGGTTTCAACCACTTCTGATGGGGACAGTTATCTGAACTCAATTTGTATTGCCACATGTCAAAAATCCCTAATTCTCACACCTGTAACTGACACACAATAGATTTGACAGTTCCCCTTATCCATATCTCCTTTTAGATAGGGATTAAGACTTGATTTGTGAGGGCAGCTAGGGGACAAAGTGGATGAAGCACTGGCCCTGGAGTCAGGAGTACCTGGGTTCAAATCTGGTCTCAGACACTTAATAATTACCTAGCTGTGTGGCCTTGGGCAAGCCACTTAAACCCGTTTGCCTTGCAAAAAAAAAAAAAAAAAAAAGACTTGATTTGTGATTTAACTGAGGCTGGCAACTTCCAAATCACACTCCTTCTCTACAGGTCTACACTTTGTCTGCAATCTATAATCTTAAAGAGTGTTGCCTACAAATTTAAGAGATTAAATATGTATCATAGATAAGACTCTGAACCCTAATCTTCTTGACTAGCTCTCAGATCTACCATTCCAAATTGTCTCTCTCCTCTAGAGCAGGTCTTCTAACCTAAGAGTCCATGACCTTGAATTGTTTTTAATTTTTAAAAATTTTGATAAATCTATTTCAATAAAATTGATTTCCTTTGCAGTGTTATGTATTTTATGCAATTGGAAATATTCTGGAAAGAAATTTCATCAAAAGGGTCCATGATACAAAAAAAGATAATATTGCTTGCTCTAGAGAAGGGCTTTAAAATCCTGTCAACTCCCAGATAGGAGAAAGTTAACAAAATGTACACATCAATATAAGTAGAACTTACATACAATTGCCACTTATGAATTAATTGCTTCCAATCTAAGACTTCAAATATCCATCATATTGCCAAATTAATCCTATTCAATAGCAGCTTTTCAATGTTCTTTCCCACAATTTCCTAGCTTTTTAAGGCTCTATCTGTATTCATTTTTCTCCAATTTCTTCAAAGAGAAGAACAAAAGTCAGGACAATATATTCAAGGTTTCCACATAGCCAGGCACCCAGGATTCTATTGTTGTTCTAAATAATGAGGCTCACTCCTAAACAAGGAGAGTCTCATTGCCTAAGATTAAATAGTATACTCAGTAGAGATTACCTAGTGGCTTTTCTTAGCCTTGTCTTATTTAAAATAACATTCTTCGTGACATGAGGGAACAACAGAAGAGACATTAATCTGTAAAACATTTTTGCTTAAGAAAAATATAAATTATCTTGATATCTTGTGCTTAACCTCAAAACTGTATATATCTGTAACATAATTTTTTTTTTGGGGGGGGGGGGTTTAAAATGGAAATACAGGGATGCCAGAAAGTTAAGAGTAATTCATACCTGTGACCTTTAGGGTCAGAAATAGCAATTGGGCTGAGATAGGAGCAAGTCTTTCCAATACTATGAAAGTAAAACAGTAGGCTGGAAGATTGAGGTAAGGGGATCATGTAGGTAATTTGAATAAACTACTTGCAAAATTTTTGGCAGAAAGCTTGGGAAGCAACTTTGTTTCTATATTATTTCTTGTAGGTATTAGAACTGCACTAGCACCCAACATTAATATGAAAACACACACTAGTGTTTGCCTTTCTAGAATTCTAACTATTTACTCTATTTTTTAAAGACAAGAGAACAAATTTCATAAAATGGTTTTATAGTAGAATATTCCACCAAAATAAAACAAGCCAAGAAAAATACCTATTTTCAGCACAGCTCAAAACCACAAAGTAGAAGAAGTTACTTGCACCAAGGAATTCCACCACACTGATTCATCAAATTTCATGTTATCAGTGTCCCCTCAACTAAAGCAAACAAGTAATACTCAATATAATAAAAGCTGAATATATATTTTCCAACTATTACAAAGGATGAACTAATTATACAGTTCTTGATAACTTCCTACCAAGGTACTCTGAATTACCTCACCAGTGATGCTCATTAAAAACAATCAACCTGCAACATAAAAATATTTATAATAGCAGTTTCTATGATGGCAAAGAACTAGAAACTGAGGGTGTGTCCAACAATTGGGGAATGGCTGAACAAGTTATATATAGTACATGAATGTGAAGGAAAACTACTGGGTTATAAGAAATGATCAAAGTTTTAAAGAAACCTAGGAACACTTGTATTAACTGATGCAGTGAACAGAACCCAGGAGAACAATTTATATAACAAATTATAATATAATAATTTATGTAATAAAAATAACATTAGGAAAAGTAATTTTGAATGACATCAACTCTGATCAATACAATATCTAATCACAATTCCAGGACTCATGATAAAAAATATCTGTTGGTCACAACAAAGCCTTTTAGAAGTGATGGACACAGAACGAAGACTGAAACACTTTCTCCAGACTTGATTGCAATTTGACAGCTTGACAAGAAAAGTTGGCAATGATGGATTTGTTTTTCTCCCTTCTTCAATTGGGGGGGGGGGGGATAGGAAAGTTGGAAGGCTAAAAAGCAGACCTTCCTTTGAAAAAAAGATTAGAATTTTTTTTAATCAACCTTCTCTGGGCAGCTAAGGTGGCACAGTAGATAGAGCACTGGCCCAGACCTGAGTTCAAATTCAGCCTCAGACACACATTTAGCTGTGTGACCTTGGGCAAGTCACTTAACCCCACTGCCTTAAATAAAAATAAAATTAACCTTCTCTATCTGCAAGTTTCTTCCTTTTTTATAAAGTAGGCTTCCAGATATCATTCCTCTTTTTCTTTTCTCTTTGCTTTTAGGTCTCAAAATACCTGATCCTTCTATTAAGTTTGTAAAGCCTCAAGCAAAGAAAATACCACACAAAGACCATTCCTATCAACCATGAGACCGACATGCTTATTTCCTTAGAAATTAGCTTTTTAAACTTGATTTATATGATGTTACACTCAGTCAAATCCCTCTCCCTTTGAAGTTTCTTTCTGAAAACTCATTCAATTCTTTTAGTAGTTATGAAGGTCAGAAGATGCTGCCAAAATGGCCCAAGAAAGAAAGTAAAAATTCCATGGGGAAAAAAAAAGTACCATTTTTAGATGGTGCAATGGATAGAGCACTAATCCTGAAGTGATGACAACCTAAATTCAAATCTGGCTTCAGACACTTGCTATTAAGCTAGTCACTTAACCCCAATGTCTCCCTCCCCAAAAGTATTATCTGAGAAATCATCGAAATTTAAGGGTCACTAGAAGCTAAATGCATTTATTTTGATTCATGGGCAATCATGTGATGAGACGTATGTTCAAGCCTATTTCATTAACAAAAAACCAACAGGAAGACACAAATGTGTAAGAGTCCTGCAATATTTCAATATCCTGACAGCACACTAACAAAGCCTTTATAGCTAATTTTAGGCCAACTGGCCTTTTACCAAGAATGGATTTCAATTATAATCTCAGAGTTGCAAATCAGTTACAGTTCCAAGTCACCCTTTGTAACAAGGCTATTTTCCCAGAGTTTTATATTAATAAAATAGAATTGTAATTCAGTGGCAGAGATGTTAATTTAAAACTAATGATGGGAGCACAAATTTAATGGCTGATCTCTTCTAGAGAAAAAATTTCAAATTGAAACATTTATCTAATTCTCCCTATGTATAAGGCACTGACATTAGGTGCTAGGGATACAAACAGTTCCAGTCTTGGAAAGTTTCCATTTTACTAGGAAAAGCTGAGCACTATTTGCAAATTACAGGGTGAAAAATTTCTTCTAAAACTTCATCCACCCTTGGTCTTCATTAAGCCTGATTTTAAAAATCATTTTAACTATTGTCTAACTCCCCTACAACACTGCCCCACTTTGTATACCCTATGTCAATCATACCTGACAAAAGGGTCTGGCAGGTGCAACTACAGCACACAAATTTAGGAAAAGATTAGCTGGTAAGGTAAATGGAGAGGGAGCCAGAAGTCAAGGTGTCTCTTCCTAGTGGTTAACCATTTATCTCCCTTGGCCAACCTGTTATTATGGAAAAAAAGCAAAAGATTTGGGAGTCAGAGAATTTTGATTGAGATCCTAATTCTGGTACTTCTAAATTAAATACTCACCCTACCTCACCCAAAATGCAACAATTTCCTCAAACTTGAAATGAAGGAATTGGACATGGCCTCAGAAGTTCCTTAAAGCTCTAAATCTGTCCTGATTATACCTCCTTCTCCTTCAATTAGTTTCCATTCCATAAACTGGAAGTCCTCAGGTGTGAAGAGAAAAGGAAGGGATAGCATAGCTGGACACCAAGTAGAGTAAGGCCCTTAAGACCTTAGTCCAATATAACTGACCAACAAAACAAGGGTGTTCTTATCCAAGATATAAAACCTTTTCCAGAAATGGAAGCAAAAGCCTGCATACTTTAGGACCACATACAGTTGAGGAGATTCCCAGAGTAAGAGATGACTCTTAAAACAAAGTTCTATGAGAGCAGAAGTCTAGTAACCACGGCTATGGTAGGACTGACTCAAAACATCCTCAAGTCATGAAGACCTTTTCCAGACTCTGAGTAATCAGGAGAGGCAGATAAATAATAGTAATGATACGGAATTCGGAATCAGAGCACAGTACTGGGGAAGCAGTGACAAATTTGGAGCCAAAGGACCTATCTGTGGGTTTTAGGCATGTCAGTTATTCTCTCTCAATATCCCCCATTATTTCTCATTAAAAATGGTTGAAGTAGATAACCTCTAGACACTCCTCTTTCTATTTCAAGTTCTGCCATTTATTAAATGTGTATCTGTTTACCCTCTGGGTCAGAATTACATCTGTGAAAAAAATTCTAACGTCCTACCCTCAGTTCTAAATACCATACCCACTGTCTTTAAGAAATAGTCCAAAAATCTTTTTGAAAAACTCTGATCACTTGCACTAAAAGTTTTTTATATATTATTTTGCCCTTGCAGTTATTATATTCAAACACTTTGCACTAGGTCCCTCCTGAATTAACTACAATTTCCTGGAGAGCCTACATCTGTAAAAATATCTGGGATTTTATATCAGAGGTATGAAATATCGAGGTAACTCAGATACTCTTTTTTTATATCCCTGGATGTTGACCCTAGGAAAGTATGACCTCCCCACATTACAAGAGGCTTGTACAGTGACAGGAAATGCCACTGAACTGCCTGCTTATCTCATTAGGGCTCAGCTCAGATGGCACCTATTCCACAAAACCTTCCCAGATCTCCTAAATCAAATGGCATTTCTCCTTCCCCCTTCACTTTCTATTTTGCATCCTATTTATCTATGAGATGGAAAGCTCTCTAAAAGAAACTATTCTTAATCATTTTATCACCCTGGCACATAACCTAATGCCTTGTATACATCAAGTGTTTATTTAAAAATTCATTGAAATCTTAATGAATATCACTGGAATAAAGGCATGTTTTGACCAGGTACTTCTGAAAGCAGCCTTGCAGAAAACAAGCCAGAAAAATCAGATGAGTACAGTTATAAATACTCAACTACAAAAAATACTACAGAAACATGGGGAAATCTATAAGAAGATTGACCTTAAATACTACATTCTCTTAAAAATTCCTTTGTCTGCTAAACCAAGTTTCCTTTAACTTCTCAACTTTCAGAAGTTGTCAAAAAGATAAAAAGAGTCCTGCCTAGGCACTCAGAAAGTATTAGACCTGGGATTTGAACCTAGAGCTTCTACTACAGTATGAAAAAAAAAGGATAAAGACCTAAGAAACTCCTAAACTTAAGCCAGTTTTTATTTCATTTTTACCAGAGAGGAAATCTGATAATAGTATTACATTTTTTGAGATGGTGAGAAAAGAACAAAATGCCAAGTCTTTCTTCCTCTTACTTCTCAATTCACTTGAGCTAGAAGGAAAAATAGGTATTATCTCATAAAGGAAAAAAAGTTAACTAACAGACATAGGCAAAGATTCAAAATGTGTCTAAAAATCAAGAGCCAAGACAGAAAAATCTTCAGTAAAGATAATGGAAAATTTAAGAGTGAGAAACCCACTTAGACGAATTTACTACCAAAGCTATGTTATATTGTAGGCAGTAGCAGATCCAGAAGGAAGTCAACAGTTTTTTATCTTACCAATCACTCTGACCATAGAGGACCAAGATGGTGTTGTTGCAAAATTGAAGAGTTCCAAGTATCCTAACACTCCAAACATCTGCTAAGCACTCAGTGGACACACAGTATTGTCCTAGGCACTGTAATGTATACCCAAAAGCCCAAAGAAATAAGACCTCAAAAGATAAGGGTCCAATCTGGGAAAGCCTCAACCTACAGTGAACTCTGCCCTAAATGATATGCTAATTAGGCACTCCCATTATACTGGAAGTATGTCCAGAACAAACTTTCTCTCTTAAATGATCTGCTGCCACAATGAGAAGTCTGTGAAAAGTAGAAATTCGAAGAGAAGAATGTTCATTAGGCTCACAGAGTACCAACACCACCACAGTATGAAATATACTGTTATGTAAAGTTAGCAACCTGTAGTTTTCAAGGTCTATGGGCAGGATTCTACTCTCCAGCCAACACAATCCTCTTTTTTTATCTCTTCCTTCCTCTCCTTCCTTTTACTTTTCTAATTTTTCCCTCCTTGGGCTTTTCTTAGAATCGCTTATAATATTCAGATACCTGGATTTTCAAAAACCATTAGTAAGGTACAGCTCCAGCAAGGACTACACCAAGCTATAAAGACTTTGGAAAGTCTATTCTATTCTTATTCACCATCTAAACATCACTTCCACCAAGACTTAGCTGTATCATAATTGGTATGTGTTTGAGTATTATATGCATTCTCAAAATAAAGATGGATATGTCCAAAAATAAAGGATAGAAATTAGTATTTTCTCCTTATTTAGAGGAAAGTGTACAACTATTGACCAATAAATTCCATTTGCAGAGCACAAAACAGGTTTTAATGTATTCAAAACAAAATAGTTCAATCATGTGCACTGAACAACTAAGGCTTGACTAAAAACATCAGTAAGGTTCACAAAATGAATATTTTTAGCTTCTGTGGGGTAATTTGAATTCCTGTCGTGGATAAGATTCTAAGTGTATCTTCATTTTAGTTATAAACTGAACTCAGTAAGAAAATCTTAAGCTGTAAAAGTCAACATATTTAAAATGAATGTTTCACGATTTACAAAGTATACTTACAGGTTTTCAAACTCTGGGAGAGAGAGAGAGAGAGAGAGAGAGAGAGAGAGAGAGAGAGAGAGAGAGAGAGAGAGAGAGAGAGAACAATTACCTTTTCATCTACTATGTTTTGGACTCGGGTATAAAGCCTTGAGGTCAATAAGGTCCCATTGAATATATGACAAAACAGCAATGACAGATAAAATGACTGAAGATAAATGTCTCTGAATCCAAGATAACTTCTCGGAATGGGGCCCAATCTGGATTCTGCACTATACAATCATTGATGCCTTTGATGATCATTTCCCTAATACTGTGAAGCAATTATAACATAAAGAATAAACTAAAGGTGGTACAATCCAAAGGAAACCAAAGTTTTATTTAGAAAGGACATCTATATTCTATTTAACTGCTTATGCTCAGATCTTCATGATTCTTAATTGAAGCAGTCAATAAGGTATTCCAAGCTGCTTCCCCCCCAACCAAAGTCTGTAAGAATGGGCCAGTAACTTTGAAAGTTATTTTATTATAAGCTAAATAAAATAGAACTACCACAATTATGGAAAGTTCCCTGCACTAAATATTTATTAAGGCATCTCAGATTAGAGGGCCTGGACTCTAGATTCATGTGCCTGTGTGGCACATGTGCTAGCAGTTCCTACCTAGTGAGATAGACTGTCATCTGAGGCTCAGCCTATGCTCTTTCCCAGGTTGGCTGTAAACAGATGGATGTTTTAACCACAACGGCATTTATGGGCCGTGATCTGTGGTCCTTGAAGTATAGAAAATCCATTCATTTAAGGTTGATTTTGCTCCTTATACAGACACAATTCATCTGAAATACACACATAGGTGGGTCAGTTTCATAAGCTGGGTCACCATAGTTTCTAGATTTTAATTGGCCACAGCTCTCTGCCTTGCCAGGCTATTTTTCTGTGGCTTCCTTTTCTAGGCAGTTTATACCTGTTGTCATGTCATGTGGTTATCTAAAAACTGGCTAATCTGCAGTGCAAACGTAGAACAGTACTTTATACTGTTCAAGTGAAATTAAAGTTCATTATAAAAAACATGTTTCAAATATTCAACAATTTAAAAATACAAGTGATTGGTTTTGTCTTTCCCTATTTCCAGAATATTCCTAATCATCCACCATTAATTTCACGATGCTATAGCTTCAATTTATATGTAAAATTAATTCTTGTCCCAGATACAGTGATTAAGTTTGGATTCATTTGTTAGATCTTATGAATTTATTAGAATTATTCTAGGAATTTTTAACCTCTAAGCAAAGAAGGCAAGTTATTTCTCAAGGTTAAATACCCACCTCTGTAAATATGACTTTCAAAAAATCTCTTAAGAACAAATCTTTTTAAGTCTACATCTACTTAGCCAATCACAAAAGTTTTAATATTCCCTGAAGAAATGAATATATATGATTAAATATCAGAATTCAAAGAGAAACAACTCTCAAAAATCTTTTAACATTCAAGAAAGTCAAAGATGTTTTACTCTGCTGTGTCAAGGTATGAATAAATTCTAGATGCATAAAGAAAAAGGCATCCAGTCAAACTGTATTTACTTGCTATGTTTTCGTGTGATAGAGGGAAAAAAAGAGAGGAGAGGTAAGAGAGACACAGACTTGGAAAAGACAACACCTGGTATTCACATATTCTATTCCAAATTACCAGGTTTTTGAATTTTGTCTAATTTCTGGAGTCTCCTTTGTCCCTCATGTATCTCATACTTTACTTAAACTCTTTTCCAAACATGAAGCATCTCAAGAATTTTATTGATTTTATCCTCATCTCTAAATTCCAATTGTTGCTAAGGCTATTTATTTTACACACTTTACTAATCATACTACAGACAGACTGCAATAGAGTGTTTAAGCTCTAAAAAAGGTGATATCTACAACCTATGAAAAAAGTTTTAAGGTTTTTGGTTGACATACCTGGAAGCAAATTTAAGAATGGCCTTCCTTCAACAAAGAAATTTAAACTAAGCTAGATAAAGCCAAACAACCTTATCAAGATGACAAGAAAATTATGGCAGTCAAGTGATGTTTTGGTTGCCTTCAAAACTGTGAAGGCAAAGTAAACCTATTTAGCCAAATGCAGTTTTAACTCTTCACAATGAAAATAGCTCTGAAATCAAGATATTTCTTAAAATATTGCTTAAGGCCTATCAGTTGAAAGTAAATGCCAATGCAATGAAAGCAATACCACAATTCTAAATCTGTTTAGTGGAGCCAAACAATAAGAGAATTTGCTTTTATAACCTATTCTGGAATCATCATTTTGTGTAAAATTACTTTAAAACCATAACCATAACTAATCTTGAATAATTATTGAGATTCAAAGATGAAGTGGAATCAAATTTGTAAACAACAATGACCTAGTTACCAGTTCATCTCCCCCTGCCCCCAATTTCTTTTACTGAAAAAAGAAAAAGAAACAAAAGAAAAGCATGAGAATCCAAACCACCTTATCAGGACCTAATTTCAGAAACTTCATTCTAATATGACCATAGGTTTTTTTTTTTGGTAAAACTAAAAACAAATTTTAAAGCAAAGATTTTTGCAAGCCTTGAGTCTTTGTTGTGTTTCTAATTATTAGTCCACACAGGAAAAAGAGGAACCGGGGACAAAAGACAGAATGCCTAAAGGATACTGACAGCACCGGAGCAGTGCTTTTAATACTTGCTGTGAAACTAACTTTCCAAATGGTCATGGTCAAGCTCTTATTCCAAAACCGTTGACACATCTAACAATGAAGTAGGACCTTAAATTATGTAACACGCTTCAAAGAATTATCAACTTCACCCCCTCGCAAATTCTTTTACAACTAAGAATGAGACAGTGAAGAAACCTTTACAGATTATGCTAAGAAAATAGAACGCCAGCTTTTAAATCAAGCACATTCCTCTTCCAGAAAAACTCCCTTTTTCCTACCAAGATTCACGAACTTAACCTTCAAATCCACCTGAACCTGTACTGAACCTGTTTTAAAACAAGAGCACTCTTAAATTGGCTACATCCATTCTTTTACCAATGGCAGCCCCAAACTCTACAGAAATGGTTGTAAGTAGGCTCCAACTGTACCATAATTTCACTAGATACGATGTCTAACAAAAACTCGACACCCTTTAAAAACATATTCGCCATCACTTTTTTTTCCTTTTCCCACCTATAAGGAGTTCCCGTGAAGCAGCTGGAAGCAGCACCTCCAAGTTTTCGAGCGGGGGGTGGAGGGGTGGGGAGAGCCTTCCCCTAACATTGTTGCAACTTCGGTCCCCGCCAAGTCCCCCGAAGCCAGCGGCCCCCCACTAGGAATTGGGGGGCCTGAGAGTTTCCCCCGGATAGTTGCTCCTTACAATCCCGTCCCAACTTCACTTTCCTCCCAGGTCTCGTCAAAATGGCCTCCCCAAATGGGCTCCCGAGGTTTCAGGGGGTGAAAGGAGACGGGCAGGGGAGAGTGGAGGAAGAGGGGAGACAAGGAGGCGCCCCCCCGCCCCCGGGGATCCCCGAGGGCCACGTCCCCCGGGTCGCCCGAGCTCCGGGGGCTGAGGGAGGGAGGGAGGGGGCCCGGGTCGGTGGGGCAGGAAGCGGGGAGGGGGGTGGGCGCCCCGGACGCGCCGGAAGGAGGGAGGCGGGGGCCCCCGGGAGGGCCGGGGCCCCACCCAGAGGCGGCCCCCGGAGCCGGCCGGGCCCTCCGCGGGCCGGCTCCCCGCGGCCCGCCATGCGGCTCCGGCGGGCCGGGGCCGGGCGGGGGCGGGTCCCGGGGCCCCGGGCGCGGCGCGGCGCTCACCCGCGGGCCGCTTCCAGGCTCTTGATGAGCTTCTTGATCTTCCAGATCTCTACGTTCCTGTCGGCGGCGCTGGGATCGTCAGCCATCTTCTCGCCTCCTCCTCCCTGGAGAGGCCCGGCGGGGCCCGGAGACACCAAGACCACAGAGTTAGCGCCGCCGCCGGGGCAGAGCGGCCCCCTTCCCCGCCGCCCCGAGCGGCCCCCCAGGACCCCGAGGCCCCGGCCACCCCGGCTCTCCCCCGCCCCCCAGCCCTCACCTAAGGGCCCAGTCCCGGGTGGCAGCGGCTCCTCCCCGGCGGCGGCGGCGGCTCCGCGGCGGCGGCGGCGGCGGCGGCTCTGACGTAGGACACCGGCTCCCTCTCTCCAGGCAGCTGCATGTGTTGCAATCCGCTCACATGGGGCCTGTGACATCACTTCCGCAGCCAGGGGCTGGGTGCGGAGGGGGGCCGCGGCCGGAGGAAAGGGGGAGGGGCCGGACGAACTCGGGCGCGCGCTGCTGCGCTCCATTGGCTCATCGCGCGGTCGCTAACAACGGGCTCGGCGATTGGTCACAGCCGGGGCCGCGCTGCCTTGTGAGGTAGGGCCGGAGGGGTGAGGCGAGGGCCCGAGCGACCGCCTCTTCCGGGGCGTGGAAGACGGGAGTGAGAAAGGACCTGTCTCCGAGGCTCTCGCGAGCTTTCTGCCGGTGCCGCGTCAGGACAGCGAGGAGTGGGTGCTAGAGGGCAATGCCGGGCGGCCGCAGGGTGCCGCCTCTCTTTTCTTTCCGGATTTCCAGGGAGTGGGACCCCCATGCCCCGGCTTGGAGTGCCCGCCGGGGATCGATGGGGGGGGTGGCCGGCCGCGGGTCTCCCCGCTCGCTCCCGGGCTGAGCCAGTTAGGCTTGGGGCGCCGCCTTGCGCTCCGGGGAATGGCGCCTTGCGGGCCTGCGAGGGGAGCGCTCCGGGCCGCCTCCGTGACGTCGCCCCCGGCTCCCTGACGTCACGCCGATGGCGAGAGTGAGGGGCTGGGGGCGCTGCGCTCTAATCCGAGCCTGGGCCCTCGTGGCCAGGCCGCCCCGTGGCTGCGGAGGCCGTGCCTCCTGTGGTGCCCCGAGCCGTGCTGGGGTCTGTTGTCTGCGCTGCCCCCCCAGGCGTGCGTGGAAGGGAAAAGAGAATGAGGACACCGAGACACTTGTGTGGCGAGAAGGATGATAGTGTTGGGGTTTGGGGTCCGGAAGCTTGTGCTTAATCCTGTCTCTGATGTGTATTAACTAGGTAAATCATCCAGGAATTGCTCAAAGTCGGTTCCTTCACCTGTAAATCGGAGGCGGCAAATGTAATAATTTAAAGGATCACTGTGGTGTTCATTGTTACAAGACGGAATAGAAAACTTTGCCAACCTTAGAACTCCACAGAAGCGTTAAGTGTAATAGTGTACTGTTCCTCATCCACTTTATTTACTGAATTCAAATGTTGCTTCTAGTTTTAAAGCCTTCTGTAATGCCCTTAAGTAGAAGTGACTAACTCTACACCTTCCTTTAATTTTTCTTTTTTACCTACATAAAGTAGGTAGTATTATAAAGTAATATAAGTAGTATGATAAAAATACTGACTTTTAGTATTAGTATTATAGAGCGCTAGACTTGGGGATCCTGAATACTCTTGTATACGAGATAAAATTCTAACATCACTTTTTTCTAGTTGGATAATATTTATAGTACCTACCTAATAGTGTTGTAATGTTTTAGTAAAAAATATATGGAAAGTCTTAAAAACTCTTCAAAGTGCCATCTGTGTAAGTTGTTACTTGTAACTGTAACTTGTATGACCTTGGAAAAGCTATCGATAGAATGTAATACATATTGGTAGATTGTAAGCTCCAAGGCTAGGAAACTTAAATTTTTATCTTTGTATCACTAGTACCTGCTATATAATAGGCATTTACCTAGTCTTCACAGCTGGATTATAAATGACCCTTAGAAAATTTTTTTTTTGAATATAGGAAGGACACAAAATTGTTTTGTTTGCTAAGAGAAATATATATGTGTATAATAGTTATATAATGCATGCATGTATATATGTATTTTTAATATATTTATATACAGTTGGAGCAGTAAAAATGACTTTAGAATCTGTTTGCTCTAGGACCAGCAGTATTGTTCATCCTTCTCATGTAATTCCTTTCCCAAAGGAATTACTTTGCTTGAGTTTGAGATTTTTGGAAAGTACTTATGGAAATCCAACCTGCTACAGAAAGGTAGTAGAAAAATGTGGAACTCAAAAGCTTGCAAAAGGATGAATGTCGAAAACTATCTTTGCATGTAATTGGAAAAAAATAAAAGGTAAAAAAAAATCCAACCTGCTAAATTTTGTAAATTTACCTTATATCTCTGGTTGCACAGGTTTACATCATAGGACAATTCTTTGAGTCTGTGATATTTTCTAACTTCTAATATTTGGTTGTTGGTTTTTTTTTTAGGTTTTTGCAAGGCAAATGGGGTTAAGTGGCTTGCCCAAGGCCACACAGCTAGGGAATTATTAAGTGTCCAAGACCGGATTTGAACTCAGGTACTCCTGACTCCAAGGCTGGGTGCTTTATCCACTGCAGCACCTGGCCACTCCTAACATTTCTAATAGTAAAAAATTTCCTTAGTAATTTCATTGTGTTTTTGCTAGGAACTTCTAAAAACATCTCTGATTTATGTAGTGGAACTTTGACTTGTGCTCTGAAAATATTCATATACAATTAGAATTAGGAGCAGAATATAATGAAATGATAAAGTCACAAACTCTGGTAGGTGCCTAGAAATAAAGGGAAAAAATGTGAAAAAAAATCAGAATAGGGTTCCTGAAAGTATTAACGCATGAGGGAAAGCAGGCCTAGTTTGTGTCTTCTGATAAAGTGCTCCATGAACCATAGTGATCTAGTTAATTTCTTTGCAAAAATTATATAATGTGTGTAATTAGATCATCAATAAATAAAACTGAATTTTAAGTACAAACCTTCCAGAAATAATTTTTATTGATTTAACATTATTTCTAAATCCAAGCATTTCCAGTTCCAAACTGATAACAGTCTTTCTACTACTTCTTTGATATGCCCTTTTGACAAATTAAGGGGAGTGTTTATAGGAAATTAAAAAGATCTCAATATGTTATAATAGGGTTGTGAGTTAATAGTAGATTAAGTCACTTTCTTCTAAAACTACTTAGTTCCTTCCTTGGTTCCATTCAGGGATTGAGCCAACTTTTTTCCTAGTGATTTTTCCTAATCTATCCTGAATGAGGAAGAAGACAGTATCTAATAAGAACCTACTAAGAAAGGTAGTTGTTAATTTATATCTTTGGGAATGCAGGAAACCAGTAATATTTATTAAATGAGGTATTTTAAATTTAGTTTGTACTCTTAATCTGTTTTTTAGATCTTATTCTTTTTTTTTTAGGGTTTTTTTTTTTTTTGCAAGGCAAGCAGGGTTAAGTGGCTTGCCCAAGGCCACTCAGCTAGGTAGATTTGAACCCAGGTACTCCTGACTCCAGGGCCGGTGTTTTATGCACTACACCACCTAGCTACCCCTAGGAACACTTCTTAAAGTAATGAAAAAAATCATTGTCAGTCAACCAGTATTTAATAGTGTGACAAGAACTGTGCTAAGGATGGGTTGAAGGGAGAACACTATGAAAAAACAAAAATAGGTTACTGCCCTCAAGGATATCTGACTAGAAAAATAATCAGTATTTTTAGTTGAACTAAAAGGGAGATTTCTTTAAAATGCTTCTGCTATAGAATGAAGTTCTCACCCAAACCAAGAAAAGATTATGAAAACATTTTTCAGTATATTCCTGCTTGAATTAATTTTATTTAAAAAAAAGATGGAATTAGAATTAAGTGTACTAAAACAAAGAAATTAGGTGAGGAATAATGTGTGGCAATCTGGGAAGCCAGGAAAAGTTTGAGAAGCCTTTCTGAAATATTAAAACTTTCATTAGTTCCTTTATTTTGATTTACTCTTTCCCTCCCCAAAATTTTCCATTTTACCCCTCTCCCTGTGCCCTCCTTTTTATCCATTCAGCAGTACAAAAGAGTAATGTGAACAAAAAGTCAATCTGAGGAGTGGTTTCTAACTTCGAATTCATTTCCTTACCCCTTGTCACATCCCTACTACTAATTTCTTTTTCAAAATGTCCACAATTAACCTTTTCCATGCCATTAAATTCATGTACAATAATTTGTTCAGCCAATCCCCAATTGATGGGCACCTTATTTGATTTTTTGTTTTTGTTTTTTAGGTTTTTGCAAGGCAAATGGGGTTAAGTGGCTTGCCCAAGGCCACACAGGTAATTATTAAGTGTCTGAGGCCGAATTTGAACTGTGGTACTCCTGACTCCAGGTCCGGTGCTCTAGCCGCCTGGCACCTTATTTGTTTCCAGTTTTTTGCCACCATAAAATATATAAAGGACTACTGTAAATATTTTTTGTACTTAGGGGTTCTTTTCCTCCTTATTTGATCTCCTTGTTTAGGATTAGTAGATAATTGTCAGCTAAGATTACAAGTGAGTGAGAGTGAGGAACAAATAATGGTATGTTGGCTTTATGGCTGAATGACAGTCTAGAAGGATTGGAGAGGAACAAGTGTTGAGATAATTTAAACAATACTAGTCTGCAAAATCAGACTAAAGTGGATTCTGTTACTTTGAGCTGCAAATTCACTATTTTTTTTCTCTTTTACATGAGAGAGGAAGGATCAATATCTCCAACTTTCAGATTTCATTGCTTGTATCCCATTGAATGGGACCAGGAGATCTGGTTTTGAAGACAAGTGCTGTGTTAATGATATAGAGCGTGAAATGATCACATATGTTCCATTACTGTGGTTCTAAACAGAATAGGCCTAATATTCAGTGACATGATGCTGTTTTATATAGATTGGTTAAAGCCTTCAAAATGCCAGAAAAGAAAAGCCTTCAGATTTGGGGGAGTCAAGATGAAGGTAGGATCTCCTGGGAGCTTTCCCCCACGTCACTCAAAATACCTTTAAATAATGACTAGCCAAATTCTGAGTGGCAGAACCCCCAGGAAGACTGAATGAAAGTTTTCTAATCCAAGACAACTTGGAAGATCTATGAAAAGGGTCAGTTACACTGGGGTTAAAAAGATCTGCAGTTTGACCCAAGCCACAGCAGACTGGCTCCAGCCATCCAGGACAGCCTGTGCATCCCTGGGGGCATCTGTGGCAGCAGTGGCGATTTCCAGACCTCTCAGCCTAGGTATTACCAAAGGCAACTTGGAAGGTCAGTGGGGAAAATTGCTGTACCAGAGAGAGAGAGAGCAGAACCCAGTCTAGTCCAGGCCTAAACACAGAACCAGCCCCTTGGAACCAGGAGCAGGCCTGGGGAGTCACTCAGCAGGGCAGCTGCATACAGAGCACTTAAGCCCACTGATGCTAAAGGGGTCAGGGTACATTGCAGAGATCTCTTTATCTCTGAGGTAAGACTCTATTGCTTTGCTCATACTCGGATCCAGGTTGCAGTCTGGGGCCCCAGTCTCAGAAAAAGAAGCTTTTCTGCCATAGTAGAGCAGGAACTCTCCTCATGGTTCCAGGGCAGAGGGAAGTGCTTGTGTCAGATCCTCTCCATAAAACCTTGAAAGAATTGTCCCTGAAAATGGCTGTAAAAACCCTCAAAAACTTGGGACAATGCATCCTGCACCCTGCAAGCAGAGCCCCACATTAACAAAGAGTTAAAATCTAGTCAGCTGGGGAAATGAGCAAACAATAGAAGAAAAAATCCCACCATAGACAAGTACTTTGGTCCCAAGGAGAATCAAAATACACACTCAGAAGATAACAAGTCAAAGTTTCTGCATCCAAAGTCCAGGAAAGTTATGAATTGCTCTCAGGTGATGCAAGAGCTCAAAAAAGATTTTGAAAATCAAATAAGGGAGGTAGAGGAAAAATTGGGAAGAGAAATGAGAGCAATGCAGGAAAATCATGAAAACCAAGTCAGCAACTTGATGGAGATAACAAAAAATACTGAAGAAAATGACATCTTAAAAATCAGTTTAAGTCAAATGGAAAAAAAGCAGTCCAAAAGAGCAGTAGGGAGAAGAATGCCTTAAAAAGCAGAATTGGCCAGATGGAAAAAGAGGTTCAAAAGCTCTCTGAAGAAAATAATTCCTTTAAATGTAGAATGGAGCTAAGGGAAGCTGATGACTGAGAAATCAAGAAACAACAAATACAACAAAACCAAAAGAAGAAAAAAGTAGAAAAAAATTTAAAATATCTCATTGGAAAAACAACTGACCTGGGAAAACATATCCAGGAGAGATAATTTAAAAATTATTGGACTACCTCAAAGTCATGACCAAGAAAAGATCCTATTTTTCAAGAAATAATCCAGAAAAGCTGCCCTGATTTCCTAGAAGCAGAGGATAAAATAGAAATTAAGGGAATCCACCAATCACCTTCAGAAAGAGATTCCAAAATGAAAACTGCTAGAAACACATTGCCAAATTCTAGAATTCCCAAGTTAAGGAGAAAATATTACAAGCAGCCAGAAAGAAATAATTCGAATATCATGGAGCTACAGTAAGGATAACAGGATTTTAGCAGCATCTACATTAAGGGCTTGTTAGAGCTTAGAATATGGTAATCTGGAAGGCAAAAGAGCTTGGTTTATAACCGCGAATCAACTACCCAGCAAAACTGAACATCCTCTTTCAAAGACTTTCAAGACTTTCCTGATGAACTGAGCTGAACAGAAAGTTTGAGCTTCAAGTACAGGACTCAGGTGAAACAGGAAAGGCAAACTATGAGGGAGTTAATGATGTTGAACTGCTTGTATTTCTGCATGGGAAAATGATACTGATAACTCCTATAAACCTCATTCATTAGGGCAGTTAGAAGGAGCATATATAGATAAGGCACAGGAAGGAATTGAATTTGAAGATATATCAAAAAGATGGAGTTAATGGATAAGAAAGGGAAAGAAGAGGTAGAATGGGCTTATTTCAAATAAATGAGGCAAGAAAAAGCTTTTGCAATGGAGTGGAAGAGGGGGAAGGTGAGGGGCAGTGAGTGAACCCCTTACTCTCATCAGAAGTGTCCCTGAGAGGGAATAACATACACACTCAATTGGGCATAGAAATCTATCTTACCCTCTAGGAAAATAGGAGAGGAAAGGGAGGGGAGAAAGGACAGGAGGAAGGGGGTGGGGGAAGGGATGTAGGTTATGGGAGACAGGGAAGATCACAGGAGAGGGTAGTCAGATTCAATACATTTTTGAACAGGGTAAAGGTGAAAGGAGAGAAAGAATAGAAATGAGTGGGAAGGAATAGAGTGGAGGGAAATAATAGCTAGTAATAGAAACTGGGGAAAAAAATGAAGCTATTTCTCTGATGGACTTAAAGAATAGGATCCATCCCAAAGACAGAGGTAAATACAGATTGAAGCACACTCTCTTTTTTTCTCTCACTTTATTTTGCTTGAGGTTTATCTTTGGGGAGGGGAAAGGAATTATGTTACTTTTTCAGCATGACTATTACAGTAATGTGTTTCATATGGCAGCACATTTTTAACCTACACCTAGTAACTTGCTTTCTCAATGAGGAAGGAGAGAGGGTGGGAGGAAGGGAGAGAATTTGGAACTCAAGGTTTTGGAAGTAAATGCTGAAACTTACTTGAAACCTCCCCTTCCCCCTTGTATCCTAAGAAGTGAAGTAGGGCAGCTAGCTGGGGTAAAAAAAAAATTAAAAATAAAATAAACCATTCAGATTTGTTTTGGTAAAACTGTCAAATTGAATAGTTCCAGGATTGGAACTGAGATTGGATTTAGTGATCTAAGATAATAACTATACTGTTACTTTAGCTAGATAATAATTATCCCTTGAAAACATATTCAGCCTTTAGAGCTGGCAAAATCAGGAATAACAAATACTTTGTCAGCATCTAGCCTAGAAGGGCCACAGGGCATATAGTGTAACATGCTGATAGCAGGGACAGGAGGAGGAGGAGGATGGAATCTAGCTAATGACATTATATTGTAAATTAAAGATCTATCCAAATTATGCTAGCCTGATGAGGTTGATAATATGGGGGCCTCCATCACATGGAGCAGGGACATTATAAAAGAGCATACATTTGGAGTTGGGCAGTATGTAAAATGAACTTAAGACTATAATGAAAAGTTAATATATCATTAATTTTATATAATACTCTTGTTTCTTTGATCTATTTTATGATTATGTACATATATAACATTGATCTCTTTGGGTTTTATATTGCACTCATTATCAAGCATTTGTTTATTTCTGTAAAATGTATTGAATGCCTTGTGTTAAACAGTTAATAAAATACAAATATTTGATCAAAGGTCAATTTAGAAATAACTTTTTCGGTATAGTTCCTAATTACTTTTCAGAATGACTAGCTCAATATTTACAGTTCCATCAAAGTGCTTCAGGATTCCTGTTCCCAGTTTTCCTTCAGGATTTGTCAGTTTCCTTTTTGCTAACTTTGTCAATCAGATGTGTATGAGGTGAAACCCCAGGATTACTTTAATTTTTGTTTCTCTTGTTAATAGTTGATTTGGGGCATTTTTTCATATATTTGTTTATGACTTGGATTTTTTCCTGAAGAAATATTCATATTTAGTGAGCTGCCAGATCTTATTTAAGTTGGCAGGTCTTGTTTATACTACCTCAACATGTATCATGTTTCTTTCCCTTTTCTCTACTCATAATATGACTAGCCTATATATTATGTGCAACACCTTGTACTTCTCTCCTGGGCTATGGCCCTGAAACCTAATTGGTCTTCCTTTATCTAGTTCTCACTTATAATCCATCTACTACACAGCTGCCAAGTTGTTATAAACTCTGGCATTCAACCTTAAGTCTTTTACAATTTAACTCCGGTCTACTGTTTTCAGGCTGATTATTTGTTATTAATGAATCCTTATATCTTTGTATATATGACAAACTATACCTCCTTACTATTTCATATAGAAAACACAGTATATCCATCTTCTGATTCTTTGGTTTGCTTACATTGCCCCCCCCCCCAATAGTTGGAATGTTCTTCTTTTCAACTCTGCCTGTTAGAAGCTCTTCTTTGGGAACCATTGTGCTCAAGTGTTACATCCTAAATTTTAGCTAATTCTTCCTAATTGTTTAATGCCCTTCTCCCTTAATCATTTTATTTTTCTCTTTGCCCTTAGTCTGCCCATTAGGATGTAAGTCCTTGTAGGTAAAGACTCTAGATTTTTATTTAACTTTTTCCTCAGTGTATGATATAATAAATACTTAATAAGCATTATTGAATTGAGGTTTTTTCCCCTTGTGAAAGATGGTGCCAGTAAACTTCAAGTCTGTCTTTTTTTACCACCTCCCCTTCCCCCTTGTATCCTAAGAAGTGAAGTAGGGCGGCTAGGTGGCACAGTGGATAGACCACCAGCCATGGAGTCAGGAATACCTGAGTTCAAATCCGGCCTCAGACACTTAATAATTACCTAGCTGTGTGACCTTGGGCAAGCCACTTAACCCCATTGCCTTGCAAAAAAAAGAAAAAAAAAGAAAAAACCTAAAAAGAAAGAAAAAAAAAGTGAAGTGGTCTTTTGACTAGGTGAATTAGTTGGTTAAGCAGTTCTTTTTGATGTCTGAAGTTCTTCAATTAGGTTTTCTTTTGTTTGTTTTTTAGGTTTTTGCAAGGCAAATGGGGTTAAGCTCAGTTAGGTTTTGAATATGTTATTCAGGGATAATAGATTTTTTTTTTTTTGCTACTTTGGTAACTTTTGCTAGTTTGCTTATAGAAATACTAGCTGTGTACTTTTCAATTCTGGGAAGTGTAATTTTAATCCTATGTCTAGAGGAGAGTATCTTAACTTTCTTTCAAATCCACGGTTAGATTTTAAAGGGTCTGTGAATATGAACTTTGGGGAACAAATTATATATTTCAATACTATAAATTTGTTTATTTAAAAAAAGTATTCTGAGAAGAGGCCTATAGATTTAATCAGATTGCCAAAATAGGTCTGTGATTCAAAAAAGTTAAATGTTAATCTTGAGTGAATATTGCTTGAAAAAATAGTCACCAGGATTTGGTTTTTATCTTCTATTACACTTTAACATTTTCCCACAAAAGCCCTATTCCAGTGCCTCATTATTTGTGAAGAAAGCTGAATTCATGAAGAGAATGCTAGCAGAATATAAACTGTTATACTGTGCTGGAAAGGCATTGAGTTATAAGTCAAATGATGAATTATATGGTTTCTTGTCTAAGTATCAGACAGGTTTATTTTTAAATTGATGGTAGGATGATAATTTTTTTTCTTGGTCACAACTCTCTTAAGACCATTTATAGAAGCACTATGATCTACCTTGTTGAGGAAGTGCTCCAACCAACAAAATCATTAACAGTAACATATCGTTAGGTTATAGAATGAACGAAATTGTACCCACATCTACTTTTAAGTCCAAAAGGGTAGCAATTCTGTATCTACTGAATGTATTACCCTTTAGTTTGAAATTACATAGGAAGATGCTTTCTGCACTGTGGTAGCAAAGATAGTTCAGTGATAGTAATCAAAACTCCCAACCTGTCATAAAGGTTTTTGAAAATTGGCAAGAGTTTTTGGAATTTTTTTGATACCTTCTGTCACTGTTGATCTGGAGGTCAAAAGCCTGAATTGGATGCAGGTAGGGAAAGGTAAAAAGGGTATCAGACAGTAGGCAACAACTGAAAATGCCCAACAACTTTGTTAATCTCTTTAATTCTGTTTTCTCTTATACTTCAGTGGATAAATTTGCATACCCCCTGTGGTATAAAGTATTCTCTCTTCCTGACTCTGGAAACTACTGCTGCAGAATATATGATTCTCTCTATTCCCTGATTCTTGGCCAAAGTAATGAGTCTTATTAGGTTAAAACCAACTCTAAGGAAAAAGTGGAGGGATAGGAGATCACAGCTGCTTAGTCAAATTCAAAAACTTATTGTACCCCAAATCCCCCAAAACTTAAAAAAGAAATAGATCAGGAAAAATCTGATACAACAAAAACTAAAGTTATAAAGAATTTTTATACATGTTAAATACTTAACAGGAACTCCCAGTCCATAATAGTCAAAAATATGAACAATTTTCAAAATGGGAAACAATTGGGGCAGCTAGATGGCTTAGTGGAATAGCCCTGGAGTCAGGAGGACCTGAGTTTAAATTAGCTATGTGACCTTGGACAAGTCACTTAACCAAGGCCTCGCAAACCCCCACAAAAAAAAATTTGAAAAAAAAGGGAAACAAATTTTCTTACCAACTTGAAAATTTGGGGCAGCTAGTGGTGCAGTGGATAGAGCACCAGCCCTGTCGTCAGGAGTACCTGAGTTCAAATCCAACCTCAGACACTTAATAATTACCTGGCTGTGTTGCCTTGAGCAAGTCACTTAACCCCATTGCCTTGAAAAAACCTAAAAAAAAATCCAACTTGAAAATTTGATCTCATTAATCAAAGAGTTAAAAATGGGCAGTTTTGTAGTGATAACTCATGTTACATTGGAAAAATAGTTAAAAGTAGCAAAATTCAGTGCTTTCCTGGTTATAGAAAAACAAGTACTCATTGCTGATAGAATTGCAAACTTGTAGGGTAGCATTTAAAGCAATTAAGATAGATAAATTTGAAGACTGCAAAAATATTTTTGAGACCTTAAGTAAGAAAAACTAGGAGAATGAATTTACATCATCAGTTATAATCATGAGCAAAAAAAAAAGGATTGCAAATAAACAAAGAACTGTGAAAACAAGTTAGAGGAAGAACCTGAAAGTGATCTACATTATGTACTGAAATTGAATATAAACCATTAAAAAGTATTGTTTAATGTTATGTTTTTAATTCTCCAATTCTTAAATGGATCTGACATTGTTTGGATGTTCTTTTTAGTGATACAATTTTTTTTAATTAAAGATTTTATTTCTTTTGAGTTTTACAATTTTCCCCCCAATCTTACTTCCCTCCCCCCACCCCCACAGAAAACAATTTGTCAGTCTTTACGTTGTTTCCATGTTGTATACTGATCCAAATTGAGTGTTATGAGAGAGAAATTATATCCTTAAGGAAGAAACATAAAGTATAAGGGACAGCAAGATCACAATAAGAGATCAGGTCCCCCCCCCCCCCAAATTAAAGGGAATAGTCCTTGGACTTTGTTCAAACTCCACAGTTTTTTCTCTGGATATAAATAGTATTCTCCTTTGTAGACAGCCCCAAATTGTCCCTGATTGTTGTACTGATGGAATGAGCTTGTCCATCTAGGTTGATCATCACCCTCTTGTTGCTGTTAGGGTGTTCTTCTAGTTCTGCTCATCTCGTTCAACATCAGTTCATGCAAATCCTTCCAGGCTTCTCTGAATTCCCATCCCTCCTGGTTTCTAACAGAACAATAGTGTTCCATAAAATACATATACTGCAATTTGTTCAGCCCAGTTGATGGACATCACCTCTCTTTCCAATTCTTTGCCACCACAAACAGGGCTGCTATGAATATTTTTGTACAAGTGATGTTTTTGCCCTTTTTCATCATCTCTTCAGGGTATAGACCCAGTAGTGGTATTACTGGATCAAAGGGTATGCAAATTTTTGTTGCCCTTTGGGCGTAGTTCCAAATTTCTCTCCAGAAAGGTTGGACGAGTTCACAGCTTCACCAACAACGTTATAGTGTCCTAGATTTCCCACAGCCCTTCCAACAATGATCATTGTCCTTTCCGATCCTATTGGCCAGTCTGAGAAGTGTGAGGTGTTACCTCAGAGAAGCTTTAATTTGTATTTCTCTAATAAGTAATGATTTAGAGCAATTTTTCATATGACTATGGCTTGCTTTGATCTCATCTGTAAATTGCCTTTTCATATACTTTTTACCATTTGTCAATTGGGGAATGGCTTTTTGTTTTAAAAATATGACTCAGGGGCAGCTAGGTGGCAGAGTGGATAAAATACGGGCCCTGGAGTCAGGAGTACCTGGGTTCAAATCTGGTCTCAGACACTTAATAATTACCTAGCTGTGTGGCTTTGGGCAAGCCACTTAACCCTGTTTGCCTTGCAAAAACCTAAAAAAAAATATGACTCAGTTCTCTGCATATTTTAGAAATGAGTCCTTTGTCAGAATCATTAGTTGTAAAGATTGTTTCCCAATTTACTACATTTCTTTTGATCTTGGTTATATTGGTTTTATCTGTGCAGAAGCTTTTTAATTCAATGTAATTGAAATCATCTAATTGGTTTTTGGTGATGTTCTCCAACTCTTCCTTAGTCATAAACTGCTCCCCTTTCCATAGATCTGACAGGTAGACTAGTCCTTGATCTTCTAATTTGCTCATAGTATTGTTTTTTATGTCTAAGTCCTGTAACCATTTGGATCTTATCTTGGTATAGGGTGTGAGGTGTTGGTCTAATCTAAGTTTCTTCCATACTAACTTCCAATTTTCCCAGCAGTTTTTATCAAAGAGAGTTTTTATCCCAATAGCTGGACTCTGGGTTTATCAAACCGCAGATTACTATAATCGTTTCCTGCTATTGCACCTAGTGTATTCCACTGGTCCACCACTCTATTTCTTAGCCAACACCAGACAGTTATGATGACTGGTGCTTTATAATATAATTGAAGATCGGGTAGGGCTATGCCCCCCTTCTTTTGCACTTTTTTTCATTAAATCCCTGGAAATTCTTGACTTTTTATTTCTCCATATGAATTTACTTACATCAGTGATACAATCCTTAACCTATTTATGCCTGCCCATTCTATTCTGTGCAGCTAGCTCTTGTTCATATTCTCTCTTAGTTTCATTTAACACAGAGGGTCTACCCACCTTGTTTTCCCATCATGTTTTCCTGATATGGTAAGGATATCATTAGGCTGTTCACCTGTCAACATTCTTTATTATTATTTTCTTTTAATAAACTTTTTATTTTATTTGATCGCCTACATCTTTATTTTGAATTTTTTTTACAATTTCCCCTCCAATCTTGCTTCCCTCCCTCCCACCTCTCACAGAAGGCAGTCTGTTAGTCTTTACATTGTTTCCATGTTATACATTGATCTCAGTTGAATGTGATGAGAAAGAAATCATATCCTTAAGGAAGAAAAATAAGTACTGTACCCGATTGTTGCATTAATGGAAGGAGCAAGTCCATCAAGGCTGGTCATCACACCTATGTTGCTGCTAGGGTGCACAATGCTCCTCTGGTTCTGCTCATCTTGCTCAGCATCAGTCCATTCAGGGCTTCCCTGAATTCCCATCCCTCCTGGCTTCTAATAGAACAGTAGTGTTCCATCACATACATGTTGTTAAGCCATTCCCCAATTGAAAGACATTTGCTTAATTTCTAATTCTTTGCCACCATGAGCAGGGCTGTTATGAATATTTTTGTACAAGTGATTTTTTTACACATTATTAAAATATTTTTGTTTAAGAGTAAACAAAATTATGGACCCTCATGGGAAATAATGTAAAGAGAAAAAAATGTGTTTCAGTCTGTGTTCTGATACCATCAGCTCTGTCTTGGGTGGATCACATTCTTTATGATAAGCCCATCATAAAAGTTACTTCCATATTTTTCCTCTATTGCTGTTGCTGATTGTAATTCCCTCCATCCATTCCTCACTGCTACCATTTATTACATTTTCTCTCTCCTTTCACTTTGTCTGTCTTCAAAAATGTGCTGTGGGGCAGCTGAGTGGTGCAGCAGAAAGAGCACTGGCCCTGGGGCCAAGAGACCCCAAGCCTACATCCCACACCAGAGACCCAGCAACCACTTGACCCCGTGGTGCCGGACAGGCCATGCAATCCCACCAACTTGCAAAAAGTAAAAAATAAAATGCATTATATCTGACTATCCTCTCTTATGATCTACCCTTTCCTCTATCACCCACATCCCCCCCACCCCGTCCCTTTTCCCCCTTCTCTCCTTTTTTACTCTAGATGTCTCTACCCTATTGAGTATGTATACTGTTACCTCTCTGAGCAGATTCTGATGAGTGAAGGTTCCCTCATTCCCCCCTTGCCTTCCCCCCTTCCATATCACAGCAAAAGCTCAGTGTAAAAAAAAATTATATGTATCTATGTATACATATATATAATACAAAATATCTTAGCCTATTCCACCTCTCCTTTCTGTTATTCCCAGTGCATTTCCCTTTTAGCCATTGACTCCATTTTTACAACATGTATCATCAAAGTCAGCTCTCTCCTGTGCTTCATCTATAAAAGCTCCTTCTACCTATTAAATGAGGTTCATATGAATATTATAAACATCATTTTTCTATGCAGGAATACATGCAGTTCATCGTCATTAATTCCCTCATATTTTACCCTTCTCCACTCTCTATGTTTCACCTGCATCCTGTATTTGAAGGTCAAACTTTCTGTCCAGCTCTGGTCATTTCAACAGGAACATTTGAAATTCCCCTGGTTTGTTGAAAGTCCATCTTTTCCCCTGGAAGCAGATGTTCAGTTTTTCTGGGTAGTTGATTCTTGGTTGCATTCCAAGCTCTTTTGCCTTCTGGAATATTATATTCCAAGCCCTATGTGCCCTTAATGTAGTTGCTGCTATGTGATCCTGACTGCAGCTCCAAAATATTTGAATTGTAATATTTTTCTCTTTGACTTGGAAGTCCAGGGGGTTGTTTTTGTTGTTTTTTTTGGATCTCTTTTGGGGGGAGATCGGAAAAATTTCTATTTTGCCCTCTGCTTCTAGGATATCAGGGCAATTTTCCTGTAGGATTTCTTTTAAAATGAAGTCAAGGCTCTTTTCCTGATCATGACTTTCAGGTATCCCAATAATTTTTAAATTATCTAGGTGGCTAGGTGGCGTAGTGGATAAAGCACCAGCCTTGGAGTCAGGAGTACCTGGGTTCAAATCCGGTCTCAGACAATAATTACCTAGCTGTGTGGCCTTGGGCAAGCCACTTAACCCCATTTGCCTTGCAAAAACCTAAATTATCTTTCCTGAATCTGTTTTCCAAATCAGTTTTTTCAATGAGATGTTTCCCATTTTCTTCTAATTTTTCATTCCTTTGGTGTTTAAGTATTGTGCCTTGACTTCTTGTAAAGTCATCAGCTTCCTTTAGCTCCATTCTACATCTGAAGGATTTGTTTTCCTCAGCTTTCTTATCTCTTTTTCCATCTGGCCAATTCTTTTTAAAGCATCCTTCTCCTCAATAACTTGAAGTATTTTATCCATTTGATCTATGCTGGTTTTTAACATGTTATTTTCTTCAACATTTTTTTGGATCTCCTTGACTAAGCTGTTGATTCTTTTTCATGTTTTTCCTGCATCTCTCTCATTTCTTTTCCCAATTTTTCGTCTATCTCCCTTACTTGATTTTCAAAATCTTTTTTGAGCTCTATCATAGCCTGAGCCCAACTTCTGTTTTTCTTGGAGTCTTTAGATGCTGAAGAGCTTGTTACTTCATCTTCAGATTGAATATTTTGATCTTCTTGGAATCCTAGACAAAGAATTCCTCATTGGTGTTCTGTTTACTCATTTCTAAGGCCTGTGCCCGATTTTGGGGTGCTTCCTGAGCTTTTGAGTATTATTGGGACACCCCACTGGGACTTTTATGGTCTTATGTTCTCTTGCCTGTGCTTTGACATGTAGATGACCACAGGCACTCCCCTCTGCCCTGGAGCTGAGGAGGGACCCTGCTATCTTAGTCTGGAAGGCCAAACTGCTACCTGGATCTCTGTGTAGGCAAACAGCAGAGTCCTGCCCCAGGGAGAGTGGAGAGATTTCTGCAGTTTCCACCCCTGACCCCTTACTGTCTGTAGGCTGTGCTCTGGAGGTGCAGGCTGTTTTCCCCAGAATCCTGCTGCAGGTTCATGCTGTAGGGCTGCTTTGAGGCTGGTGTTCCTCACTCCACACTCATTCTGGACCTGTTAACATTTTTTGGCTTTGCTATATCATTTTTTTCCTTTGCTATATCATTTTTTTCTTATATCATCTTTTATTCTTCCAAGTTCCTCACTGGTTAATTATTGCAGCTTTTTCATGCTCCTAATACCTCTCCATTGCCCTTTTTGTGACATTTGAATTCTTTGGAGACTGTTATATTCCAAATAATGCAGCCATATAACACCATTAGGTATTAGCATTGGTATTAAAACAGGAATATTTGAAACTTCACCATTCAGTGAGTCCCTCTTCAGCCTGGACTTCTACACTGGATGTTATTACACTTGTGCAGATATTTTTCTTCTAGATTTCTTTTTTTTTGCAAGGCAATGAGGTTAAGTGGCTTGCCCAAGGCCACACAGCTAGGTAATTAAATATAGGTCAAATTTGAACTCAGATACTCCTGACTCTAGGGCTAGTGCTCTATCCACTGCACCACCCAGCAACCCCAATTGTGTGAACATTTTTGATAAACATACTTCTCATTTGGATCTTGCTTGATGTTTAATAATCAGGGCTGCTTGACAATTATTGCTGTTACTTAATTTGTTACAAAGGAATCTTTGAATGATATTTAAGTGTGGGAAAAGCCTTGTTGGAAGTCTTTAAAGCAGCATTTTGCTTTACCAAATAAAATATTTCATAATAAGCAATGGGATCTTATGTTCCTTTTTTAATCACTTGTGAAATTATAATGGTATTGAAAAGGATCATACAATCCCTAGTATTGTTTTCAGTGTGGATGTCCTTGATTTGTGTTTTGATGAATCTCAAAGATTTTATGTAGATGGGAAAATAGGCATCTATGTTAACAGTCCCTTCTCACTTTTTGGGAGGAATACTAAAATTTTTTTGAATCTCTTCAGTTACTTTGTGAACAAATTCCTCAATGCTTTTACAATTTTGACCAAATTAGTTATTTCCCCTATGGCTCACTGGCAGTGTACTCAAATGCTATGATTTTGCTACCCACTTGAGCACAGAATAAATTTTTCTAATGAGATTTTGTGCTGTCTCACTTTAAGACCTAAGAGAACTACATATGGAGCCTTAGAACTGTGTACAATGTTCCCATTCTGCTCACTTCTCATTACATCATCAGTTCTCTCTTGGATCCTTTTGCTGTTTTCTTGGGGTACTGAGTATTCTTTTATTGCAGGATCTCAGGGACAGCTCAAGTCTGGGGACTTGAAATCTTGCAGGAATCCCAAAGGTACTTTTATTTCAAGGAAGTCAGACCTGCGTTTGGGTCTGTGCTACTGTCCTTTTGACATCCTCTGACACTGACTACAGCTAAAATTTCACTTTTCTTTGTATCCCTAGTTATCTATTGCAGTATCTTCAACATAGATGTCCTAACAGGCTCATCTTTAGTCTGGGAATAGCCCTTGACTACTCTACTGCAAGGTTCAAACTAGGTTGGAGACTGGAAATAAGATACAAACCTGGGTCCCACTACCTTACTCTGGAAGGTCAACATTGGGGGTAGGCTCCCTTCTGTCTTTGACCAAGCAAATGACAAAACGGCCTTTTGGTACCAATTCCCACATCATGCAGGGACAGGGTCAGTTATTTTTAAAACTGTCTGGTGCCTCTCTCATCTTGCCCTAATACAGTCTTTTCAGTTCCTGGGTACTGGGAATGCTGTGGTCACAATGCCCCTGGCCCGGAGGCTCTCAGACCACTTTTTATTTTCCTGTTGTCTTCTAGATCTTTGTGGAATAACTAAGTTAGATTTCCTACAACTTGACCATTAAAATTCCATCTTCCTCAAGTATTGTTATTTGAGTGAAATTTTACTCTAAAAGATGTAGTTTGTTAAATATGGTATGCTCTAAGGCAGTTGTTGGCTTAACTGGGTCATTAATAGCCTAAGGGCCACATCATTATTGTCAGTGATTTCCTCATACTTATCCTTAAGAATGAGCCAAGACCTTGGGCTCTGGTGCCCCTGGCTTCAGGGCCGGTGTACTCCGTCCACTGCTCCACCTAGCCATACCTACAATTATTACTATTATTTTTTTTAACTTTTTAATTTTTTTCTTTCCCCTTTATTGTTCAAGTGAGTTTATTTTTTTTGGGGGGTATTTTGTTTACTCTTAAACAATATTTTATTAATGTATGAAAAAACCATTATTTGTACAAAATGAGAATAAATTTAAAGAGAAAAAAAAGAATGAGCCAAGACCAGGTCACGTGTATCAAAAAGTAAAGTCAATTTTTTCTCCTATATATTATTCTCCAAAGTTGCAGGATCCAGCCATGAAGAATAAAGTGAAAGGACTAAAAAGAAGTAGAGTTAACTATCAGATACTAGATAATGAGTCCTTCAGAGAACTAAACTTCCTATCTCCTTGCCCTTAAATTGTAACCTTGGGCAGTTTGTTTTTCTCTTTGAACCCTAGCTTCCATCTGTATATTCATCTTGGGGAGTATGGTTCTGGTAATCCATTCAATAAACATTGTCAAGCTTGTGCTTGACAGCAATCTGCTAGTGACTCTAGTGCAGTTTTGCTACAGAATGACATTCTAATACCCAATTTTCTATAAACACATAATATGAAAAACTTGGTGAGGTCTAAAATGGGGAAATTGAAGTTGTCCAGGCACTTTGGGAAACACATGGTAGAAAACTTATCTAAAAGATGAGTTAAGACTTGTTCTATACAGAATTATAAGGGATGGTGTTCCAGAAAAATCTAGAAAGACTTGTATGAATTGATGCTGAGATGAGAACCAGAACATTGTACACACTAATAACATGGGCTGATGATCAACCCTTAATGGACTTGCTCACCCCATCAATGCAATAATCAGGGACAATTTGGGGCTATTTGTGATGGAGAATACTATCTGTATACAGAGAAGGAATTGTGTAAACAAAGACCAAAGCTTATGTTTCTTTTCTTTTGTTTTTGCAAGGCAATGGAGTTAAGTCAAAGCTTATCTTCAATTTTTAAAAGTTGTCTTATATATTACATAATTTTGCCACCCCTAATATTTTCTTTCTTTCGGATCTGTTTCTGCTCACAACACATTCAATTTTGATCTATGCATCATACATGCAAATGTAAAGATTGACCTGTTGGAGGAAAGGGGGAGGAGAAAAAACTGTAAAACTCAAAACAGTGCAAAAAAAACTAGTAGAAATTACCATGTATATAATTGAAAAACAAAATATATAAGTGGATACAGCTCCTCTCATCAGTCAAGAATAACTCTTGGGACAATCATTCATATCGAGAGGGAAAAAGCCAAAAACCCTCAGAACCTAGGTGTTTACTATGTTCACTTCTTAAAAACTTCTCTAAATCTTTTCCCTTCCTTTCTCATGGTTTTCTTTCTTTATCCTTAGTCCTAATTTCTCTAATACAAAATGACTGGTATATAAATGTTAAAAAGAAAACTTTTACCAGACTATTTGTGGCTAAGGGAAGGAGAGTATTAAGGGTGAAAATGTAACTTAAAAATTTGCAAATGGATGACTTGAAAAACGCCAAAAGCATGTAATTGTAAAAATAAAATATCAAATAAAAAAGATGAATTAATTTCAGTAGGAGAAAAAGTTGCGGAAAGAAGTCATTCTAGGCATAGGGGACAATGAATGAAGAATCAATGAATTTGGAGAACCCAGTTTAGAGTGGGATTAGGGACAGTCACCCTGGTTAGGTGAAACAAAATGCATACAAGGGAATATAAGGCTGCAGAAATAAGATATTGGATCATGAAGAACTTCAGTACTAGTGAGAAAGTGACTCATGAGTAAACAATTAGATTAGAAAGATTAGTGTGGTACAGAGGAATGAGCTGACTCTGGAGTCAAAGGACCATGCTTTGAATTCTGCTCTGCCATTTGCCATACCATTCATGAGACCTTGAGTTTGCAGCCTATCTCAATGTCAGATTCTCATTGTAAAATAAAGAATCCCTTTTTAATCTGTGAATCAAACTCAACTGGCTCCTAAATTTTTTAATGCTTCGAACTGTTTTCAGATGTCCTCAGTTCTTTCTCTGGGGATGGATAGCATTGTTTATCGGAAGTCCTTTAGAGTTGTCTTGGATCATTTTGCTGTGAAAAATAATGCTCATTCACAACTTAGAATATTGTTGTTACTCTGTATAAAGTTCATTCCACTTTGCTTAAGTCTTATTTCTTATAGCATGATAATAGTATTCCATTACAATCATCTACCACAACTTGTTTAACCATCCCAACTGATGGGACATTCCCTCAATCTCCAATACTTTGCCATCACAAGAACTGTTCTATTTTGTACATATAGATCCTTTTCCTTATCTCTTTTGGAATACAGACCTAGTAATGCTATTGCTGGGTCATAGAGTTATGGCATGATTTTACAGGTTTTTGGGCACAGCACTAAATTGTTTTACGCAATAGTTGAACCAGTTCACAACTCCACCAACAGCATTAATATCATTCCCCCCCACAGTTGTCATTTTTCTTTTCTATTCTATTAGCCAATCTAATAGATATGAGCATCAGAATTGTTTCAATGAATTTCTCCAATCAACAGTGAGTTAGAACATTTTTTCATATGGCCACAGATCCTATCTTGGGTATCTCACTTACTTCAAGCAATCCTCTTAGAATATGGAATAAAAGATGTTCAATATCCTATAGCTTGCTGGCTGGCTCAGTGTCATTGCTAATCATTGGCACTTCAGTTGTACTCTGTGCAAAGCAGAAATCACCATCTTTTCCTGGAACATTAAACCTGCTTCTCAGTGCATTCCATAATGACTTTTTGGCTGCCAAATTATAATCAACCATTCTTCCTTAATCATGTACTTAAAAAGGTTATCTGAACACTACTTTAAGACCCTGCATTTATCCCTATTGAATTTCATCTTATTAAATCCATACTACACAAGGTTATTGGAGTCTGTTTTCTATTAGCTAGTTCAACTTTGTATCATCTGCATAGTCAATGAACATTTTTCTATGCCATTATGCAAGTAACTGACAAAATGTTAACAAGCACAGTGCCAAACACTGATCTCTGTGACATTTGTTTGGAGATCTAATGCCAAAGTGACAACAAATTAAACTACCTTTTGAGCCCAGTCCTTCAACCAATTTGGCATCTTGTTATTTCTTGTGTAGTTCATATCATTTTCCAGAATAGTTAAAGAGATTCTATGTAGGCTATACCTATACTATTTCCCTGATTTATTTAGTAAATATCAATAAATAGGCTGACATAACCCTACTTGATAAAGCTATGTCCTCATGATCACTGCTTTCTTTCCTAAAATATTCATTAATAGCTATAGTTCTATTACACTTCATCATTGTCAGGTTATAAAAAAGATTACTTCAATCACCAGGCACAACTAGATATTCTTTTATTTATCCCTTATTTATCTCTCCCAGTTAGCCACTTTTGCCATTTCCAATGCTATGAACATTCTTTCTAGGACACAAAACAAAAGCAAAATAATTCAACAGCCTGTTGCCAGTTATCAACCTAAGTAGTGCCCCTAACTCTTCCTTGGCATTCCTAAAACAAAAACCATCCTTTTATAATCCTTGACCCCCCCCACCAATTTCATTTTAAGTACCCCCAATTATTTTTATAGCTCCATTGCTTACATTCATCCTCTCATCTTTATTTCCATCTTGAATTTCTTTCCATTTCCCATCCCTTCTTCCTCAAACTATTCTCTTTCTAATCCCTATTTAATATTAGTCTCTTGAGATCAGGATGTAGTTTTCATCTGCAAACCTCATAGCACTGAGTCTTCCCTGAGAGTTCTAGCTATATTAGCTATTGAACAGTGACTTCATTCTATCTTATGGATTCAAAACCCAATCCTTATGCAAATGATAAAGGCGCAGTGGGAAAAAAAGATTAGAAAAAACTTTTAAGTTGATCCTGAGGCAGAAGATTATTACCAAAGGAAAAAAAAAACTCATTTTTGTGGTCACTATAAAAAGCAGTCACTTTTAATTATTCCACAAGACGATACTGAGTTTAAGTTACTTAAGATGCTAGGTGGCTGGTTAGGGACCTTCACAAACAACAAATCAACATTGTTTTCATATTTATTTTTCTTAAAAAATCCAGAATGGATCAAAAGAACAATTATCAAGGAAGTAGGTACCCAGTGCAAAGGCTAAGAAGGTAGAGAAAACAGAATGCTTTGGGTAAGCTGAAGAGCCTCCTTAATCACCTCTTTTCAAAATGAATAGTTCTAGATAGAACAAAATAAACTCATCTCTTTCAATCTGGTTTCTTCCTTCTCTGGCAATGAAGCTGGCCCTGCATAGGTTACAGATAAGGAGTCCATCAGTCATGGCTGATCAGTACTTTGCTAACTAGGGACCTGTCTCTACTGGGTCTTTTAAGGATTATGGTCCCCTACTCTCAATTTTGTGACATGGTTTTATTTCACTCCTTGGAATCAGTCACTGATACAGACAACTGTGTCAAGCCTTTATAATGATCAATGAATCCCTCTGCCTTTCACATGCAGCTGGAAAATAAAGATAGGCTGGGGATGAACATTTAGAACTCTGTATTATCTGAATTACCCGTCAAATGATAATTAGCTAATACACTCACTAGATTTTTATACATTAAGGAAATTATATATATATATATAGAATACTGCAAAAACACAGTAAGACTGAAGTTTGCCCATTTCTGCTCAGGAAGGTCCTCATGCCCTTTTACCCCAAGCTTCACAAATGTTTTCCAAATTTTCTGCTCCAGTCAAGGTCAACTGGTGATTACTGCTTCCCCTCCTTCTGATCTTCCTTCTGTTCCCCAGAAGTAGAACTTCCAGATCCTTCTCTCTCAGATGCCATCTACAAAGAAAATATTTGTAAAATTGTTAAACTAAAGCTCTGGTACTATCTGCATTTTAACTTTGTTTTAGCTTAATATAGCTTCAATTTCATTAATGTGTTTTTTGTTCCTTTCCTGATCTTTTTAGTACCCACTTATATCATCCTACAGTTCCTTAAGAGAAAGATGAGTAGTTACTAAAGCTTGGCATAGGGTCTTCTATCTTAGCTAAATTCAACCATGAGAAATCACATCAGCCACTTTAGCACACACACACACACACACACACACACACACACACACACACACACACACACACAAATAAATCCATACCTTTTTATATGCCATTTCAAAGAGTTTTAATGATGCTTGTTGGAGAGTAGATGCTGCCTGCCTGATGTTTTCCCCTGTTTCGCTATCTTTTCGAGCCAAAAGCTCTTTCATTCTAGAGATTTCTTCTTTTAGTTTATTGCACTGAAGGGGAAAAAATTTACACACAGATATGTAATTATTGGTCTACATTTTTCTATACTGTTCTACAGTTTCATTTGAAACTGTACTTTTTGAACTGATACTATTTTAAGAATACAACTCACTTCATCTTCTGGCAGTTGGTCTTTGAATTCTTCCATCTTTGTTTCAGTATCATGTATAATTCCTTCCGCCATATTGACAGCTTCTACCCGTTCCTAAGTGATTAAGCCCAAGTATTAGTGTGGAATGTTAACAGATTCTGCCAATCAGCCAAGCAAATATAAGTAGAAGAAAGTAGATTCTGGCAAGGTAGACAATTTTAAGACAAACTGCCAGTTCCTTAGTAGGGACTTGTAATTCCATCAATATAACTTAGTCTTGTTACTATGCAATTTACTGTCTTAGAAATATTTATTTTAGGCAGTACATTACCCCCCCCAAAAAAGAAAAGTAGAAACAATAATAAGCTATAGGAGAAGAAAAGAAGGGCATTGCAATGCAGCACAGTAGTCTAGATGACTTCAGGAGGGAATATTAAAAGGATAAGTAGCATAATGGATTGACTAGAAATATATGAAAATAGAAAAATAAATAAAAATAAATTGAAAGCAATTACTTTCTTTCTCCTGTCTTCCTCTGCATACTTCTCTGCATTCTTAACCATGTTTTCAATGTCATCCTTGCTTAATCCACCAGAAGACTGGATCACAACTATAAGGAAAAAAAGTATAGAAACATTATTTTTATTATGCAATCATTCTGTTTTTCAATTATATACAATAGTAGTGTCTATCATTTTTTGTTATTTTTTTTTTACACATTTTCTTCCACCCTTCCTTAACCCCCCCACAGAAGGCAGTCTGATAATCTTTAACATGGTTTACATAAAAGCATATTCACACACTAAGTGGTTAATTTTCATCTTCCTTATATTCAATATTTCAAAAGACTATGGCAGTTCAATGACTTTAAGCCTAAGTAATGTGAGTTGAAATCAACACCAACATCCAATTCTGGTGATCAATCATTGAAAAATGGCAAACCACTAAAGAATCTTTGCTTAGAAAAACTCCAAATGGAGTCATGAAGAGTTGGACACCACTAAAACGCCTGAATAAACAAGCACTATATTATGGTCCAAACTAGGTTTGATTTTCAGGTAATCTAATGCTAACTTTAAAACAGAAATGAAGTTTTGAGTGGCTCTAAAGTTCAATGCCTGATACTTGGTTCTGCTAGGATCATAAAACATGTAGATTTAACTACCTCATAGCCAAGCCTCTACACAGTAGGTTTGGAGCACACTATTACCTCTTCTTAGTATCAACGAGATAACTACCACCTGAAACTAGAAGCCAAAGGGAAACTGCAAACTTACAGGTCTAGTCAAATTTCTTTGTTCCAACTCTACTTTTTATAAATGGTATGAAGACAAGCAGACTTACTTTGTTGTTCACGTCCTGTGCCTTTATCCTTTGCAGAAACATGCACAATCCCGTTAGCATCAATGTCAAATGTGACTTCAATCTGTGGAACTCCACGTGGGGCTGGTGGAATTCCAATCTGAAATATAATCAAGTCCTTAAGAGTCAGCTCACAGCATCTTTCATTCCCAATTCTATGTACTATTCTTAAGAGGGATGTTTAGATGATGATTGCTAATTCCCAAACCACCTTCAAGAAATTCTAACTGGGGAAACCAAAAATGGTTTGACAGTTAATCACAAATATTTTCATTTTCTGTAATTTACAGTTCATTCTTGTAATTATGTTACTTACAAACTCCTGGCTGAAGCTTCATGTCACCTAGATTTTATAGGTGGCAGCCCAAAGTTAATTAGGAGAGAATTTACTCTTTGTGAACCACAGGGCTTTTTTAATTTCAGGATTACATACCAAAGTAAATTGTCCAAGAAGCTTGTTGTCTGCGGCCATTTCTCTCTCTCCCTGGCACACTTTAATTTCTACTTGTGTCTGACCATCAGCAGCTGTAGAAAACACCTATGGAAAAAAAAAAAGAGAAGTCAATGAACAGGAAGGAGCTCCATAGGCTCTACTTTGTCTCCCATTTTCACAAAAAGGAAAAGTTCCAAGGTATTCTGTATATAAACCTGTTTTTCCTTATTGGGAATGGAAGCATTTAGGAATGCAGTAAGACAGCAGCTAATTCAGCATTTATGTGCCAGCCAAAAATGTATTAAAATTGTGGAAGAAACCAAGAAGTGAAAATGCAAGACGTGAGCTACACCAATTGAACAGTAATTTGGGGAGACATAGTCCATCAATTTTTAATCAAGGCAATACCTTTTTTATTGAGGCAATACTTTTAAAAAAAATTGTGCTCAGTTTTTTTGTAGTTACCACATACTCATTTTTTTCTTCAGAATGAAGGGTTGTCAAAAACATCACAGCACAAATAAAAATAGTTTTAATTTCTTAGAAACTCTTGAGTACACAGGTCGTGTTGTGGAAGAATAATTCCAATAGTTCTTGCCAATTAAACTAAAAAGATTTTTTTTCATTTTTTTTAGATGAGAACTTTAGATGGTCCTTTATAGGCTGGAAATGTTCTTACCTGGCTCTTCTTAGTTGGAATAGTTGTGTTCCTATTGATTAGTTTGGTGAAGACACCTCCTAATGTCTCAATGCCCAAAGAAAGGGGAGTGACATCCAGAAGTAGCACATCTGTGACATCACCAGCTAACACACCTCCCTGAATGGCAGCTCCCATTGCTACAGCCTCATCAGGATTGACAGCTTTACTTGGAGCCCGGCCAAAGAGTTCTTGTACTGTTTGCTGAACCTAGGAACCAAAGAATAAGTCACTCACCTTCCATAAGAACCAATCCACCTCTGGGGAATTAGGGCAATTGGGGGGTAATGGAGGGAGGGAGGGAGGGAGGGGGGGAGAGAGAGAGAGAGAAAGGAAATTTCCCTCAAATACTTCTCTAGTGGGAGGGAACTTCTGCCATAATCTTCCATGCATAAGTTTTCAGGTAGTGATTTGAATTCTTGCTGTTCAAAATATGATATTTGAAGGCAGTGTGAAGGCGGAATTTCCCAGGAACTCCTTCCTCCCTCCAAACTCCAAAAAACAAATGACTCTAGCCAAACTTTAGAGGGGCAGAACCCATAGGAAAGACTAAGTGATACGTTTTCCCAGTCCAAGATAACTTAGAAGGTCTGTGGAAAAGATGTATTTCACCAGGATGGGGGGTTGGAAAAAAAGCCTTGGCCACAGTGCAACCCGGCCCAGAGACCACTGGCTTGAAGGGATGGTGAAGAGAACCTTGCTACTTCAGAATGAGTGTGGAATGAAGGAGCACCAAGCTGCAGAATCTGCAGTGAGAATCTGGAGAAAGCAGCCTGCACCCCCAGAGACAGGAAGGGGTCAGGGGAAGACTGCAGAGATTTCTGTGCTCTCCTTCCGGGCAGGACTCTGCTGTTTGCCCACACTCAGATCCATGTTGGAGTTTGGGCTTCCTTACTAAGATATCAGAATCCTCCTTATAGTCCCAGGGCAAAGGGAAGTGTGTGTGTGATCTACATTCACCTCATAAAAAGAGATCCCAAAAGAAAAACTTCCAGGAATATTATAGCCAAATTCCAAAACTCCCAAATCAAAGAGAAAATTCTAAAAGCTGCCAGAAACAAACATTTCAACCATCGAGGCTCCATAGTCAGGATTACACGGGATCTGGTAGCATCTACATTAAGGGCTCGTAGGGATTGGAATATGATATTCCAGAAGGCAAAAGATCTTGGTTTACAACCAAGAATCAACTACCCAGCAAAACTGAACATTCTCTTTCAGGGGAAAAGATGGACTTTCAATGAAACAGGATTTTCAAGCTTTTCTATTGAAACAACCAGAGCTCAACAACCAAGTACAAGACTCTGGTGAACCATAGAGGGAGTGGAAGAGAAGGACTAACTATGAGGAACTTAATGATACTGAACTGTTTGTATTCTTGCATGGGAAGAAGATATCGTTAACTCACATGAATTTTCTCATTTATAAGAGCTGTTAGAAGGAGCACATATAGACAGGACACAGGAAGGAATACAAAATGGTATAATATAGTAAAAAGATGGAGTCAATGGGTGATAAAGGAAACTACTGGGAAGAAGGAAAAGGAGAGAAGCTAAGAACATTCATATAAGAATCAAGAAAAAGCTTTTTCAATGGACTGGAAAGGGGGTAGGCAAGGGGGAACGAGTGAACCTTCATTCTCATCAGAAATGGCTCAGAAAGAAAATGACATGCACACTTGATAGGGTGAGGAAAGTTCCAGGGAGAGGGTACTCAGATTCAACAGTTTTGGACAGGGCCAGTATGAAAGGAGAGAGAAAATAGAATAAGAGAGTGGGGAGAAATAGAGTGGAGTTACAGCTAGTAATAGCAACTGTGGGAAAAATATTGAAGCAACTTCTCTGGTGGATTTATGATAAAGAAAGCAATTCACCCCATAGACAGAGCCATTGAAATGGCACAGACTAAAGTACAGTTGCTACTGAATAAAAGTGGCAAATGTAAAAAAAAAACAAACAAAACCAAACCATGAAGGACTTAAAGCATCCTAACAGCCATCCCAGTTTGAATGCGTCAATTTTACTTTGGCTCAATATATAGGGAACATGATCTCTGGAAAATCCTTAATTCCAACTCTCCAACTTAAAAGACCTATTATTTCTTGAACCTGCCCAGATAAGAAAATACTTACCTCCTGACCCTGAAAAAGATTACAAGGTTACTAGAAATGCTAAAATGTCCCCTACCCAAGGGACCACATCTCTCCCTCTACTCTGTAATACCTTGGGCATTCTGCTCATGCCACCAACTAGGATTACTTCTCCAATGTCACTCTTGCTGACTTCAGCATCTTGCATAGCCTTCTGGCATGGGGCAATAGTCCTTCTGATGAGATCAGTGACAATGCCCTCAAACTGAGCTCTAGTCAACTTCATGTTCAAGTGCTTGGGCCCAGAAGCATCCATAGTCAAATATGGTAAGTTGATGTCAGTCTGCAAAATTAATATTTAATATGAGCAGAGGAAGCCAATGATAAAGTGCTTACAACAAGGATAGAACAGGGTCATTTAGAAAGTCACATAGCTCCAACAAAGTCAGAATACAATTTGCATTCAAGTATATATGGCATTGAGTTCAGATATCATTTCCAATTGTTCTTCGTTCCTTCAGCATAGCTATGACTCAAGAAACTTGGAATTAGGCCATAAAATAGCCCCAACAAGAAGAATCAAGCAACACAAACTAAAACAGGGTCAAAAAGATTGGCTTCTAGCTAAAAGCAGTTAGGATACTAATTTTTTCCCCCTCAAGTGTAAAATAAGTCTATTCTAAGTCACACATACCATCAAACTTTGCTTTATATGGATGTTTCTTTACAAATGTCCTTAGTGATAAGGAGACTGAAAAAAATGTTCTGCCACATTCACCCCAAGAATATCAGGCAACATTAAATCTGCACAGCCATAATATATAGACTTATACTCTGGGCTATGTAGTGTCACTGCTATTTCTCTCACTCTCCTTCCCTCCCTACATTTTAATACTGAATTCATTAAAACCCACCAAACATGAACTTAATTTAATAAACTCAATAATGCCTCTATCACTCCAATAAACAAAACTTCTGAGTGTTTAGAAAGGTTCAATCAGCTCATCAATGTGAGCTGTAATTTATTCATCTCACCTGCACAGAAGAAGAAAGTTCACACTTTGCCTTCTCAGAGGCCTCCCGAACTCGTTGAAGAGCCATATTGTCTTTTGTCAGGTCAAGTCCTGTCTAAAAGACGAACCATACAACATATTTCAGTCTAACAAAGCATTTTTTATTTTGCTCAACAACCAAACTCTGAATTGAACTTTTGATATTCTGTATCCCTTCCCCTCCCAAGTACCATACTTTTTACAACAAAAAATATAAGGGGGATGAAAAACGAAAAAAAAAAACAACACAAAACAGGTTCACTTTTATTATGTATCGCCTTTTAGTATGTGTCATTTTTCATTTCTATAGGTGATCTCCCATGTCCCCTTTCAGCTTTACTCTGCTTACAAGTGGATGAGGAGATAAAGAGTGCACTAGAAGACAGCCTGATTTTTTTTTGATAACAAGATGCTTTTAAATTACAAGTAGCTGCCAAAACAACATTTTTCTAGTCCTTGCTGACAAACCAACTAATTTTACTAAGTACAATTCTAAAATATGCAAGACTCTTTAAAGTAGCAATATCTGTCAAACTGGTCACCAACCTCTCTCTTGAATTCTTTCACAATGTGCTGCAGCAAGGCTTGGTCAAAGTCTTCACCACCTAGGAAAGTATCCCCATTGGTAGATTTCACCTCAAATACACCCTTCTGAATTTCCAAGATAGAAATATCAAAAGTTCCACCACCTAAGTCGTACACAGCAATGCTTTAAGAGAGGAAAACAGGGACACGTTTTTAGTAAGACTGGACAAGGAAAGTAATTTCTAATAAATGCATGAATGTGAAGCTATTTTACTGGTATAAAATGCTGAACTATTTTTATTAATTATTTTAATAGTGATTTATTTCTGACCGGTAGTTTTAACAAGTGCTCAATAAAAATAAATCAAAGCCCATGATATTGAGTAAATAAATGCTGACAATACCTAATCACTTTTAGATATCTAACATGGAGCAATTCAATTTACATGTAAAAATTTCCCACTGCAGTTTTTGAAAGATACACACACACACACACACACACACACACACACACACACACACACGCTGGGATCCCACCTGTCCTGAGGAAAGGGCAAATTTTTAGTCTAACTGCAAGGCTCAAACATCAAAGGAGCACAAATGACTGTGTATTTAACTGTTCTCAAATATCAGACAACTTAACCTTTCCTTTTTTCTGAAACTAGGGGAAAATATTCCAAAGACTTGCTTACATTTTGTCTTCAGATTTGTCTAAGCCATAAGCCAAGGCAGCAGCTGTAGGCTCATTAATCACTCGAAGTACATTGAGGCCAGATATTTGCCCAGCATCTTTGGTGGCCTTGGGGGGGGGGGGGGGGGGGGAGAAAGGAGAAATCAATTTCTACATTGTTCATTTTAAGTGATCACTGATTTGTATGAAGAGAAGTTTATTGTGAACTCACCTGTCGCTGAGAATCATTGAAATAAGCAGGCACAGTAATAACAGCATTTTTTGCTGAATGTCCCAGATAGTTTTCTGGAAAACAATAAAAAAACTGAAATCAATGGGGGGCCTTTTATTTGACAGACACAACAATTTCTAAATGTATTATGCACACAAGATATACTCAGACTAAATAATCACTCTCGTAGGACTTTTGGTCAATTAAAGAATGAAGACTTAAAAAACACTTTAAATAGTGATTCCATTGCTAGGACATTAACCTGGAAATATAATCAAAAGGATTTAAAAACCTGTTTATTCAAAGTTCTATCTATCTATCTATCTATCTATCTATCTATCTATCTATCTATCTATCTATCTATCTATCTATCGTGGTCTGAGATTTAGAATATTAATACAAAGAAATGTTAACTATAAAAATTTGAAGAACTAAAGTTCATTATTTTTCTTAATTATATATAACACTAGCCCTCCTAAAATTTCTTCTTTATTTTGAATTTTATTATTTTTGATAGCTTTTTACTCCCCCCCTCCCAAGGTTCCCAGGTCAAAATATAGCTCAATTCAAGCACAAAGACCATTTCTTTTAGAGGTAATACAAGTTTCTTAAAATGGGAAGTCCTCTTCCTCAACCTTTGTTCCAAAGATGTTATTCTTAAGACCTTTTTTTTATAACAACCTCACCAATTGGTCTAAAAGGAAGGAAAAACTCACTAGCTTTGTCTTAAACTAGATACCCAAACCAGAAAACTCTGAAGATTCTTTTAATTTGCAGAGACCATACCAAGAACAAAATTAACAAAACACAGAACAAAGGTTTGATTGGTAACATATCAATGGGACTGATATTTTATATATACATATATTTGATTTTGCTTTAAATTGTATTTATTAATAAGTGGAAAACAAAACCAATAGCAACTTACACAATGAAGTCTAACAAACATTACTTATTCCTATCTTAGCCAAGTTAGGAAGGATAAACCCAATGAGGCTGTCTTTTTTTTAAAAATCAAGATAAACTACCTACCTGCAGTCTCTTTCATCTTCATCAATACAAATGCACCTATCTGACTTGGGGAATATAGTTTCCCATGGGCTTCTACCCAGGCATCACCATTGGAGGATCGAATAATTTTGAAAGGAACATTTTTACTGAAAGACACAAGAATTGTGTTTAACTGAGAAAACTTGCTGTGACAATTCTTTCACCAAGTTCACAAACAAACTGATTCTCTTTAAATTAACATAGACTTAAAATACTTTAAAAGGTCTAATCATCATTGCTGGCAAATTCACTGCCAAGAGTTCATAAGTCAATCAACTATTCCCTAGGAGATGTGTGGAACCTGCAGCCCTCTGGGCCTACTGCATTGTATTCATGAATGGGTATTGTATCCTATTTACCTAAATGTAAACATTACAAATAGTACCAGTAGACAGTTGATCAAAACTATACAGCAAAGATAAAAACAAGACAATCTAGACATATAATATATACACACACATACATGTTAGGTTTTTGCAAGAAAATGGAGTTAAGTGGCTTCCCCAAGGCCACACAGCTAGGTAATCATTGAGTGTCTGAGGCCAGATTTGAACTCCTGACTACAGGGCCAGTGCTCTATTCACTGCACCACCTAGCCACCCTCGACATATAGTATTTTTGAAACACCTTTTATAGATGACCACCATTTGAAATGGCAATTTTTTAGAGATAGTTGATCCTTTAAGACAAAATCTATCAAAATAATTCTGTTTTTTTTTTGGGGGAGGGAGACTTGAATAGCAACTTGAAAATAAATTTGACTCAATTATTTATTAAGCATTATTAAGAATGATAAAAAAGCAAAATGAAAAATATTAATCCTGACCTCAAGGAATTTGAACTCAATTAGAGAATCTAATACTTTTTTTTTTTTGTGATACAGTCTAGTGTTTGTTTATGTTATGGAAGATACACCTGAATTTCAAACATATAAAAGTGGTTAAGGGCTAACATTTTATCAACATTAGATAAACGCATAAGAATGTTTATTATACAGCAGGATACAATGGTAGTGCTAATGCCAATGGGCATCATGGATGTTAGTCTAAAAAATGTCACTATGCTTTGTACAAACAACATTTGCTGCTGTTTAAGAATATTGGGCTTTGTCTGCTTCTCATTATCAGCAGTCCATAACATTTTAAATATTATATAGTGTCATATTATTTAGTTTGGCAAATGTTTCAAAACAAAGAAAAAAGTAGAAATGTCATTACTTCACAGAAATGCACATCCAATTCTGGTTTTCAATAACAATAGGTATAGATCAGAATTCTCCCTATATGAAATAATTTACACAACGGATGAAAGCTAGAACACTATCTAAAATAATCACTAAATACATTTTTTAAGAAATAAGCAAGTATGGTTTTACATTATCAAATATTAAAAATGTGTAGTTGATGTAGTGTCTAACAGAACTGATGTTCTAAAATGAAAAAAGAATTCAGTGAATGTGCAACCTAAATCAACCAAGTTTATATTGTAGTACAACAGTATTAAGAAACCACTGATCAGAAATACAACTGTATATAAGAAAAAAATGTCCATAATCCACAAAACTGTCAGGCCATAAAATAAAATAGCTCCATAGTTTACAGGTAAAACTGAGGCAACAAAAATGCGTGCTAATCTCCGAAAAGTAGATATTTATGCAGAGGATGTAACACTTTGTAGACAGGATGGTAGGCATTTCTCAACAAGACATAAGGAAAACAAGAAAGAATCTAATGCTTAAACAAGCCTCTTATGATTCCAACTCAAGCTGCTGATTGAGTCTTGAAGGATGTTAAGGATTCTCTAATCAAAGGTATATATTCCAGGAAATGAGGTGAAGGACTTTTAAAAAACAACACTAAGGACCTAAATTACAGTGGTCATAATACAATAAGGACTGAAAACAGAATAGTGGGGATCAAGAAAAGTGAAGAGTAGGTGACTTAAATTACGAAAATTTTAGTGACAGGAGGGAATTAAGGGTAAGGATTACTGGTGAGGGAACTGGCAAAGGGAAAAAATTTTTAATACTCACATGTCTTTCTGTACTTCAGGATCCTCAAATCGACGACCAATGAGGCGCTTGGTGGCATAGAATGTGTTATTAGGGTTGGTGACTGCCTGTCGTTTAGCAGGCATGCCAACAAGGCGTTCATTGTCTGCTGTAAAGGCTACAACTGATGGAGTGGTTCTGGCACCTTCAGCATTCTCCAATACCTAAAACCTCAAGGTGGTACATCCTTAAGAACCCAAGGAATGAAGAATCTCCATGCAAACTTTATACAGAAAACCCACAAGAAAAAGGAACTCAATTTATAAATATGTAACATCAAAAATTGCTTTTAAATTAGCAATAATGTGGCTAATTTAAAAAATTATCAGATGATTATTTGCTAATAGGCTGTAATTTAAAATATTTATTAGGTCCCTGCTTTGCCTGACCACAATTCCAGTTACTGCTATAAGATTTTTTTATTTACTTAAGGCAAAGGGGTTAAAGTGACTTGCCCAAGGTCACACAGCTAGGTAATTGTTAAGTGTTTGAGGCCGGATTTGAATTCAGGTCCCCCTAACTCCAGGGTCAGTGCTCTATCCACTGTGCCACCTAGCTGCCCCACTGCTATGAGATTAAAAAAAAAATCTTTAAAAACCCTAACATTATCACAGAAACACAGTAATAAGAAATACAGCTTTCCTGTTCTTATTTTGTAAGCCCTAACAATTTTTTTTGGTAGGGAAGAGACTGGATCTGTGACTTCACTGGAATAAGGAACTCCCAATATGGAACATTCCCTGATCAGCACCTGACCTGTAATTCAATTATTAAGATTGTTAGGCAACTTGTCTCCAGCATAATAAAGCCCATGTGGAGTAAAGGCAGAACTTCTGATGGATGAAAGACGTCCATTTCTGTATCGCCTATGCCAGGATGCTTCTCTCTAAACATATTTACTTCTTATATTACATATTGAAGTTGGGGGGTTGGTGGGGGAGGAGAAGAGAGAGAGGGGGGATGCCAATAAGAAAATGGGAAAACAAAGGAATGAGTAAAAGGTTGGTGCAATAGGATTTTATATTAAAAAAGTATACTCATTCCAAATGCAGACCAAAACATATTTTCAATTTTAAAAATTTAATGTTTCATATTTTTCCCCTCTCATGGTTTTTTCCCACTTTTGTTCTGATTCTCCTTTCACAACATGACTAATATGGAATGCAAAATCTCACAAAAAAATCAGTTGTTGGACCTATCTTTGTACAGAGACAGAGAAACAAATGAGAAATTCTATTCTCAGGGAACAATATGTAGCTGGTGTGGAAATATTAGAAGCTCACTTTAAGAGTTTGTGATAGAGGAAAGATAGGATTTCATGAACTAAAATATTTCAAGATAAGTCTACCCAGATGGGATGGAAAATTATGAAGATATAAATGTAAAGTAAAACAACTTCAATAAAGGAAAGAAGTGTTTGTTGTCTGCAAAAACTAACAAGAATTGCAAGAATACTACTAAGAAAGTTAAATTTCAGAATGAATAAGAATAAAAAAGTATGTTTTGGGTTTTTTTTAAAGCTATACTGGAAGAAAAAGCAGATCAAATAGGACCTCTCAGTGGAGGATGGAATAGACAAGAGGAAAAAAATGGTCAATTGTTTCAATTGTTTGCTTGGATTGTGGAGGGGCAATACAATTAATTAAAGGAATCATGGCAGCTTTTCTCCTGTATGTTTACTATTATTCAAGACAAAGATGGTAAGAAGGCAGGTAACTATGCTTAATGAGTTCAAGTCATCTGGCCTATTCAGCTATATCCTCAGGTTCTAAAAAAAAATGACAGATCCGACCCAGGTCATTTGAAAGATAATGGAAAATGGGAGAAGCATCATAAGAATAGAGAATGGCAAACATCAATTTTTCAAAAAAGAGCAGATAGAAAACTATAGAGTGGTTGGCAAATATCTTTTAGAAGGAGTCAATATGGCTTTATCAAGAACTTATCAAATCAGATGTCACATTTCTGTTTTAGCAGACTTACTAAATTCTAAGATGGGTATAGTCTGCCTAGTTTCTAGCAAAATTTTTTTTGGTAAATTACCTTGTACTATTCTAATAAAGATGGAAGAGACATATCTTAGACAGCAATACAATCAAATGAATTCCAAATTGGTTGGAGTTATTGGTTCAATGTCAATATGCCAGGGTGGTTTCCAGGACTGTACAGACTCCAGGTATGTGTCCTTGGCTTTGGGCTGTATGACATTTTTATCAATGACCTAGATAAAGCATAGATAGCATCTCTCTCAAATTACTAGATCAGAAGTGTTAAACACTTTTTTAGGTCACAACTGGCTCATAACACTTTCAAGAAATCCTGAACTAAATTAAAATGTAATTGTGAAATACTTAATAAAATAGATAATGCCAGGCTAGACTACTGGCCTGAATTTATTCCTCCAATAGAGAAATACCTTACATTTGGATTAAAAAAAAAAACACAACAAAAACAACAATTCCTCACAACCTCAAAATTATAAGGGGGAGGAGGTATGAACAGCAGATCTGAAAAAGATTTTTAGGGGGTCTGCAAGCTCATTGAGTAAGCACTGAATTGGAAATAAAAAAAAAAAAAGCAAATTCTTGCCTTGTTAAGAGGAATGTAGCTTCCAGAAATAGGGAGGGGATAGTTCCTTTGTTCTCTACTCTTTTGGATCACAACTGGAACATTGTGTTTGTTTTTGGTAACACCAGTCAAGGACACTATAAAGTGGAAAAGGCAACTAGAATGATGAAGGGTCTAGAGTACATATGACAAGAGAATTATTTGAATGGACTGGGCATATTTAGCCAGGAGAGAAAAAACACATGATGATGTATTTGAAGGTCTGTAAAGGGAAAGAAGTGGCTACTTGGAGATCTTCAAGCAGAGGTTGGAGGTTTTTTTGGTTCTTCATTTTTTTAAAGTTTTTTTTTTTAAGTTTTTTTGCAAGGCAAACAGGGTTAAGTGGCTTGCCCAAGGCCACACCAGCTGGGTGTCTGAGACCGGATTTGAACCCAGGTACTCCTGACTCCAGGGCTGGTGCTTTATCCACTATGCCACCTAGCCGCCCTGGTCCTTCATATGAAGGAGGTGATGCAAAGTCAAGTACATGAATTAGATTTGAGTGAGGGGGTATAGTGCTAAGTCAGCACCCTCCTTTTCTCCTCCAGAAACACCTGGATCCTGTGGCCAGATATGAATTGGGACTGCTTGAAATGGCCCTGGATGCAAGGCAATCAAGTTTAAGTGATTTGACCAAAGTCATATAGCTAATTACTATCAAGTATTAGAGGTTGGATTTGAACTCCTATCCTCCTGACTCCAAAACCAGTGGTCAATCCACTGAACCACCAAGATGGATGGCTATTCATTGGGAAAATTATATGGAGAATTTCTTTCCTGTATAGATTGGACTCTAAAAGGTTGTGAAGTCTCTTCTAGTTCTCAAATTACATGATTTTAATTTAAAAAAGGGAGAAAGAGAACCCAAGCAGTTAAATCATGTCACAAATGATGGCTAAGTCCCTCTATTGACCAGTTATTTTTGTTCTACTCCTCCAGCACAGCTTGTGCACTCTGTAACTAAAGGAGCTGCAAATGCAGGCAACTGATCACAAGGAAAGCCATTCTCATTATTGGTATTCAAAAACATGTGCCTTGCCAGAAAACCAGAAGCAGAGAATTTCATTTCATTTGGGGAAAAAAATTAAAAATCGGTTCTAAGATCACAGGTGATTTTACAAACTAGTAGAATGAAAAAAATTTTTTAGATCCCTTCTCACGTAGATTATAATTTCATGACCTTTTAAATTGTGTTAAAAAAAAAGTCCTGCTAGCAATCCAAGTTTCTCCATACTAAAACTAAACCTATAAAGCAAAATCAAAAACTCAAAATGTCCAAGCATCTATTTTGTACATAAAATTAGAACCAAGGGTAAATATCAAATACCAGAACTCACCTTTGCTTGTTTCCCTTCCATTACTGCCACACAGGAATTAGTTGTGCCCAAGTCAATACCGATAACAGCCCCCTTGATGGCCTCTGACCTGCAGGGTACATGTAAAACAATGTCAATTACAGAAGGGGGCCAGAAATTCAGAACTGACTCTTATAATACAAAATTTGCCACACTCACGCATAATCTCGTCTTGAAATGATTCTAAAAGCCTCATGACTAAGACCATTCCAGCCATCCTTGGAGGGAAAAAAAAAAGAAAGGGAGGTTGGAGGTTAATGGCATAGACAACAATAAACACCACATGAAAATCCTGAACATAAGTATTTAGTTGTTATAGATGAGTAACTGAACCCAGGTCTCCTGACTCAGTCTTTCCACTCTAGCACTAATTTTTTTTTTGTTAAGGCAATGGGGTTAAGTGACTTGCCCAAGATCACACAGCTAGGTAATTATAGTATCTTAGGCCACATTTAAAGCAGGTACTTCTGACTCCAGAGGCACTCTTCTATCCACTGTGCCATTTAACTGCCCCTATAGCACTAATTTTAATATAAAACAATTCTTTCAACAAATTTATTGTTGCCCAACATAATGTCAAGGACTAGTGCTATTTTTGTCTTTGTATCCCCAGCATCTAGGCACTTAAAATTAAGATTTATTGAACTCGTGGGGTGGCTAAGTAGTACAGTGGATAAAGCACTGCCCCTGGAGTCAGGAGTACCTGGGTTCAAATCTGGTCTCAGACACTTAATAATTACCTAGCTGTGTGGCCTTGGGCAAGTCACTTAACCCCATTTGCCTTCTGATATCCAACAGCACATGGAAATATGACTAGTCCTGCACTATTAAGGTTTAAGTGATTCCAAGACATTTTCTATGACCTTATGATGCAATTGGCCAAGTGGACTAAGATTTATGTAGCAGAAACCCTCAGAATGGCCTCCAAAGTTTATCTAACTCACAAACCCTAGATGATTTAAGATCCCTGCAACCTTGCATCAGCCTAGAAGTCAATTCTTTTAGTCCACATGTAAAGACAACAGAAATGATTCTCTAGATAAATTGTTTTGTTGGAGTAACTTTTCTCCCAACCTATGTATATGAAATGGGTCCCTTAAGTCTTTTTTTTTTGTTTTTGCAAGGCAAATGGGGTTAAGTGGCTTGCTAGCTACGTAATTGTTAAGTGCCTGAGACAGGATTTGAACCCAGGTACTCCTGACTCCAAGGCCGGTGCTTTATCCACTGTGCCACCAAGCCGCCCCAGTCCTGTAAACACAACAATTATTTTATAGGAACTGAAGAGAGAAAAAGGATGCCAAACACCCAGCAAAGCCTAAGAAAGGTTTCAGGAGTTATTTTGACCAACACCACATTTAGTCAAAGATAAACGTGGGGTTGGGGAAAAGGTATCTATCCTCAAACAGTCAGTAAGTGACATAGCCAGAACCCAAATCTACCATTCCCATCCAATATAGTTGTTCTGTCCGTCATCCTAAAGCTGCTTAACGGCCAAGGAGCAGAATAAAAGAGACCAGAGATTCGATGCTTCAAGAAAGCAGGTTTTGGAGGGCTTTGGTTCCTTCGTATGCCTCTTCACTACGAGTGTGTTGTCTTTCTCACGTATCTCTAGGTTAACACATACCTCATTAAAATTTACAATGCCCTAATTCAGGGACCCAGGGAGCTCAGAAAGTTGCTTCCAACTGGGATCCGTTAAATCTCCGGATAGTAGGAGTCCAGATAAGTGAAATTGGAAAGGAACAAATAAGAGTAAGAATCTGAACAGACTGGGCCCACATGCTCTCACTGCCGTTTCCAAGCCTTGCTAACTTTTAGTCCTTCAGGCGGAAATGGCAGACACAGCCCGCCGCGGCCATCTCCCTCCCCTCCATTATGGAAACCGACCCCGCCCGGGCTGGGGCGCCCAGGGCCGCCACCTATAGCTCTCCCCGGTCCGCAACCCTGGTCCGCCTCGGGCTTCTCTTAGGGCCCGGCTGGGGAGCCCCGGTCCCCACCCCAGTCTCAGAGCAGAAGAGTCACGGCTCCCCTCAACCGTCTTGGCCTCATCCTGCCCGGCGGGGCCGCTCCGTTCCGGCGTCTCTGAAAGCCCCGGCTCGGCCCGCCCCACTGCCCTCTCATGTGCCCCGGAGGCCCGGAAAAAACCAGCTAACGCTAAGGCCCCGAGGCCGGGCCAGACGCAGCAACCCGCGCACCTGACGGAGGCCGGCAGCCGGGCCCCGGGAGGCGGCTCCGGTGAGGCGGGCAACGGCGGCGCGGCTGGCGCTGAGCATGGCGGGCGGGCGGGCGGACGGGGGTCGGCGCCGAAGGGGACTGAAGGGGCCGGGAGGTGCGCAGCTCGGCGGTCGCGGCTCTTCTGGAAACCTCTGACCACGTGGGGGGTGGGGGCGGGGGTTGGGTCACGGCGTCCCATAAGACCGCTCTCTCCCGGGGAAGCCCACGCGGAAGCCTGAACAGAAAACTTCATGTCGGGGCTCTTCGGACCCGGATTGCTCGGGTATCCGGGGAGTGCTTTGATCGAGAGAAAGAGGAAGTAATTTTTTTGGACAAATCAGGATTTTTGGACCCTGGAGAGGGTTTGTAAAACTAGGTCAATTTTGTAGGCATTGCTTTAGACAGCCCGGGTCCTCGTCGGCCGGCAAGATTCAAGGTCACATCGAATAAAATGCTAACCTCTTACAGTCGCCTTGCGTCAGGTACGTGGGAGGAGGTTGCCATCACGCCTGCGCAGCCGGCAAGGTGCTTACCGCTTGTGGCGCATGTGCGCCGGAAGAGGCGGAAGAGGCGGAAGAGGCGGAAGAGAGAAGAGAGGAGGCCGGTAAAAGATTCGCCGCTTGTCTTCTGCGCATGGCTATTTGGAAAGGTGACGCCGCAGGAGAAGCCTGGGGCGCAGGCGCAGTAAACTGGGCGTTAATCTTGCGTCGTCTTGGCTAGCCGCCATTTTGCCGTAGAATCTGAAAGTTGCGCCGGGTTGACTCAGGCTCGATTGTCCTCCTTTCCCGTTACAGTTCTTGCCTTACTTGTTGCAAGACGTAGAAATACAAACGGTCTCAGGTCTTTTAATCAAATTTGCACCATTTCTGCACTGTAGACAATTAAATGACCCAAAATAAGCAGTTCTTTTTTTTTTTAATTCTTTCTGTGGGCATTTGTTGAACGCCTATTATTAATGCCCTTGGGTTACAAAGACAAAAATAAAAGACCTAAGACTCGTCAGAGGCATGAAAAATAACACGGTGGGAGTAAAGGCCTCAGAAAGTGGCTCTTCTAGAGGGAGCTGAAGCTTGAAGGAATTTGGGGGCCTTCCCAGGGGCAGAGGCAGACGTGGGGGTACAATCAGTTCAGCTGCATGGAGCTGGAATGGACAATCAGAGGCCAGGCCCGGGTGTCATAGAGTGGTAAAAAGGAGCTCAATTCAAGGGTGAATGCCCACATAGATTTTTATTGATTCCATCCTCTGGATTTGCTTATTTTGTGTCAAATCCTGGGCCTCTTAAGCTCAGGTGATTATATGTGTGCTAACATGGGGGCTTGTTAAATGACACCAAAAAAGAAAGTAATGGGGCAGCTAGGTGGTACAATGGATAGAGCACTGCCGAATTCAAATTTGCCCTCAGACACTTGATACTGTGTGCGACCCCCTTGCCTCTCCCCCAAAAGAAGCAAAAGTTCTGTTATGCAGATGCATGATTGATACCCAAATTTTAAGGAACCGTGACTTGTGAAATAAAGGTCTGAATTGTAGTTCCCATCCTTGAAATTCTTTTTTTATTGATATTTTTCCACTTACATGTCATGAAAGTTTTTCAACATTCATCCATTTGTATATTTATAAGTTGCAAATTTTTCTGTCACCCTCCCTTCCCAGTCCCCTCCCCTCAGTGGCACATAGTCTAGTAAAAGTTGTACAGTTCATTTGTTTTTAACATGTTTACTTATTTGTCAATTTGTGTATGAGGAGTTAGGACTAAGGGGAAAGAAAGAAAAATATGGAAAAGGAAAGAAAAACATAAACGAAGTTTTTAAAAAATTGACATAGTATCCATTCGATTCTGTAAGTTTTGTTTTGTTTTATTTTGCTTTGTTTTCCTCTGGATGTGGATGGTGTTGTCCCTCTCCCAGGGTTGTCCTAGATCTCTGAACTGCTGAGAGGAGCTATATTCAACATGGTTGATTAACTCACAATGTTGTTAATGTGTACAATATTCTCTTGGTTCTGCTCCCTTTATTTAGCATCAGTTCATGTAATTCTTTCCATGCAATTCTTTCCAATTCTTTCTCTAAAGTCTGGCCACTTATTATTTTTTATAGAACAATAGTATTCCATAACAGTCATATACCATAAGTTTTTCAGCCATTCCTCAGTTGATGGACATTCTCTCAATTTCTAATACTTCCTGCAATCCTTTTCAAAGAAAAATTAGCATCAACCAATTCCTTCAGTCAAGCCAGTCTAGTAGACAGTAGTTTCTTCTCTTGAGTTTATGATCTGATAGATAATTATTGCAATAAATGGATAAAAATCCTTATAAATATCACAGATATAAAAATAGAGAACCAGTCAAAGCTCTAAAAAAAAGTACATATACTTATTCAGCAAGCCTTTATTAAAGCTAGGCCTGTTCTACAGAACACTATTATACAAAAATAAAAATAAAAGTCCTTACCCTGAAATACTTCTTTTTCTTACAATGTGTACACATAAGTAAATACATAGTAATTTTAAGAGTAAGAGAAAATATTGAAGTTCCAGGGTGGGAAGGGGGAGGAAGACTCAGAAAAGGCCTCATGTAGGAGGTGATACCTAAGCTCCACTGCTTTGAAGTAATCTAGAAATTCTACGTGAGGTAAGTGAGGAGGGAAATGTTTTCCAGACATGGAAGGCTGTACAAAAGTACTATTGAGACAGGAGATGTAATGTCACGAAAGGCCAGTGCAACTCGAATGGAGTGTGTGAGAAAAGTGAGTAGTATGAAATAGGAGTCAGATTATCTAGGGCTTTAAAATTCCAGGCCAAGGAGTTTGTATTTCATCCTAAAGTCATTGAAGATTTTCGAGTAAGAGGGTGACATGTTCAGAACTCTATTTTAGGATTATACATTTGGCAACTTTGTAGAGGATGGATTAGAGAAACTGGAGGCAATGAGAGCAATTAGAACAGGACTTCCCAATGTTATTTTTAAAAGTTTTTATTGATACAAAAGACAATTTTAGTGAGAGCTTGTTTTCATTTACTAAAGCATTAATAAACCCACAGGGGGCCACATTTTAGACAGCCCCAAATTAGGGAGTCATTGCAATAGTTCTAGGAAATGTGATTGTGGGAGAGATGTTGTGAATATGACATTTTGCCAAGGTTTAAACAAATGATTGTGTGGTCAGGTGGGGAGAGAGAGAAGTGAGTTAATTATTATAATACATTAAGATATTCTTCTCTCTTACTTTTCCATATCATTTTATTGTCTTATTAGGGTGTTTGAGGTGTTCAGGGAGAACTAGCATCTTTAGTATGAGGGCTGCTCATCCATCTTTGTTACCTACCTGTCACCCAATTTTTACCTGTGGCTCCAAGAAGCTGCATCGTATGCAGTGGCCACACCCAGGTAAAATTATCTCAGAAGATTGGCTAAACCAGGTTGAGGATAATCAACAGGCCTCAAACCTGTTGGAGACTTAGGAGGATGTCTATGTAAAGTATGCAAAAACCTTCCCCTGGTGGAATAGGAATTTGTTCCAATGTTCTTGAAGGTGCTGTGAGCTTGATTGGACATCAAAAAATGCAACATCATCTGCTGCATCCTGGGCCATTTCCAGGTGTATGGATTTTTGTCTTCCCACTAGACTAAAATCATTCTGGGAGAGAGAATGAGGCTGACAGCTTTGTGCAACTCTGCCTTACTTAAAAACAATTCCCGAGCAAGTTAATATTTACATCATCATGTGATATAATTGGTTTTTTTTTTAATGGAAGAAAAGCCACAACAATTACCATTACTTTTATTTGCCTTCTATCTTCATTACTTATTCTTTATTTACTTATTTCTTGGAAAACAGTACTAATTTGATGATGCATATTTGTATAAGGTTTTATTTTCTTACTTTCTCAATAAATGAGGGAGGGAGAAAATTGAGAACAGAAATAAATAAAATTCAATTTTTTTAAAAAAGGAATGCTGAACTGAGGAGGCTGCTGAACTCTGTTCTGAGGACTTACATTCTAAAACAGACAACAAATGATACCTAAGAACAGATAAAGGAAATATATACTATTTTTTTAGGGTTTTTTCTTTCTTTCTTTTTTCTTTTTTTGCAAAGCAATGGGGTTAAGTGGCTTGCCCAAGGCCACACAGCTAGGTAATCATTAAGTATCTGAGACTGGATTTGAACTCAGATACTCCTGACTCCAGGGCTGGTGCTCTATCTACTGTGCCACCTAGCTGCCCCAGAAATATATACTATTAAGTAATTAATATTGAATCAAAATAATAAAGTAAGAGATTACAAAACAGTAAATACTGTGACTAAGATTATTATACTAGATACTGAAACAGATACATAAGAGTTTAGATATGATATTGACCCTTCCTTCCCTCAAGGAGCTGAATGTTTATATTATGATATTAAAGAAAATGATATTAAAGGTTAGGACAAATTGGTAAGGTGAATTGGTAGAGACAAATTGGTAGAAACTCACATATAGTGAATAAAGGTAATTTGTATGATTTTAGGCCTTTTTCTTTTTTCTGTGCCTCCTCCTGTGAATTTACTTAGGCAAATTCAGACCTGCTTCCCACAAGGCAGGACACTTAAGAAAAATTATTAAAATAAGGAAAAGAGCTTTTTGAGGCTATGATTCTGTCCATTTATTCATAATCATATTTCCAGTTAGCTGTTGACCACAAGGGGGCTTAGATAGATGACTTGAATGGATTATTATAAAATTACCATCAGGATTGTAAAGGTAATTCAAAGTATTTACCTTTATTCTATTGAATCAGTAACATCATGTCCCTAAACGTTTCTGGACTGGCAATTAAAGACCCTCTCCCAAATCTGTCAGACTTATTTCATATTATATTCCTTTAGCACAATACATTTCAGTCAAATTAGCTTTCTTGCAATTCCCCAAAGATACCATTACTTCTCCTGCCTCTATGTTTTTGCCCAGGTTATCTACTCCAAATCAGTATAGTCATTTTTAATATACTGCTTATATAGCATGTAGTTGAAGACCCTATCTGTAACCCAGATTCTAATTAAGGGAACCAAGGAGAGCATATTTTGGTATAGTCTCCATCCTTTATTCCCCTTTTGTTCTTGGTCTAGAGGTACCTTTGAGGATTTGGGGGCATCTTTCTCTAATCCAATTATTTCTTTTTTTTTTTGAAATTTAAATATTTTATGTATTTGCTTTTTCAACTGCAAACAACCGTAGTTTTTGCCTTTTTTTTTTTTTTTTTTTGGTTTTTGCAAGGCAATGGGGTTAAAGTGGCTTGCCCAAGGCCACACGGCTAGGTATTTATTAAGTGTCTGAGACCGGATTTGAACCCAGGTACTCCTGACTCCAGGGCCAGTGCTTTATCCACTGCGCCACCTAGCCTCCCTGCCAATCTTTTTTTTGCAAGGTTTTGAGTTTTACAATTTTTCTCCCTTCCTTCCTTCCTTCCCTACCTCCCCCTGACAGAAAATAATCTGATATAAATTCTATATTTATTACCATGCTAAACATAGATCGATATTGAACATGTTGTAAGAGAAGAATCAGATCCAAACATAATCTTATTATTTCTAAGCATATCTTTTGGCATATTTTGGTCTTTGTAACCAACTGATGACTAATATTCCATTTCCATTTAAGCAACTGAAATCAATTCATTTTTTACAGAGAGATGTTTATTTGAAGACATATCAAATACATTTCTCTGTAACACCTCTAGCCCTGGAAAGAGTGGTTGACATTGATACCACCAAGTTCCTGTCCAAATATGGTAGTTAGACTTTGGATGACTCTCCAACTCGGATACCACTGGGCTCCAAAGGTCATCTCTTGGGGCCTAAATGTCAGACTGGGTTGGCTCCAAAACTGTATGAATTTTGTTCCCAGATCTCAGGTATCTTGTTCTCTTTCCTTTGTTCACAAGGTCATAGTCATTTCCATAAATCATTTAAAAGTAGGAATGAATAGTCACAATAGAGACAAAGTAACAGCAGTTTCAGTGACAGAAGTCTCAGCCTCTTGCCAGGTAAAAGAAAGCTGAGACCCCTTTCTGACCCAGAGGCCTTTTGCCTTGTCCAGTCCCAGGCGATCAGGAAAGCTGGCTGACCAGCACTTTTTTAATGCCTCCAATTCCCTCCAGTCAACAGTCTGCTGCTTCTTTATGTGATTAGCTGACTGGAATCCATTGTGGAACTTGCATACTCTAGGGCAGCTAGATGGCACAATGGATAAAGCACAAGCCTTGGCATCAGGAGGACAGGAGTTCGAATCCAGCCTCAGACACTTGATCTTACTAGCTGTGTGGCCTTGGACAAGTCACTTAATCCTGATTACCTCACATCCAGGACCATCTCCAGTCATCCTGATCCATGTCTGGCCACTGGACCCATATGACTCTGGAGGAGAAAGTGAGTCTGGTGACTCAGCACAGCACTCCCTCATTCAAATCCAATTCATGTGCTTGTCATGGCATCACATCCCTGATGTAGTTTTCTCCAAGAATGAAGGACAAAAAAAAATCATGTTCTGAATGCTTCAAAAGAAAACTTTATCAGCCATACATACACATACTAAACATGGACACAGGGATGAAGGGTCAGCTTAGAGGTCTCGCTGCTTCTTATTTATTTCTTCTGGTTAATACCTAGGGAGAGCTTAGAGAGTGGTGATGGGAGCTGGGTGATGCAGTAGATAAAGCACCAGCCCTGGAGTCAGGAGGACCTTAGTTCAAATGTGGCCTCAGACACTTAATAATGACTTAGATGTGTGAACTTGAACAAGACACTTAACCCCATTGCCTTGCAAAGACCAAAAACTAAAAATGAGAATGGTGATAGGAAACAGTTTAAAAGTTCTTGAGAAGAGATCCTTGTTGTACCTCCCTTAGGGTGCTGGATACATAAAATTACAGCACTATTCCAGACCTGGTGGCCTCCCATTTCTGTCATCTGCATAATACACAAACTAATCTTAGTACTGTTACTGTATTTTATATGAAAAGGTAGCAGAGGAATGAAAGAAGTCCTGGGGTTAGGAAAGGGGAAGCACTCTGGTGTACACTGACAAGATGCAGCCATCTGTCCCAGTGATCAGGGCTTTCCTGCTTAAGTCCTTCTGCTTACAAGGAAGAACTAAAGCAAACATTACTGGAAGTTTCCCAACCAGGGGCACTTCCTTCTCCCTCCTTTGGAGCCTGGAGAAGAATTGGTTAAGTCCTTGGCCCCTGGGCTCAGTGCTTAGGGTCAGTCATTCCCCTGGCCTCACCTGCATTGTTCCAGGCGGGACTGGTACTGTGCTAGCCAGCACCAACCCTTTCTTTCAAAAGTTTTTGAAGAAAATAAGAGAATAATAAATCTCATGCTAAGTGGTCGCCTTTGCAAAGTTTCACGGTCTCAAGATGGACAGCCCTGCCAGGCCACCCTGGAGCCCTGGTTTCCTCCCCAGAAGCCCTTACACAATCCATGACTTCAGTGGCCAATCAAATCCTGAGAAGACTTTCAGAATCTCCATGGTTACAGTGGCTCGGGGCCAGACTCCAGTTCAGGGTTATTATATCTGGAATGCATTCCCTCCTCACCCCCTGTCGATTCTTCAGTTTCTTTTAAGGCTTGACTCAGCTTGGGTGCCACATTCCACAAGAAACCTGCCCTTGCCCCCAAGTAGTTATTGTGCTCTTTTCTTCTTGAAAATATTCTGCATCTACTTAATCTTTTTCCTAGTGCTGTTCCCTCTAGTAAAATATATAGTCTTCTTGGGGTAAACTTTGATTTTTGCCTTTGTATCTCCTGTGTATAGATAGCACAGTGTTTTACACATAGCAAGCTTATAAATGTTTTAATTAAATTGCTTTGAGTGCTGTGCAAATTAATAAGGCTGTAGATTTGAATGAAGTAAGGCAAAGAGGCAGAAAGTAATGAAGCATAGCAACAGAGATCAGACTACAAATAAGAATTCTAATAACCATTGGACATTAAGCTCAATAACAAAGGAACTGTAATTCTTCACACAACTATGACTCTACAATTACAATGGAAAGTTTTAGAAGAATAGGTATAAAGTTTTGGGGTTACTATATAGAAAATGTTACAGAAGACCTTGAAACATTATTTGATTCAGGTAGGTAAATAAATGTATTCTCTTAGGATAAGTGGTTGCTCAATTGTTATAAAAATATAGTACTGTTTTAAGATGTAAGATTTATTTGGGTAAGGGTATCATCTTTTTAAAATTATTAATTCATGACCCTTTATGTACTTTATGTTTTTATATCATATTGGTAGAAATTATTTGGATTAGGATTAATGTAATATGGGTATGACCAAGCACCCCCTTATCTTTAGGGTTATATCTGGTTTTAGTTCTCTCTTTCTGGATTGGTTTGCTCAGTTCAGATTGCATTCATGTTAGCAGAAATTTCCTGGGGAGGTGAGTGATTTTTCTCTTGATATTTTCCAGAGGGATGTAGCCATAAGCTAGAAGTCACTCTCAGTGTCTGAGACTGTGTAAAAGAAATATGGGAAAATGAGTTGTGTGACTGCTATTCATAACTATAGTATTCAGAGTGCCCATTACTATGGTTCCCATTTAAACAAATGACACCATTAACTCTTTATATTTTTTTTTTGCAGGGCAGTGGGGTTAAGTGACTTGGCCAAAGTCACACAGCTAGGTAAATTATTAAATGTCTGAGTTCAGATTTGAACTCAGGTCCTCCTATCTCTAGGGCTGATGCTCTATCCACTTCACCACCTAGGTGTCCCCCACCATCAACTCTTAATCTTGAAACATTTATTACATAGAATATAAAGCTAGTGTAATTATAAACCAAGACCACATTCTCCCACTAAAATACAAGGTGTCCATGGGCAAGAGTTGGCATAAAGTTCAGAAACTTAGCAAAGAGACACATGAACAGAGAAGCTATGTGCTTTGGACAATTCACAAATGGCCTTGATGTCCTTAGTCTCCCTGGGAGACAGTTTTGCATCAAAAGGCACCTGGTGGGCAGCTTGTTGCTATCTTCACATCACTCCTGGGCTACCTTCTAAGACAATGCTCCAGCTCTTTTAGCCAAAAGCTGTTTTCTTAAGGTTGGCAATGCAAGTCTCTTCAGGTCCACTCTCTGCTGTCCTCTGGGTGCTTTTCCCTTCCTAATACCTGAGTAAAGAACCAGGCCAGGAAGCCTCTCCTTTTTTCGAAGACAACTCTATTCAATCAGAGAGGATTCTTTTCCCTTCTAACCCAAGCTTTTTTCCCAGTCAGCTTCTAAAAGGGGAGCTTTTACTCCAATCAACTTAGCTCTCAGGAAAAAAAATTAAAAAATGCAAAGCCTCTTTTCCTCCAGTCCCTTCAGCAGAGGAACAGCTCAGGCTCCAGGCTCTTCTCTTGGTTCTCAGTTTGATTATTTTTCTATGAGCCATCTGCTCAGCAGGACTTGGCTACACTCATCTCCTTTTAAGCAATAGAAAACATTCTCAGTTATAAGTTCTTCCTTCATATAGTCTTTACTTATCTCTTCAAATAGCAGGGAACATTCTTGGTCTCTGCCTTGCTTCTTCTATCTTCTCTGCTTCTATTTATTCTCATTGTGCTTTGGTTTCCCTTTGTGACATGACACGCCTCTGTCTTGGAGTGAGAAACTAAAAAAACTTTATTTCTGTCAGATGTACCACAAATAGGAACTATGGAACTTTCCCATGTTTATCAAAAAGTCCATCTTTTTAGAGTTTCCCAAGCAATTAATTTCAAAGTCCTCACCATAAGGAATATGTAATTTTAGCTGTTGGGAAATGAGACACCTTGATCATCTTTGCCCTCGGTTAATACTTTTTGTCTCCTTTCTCAGAGGTGCTCTCAGAATTGTCCATATTTCTTCTTGTTTTCACAAGTAAGACTTTTCCAAAAGAAGAATCTTATATTAGAATGTGTTATAACCAAGTCTGGACTTACCTCAGGTCATTTCACATTCCTTGAAATGGAGAGATTTTATTTGGTATCATATCCTGTCTGTCACTTGTTGCCTGTGTAGTCTTGGACTAGCCACACCTCTGGGCCCCATGCTCCTTATTTATAAATGATCCAGTTGCACTAGATGATCTCTAAGGTACCTTCCATCTCTAAATCTATGATCCTATAATTTGTAATAGTGTAGTACTATTGTTACTGTGTATCAGTAGCATCAGTGTCCTTCTTCATACAAGAACTGCAGTATAAAATCTCTCTGGCTCCTAGGAAAACCTAGAATTTCAATGTCTAACATTCTTTCTTCCCTAAAAGATCCCTCAACTTTCCTACAAGCCTTCAGGCCAACAATATAATTAACTAGAAAAGATGGCACAATAAAGACTAGAAAAGACTTATTTCTGAACCCTTGAAAGTCAGAAATTCTCCCTTTTCCAAGGGACATATACATATATGCATGTATTTACACATACATATGTATGTATATATGTATTTGTGTGTATATGTATTCCTTCCAATTATATTATTCCATCCCTTGTTACTTGTGATTACTAGAAAGTCGTCCTTTTCTCCTGCACCTGCACAGTCTATAAGACTCAAGTACCAGTGAAGGGGAGGGTTCAAGTTTTTGTGTCTCATGGAGTCTTTGTTTCTTTGAGGTCCACCTCTTATCCTTGGTTCTGTGGTACCTTGCTAGATTGATCTTTCTCCCCTTTTCATGACTCTCTTGCTGACCCAGGGACCCTGCCTGGCAGAGGTTGCTTCTCTCCCAGAGAAGATAATGGGCACAGTGGTCTTTACACAGGTCTTCTTCCCTGTCTTTGAAGTTTAGTTTGCCCTGATGATACATCTAGGTTCACAAAATATCACACCTTGCTCATGACTATCATCAGTGGTCTGCATGGTCAGGTAGCTGCTCTCTTGCACATTTGCCTTAAGAGTTCCATATATGAAAGGGGAAAGACTTGGATCTAATTCCTCTTGCTATATGCTTGTTATATTAATTGTACTATAACATAGAGTTTAGGTAGTTTATGATAATCAGAAAGTACTTTTCTTAACTAGCTTTTTATACAATGCAATACCCAGTAAAACAATGAAGACAGTTCAACCTGTGAAATAAATTAGTGTTAAAGTATAAAAATATAATCTATTAAAATTAACAATGAGCTCTTTTTACAGAAAAATCCAGTCTCCCCAAAGAGGAAATTCCTACAAACTATCTACCATTTTTATGGTAACTAAAATCAGCCAAAAATGTTTTAAATATGTCAAATTGCTTGAATGTGAACTTTTCCATTCTTCATGGAAATTTTATGCAGATCTGAAGAGTCCCAGCTTTCCCCTTTTTGCTTCTACTTTTAATATGTTTAAAGCACTGTCATCTTCAGGCACTGGAGGGCAGTGCTCTATATTGCACTACTAAAGTCTGATCCAACAGAGAGCACCCCAGTGAAGCATGTAAAACATGAAATCAGGTTGATATCTCTCTCCCTGAGGGCCTGTGACAATTAGCAGGTTTCATTTTACTAGTTTCATGAGCAGATGCCTGGCAATACACCAGACATTCCTCTACAGAGAAGAAGAGAAATGAGGAATAAAACTGAAAAGTGAGTAACAAAGCAAAGAAAGATGTAATTTTGATTAGTCAAGATGTTTGCACCCTGACTATAATGTGGTTTTAATTTACAGAGAAAGAAGTAGTCAGTTAAAATGATAATAGATTTCCACTTACATTCAAGTTATAGAGGGTTGTAGGACAAGCCAAGGACCCTGACTCTAGGTGGATTCATTACTTAGACATTTTCTGCTGAATGATCCCTGTGAGAAGGTAGACAAAAATATGAATTCTTCTCCATAGTGACATATTAAATTGCAATTAATAAAAGATAAGGCTGTTCTTCCTGAATTTGTTATAGGATCCAGAATTTTATGATATTTTATTAGTATCTCATAGTAGAATTAGCATTTGATTGGGAATTTGGTGATCTGAGTTCTAGAAACACAGAAGTAAAGAATTTTATTCTTTAAATCATCTAGTCCAGTGTTTTTCAGATTTATGAAGACTGAAAAATCCTTTTTGATATAAAACAATTTCATATACTAATCCCTCATCTGACCCCACACATGAAGGTAGCCATTAATTGAGGGAAAAACAAACTGACAAACATTTACTTTGGATTTGGTAATGCTTTTAAATAATTTCTATTTTATCAGAATCAATTGCATCTACTACATTTGAAAAACCCATTATTTGTACTATATATTTTATTGGAGCTAAATAAAGAAAAAAATTATAAGGTTTGTTATATATTTGGACTTCTTATAATATCTTCAGTGATCTAGTCTAACACCTTTATTTTGTAGCTGAAGAAACTGTAGCCTGAAAAGGTATTTGTCCAAGTATCCTACAGTCAGTTATTGGTATAGCCAGAACTAGAGTTGATTTGACCTTGCTTTCTTTAACTGTAAGATGAAAAGATTAAACTAGATTATCTCTAAGGACCCTTCCTGAATTATAAATCTATGATAGGATGTTCTTTCATCATGTAAAATCATCACATATGACTCTTCCATTCTTCTCCCTCTGCTTTCCTTTAAGAGGCAACTCTGTTATAGTTTTGTAGTGGTTTTGAGATATAGAAACTCATCTAGGAGGCTAACTGAGGGTTGAAGGTAGTTGATGGGGAAAAGAGAATGGGCTAAGACTCCTTAGGCATTTGGTGGATTGGGATGGGGGAATCTGCCTAGGAGGAGACTTTCCAAAAATTACTCTGTGACCCACTAAGAAGAACATCAAGCCTCAAGGAAAAGTGCCTCTGGGCACCTTGTAAGGATATATCTTTATCTATCTAAAGATATAAATGTATGCAAACAAATACATATATGTATATACATATGCATATTTATACATACATACTTCCAAGTATGTATATACATTTATAATTTTAGGAATTAATATATATATTTGAGTATATGCATGTACACCCCAAACCCACAATTAATTCAAGCACATTTTCCTCTCAAATTCATCTTCTACAATTTGATTATGCTAGTAGGTTAATAATCATAGGGTCATATATATATATAGAATTGGAAGAGACTTTAGTGTCATCTAGTCTAATTCCTTTATTTTACATATAAGGAAACAGAGAGGTTGTGAGTTTTACTCTGGGTCACACAGGTAGTTAGGAGGAGAAATGGGTTTCAAATCTAGGTCTTCTTTCACCAAATCCAGAGCCCCTTGTCCTTTTAACTCATCAGATATAAATGCCTATAAGTCCTACTTGGAGAACTAGATTCTTAAGCAACAAGCCCAGAGGAATCTATAAATGACTTTAGATTATGCTGTATTGCTGATTTCTATTAGCAGTAGGCAAAATTGTGAAAGAAAGATTATTTTGACCCTCAGTATCTATGTCTGCTATTGGCTGTTCCTTTCCCATGTCACAGTATAGTTTCTGTGTCACAGGTAAAAGTCAAAGACCTGGTCTGGCTTGCTGGAGGACTGGGACCTGGAAGGAATTCTTGAGGTAAAATGTGAAAAGTCAGTTCAGCAATCCCACAAATTGTTTCATATTCTACTGCTTAAGTCAACCTCCAGGGAGAATATCATGATAGTTCTAAGTTACTGCTTCTTGTTTAAGTTATTTTTGGTTTTTGGCCAATTTGAGTTTGTGAGTTCATATTAGTCCTTGGTATTCCTCCTTTTGAGTGTAGAGGGAAAAAAATAGCTGTTGGTATACTTGATTCATATTGTAAATTGAGTCACTTTCTGCTCAAAATAGGGGGATATCAGATATCATCCAAATCCAAACTCTAAGTAATTTTCCCTGAAATTCTGCGATAAGGACATAAGGAACTTAAAAGTATAAGAAAATGAGTCCAGCCTAAAGGGAAGGCAGTATTCCTGAGGTTTGACTGAAATGTCACAGCAATGCTAGAATAATATCTTTCTGACCCAAGTTATTTCTCTGGTGAATTTGGAGATGGAGGGGAGCAGAGTATTTTTTATTAAATTATATCCTTTTTCATTTTATTATTCATTTATGTTTATTTAATTTTATGATCCATATGTTTCATTGCATTCTGATTCTGAGATTGGGTTGCTAGATGAACTAAATAATGAATTGAATCTAATGTAGGACTCAAATTCAAATTCTGTCTCAGACACTCCCTAGTTAGTGGCCTGGGCAAGACAGTTAATGTCTCTGGGTCTCATTTTCTTCATCTATTCTGTTCCTTAATAAAAACCTCACAGGGTTGATGGCAGGATCAAATGGGTAAACAGGTAAAAGTATTCTATAAATGATAGCTATTGACATCATAGTCATCATCATCATTTAATATCATCATTTACTATCATCATCATCATCATCATCATCATCATCATCATCATCACTAGACTTGACTAGGCTAGAAAGGCTTTATACAGTAGATGAATTTAGAATCATACTGGAAGGGACCTAAGAGGCCACCAAGTCCAGATCCCCCATTTTACAGATGGCAAAACAGGTTAAGAAAGTTGTGACCTATCAAGGGTCACAGAGCTAGTAAGTATCTGAAGAAGCATTTGAACACAGATCTTTCTGTCTTCAAACCTAGGCCTCTCTCCACTATGCCATCTAGTTGCTTCCTTTCTTAGTCACATCTTATAGAATTGTAGGATCAGAGATGTAGAACAAGAAGGGGCCTCATCAGCAAGTTTTGCCTTGAAGAAGTAGGGATTTCAAGTCACAGAGATAAGGAAGGAGACCATGTCAAACTTGGGAAATAACGATTGGGAAGGAGATGACAATACAACTCTATATTTGCTAGATACTATGTTATGCACGTTACAGATATTATTAATATTATCTCATTTGATCTTCACAGAAACCCTGGAAGGATGCTATTATTATCCCCATTTGAAAGATGAGGAAACTGAGGCAGGTAGAGGTTAAGTGACTTGCTCAGGGCAAGTAAGTGTCTGAGGCTGGATTTGAACTCTTATCTTTCTGCTTACAGGCCCAACACCCTATCCCCTGGGCCACTCAGCTGCCTCATATTAATTGTGCAAAAGCAAATAGACTGCAAAGGAATGGAGACAATATATGAGAAATACTAACTGGGCAAGTTCACTGGAATATTTAATATGTAAATAGGGACTTACTGGTATAGGAATGGCTGAATGAAAAACTGTCTATCATTGCAGGTCAGCATTTTCTCTGTCATTTATAGTCTTTATTTTTTTTATTTTTATTTTTTTATTTTTATTTTTTTTTTTTTTTAGTTTTTGCCAGGCAATGGGGTTAAGTGGCTTTCCCAAGGACACACGGCTAGGTAATTATTAAGTGTCTGAGGCCGCATTTGAACTCAGGTACTCCTGACTCCACGGCTGGTGCTCTATTCACTGCGCCACCTAGCCGCCACAATTTATAGTCTTAAGAGTGTTACTTAGGGCGGTGCTACTAAACTTAAAGAGAAACCAAACAAGATTACACATTGACTAAGAAAATACATATTAACATTACCTATGTTCTATTGTATTTTTATTTTGTTAACTATTTCCCAATTACATTTTAATTTGGTTCTGTGTTGTGGGACCTCTTTGTCTCTAAAAAACGTAATGCTTCACAGAATTGTGTGTCATTCTTATTCAAATCTAACATTTTTATTTTAGTATTGGTGCTGCCAAAAATCAGTCTAAAATAATTTTATCTGTAATCTGTGACTTAGATCTCCTAACTCTGACCATAATTCCTACCTAAATTCCATTTCGTTGACTGTTTCCATACCTTATCCCCTTTCCAACAAATTCAAAGCTATGATTTATTCCTTTAGTCAGAGCTTTTCCTAAGAATTTAAGATTGTAGCTTGGAATTATGTCTCTTCAAATGCAGATAAAAAGATTCTAACTCCTATGCAAGACTCAAACTAGCAATAGTGATATTGATTAAATGTTATTTAAAATATTTATTTTATTCCATAAATAATATAAAACACAAAAAGTTCCTCTGGAGTCTACCAGTATGCTAGAATCCCACCTTCTCACCAGAGATCTACCTATGTAGTCTTTCAGACTCATAACACCCTCCCTGTGGTTTAAATTTCTCAACTCCCTCACTATTCCTTTAGGGAACTAGAATTTTAGGGAGTGTTACTGCTAGGGAGCTCTATTTGTAGCATTATCCTCAGTCTTTAGACCTCCTCCAAAAGGAATTTGTTGCTTGGGGTTTATTAGAGTAGAGTTTTTCTACTGGACCTGGAGTATCTATAAACTCAAAATAATAAAGGAGGACTAGGATGGTTCATGGCTCCATTCCTTGTTCCTCATTCATTCTCTACAGAAGGATAGGTGCATGATCTCTTGAAGTGGAGAAAGTGAAGTCAGAGAGCTCTGCCTCTGACTGCTGTTGTTCCTGGGCAGAGAAATTCTATCCCTGCTTCTCCATGGTGAGGTCGAGGACCTCTGGGTTAAGAAATTCTTGTCACCCTAACACTATCTGCTACTGTCTCCCCATGGCTTAGATTTCACCTTGAAGAAGGTGACAGCCTGAAGTGGGGCTGTGCCAATGTGCAGCTTTCACACCTGCTCTGCCCAGGGTCCTGGACCACAGCTAGGTCCTTAAGGCCTCCTCCTTTAACCTAGTTACCTTGTTCAGGTCTTCTTCTTATCACCCTTTTATATAGCATGAGAAACTTTGTCAAATACTTTGATGAAATTTAGGCATACTTGATCTGCAGCAAGCGTTCTTAACTTATTTTGGTTAAGTTCATGGACCTCTTTTCAGAATAATTTTTTTTAAATAAGTAAAATAAAATGTATAAGATTACAAAGAAACCAGTTATATCGACATTTATTTTTCCTCAAGTAAATTCATAGAATCATGAAATTTATCCATAGATCCTAGAGAGGAGGGGAATCTGGGGACCCAGATTAAGAACTCCTATCTATGGCATTTCTATCTACTTGCCCTTTCAGAAAAGAAATGAGGTTTTTTGGTCTGCCCTCCTATTGATGTAGTTGTACTGGTTGTGATAGACCAAGCCTGAGAATTCAAATTTGATATAGGAATAAAATGAGACATTTGTATATTGAGCAGTTAATGAAAGGAGGTTTATTTAGCCATTGTCAGTCAAGGATTTTTTAAAATAATATTGTCTTGATTCAGTTAAGCATCATTTCATTGTACCTATGCTGGTTTTGCTAGTCTCCTAGTCATAAACCAGAGGAAGGAGCAGTTGATTCTTCATAACTGACTATTTTGCACTTCGGCTACGGGGGGGGGGGGGATACTTCAGTAGCCCAAATGATAATCTGTAATCCAAGAAGGGATCAAGGAAAGTTTCTTTTTCCATAGGAAAACAGTTTAATGCAAGTCCCTAGGAAGTATATTATTTGTACCATACTGCTTTTTAGAGATTATAATAAAAATGTGATCAAGAATTTTTCTATCCACAGCTTGCATATTTCACTGTTTTCTTCTTTTTAAAAAATTGAGGCATTTGTCCTCTCGAGGCCTACAACACATATCCTATTCGCCAAAATCTTATGAAGCTGATAGCAATTTAAAAATCATGTCTGCTAGTTCTTTGAGTATGGTAAGACAGAGTCCATCTAGACTAGGTGACTTAAAATGACATTAAGGGCTAGAGTTTGCTTGGTTGTCTTCATACTTATCTTAGACTACTATTCCTGTTTGAACTGAGAAGGAAAAAAAATTGGGATGTTTAACATTAACTGTTGAATTTTTATTTTTCTTGGAAGAAAACAAAACAGAAAAAAAGTTGAATAGTTTTAACATTCAGACAGTCATCATTTTCTCTCCCAGGCAGCATTAAGCTAGCCTTTTTTTTTTGATCTTGGTTGTCCCCAAGACAGCCTAAAAAACATACGTGTTCAGATAAATACAGAGAAATAGGAAAAACTCTTTAAGAAGTGCTACAAAGTGAGGTAAGCAAAGTAAAAACAGTATACATAGTCCCTACAACAATGTAAATGGAAAGAACAAAGAGACATCAAAAAATCTAAAGTAAATATAACAAAATTATAAAGGTCAACTCAAATTAAGAGGTATGAAAAGACACTCTTAATCTTCCCCTTTGGGAGGTGGCAGATTTTACATATTGCACATGTTTTGAAACTTTTTTTCCAAAAAGTATTGATGAGTTGTGTTGACATTTTTCCCTTTCCCAAAAATACTATTATCATATTGGATGACTCTGGGGGTTGTGGGATAGATACGTGGGATACTATGGTGATGTAAGAACAGAAAATATCAATAAATATTATTTTAAAACACAATAATAAAATTATTTATTTTCTTTCACATTTTTTACTGCTCTCTCCTTATTCTAGCCTTTGGTATTCCTGACAATTCTCGCAGAATGGCATTATTCTTTTGTAGTCAGAGAGAGACAGAAAGAACCAGAGACAAAGAGACAGAGAACAGAGAGAGCCAAAAGAAGTCCAGATGTTGAAATTCCTCCTTAGTGCACTATCATAGCTTCCTTCCTTCTTATCCAGTATCTCTTTCTGTTCTTACTTCTGACAATAGTATCACATCTGTTTCTGCTTCCACCGATCTCATCTGGTTCCTATCTACTGAGTTTCTCCCCTTTCTTTAGATAAGTTTTGGTATACAACAGTCTGTTTTTTTTTATTTATTTTTTTAGAAAAATTTTATTTATTTTGAGTTTTACAATTTTCCCCCATTCTTACTTCCCTCCACCCCATCCCCCAGAAGGCATTCTGTTAGACTTTACATTGTGCAACACAGTCTTAATATATACAACCAAGCTATAATTAGACTGGGGCTTTTCCCCTGGGTACAAGAATTTAGGGGAGTACTGCTAGCACTTGTACTTCAACAGGTAGAAACAAATGAACTTATAGTCTAATTAACAATAATAATTAACAAAAAGTTATACTTTTGTGGGTGGAAAAGTACTAGAAAGACTGAACAAACTGGGATATGAATATAAACTGAATATTATTGTGCAACAAAAATTATGGATATAAGGAATTTAGAGAAACATGGAAAGACTTAAATGAACTGAGGCAAAGGGAAACAATATATACAATAATTATAATACTGTAAATGAAAAGGACACTTAAAAGGAAGCTTAAACTCTGATTAATTATATGATCAAACTTGGTCCTGGAAAACAGATAAAGAAACATACCTTGTTTTTCTTGGCAGAGAGGTAAAGTACCAAGGGTAAAATGTTTCATGTACTGTCAGAGCCTATTTGCTGTCTTGATTGGTTTTGCTTATTCCTAATTGTGACCAACCACAAATTTTTGTAAAAGTGCCACAGGAACAGAAATGGGGGCAGATTAACTTGGCAGTTGTAATGAACCAGGTTAGACTGTAGGGAAGGATCATTAATTGCTACACTGAGTGCGGAACCTAGGAAGTGAATTGCTTTTTGGCAGATCAGCATGCCAAGGCACCATGCCAGGCAGCTGTGCCAGAGATGTGGCATAATGGGCCATCTGTGGGGAGATTTGTGTTGGGAGTCACTCTGCCTATGATTTAAGTGCAGAGACCCCGCCTCTCTTTTGGGCATCCAAGGTTTAGAGCCAGTTATCTACAGGAGAGAATACAGCCTCCAGGATGCTTGGAAAATACCTCTTAAGATACAGCCTGGATAATGAGCTTGAGCCCTGGTCTGTAGAACTCTGGACCACAAAGGTCACATAGGGCAAGGATGGAGATACAGGAGGGGGCCTCTGGTGACCTTTGGCCTCCAGAGTTCATAAGGCAAATTGTTAGGAAGTTAAGTTGAAATTATTCCTTTTCTTTCTCCTTATTACTATGATTGGGGAAGAAATTCCCAATATTTCTTCTCTATAAAAAAATCTGACAGAAAATAAAGATATCAACAGTATTAGCAATTCAGAGTTTCATAGGAACTGATTTAAACTTTACAGTTTTTTTTAAAAAAATCCAATTTCATGCATTACCTGTGTTCAAGTCTAAATGGTATATGTTTTACTTTTGGTCACATGAAGTTGCTAGTTATAATTCTGCTCTTACACCCCCCCCCCATTTCATATTTGACCAATTCTGAAATAAGAAATAGTCAAGTGGGGGATTCTGGAAGATGGTGGAGTAAAGTAGAAAATTACCAAACTGTCCCAAATTTCCTCATAAAAAATTTAAAAATTAGTCCTCAGAGTGAACATTAGAATGATATAATTAAAAGTAAGGTAAAGCAGTTGTCCAGTCTAAGATAATTTTGGAGGAAAGACATGGACTCTAGGGGGCGGGGCAGGTGAATGAGTTGATTGAAGGTGCCACCAGGGCAGATAGCATCTGATCGAACAGGTCCTAGGAGCAGATGCGTGGGTAGCAGCCTCAGCTTCAGCAGCTTTCACCCCACAAGCACTTGGTGGGGGGGGGGATCAGAAGACTGAGAAGAGGAAAGCTGGGCCAGATGCCCTGATGAGACCTGGTCCTAGGTGAGGTTCTGAGCAAGGAGGATGGAGCACCTTCCCTGGTGAAGTTGGGAGAAGAGGGGAAGGGCTCTGCTGACCATAAGCATTCATAGTACATCAGTCTGAAATTGGTTTCAGGGCAGAGGGTCAGCCTAAGCTTTCATCCAGGGAGTAAGAATATCTGCCATGAGAAACCCCGAAACTTGAGACATTGACTCCACACCTCAGGACCACAGTCCAACTCTTAATAAAAAGTGAAAAGTCAAGAAAGAAGCCACTTAAAAATAGTAAGCAAAAGAGAAAGAACCTGATCATAGCTACCATCTGGTAGATCTGGTTTCACCTTAAAAGAAAATAGTGAAGTCAAAACAACTATTTATTGAAACAATAAAATATTGTCTGTTTTTTGATTTGTCATTTTAGTGAGAGCTCTTTCCTAGCTCTGCTTTGTTTTAATAAAGCATTTTGTAAACCCATGGGGGCTGCATTTTGGACAGCCCTGTTCTAGATCAAGGAGAAAATACTACAGGCATCGATAAAGAAACAACAATGTGGAACTAAGTCAGGATAACAAAATAGTATCTACATTAAAAGACTGAAAGGGCATAGAACATGATATTCTAAAAGAGCAATGGAGCTGGGTTTGCAACCAAGATTATGATACCCAGAAAAGATGAGTGTAATCCTGCTTAGAAAAAATGGATATTTAATGAATTAAAATACTTTCAGGTATTCATGAGGAAAAGTCCAGAACTGTTAAATATGACCTATAAGAATCAGTAGAAACATAAGAAGGTAAACATGAAAGACCAATTATAAGGGATTTCATGAGATTAAACTGTTTACGTCTTATATGGAAAAATGTTATATAAGAACTAAGAAATGTTATCTTAAAAATGTTATTTGTAGGGCAGCTTGAAAGAGCAAACATAAATAGAAGACTTGGGGTTGAGTTGATAAAATTGAGTAGGGAGAAGTGAAATAGAGCAATTATCTCATAAGTGGAAGAACTGTTAGTGTGGAAGGCAGGAAGGAGTTAAGGTAGTGCTAGAACCTTATTCTATTCAGAACTGGGTTAAAGAAGGAATAACATATATGTCTAGAAAGGTATAAACATCTTGTAGAGAAAGAGGAGGGCAAAGGTAATGGGGGAATTCTTAGAAGGATGTGCTGATCAAGAAATAGGAAGGTAAGAGGAGATGCTAAAGGAGGAACTCTTGAAAGGGGAAGTAGATTAAGAATTAGGAGGGCAAGGGGAAAAGATAAGAGAGGAATTTTTAGAAGGTATGAGTGGTCTGAAATAAATTAGATACCTGGGTAAAGATAGGAAAAAAGAGAGAGAGAAGATTAATGGGGAAAATAGGATGGAGAGAAATCCACATTTAGTAACTAATAATCATATTAATTATAGTAATCTAGTAATTATAATTTTGAATGGGAATGGGAAGAATTCACCTGTAAAACATAATTGAATAACTGAATTATCACCCACAATAACTCTGGTGTGGGTCTGGACACGAATTTCCAAGAGTTAGGTCGGGTAGACAAACATAAACACGAAAGATTGGGAAACGAAAATCTACCAACTTTATTTTTGGAAACTCGGACTTTTTATAGCAAAAACTTATCTCAGGAATGACTGGTTAAAAGAGACCCAGTTTTACAATTTCCTGGGTAAATTTACAATATTTGTTCTTCGAAAAATGCATGCTTCTCTATCAAAGAAACCTTTTACAACCATCCTGGAGCCACAGATTATCCTAGGTCAGGGTTCACTGGTGAGCCAACAGATCTATACAATGATCAATATTCCACACAAATCTTTGATGGGAAAAGTCACCAAGTATATGTGACTATCACTCCCTGGGCTGGCCCTCAACACTGAATGGATTAAAAATTAGAATCTGACAGTATGTTATTTACAAGAAAAAACATTTAAAATGAGAGATATACATAAAAATTGTTACAGTAGAATTTATTATAATCAGCTGATGCAGAAAAACCAAATAGACAAGAGTAGCCATCTTGACCTCAGACAAAAATAAAACTAGAATAGATTCATTTAAAAGAGATAAATAGGGAAAATACAAAAAAGGTACCATAGATTATATAGTAATGTCAATGCTAAATTATATACTCCAAATGGTGTAGTATCCACATTTTTAAAGGAAAAGTTAAATGAATTACAGTTGGAAAAAAGATAACAAAACTATAATAGTGAGGGAATTTAACCTTCCATTCTCAGACCTAGATAAATCTAACTAAAAAAATAAATCATATAGGAGTCAAGTTGATGAAGCTAATTTTATATTAAGTTAGATATGATAGCTATTTGGAGATAATTGAATAGGAATAGAAAGGAATATACCTTTTTCCTAGTGGTACATGGCACCTTTATAAAAACTATATATTAGAGCATAAAAACTTCAGTCATAAAAAATGTATAATTAAATGAAGAAAAGCAATATATTAAATGTATCCTTTTCAGACCATATTAAATAAAAATTATGTTTAGTAAAGGATCATGAGAACACAGATTAAAAATTAAATGGAGACTAATCTTAAAGAATGAATGTGTTAAAGAACTAGTGATAGAACAATAAATAATTTTATATAAGAGAATAATAATAATAATCAGATGCCAAAACCTATGGAGTTCAGCAAAAACACTAACCAAAGTAAAGTTTATATCCCAAATGCTTACATCAATAAAACAGAGAAAGAGCAGACCAATGAATTAAGTGTACAATTTAAAAAAAGCTAGGAAAAGAACAAATTAGAAATCTACAATTAAATAATGAATTGAAAATCCTAAAAATTAAATGTGAGATTGATAAAATTGAATGTAAGAAAACCATTGAATTAACAAAGAAAACTAGAAGGTAGTTCTATGAAAACTCCAATAGACTAGATAGACACTAATGAATATAGAATCAAAAATCCTAAATAAAATACTAGGTAGGAGACCCTAGTCTTATATCAAAAAGATTATACATTGTGACCAAGTGGGATTTAGAAGAGGAATTGAGGGATGGTTTAACATAAGGGAAACCATAAAAATAATTGATTTTCTCAATGACAAAAGTATCAAAAATCATATAATATATCAATAGATTCAGAATAAACTTTTGACAAAATATAACACTAATTTATATTAAAAACATTTGAAAACATAGGTATAAATGGATTTTTGCTTGACATGATAAGAAACTTCTACCTAAAACCATCAACAAACACTATTTGTAAAGGGGATATCTAGAAGTCCCCAGTAAGATCAAGAGTGAAACAAGGAATCATTATCACTAATATTATTTAATATTGTATTAGAAATGATAGTGATAGCATTAAGAAAAGGAAAAAGAAATCAAAGGAATTAGAATAGGCTAGAATTATGCTATTTAATTATCTCTTTTTGTGAGAATATGCTGGCATGCTTGGAAAATCCTAGAGATCCAATAAAGAGCTAGTTGAAGCAATTAATAATTTTAGCAAAGTTAATAGCATATAAACACACATAAATCATCAGCATTTGTATGTATCACCAACAAAACCTGCAAGAAGAGATAGTAAGAGATACCCCACTTAAAATAACTGTAGATAGCCTAAACTACCTGGGATAATACCTAGTAATAAAACAATTTCAGGAACTACATGAACATAATTGTAAAATGCTTTTTATACAAAAAAATCAGATTTAAATAATTGGAGAAATGTTCATTGTTCATGGGTGGGCAGTGTCAGTGAAAATTTTATCTAAACTGAGCTACTTATTCAATGTTATCCCAATTAAATTATCAAAAATGTATTTTATTGAGCTGGAAAAATAATAACAAAAATTCATTTAAAAGAATTTAAGGCCAATAATATTAAAGGAATTAATGAAAAAAAATGTAAAAAAAAATGAGGTTTAGCAGTACCAGATGTTAAACTGTATTCTAAGGTGGTAATTATCAAAACTATCCATACTAGCTAAGAAATAGAAAAGTAGAACAGATATAATTCATAGTAGTAAATAATTATAGGTAATCTTGTGATGGAAAAATGTTAAGCTTGTGGGATAAGAATTCACTATTTGGAAAAAATATTGTTGGGGAACAGGAAAGCAGTGGCAGAAATTGGATTCAGACCAACTTATACCATTTACCATGATAAAGTAAAAATGAATACATGAACTAGAAATAAAGGGAGATATAAGCAAATTAGAAAACATGAACATATTACCTATTAGACTTATGAATAGGAATAGAATTTATGAATAAAGAAAAAAAGCCTTGTGAGATGTAAAATGAATAGATTATATTACATCAAATTAATTTTTTGTACAAATAAAACAAATGTAAGCTTGATTAGAAGGAAAGCAGAAAATTGGGGGAAATTTTATAGGTGGTTTCTTTGATAAAGGTCCTTTATCTCATATATAGAGAACTTTGTCAAATTTATAATAATAGGAATCATTCCTCAATTGATAAATGTTCAAAGGCTATGAATAGGCAGTTTTTATTTTTTAAATTAAATATAATTATTTTTATTATATTTTAAATTCCAAACTGTCTCCCTTTTCTTCCCCATCCAAAACTAGAGAAGGCCAATGTACCCATTTATATGTAAAACCATACAGTGCATACTTCTATTTATCTCTTTGGATATAGATAGCATCTTCCCTCATAGATCCTATATAGTTGACTTGAGTGTTTATAATTTATAATATTCAGAATAACTTATTCATAGTTATTCTTCAAATAATATTGCTTTTACTGTATATAACATTATCTTGGTTAAGCAGGGAGATTTTTGACAAATCAAAGCTATATATAGTCATATAGAAATGCACTCAATCATTATTGATTAGAGAAATAACTAATAAAAATAACTATATAACTAAAATGACTTTGAAATATATCTATCAGATTGGCTAAAATATAGAAGGAGAAAGTTGAGAGATGGAAATATTGGGGCACTAATATTCTGTTGGTGGATCTGTAAATTGAGTGAACTATTTTTGAAAGAAATCTGGAATTATGCTCAAAGAATTATAAAACTGTGTATACCCTTTGAACCAGCAATATCACTATCAATTCTGTAATCAGGGAAAAAGGAAAAGAGCCTATATATCCTAAAATATTTATGGCACCATTCTTTGTGGTGAAAAAGAATAAGAAATTGAAGTGATGCCCATCAATTGGGGAAAGAATAAGTGGTATATGATTGTGATAGAATTCTTCGTACCTTAAGGAATGATGAGCCAAATGTTTTTAGAAAAAAACATGGAGGGGCAGTTAGGTGGTGCAGTGGATAGAGCACTGACCCTGGAGTCAGGAGGACCTGAGTTCAAATCTGATCTCAGACACTTAAAAATTACCTAGCTGTGTGACCTTGGGCAAGTCACTTAACCCCATTGCTTTAAATAAAAATTGAAAAAAAAAGTACCTACAGGGGAAAAAACATGGAAAGACTTGTGTGAAATAATGAAGAGTAAAATCAACAGAACCAAGAGAACATTGTATGCAGTAACTGCAATTTTGTTTGAAGAATAACTGTGAATGATTAAGTTGTTCTGAGTATTATAAATACTCAAATCAATTACAGAGGATCTATGAGGAAGATGCTATTCATCTCCGTAGAAAGAACTGGTAAATATAACTATGCATAGTATGATATATACATATACATAAATAAGTGTGTGAAATGGTGACCTTCTCTAGTGTGGAGTAGTAAGGAAGGAAGGGAGACAGTTCAGAGCTTAAAATGTAACCAAAAATAAATAAAATTTAACAAAATTTAATTAAAAAACAAAGAAGAGCATTTTGTTGGTATGTGCAGGATGAGTTTTATTCTAAAATCTCAGCGATATCTGTGAGGTCAAAACTGCTTTCTTGAAATAATATCTTTAGTTTACCTAGCAAAAATATAAACTCTTCTGTAGAATGTAAACTTCCTGAAGGCAAACTTTTTTTTTCATCTTTGTAATCTCAACATCCAACACAGCGCCTTATGCATAGCTCAGATTTAGTAAATGTTTACTGAATTGAATCACACATTTGTAGTTAGATTATAGATTTAATGGTATTATTGGTCATTCACTACTAGGTCTACTGTGAATTATTTGTTCTCTCTTCTGCTGTTTCCTCCTATGTTGTCGCTGATGCTTTCTTTGGTACAAGTTCTCAGAACTTGATAAAAAGTTTATTTCTTCACTCTTCCTTTCCATTTCCAGCTGATTAAAATCCCAAGGTTCTAGTCAAATTTTTTTATTGGCTCTTGCTAGATATCCCTCATTTCTTGCCAAGAATTCATTATACCTAATTTTAAACCTGTGGGCTAATAATTCAAATCTCATTCTCAGATACCATCTCCTCAATCAGCTCTTTATTTCCCAAATTTGCTTTGATTTTCTAAATCGCCTATCTTCAGGCAGTAATAGTGATGAAAACATCACCTATGCCCTTCAATTTTCTGTGTGTGTTTCTGTGTGTGTGTTTGTGTGTGTGTCATTACTTCTGCCAATTTTGGGGGAGGTTCTCTGTCATATCCCAGATTACTGCCCTGGAAGACAATAGACCTCATCTAGTTTTTGCTCTGAAGTTAGATTGTCAGGAAATATTTAAGTTAATTGGTAAGATATGCAGGTGACTATTTATGTCTTCCTAGAGTTTAGTGAGAAATAGTAAAAAATAGAATATTTGGGATTTTTGTTTGTTGGTTTTTTAAGAGCCCAGACCTGGGAGCCAGAAATACTCAGGTCTTGTTCTAGCTCTGCCACTTCCTAACTCCATGACCTTCAGCAAGTCCTTGAGCCTCTCTGGGCTTCAAGTTTTCTCATCTGTAACATGAAGAATTTAAATTAAATAATCTCTAAGGTCCCCTTCAGCTCTAAATGCTATTATTCTGGCTCATCATTTCTTGAGATCGTGGAATTGTTTGCTTCCCATGAGTTTTTTTCATTTTCCCTATTTCTGTCATGGGCACCATCATCCCTCTAGTCACCCACTCTCACAACTTCTGAATCACCCTTGACTTTCCACTCTCCTTCACTCCCATTAGTTGCTAAATCTTCCTGACTCCCTCTCCAGATCACTTCTCCCATCTGTCTTTGTCCCTGTCATTCTACTCAAACAAACCCTGCCCTAGTTCTGCACTCATCACCTCTTTCCCAGACTACTGTGCTTTTAATTAGGGGAGCTTCTTTTTGGTTCTTTCCTAACCTATAAATAACTTTCCTAAATCACGGGTCTGACTACTGACATTCTCTTATCTACTGTTGTGATGACTGTATGAGAAAATATTTGTAAAGTACTTTTTCAGTTCCTGACATGGGAGAGACACTTGATAAATGTATGTTTCCTTTCCCCCTTTTCCTCTTTGCTAAATAAACTTGAATGTTTTCCTCCTATCTCTAGGATATAAAACACAATATTCTGGCATTTGAAGCCCTTCACAATCTTCTTCCAGTCATTCTTTCCTATGACACTCTCTCTTCCAGTCATATTGGCCTGTTGATACTCCCTTCGATTCAGCATTTTAATCTCCTGACCTTTGCATGCCTGGAATGTTCCCCTCTATCGATTCTACCTTTTAAAAGTCAAATGCAGGTGTCACTGAGTGGCAACCAGTGGTGCAGTGGTTAGAGGGCTGGGCCTGGAGTCAGGAAGACCTGAGGTCAATTCTTGTCTCAGATGCTTTTTAGTTATATAACTTGGGGCAAGTCATTAATCCTCTATTTTCCTCAACTGTAAAATGAGGATAATCCTAGGGGCCTATTTATTTATTTTTTTTTGCAAGGCAAATGGGGTTAAGTGGCTTGCCCAAGGCCACACAGCTAGGTAATTATTAAGTGTCTGAGACCGGATTTGAACTCAGGTACTACTGACTCCAGGGCCAGTGCTTTATCCACTGTGCCACCTAGCCACCCCAGGCCTATTTCATAGTGTTGTTTATTCCTTTCCCTTCCCTTAGACAAAACCCTCCTGGAGTTAGAGTATTTGTTGTGTGGGTCCCTTTGGTAGAATGTAAGCTCCTGGAGGGCAGGGGCAGTCTTACTTTATTTTTGTATTTCCAGGGCTTGACAAAGAGGATGTAATAAATCCATGTTGAAGTGAGAAACTTACCATTGGGTTTCTAAAGCTGTGCTAAAACTAACTGTATTGCTAAGGGTTTGTTTTTCTTCCATACATTGTACAGAACCGTGTATTGAGCCATCTTCTCTGAAGACCATGTCTGGGGTGGGAGGCAGGGGTCTAGCTGGGCTGCTTGATGAGAAATCACAGCAAAACAACTCAGCCACCAGACTGGGGAAAAAATTAAACTGACAGAGCACTTGATAATTCCAGAGTCACACAGGATTCGTCTATTATAGCAACTGTCAAGACGCAGACTGGCTGCGCTATGATTAAAGTGACCTTCCCTGTTAGCTGCAGTTTTTTTTTGGTTGGAGATGTAGTAGATGGCTATAACCCTTTCATCATTTGGAGGTATAATGGGTAGCTGAAGCTATTTTTCTCCTAAGGACCAGTTATTTCTTTAGCTTCCCCCCAAACTTCATCTTCAGTGGGCTGGAGCCACAAATTATGTGACACAGATGACTTTTCATCTTTCTGGGGAATTATAGACTGCACACATAAGACAATTCACGTACCTCTGCATAATGAGGTGAGTTTTATAAATCGTAAATCTTTACTTAACATGCAGGTGGTGTTAGATGCCAGGTTTAGGAAAACCAATGCAGTTGCCAGGTTCATGAATGCCATAAATCATTCATGCTACGGTAGCCTAGAATTGCTTAGTCTTAGGAGACAGGCCAATTTCAAGGTGGTTGTTAAACACAAAAATGTGAGACTTGCTGATTGTTTTTCAAAATCAAATGCACTTTTTATTTGAAGATTAAAACCCAATCACCTTTCTGTTTTTCAGTTCTCTAACATCCTTTTGCCCTCAGAGAATCCATCTGCCAATAACATCTTTTCTTCCCTCTTCTTTGAATTTTGTCAGAAATACATTACAAAAGATATAACCTGTAGATTTGTAATCAGGCCCTTTAATGTTCTGGAAATGGGATTTAGCAATCTCAATAAATCTTGAGGTACATTTTTAAAGAAAATCCCTCTGGAGTTTTGAGAGTTTTTCTTCTTGTGCAACATTTTTTATGAAATTGCCATGAAATTAATATATACTAGTGATGTATTGGATGGATCTCTCTCTTCCATTCTATTTGATACCTGACAAAAAGGGGAATTTGAGGATCTACTGCCCAAAGAGAATTGACCTCTGGTACAAGAATGTCTGAATCAGATCAATGTGACTGTACCACTCCAAATTATTTCTTTTTAATTTTTGCAAGGCAATAGGGTTAAGTGACTTGCCCAAGGTCACACAGCTAGGTAATTATTAAGTGTCTGAGACCAGATTTAAACTCAGATCCTCCTGAGTTGCACCAGAGCCGGTGCTCTTTTCACTGTGCCATCTAGCTGCCTCACCACACCAAATTCTAAGACCTTAAATAGGCCCAAAGCATTTATTCAGATATCAGATTGTCATTTTCTTTGAAATAGGTTATATAATAAATCAGTAAGATTCTAAGAGAGTGGCACATTTTAGGATTGAGGAGACGTGTGATACTTTTTGTTGGAAAGTCTTCCAAATAAGGATTTATCTTCAATGAGAATGCATACAAAGTACTTTATAAAATTTAAAGTGTTATATAAATGTTAAATATCTGCTGATGTTGTTTTTGTCCTTCATTCTCAAAGAAGACCATGACATCAGGGTAGTTGCTTCCATGACAAGCTCATGAATTGGATTTGAGTGAGGGGGTGGGTACTGTGCCAAGTCACCAACTTCATTTTCTCCTCCAAAGTCATCTAGGTCCAGGGTTAAGTGACTTGCCCAAGGTCACACAACTACTAAGTGCCTAGTGTCTGAGGCTAGATTTGAACTTTTGTCTTCCTGACTCGAAAGCCACTGTGCCACCTAGCGGTCTGCTTTTAATTATAATAATGGTAATAATAATAATAATAATAATAATAATAAAAAATATATTTTATATAGTTATAGCACGAGATCATTGATTTAGAACTGGTGAGGATCTTTGAGGTGATCTAATTTAATGATCTCATTTTATAAATGGGGAGACTAAGTTCCTGAGGTCAAAAATTCTTTTAGCATGGTCTCAAGGTTCACCATTCTAGTTGCCTTTTTCTGGACACTTTCAACCTATCAGTATCCATCCTAAAATAGAGCAACCCAAACTGAAAACAGTGTTCCAGAAGTGATCTAACCAAAGCAGAGTATAATAGGGCTATCATTATCCCTAGTCCTGTACATTCTGATTATCTTAGTATAAACTTTTTTTTTATAAGACTATAAACTCTGAATGGTAGGGACAAGGCTTGTATGACATATCAGGTCCAGTATAGGGTTACATGAAAACTCATACATGATGCATCTTACTCAGTTTTGAATATCACAAAATTGGGAGAATTAATGGACCTATCAAACCCCTGGAGAAGGAGATATGGGAGTAGAACTTTAAGGGCTACTCAAATGACTGGGAGATATTAGTTTTCTAGGAACTGAGAGCAGCACAGCCAGAGCTTAGAATCCAATCCTCTTGGCATGTGTAGGAATCATGGAAAAAAAAGGGGCATAAAATGATATAGATGTCTACTGGGCATCATAAATTGACACATTATCCTGAATAATAGACTAATGAAATAGCAATATTAGAAATAGCCTTCAAATGAATTGAATAAGCAAAGGGCCAATAAATAGATAAAATTACTGTGTACATGTATTATGAACTTGTCATCAAAGGTATGATTTACTCAAGGGGAAACTGGAGGGGGGAAAATGGATGGAAATAAGCAGAAGTAGGGGCAGCTAGGTGGGGCAGTGCATAGAGCACCGGCCCTGGAGTCAGGAGTATCTGAGTTCAAAACCGGCCTCAGACGCTTAATAATTATCTAGCTGTGTGACCTTGGGCAAGCCACTTAACCCCACTGCTTGCAACCCCCCCCCCAAAGAAAAAGAAATAAGCAGAAGTAGAAACATTATCCCCAGAGTGCACTCTCGATAATTAGATAGCCCAGATGTTGAGTGGAGCTATGCTATAGCTCATTCAGAGGTTAAAGCCAATGAAGAAGCTCATGAATTTGCCAGAAAAGGAGTTAGAAAATGAGAAGATTCAAGACATATGCTTGCAGATGTTGAATATTATGGCTTAAGGAAATATCCTGCCCTGCAATCTCTATACCATCTTCTTGTGTTATCCTTTGGTGACAGTAACATTGATTACATATAGTTTAGGTTAATTTTCACTGAAATGACAATAAATCTGTCCTCATATGACTATGACTCAAATCATTGACATAAGTTTCTTGGTCACCTAAAAGTCACAAGGAACCTACAACTTTGCAGAACTACTTCAGACTATAATCATCATCAGTTAAAAAAATAGAACTACTTCAGACTAATTATACCATTTGGATAAATGTGGAGGCAAGAGATGATATTGCTCCCACCTGAATCAATGCTGTATTCTTGTATCTCTCTCTCTCTCTTTTTTTTTTTTTTGCAAGGCAAATGGGGTTAACTGGCTTGCCCAAGGCCACACAGCTAGGTAATTATTAAGCGTCTGAGACCGAATTTGAACCCAGGTACTCCTGACTCCAAGGCCGGTGCTTTATCCACTACACCATCTAGCCGCCCCTCAATGCTGTATTCTTGCTGAATATTTTTTTCATGCTATTGTTAAGTAAACTTCCATTTGCTAAATGTTAGATGATCCATGAATGTTAGAATGATCCAATCTTTTAGTTTGAACCACAGAACCAGCCTGAACCAGCTGGCCCTGAATAACTTTTTGACTTAGAACTACATTTCCTGGATCTCTTTGACCCTTTCCTTCTTTTGTTCTCTTCACATACATTTTCTAGTTGGTTTTTTTTTTTTTGTGTTAGCATTTTGAGTTTCCTTTTAAAAGGATTTGAAAAAATAATTTTCAATAGAAGAAATACAAATGATCAGTAGATCATTTGAATTGTTCAAATTCACTGATAATTATGGATCTTACATTAGAACAACTTTGAGTTATCATCTATTGGTGATTTGTCACCTATAAAATTAATAAAGATGATAAAAATGAAGAAATTCAATATTAGAGAGAAGACTGCAGAAAGATAGTCAAATAAATCTGAAGTGATATTGGGTTTTTTTTTTTTTTTTTTGGTTTGTTTTGCTTTTGCAAGGCAATGCGGTTAAGTGACTTGCCCAAGGTTACACAGCTATATAATTAAGTTCCTGAGGTCTAGATTTGAATTCAGGTCTTCCTGACTCCAGGGCCTGATGCTTTATCTACAGATTTTCTTTGATTAGTTTAAGAATTCTGTTGAAGAAGCCTTCAACCGGAGATTCTGTATCCCTTCACCAGAATTAGCTGACAGTAAGGGGAGTTTCTGCAGTGGAGAAGATGATGACTGACAGGAGGAGTTAACCCCTGCCAGAAGACATAGGTCTGGAGGGAACTGCTTGAATATTTCATGCAATTCTTGATTTTGTTCACTGAAAGGTCATCAGTCAATCAACAAGCATTTATTCAATACCTATTATGTGCCACTGTGTTATGTACAAGGAGTATTAGTATAGAGAAAGAAACAATCCCTACTTGCAAAGAATATCACTCACAGGGAAGACAACATGTTTGTTTACATATACAGCACATAAACACAAGTGTGGTTTGGGAGAAAAGGCTCTGGTATTTTGAAAATCAGGAATTCTTGCCGATATCGGAGAGAGGGACTCTATGAAGCAGAGAGAAGGAAGGAGTGCATTTCAGGTTTGGGGACCATACCAGTGGATCCACCCAGCACGTTAGAAGAGAAGCCTTCTGGGGCAGCTAGGTGGCGTAGTGGATAAAGCACCGGCCTTGGAGTCAGGAGTACCTGGGTTCAAATCCGATCTCAGACACTTAATAATTACCTAGCTGTGTGCCCTTGGGCAAGCCACTTAACCCCATTTGCCTTGCCTAAAAAAAAAAAAGAAGAAGAAGAGAAGCCTTCCTCTAGGTCTTCATGGGTTGAGTGTAGCATCTATTCTTCATTTTTGCTACATGACCAGCTTACCTTCTTTGCCTCTCTCATGCTACTTCTTTATTGTTACTGGAAAGATACTAAATATTTGTTGTTCCTACAAAGCATCTTTTCATTACACTTTGGATCCTCTGTAACTTATATTTATTGGTAATTGCAACAATACCTATTGTTTCCTATCTTTCTGACAAAAAGAGGGTGGTGAAATTCCTCATCTCTTCTCAGTAGCCAAGATTGGTTTTTATAAACACACTTCCTGTTAATGTTCCCCTAATTTGCATTATCGTAGTCACTGTGTATTTTTTATTGGTTCCATTTGCTTCACTTTGCATCAGTTCCTTTTTTTCCAAAATGATTCTTTATATACATGATTTCTTATTAACTCAAGAATATTCCATTATATTTGCCACGATTTATTTAGCCATTCTACAATTGATGATCACCTGATTTGTTTTCTTTGGAAGATTACTGTGTAGGTTAGAAAGGAACAATGGAGATTGAAAGCAGACAGACCAATTAGGAAGCTTTTAGAATAGTAGTCCAGGTGAGAGGAAATCAGTGGTATGAGGGTGGTATCTGTGTGAAGAGATGAAAGGAGGCAATTAAGATACATTTTAGTGGTAGAATTTATTGAGACTTGACAAATGATTGGTTATGGGGAAGGATAAGGGAAGAGAATTTTACAGAATGATTCTAAGATTATAAATTTGGGTAAATTAGAAATAGGAAAGTTAAGAGCAGGAGCAGGTTTAGGAGGAAAGGACATTATTTTTCGCTTTTTTAAATATTGATTTTGAAGTATCCAATAGGTAATTGCAGATGTGGGACTGAAGGTCATTAGAAAAGTTCATTATATCTATGTTAGGTGTATAGACATGGAAGCCTTCTGAGTACAGACTATAAGTGAACACATGGGAATTAGTGAGATTATCAATGGAGAATGTATAGAGCAAGAAGAGAAGAGGACCCAGGACAAGACCTTGAATTAGGCTAAACAAGGGAGAGGATTAAATGAGGTCATAAAGCTGGATTAAGTATCTGAGACTGGATTTGAACTCAGGTCCTTCTGACTCTAGGACCAGTGCTCTATCCACTGTACTGCTCTATCCACTGTACCACCACCTAGCTGCCCCATAAAGACTATTTTTAAGGATGAGAGAGATACATTGTGAAAATAGGCCCATGAAAGGAATTGGTAGATAGAGAGAAATTAGAGAAGGTTAGGGAAAGGGGATGATAGCAGGGACAATCTGCTGAAGGGGGCCAAAGGCATTTGTAGAGGAGTTGACTTTATTAAGGAGATAGAATCACCTTAGATACTGGAGTAAATGGGGGAAAAGTTGAAGATTATGTCAGGGGGTTATAAAAGCAAAGAGTAGTCAAAGAAAAGAATCAACTCATGGAGAGTAACCTTGATTTTCTAGATAAAGTAGTGTTTATTCAGAATAACTATAAAATATGAGTCAAGATTTTAGAATGAAATGGTTTTGGGGTGAGGTGAGGGAGCTGTAGGAGACATGAAGAGAGAATAACAAATAGCAAGTATGTAGATTGATATACTGATTTGAGGGAAGATCAATATGTACACTGAATTCTCCTAATATGAAGGCAGGAACTGGAATGGAAAGAAGATTGGTAAAAAGGCGCTGAATTGATGGAAAAGGGGGCAGGGGGAGGTTGAACTGGGGGCTGGTAATTAATGGTCACTAGACTAGAGTCTGGAATGAGTGGTAAATTTGTATTGAATAAATCTAGAGGGAAGAGAGGTTGTTGAGAAGGAAAGTTTAGAAGTGGTAATAGGGAGTGGATGGAGTGCTGGCCCCAGAGTCAGTCAGGAGAGGTCGTGTCACTGGGCAAGTCACTTAACTCTGTTTGCCTCAGTTTCCTCATCTGTAAAATGAGCTGGAGAAGGAAATAGTAAACCTCAAATGGGGATCCTGAAGAGTTGGACATGACTAAAATGATTCAACAATAATTATTTGTACTTGGAAGGATGACTTTGAGTCGTATACAAGCAAGTTTATATCTCACTGGAGAACAGGATTTTTCATACTCTTAGGTAGTTGAGGATTTAGTATCACAGTATTTGGGAATGTAAGAAGGGGGTGGTATTTGATCAGCATTAGGGGAATGAGTTTAGGCAGAATAACAGTAGATGGGAAGAGCTCTTACCCTCCCAACAATTTTTTTTCTTCCTCTTTGGAAGTGGTCATTCTTGGCCTCTTTACCTTGTCTCTCACTGACTTATCCATGATGACTGGATGGGTATTACCTCTGAAAAGCTGTGACCTAGTTTTAAAGAGCCAAGATCTCTCACTGCATCCAGAGTCATCTCCTAGCCTGGACCTGGATGGCTCTGGAGGAGAAAGTGAGGCTGGTGACTTAGTACAGCATCCCCTCACACAAATCCAATTCATGTGCTTGTCATGGCATCACTTCCCTGATGTCATGATCTTCCTTGAGAACAAAGGCCAAATAAAGCAGCAAATGACTGGCTTAATGGAGTTCAAGTACAAAGACAGACTTAAAAATGTACAAAAGCTTCTCTAGCTAATTGTCTGGGTGAGATTGCCCAGGGTCACACAACTGGATTTGAACTCAAATCTTCCTGATTCCCAAGGCCAAAGCTCTATCCATCGTATCCTAAGATATATATTCCTTGATATAATATAGTTAAAGAGATAAATGTGGATAACATTAATAAATAATAAATAAAAATAATGTAGATAAAAGAGATAAAATATCCCTTGGGGCTATGAACTAAAGGAGCTGATAGACCATTCTCTGTGGATAAGAGGCTGCACTACATCTAAAGACCGGTGGGTGGCAGCAGACAGTAGCTAGAGAGCTGCTTGGCTGGGGCTTGGAGGACTTGGGCTCAGTAGGTGGAGCTGTTCACAGCTCATCAGCAACTCTGCAAGTGCACGGAGCTGCCTTGGCAACAGAGAAGTTCCAGTGAGGATGCTGTAGCGGTGGCACGAGTTGTGCTAGCTGCACCTTTTCTCCAGTCGTGTGAATTCTCTACATGTGATTTTCCATGTGTTGTCCATGGGCCACAGATGTTCTCTGTGTATGTCCCATTGATGCTTGGTAACTCCTAGGAGAATATTATGGGGAAGGTTCTCCTGGTCATTTTGTTGTGCTATTTAATAAATGTTTTTTGCTCTGAATAAATGTCTTCTCGGGTTGACTGGCAAAAACAACAACAACAATACTACTGAGGACTCAGGAGCTATGATTTTAAATAGCTACAGATCCACAAAATTTCTTTTCTTTAACATGGAATAACTTTCAGAGAGTCATTGTGTGAAGAGTCCACAGGTGAAACATATAAATGTTGTTATTCGTTCTTCAGAGAGGACATCATGAGAACAATGTCTTGACTTGCTGGTAAACTGGATTTGAGTGGGACAGAGCTGTACAAAGTCATCACCCTCACTCCTTCCTCCAGACATCCAATTTCAGTGGCAAAATAAAAGTCAATAGCAAAGGATGCAGTGGGTGACCCTGGCTTTTCTAAATTAAAGTCTTTGTCAGGTCTCAGTTTTCTGAGCCATTGCCATTCAAAGACTAAGGGCTAAGTAAGAATTGAGACAAAAGAGGTCAAATTTACCATCCCAATGATATTAATCCAGGAAGACTCAGAATTTACTGCCAGTTCAGAAAGCAATTGCTATTTACACTCATTTTAAGCTATCAAAAAAAGGGGGGGGCATCTCCAGTTGACCTGATTCATATCTGGCAACTGGACCCAGATGTCTCTGGAGGAGAAAATGAGACTGGTGAGTTGGCACAGCACCCCTTCACTCAAATCCACTTGTTAAGGTATCACCTCCCCTGATGTCATGGTTTTCTTTGAGAACAAAGGACAAATGTAATCAAGCTATCAAAACATAAACAATGGACTTTGGATACTTGGACTGTGTTATTGACCATTCAATGAATGATAGAATAATTGAGTTTAAAGGTTTAGTCAAGGAGTTCCATTTAAAACACATGGACTTTTTAAAAGCCTGTTTCTCAGCTGAATTTCAAAAATCAAAATTGAAAACTGCAGCAAGACAGCTTTTTGGAAAAAATTAAAAAGGAGGAGGGGAAATCGGGTGGGGGGGAAGAGGAGGAGGAGGACATAAAGAGGAAGAGGAAGAAGAAAACAATACTGACCATGATGACAAAAGCCAGTTGCTACTAGTCTCAGATAGTTAAATTCCCAGGAGTCAAATTCAGTCCTTTCTACAAATACTCATAGCATCCATAGGAAGAAAAGGCTTAAAATCAAGCCAAAGAAGTAATAAAGCACACATGTAAGAAATGTGTATGACCAGGTTTAACTTACATCACCTGCTCTGGAGTCCTTCTTACTGTGTAGAGACCCCATTGTTTGTCCTTCATTCTCAGTGTTTCTTGACTGACTAAAATAAGCTCCAGGAATATGACTTGTAGGAAATGTATAGTCAGAAAAGGAAACAGGACAGTCATGTAACAAGACAATGGGATAATAGTTGGACAATTGCTCAGATACTTAAGTAATTTCTAGGAGGTAATGGATGAAAGTAGAAACAAAGACCCACTGAAGTCTTGAAGGGAAGAGATGGGGTTGGAATGACCAAGTCAGACATATACTTCAGAAAAATCACTTTGGCAGCTAAGAGGAGGATAGATTCTCATAGCCTTCGTGATCTCCAGAAATTCAACTTCTGCAAGACAAAATAAACTTAGAGATCACCCCCTGAGATCATTTCCCTCTTGACTGTAGGACTTCATTCTGCCCAGGAACCAGGTAACCCCTATCCTCCCTCCAACTTTGCAGCTTCTTTCTATATGCTGTCCTTCCCTATAGCTCATTTTAAGGAAGGACATGTTTGTAGGAAAGAACCTGCAGGCAAGGAGAAGTTGAAGAGAGAGTAGGTGAGGATGGAGCAAATATAGAGCACTCTTCTTGCTGGAGAAGTGGGTAGATGGGATAAAGATTGCATATAGAAGACTTCAGCAGGAAAAAAAGGGCCATTCTTGGGGGCAGCTTGGTGGTACAGTGCTTAGAGCACTGGCCCTGGAATCAGCAGGACCTGAGTTCAAATCCAACCTCAGACACTTAATAATTACCTAACTGTGTGACCTTGGGAAAGTCACTTAACCCTATTGCCTTGCCAAAAAAAAGGGGGTCACTCTTCAATCTGAGACCAGAATGAAGAGGAGATAGTAAGGGAAGATAACTTGAAAGATATGAGGCAGTAGAGGAGGAGAAGGAGTTCTAAGTGCATGGCCTCATTTTTTCAGTGAAGAATGGGTTGATGCTCTCTCAGCATTGTAGTTGGGGGAAGGGAGTGCCTTGAGAGGTTGGAGGAGAGATGGGGATGGTGGGAATAGCCACCCAAACTGGGGAGAGTGGATATCAAATAGGGAAGAATAGAATGTTCACCTTGTATCATTGAGGGTTCATCTGAATTTATATTTTATAATTTATTATTTGTAGTAGACCTAGTCAGCTTGGTTTGGGGAGTTCCTTCAGCAGAACATGAATGAGAGTGAAGGAGGCAAATAGTAGGAGTAAACCAGGTTTGATATTTATCAAGGGGTATTGACAATAGGACAAAACATCAAGGGATGATAGAGTGTAGGTGACCACAGAATGGCAGAATGGCAAGCATCAGCTCTGGGCCAAACGAGATGCTGAACTCCATTACAAATAAAGCCTCATTTACTTCTCACAGTCCTGCAAGGTGGGTGGTATTGTTGTCTCCATTTTACAGTGAAGACTGAGGCAAGCAGAGGATCACACAGCTAGTTCGAGCCTGAGGCAAGATTTGAATTCAAATCCTCAGGCTAATGCCACTTAGTCTCCAGAGCTAATCCAGATGGTGGGTAATAAGTATCTGTAAGAGGATGGTAACAATTAGATGGGTTGGTTAGAAGAGAGGTAAAAAGAGAGACAAAATTGGTAAATGACTTGTTTTGGGAGGTGAGAGAAAGTGCTGACTCAAAGAAAATCCCAAGATTTCAAAAAAGGCAGACTGAGTGCCATAAGGAAAGACAATGAAGTCTTTCAAATTCAAAAGAAATGGGTTTAAGTGAAAAATAATAAATTCAGTTTTGGACATAATAAATTGTGGTGTTATTGGAACATCTTGGTCCTTTGAAATAAAAGAATGGAGTCTAGAAAATGGTCAGTAATGAAGAAATAGATTTGGAACTCATGTTCACCAAAGGATTGGTTGAGGACCTGGAGATGAATATGGATTATTCACATTCTAAGAGAGCATACTAAGAAGAGGGCAAAATACAGATTCAAAGAGGATGATATTTTACTTTTTCATTCTTTACAATATTTGTCCATATATTTTTGTAGATTATCTGAGAGGGGGAGTGGGAATATGTGAGTCATCGCCTCCTCCCTCATACCCCTCATTGAAATCAGAACCTAGATCCACATGATGAGATAAGTGTAAACAAGATGAATCCTCACCCCACCCCTTAGTGAGTAGTAAACTCAGATTCCGCTGAGAAGAGAACTCTTATCAGCTGAGAAAACAAATTAGTCACACCTCTGGGGGCTTTCTGTAGGAAACCCTGAGAAGCTTTTGATAGTCACACTCCTGTGGGGGGGGGGGGAAGGGAATTTCTCTTTCCTCTCACTCCCTATTGGTCTGGCATTACTATTGAATTGCCCAGAGGGAGACAGCCTCTTTGGCAGAGTGTGAAGAACAACTAAGAGAGCAGAGACATTCTGCAAACAGGCACAGATGCAAAAAGACAGTCACCCAAAGGAGGAAGCAGCTTCCAGGATCCTATTCCTAGCCAGAAGCAGCTACGGAAGGGAAGAAGCATTTATAAAATACTACTATTCTCCACTTTACAAATATTATCTCATTGATCCTCACAACAGCTCTGCAAGGTAGGTGCTATTATTATATTAATTTTACAGTTGAGGAAACAGAGGTAAACAGACATAAAGAGTCTCACACAGCTACTAAATGTCTGAAGTCAGATTTGAATTCAAGTCTTCATGACTCCAGACCCAGCTCCATCTATGGAGGCAGCACTGCAGACAGATGGCTGGTCTGCTTGTGGGTGAGGAGCAGGCCCCAGGAACCCACTCACTTGTATTACCTTTGGATATTCACCCAGTGTATTGTGCCTGGTACATAGTAAACACTAAATAAATGCTCATTGACTAACCGATTTTCTGGCTCTTGATCTCTTTACCAATGTGGCACCAGGACTGTTCACGTAGACTTGTTCCTTATTCATACAAAGCCAACTTGCCTCCTTTTCCAGCTGGAAGTGAACTACTTCTACCTCCTTATTTTACAGATGGGGCAACTGAGGCCTAGGAAGGTTAAGTGATTAAGTGAGGTAGTAAACTCACAAGCATAGTTTGATCCTGGGCATTCATGTTCTTGCCACTGTAATATACTATTTCAGAGCCTTGATTAAGTCATTTAGTCTACTTTTTTGTACACAGGTCATTGGTGACATGCTGCAGCCTACTTAAAGCTACCAATCTATTTTTCCATTGACCTTTAGGTCACCTGTAGTTTTGATGCCTTGGAAGTTCACCCTCCCACAAATACCTGCAGTGTCCATTGGTAGAGTAGGCATACAATTCAATAGAATTGAGACACATAATTCATGGTACTGAAGAATTTAAAAGGTGAGTGGATCATTGGAGAAGATGTAGACCATTAGTCCAACCCCTGCTCAACTAAGGAATCCACTCTGTGGGTATGGGTACAACTCCCTTCCATGAAGCTTTTTCTGGCTTAGATCCACTCACAACTATGAACCATGTCAACTCTCTTCAAGTCTGGCAGCCTTAGCTTATTTAAAGGCCTCCAGTGGCATATTGATTTTTCACCTGGCCAATAGTGTTTTCCCTTACATTTCGATAAGAGAAAGAGTACATTCACATTTTGTAGAGCTAGTATAGTGTGTTAGGATGTTAACACCTTGTCATCTGTGAGGACATCACTTACATACACACATTGATAGTCTATTTATTTGGTTGCTTGTCAAAATTTGGACAATATGTTCTTTTCATCTGCTGGGTTTTCCAGGAGATGCAATGTAGAATAGTTTATCTGATTCAAGTAGTATCTTTACCATACTTATTTGCTTTGGGAAAGTCACTTAAACTCTTGGTACCCCCAGCAATCACTTAAGATTATCTATTGCTCTGCAATATGAAATTCTTATTTATTATGTTGATATTTTGGTTTCTCAGTTAAATTAGTATCAACTATATTAGTGGTAATAATATATTGTTTTCTCATTTAAATTAGGTTTCTCCAACAACATTTTTAACAGTGTTCTGAACCAGATCTGACTGAGACAGATGCCATAATCCAGCCTTGAGATTGAAATAAAATAAGCTACACTATCCTAAGACCATCTAACATTCAACAAAAAGAATTTTATTTAATAGTAGAACATCAAGGATACTCAGCAAAGATACAGCATTGGTTCATGTGGGTGTGGCTCCTAGTGTCATGGACCATAAGAAACCTGGGGCAATACTGAAATGCTATAATTACTAGTGTTTGGGGCTTTTTATACCTATATGGTGACTCAGAAACTGTAGGCTAGTGATTTGAGCCTTACATCACTGCTTAAGATGACTACATTTATGGCTATATATTTGATATCATCTTTCTCAATGATTAAAAGAGGGACAGGAGGGAAGGAGAAAATTCAGAATTCAAACTATTTTTTAAAATATTAAAAATAAATAAATAATAGTTATTGTTTTTAAAAGATGGTAATATTGCCTTTTTAGAGAAAAACCCTAGCCTACATAACAGGAAGAGCTGAGAAGCAACAACAAATCTCCTTTTGCTGATATGGACTTATCCAAATTGTATCATTATGAAAGTTCTCAATAAAAATTGACTCCATCTTCCTTTTTGTTTTCCTTTTAGTCTTGTTAATCAGGGTGAAAGCCCAAACAAAGAATTTTCCTTTTAACAGTATTCCCTCTTCATCACCACCTATCAGAATCCCTGATTTTCCTAAAGGTCCAACTCATGGGCTACCTCCTCAATGAGTCCTATTATAATCCCCCATTTCATAGTGCCTTAGGGTCCAATCCTTTTTTTTTTTTTTTAACAAGGCAATGGGGAGTTAAGTGACTTGCCCAAAGTCATACAGCTAGTTAATTATTAAGTATCTGAGGTTGGATTTTAACTCCAGTCTTCCTGACTCAGGGCCAGTGCTCTGTCCACTGTGCCATCTAGCTGTCCCTGGACTCAGTCCTTAAGAGGGTACACAACATGCTCTGCCAGATGCTGCCCAGAGACTGGGTGAGCCTACTTTTGTATGTGGCAAAGAAGGAGCTTTACTCTTCAGAATATGTACAGGTATTTTGTGGTTGTTTACTGTCAACTTCTTCTGTGGAAGGCCTTTTGATTGACTGTTAAATTGGAACTGGAAGAGCCTACAAAGGACCCCAATGGAAAAAGTCACTTTTTTTTTTTTTTTTGCAAGGCAAATGGGGTTAAGTGGCTTGCCCAAGGCCACACAACTAGGTAATTATTTATTAAGTGTCTGAGACCGAATTTGAACCCAGGTACTCCTGACTCTAGGGCCGGTGCTTTATCCACTGGGTCACCTAGCCGCCCCTAAAAACTCACTTTTTTTTGTTTAAATTTATTTTTTATTAAAGATATTATTTGAGTTTTACAATTAAAAACTCACTTTTTAAAGAGCAACTTTTTCCTATTTTGTTAAAATATTTTAAAAATAATATTTTATTTTTTCCCAATTGTATATAAGACCAAATTTTATTCATTTCCTAAAACAATGAATTCCAGATACTCTTTTTCCTTCTCTCCTTCCTTTCCTCCCTAAGACAGCCAGCAACCTGATAATATTCAGGTTATTCATGTGTTATCATGCAAAACATATTTCCCTATTAGTCATGTTGTGAGAGAAAACACAGAAAAAAACCCCTAAAAAATAAAGTGAAAAGCAGTATGCTTCGATCTGCATTCAGATGCCATCAATTCTTTCTCTGGAGGTGGTTAGCATTTTTCATCAAGAGTCTTCTGAACTCGGGAGAGACAATGAGGGGTGCTACCCCACTCACCACCCCTACCTTCTGACAGGCCAGCCATTGAGCACAAGGCCTCCTAGGAGAGCCCAAGTCTGTAGTTGGGCACCCATTGTTTGTGTCTTCTTTGCCTTGATATGAAACCTTGGCACCCAAACTGGGAACTGCATTGAACTCACATGGATGGCACAAGATATTTTAAATGTTTGAGGGAAACACATCAATACTCTGTATCTGTCAGACAGTAGATAAGCTACTAGCTCAAGTAGTTCACAGTTCTCTCTCTCTCTCTCTCTCTCTCTCTATATATATATATATATATATATTTTTTTTTTGTGGGTGGGGGAAGAATGGGAGAAGGGGGATTGGGCTTGGCTAGGGTCATCTAGCTAGTATGACTCTGAGGCATATTTGAACTCAAGTCCTCCTGAGTTCAGATTCAGTGCTCTAGCCATCTAGCTGCCCCTCACAGTTCTAGCAGTAGGTCACACCACATCTTTAGATGAAATTCTCTAATGTTTCAGATATGTTTTTTTTTTTTTAGTTTTTGCAAGGCAATGGGGTTAAGTGGCTTGCCCAAGGCCACACAGCTAGGTAATTATTAAGTGTCTAAGGCCAGATTTGAACTCAGCTACTCCTGACTCTAGGGCCAGTGCTCTATCCACTGCACTACCTAGCCACCCCTAGGTTGTGTTTTTTTTTTTAACAGTGAAGATATATTTTTGTTTACTTGTACTTTTGGCTACAACAGAAACTTCTTGGACTTTCTTTTGGGGGATGTCATAGCAAGGGCAGTAAGGTTGCACAGTAGATAGAGTGCCAGTCCTGGAATCAGGAAGACCTGAGTTCAAATTTGGCCTCAGACTCTAAACTGAGTGACCTTGGGCAAGTCATTTCATTGCTTTAACCTCAGTTTCCTCATATGTATAATAAACTCAAGAAGGAAAAAGCAAACCACTCTAGTAGCTTTGCAATGAAAATTAAAGTTTCTTAAGATCACAAAGAGTTGAACATGACTGAAATGATGAACAACAACAAATTTTTGCACCACTGAGTTTTTAGTGGTTTCTGTGATAAAAAAAAAAGGTGTTGCTCAAAAAACCTAGGAAATGGGTTGATTCCAATCTGATTCCAAGGTCTGAGAAATTGTTCTGTGCTTACTTAAAAGTAGCATACATTCCATTAGTAAGTCATTGCTGTTAAGAGTGAAACAAAGATCTTATTTTTTCTTTCTAGTGCAATTACTTTATTGAATTTTTGAATTTTACAAATTTTTCCCTAATCTTGCTTCCCTCCCCCCAACCCCCCATAGAAGGCAGTCTGATAATCTTTACATTATTTTCATGCTATGCATTTATCAAAATTGAATGTATTGAGTGAGAAATCATATCCTTAAGGAAAAAATAAAATATAAGAGATAGCAAAATTACATAAGATACCTTTTTTTTTTCCTTCTAAATTAAAGGTCTTTGGTCTTTGTTTAAAACTTCACAATTCTTTCTTTGGATACAGATGGTACTCTTCATTGCTGATACCCTAAAATTGTCCCTGGTTGTTGCACTGATGAAATGAGCAAGTCCATTAAGATTGATCATCACCTCCATGTTGCTGTTAGGATGTTCTTCTAGTTCTGCTCGTCTCATTCAACATCAGTTCATACAAATCCTTCCAGGCTTCTCTGAATTCCCATCCCTCCTGTTTTCTAATGCAACAATAGTTCTATTGTTTGTTTGTTGGCAGTTTGTTCAGCCCAGTTGATGGACATCACCTCTATTTCCAATTCTTTGCCATCACAAATAGGGCTGCTATGAATGTTTTTGTTCAAGTGATGTTTTTACCCTTTTGCATGATCTCTTCAGGGTATAGACCCAGTAGAGGTATTGCTGTATCAAAGGGTATGTACATTTTTATTGCCCTTTGGGTGCAAATCCAAATTGTTCTTCAGGAAAGGTTGGATGAGTTCACAGCTCCGCCAAAAATGTATTAGTGTCCCAGATTTCCCACAACCCTTCCAACATTGATCATTGTCCTTTCTGGTCATATTGGCCAGTCTGAGAGGTGTGAGGTGGTACCTTAGAGATGTTTTAATTTGCATTTCTCTGATCAGTAAATATTTAGAGCAATTTTTCATATGACTATGGATTGCTTTGATTTCCACATTGGTAAATTGCCTCTGCATATATTTTGACCATTTGTCAACTGGGGAATAGCTTGTTTTTTGTTTTTTTTTTATAAATTTGACTCAGTTCTCCAAATATTTTTAGAAATGAGCCCTTTGTCAGAAGAACTAGTTGTAAAAATTGTTTCTTAATTTACTACATTTCTTTTGATTTTGTTTACAGTGGTTTTGTTTGTGCGAAACCTTTTTAATTTAATGTAATCAGAATCATCTAATTTGTTTTTAATGAGGTTCTCCATCTCTTCCTTGGTCATAAACTGCTTCCCTTTCCATAGAGCTGACAAGTAAACTATTCCTTGATCTCCTAGCTTGCTTATAATATTGTCTTTTATGTTTAAATCCTGTACCCATTTTGATCTTATCTTGGCATAGGGTGTGAGATGTGGATCTAATCCAAGTTTCTTCCATACTAACTTCCAATTTCCTAACAGTTTTTATTGAAGAGAAAGTTTTTATCCCAGAAGTTGGGCTCTTTGAGTTTATCAGACATTTTCTGCTCTTTTGCACCTAGTCTATTCCACTGGTCCACCACTCTATTTCTTAGCCAATACCAGACAGTTTTTGATGACTGATGCTTTATGATATAATTTTAGTTCTGGTAGACCTAAGCCACATTCTATTGCACTTTTTTCATTAAGTCCCTAGAAATTCTTGACTTTTTATTTTTCTATATGAATCTATTTATAATTTTTCTAACTCATTAAAGTACTTTTTTTTTGGAATTTGGATTAGTAGAGCACTAAATGAGTAGTTTAATTTAGGCAGAATTGTCATTTTTATTATGTTAGCTTGGTCTATCCATGAGCAGTTGACATTTTCCCAGTTATTTATATCTGATTTTGTGTGAGAAGTGTTTTGTAGTTGTTTTCATAGAGTTTCTGAGTCTGCCTTGGCGGGTAGACTCCCAAGTATTTTATATTGTCTGAAGTTACTTTGAATGGGATTTCTCTTTCTAAGTCTTGCTGCTGTAACTTGCTAGTAATATATAGAAATGCTGAGGATTTTATTATTTTTCTTTCCATTTATGTATATTTTTTTAAAATGGCTACTATTAGTACATAAAGACTTAATACTTTATTTGATACTAATGGTATATATTTAACAGAATTTTTATTTATTTCTTTTGGTTTAGGGGTGAGCTGAACCATTGTCTGTAACTTGTAACCTGAGAGGTTAGATTAAGTGATTTGTCCGGTCATTGAATTCTGATGTGTCAGGATTTACACCCAGGTTTTTCTGATTCCAAAGCTAGCTGCCTCTCAATTAGGAGCTTATGCTAGAATAAAACGTTTTGTTATTCAATCATAGTTGAATGACTCTTCAAAGGTAAGTGTTTTCGATTACAAATATTATCTTAGATGGATTGGTCTGTCTCAGACAGTTGTCTCTCCTAGATGACAGACATCCACGATATCTGATTCTCTGTGTATAATAGTTGCCCCCTCCAACTCTTCAGGAAAAAAGAAGGGAGAGAGTGGAAAAAGAAAGAGAAGAGGAGGAAGAAAGACAATTAAAGAGAGAAGGGCTAACTGCAAAATGATGAACTCTGACACTCAGAATGATTCAAGGAAGATGGACATAGTGAGAGGAGGTGAGGTCTGGGGGCTGGAACAGATGTTCATTTTTGGAGACAATGCTGTTATTGCTATGACTCATCTGGGAGCTCCCAGACTAAGTTTCTATCTTTACAGCAATGGTGAACACTGTAGGAAGTGGGTGGAAAAAAGTGAATCTTATGAAAACTCAAGAGGAAGGGGGGGAATATAGGGGGTCTTAATGTCTAAAGACCACAATTAAAGTAGGGAAATACTTTCAGGACACATCTCAACCATTTTTTTCTATAGAGATAATTTAAAAGATTCAAAAAAAGCATTTCTTAAGCACAAATTATGAGGGAAGCCCTGGAGATAAAAATAAAAACTTCCCTCAAGCAACACATAGTGGGAAGTGCAGGCAGTGTTTTCCTCTGAAAAGACCCAGCGATAGTGAATGGGACAATAGGGCAGTCTACTGGCCCTTCCTTTTTAGAAGTTATGGTAGTATTTATTTGATTACAGATTGTAAGAGGAGGCTGACCAATAGAGCCTATCCCTTATGAGTGTATATGCTTGACTGAAGTAATTCCCCATGAAACCAGGCAGGAAAAAAGAATAAGGTTTAGTTAGTCACTGGGACCTTTTATAAATATACTCAGTTTCAACTCAGAAACCAATTGAAAAAGCCTTTTCTGATCTTGGTAAACAGATTGAAAACAGTCACAGAACATCTCCAAAGTCCATATTGGGGAAAGCATCAGCCAAAATTCTGTACATGCTCATAGGTACTGCATTGGCCAGTCTCTGTTACACAAGAGGTGGGAGTTGGGGAACATGAGGGACATGTTCAGAAAATGGCCAGGGCCAGGGATGAAGACAAGATTGTGTGGTGAGCTTGGGAATGCAACTGAAGTGTCTTAGCTCATCCTGAACCAGGTTTCTGTAGGTCTACTTTAAAGAGGAGCAGCATCAAGTAGCTTGGAGACATGTGGTGTAATGAAACCACTCTTCATATTAGGAAGAACTTAGTTTTTGTTCTTTCCTATGAAACTTGGTTATTTAACTTCATTTAACTTCTCTGAAACCTAAGCAATTATTTAAGACCAAAGGTGGCAGATAAGTTGTTCACCTGCCTCAGTGAAGGGAATTTCCACACTTGGAGTTTCCCCTCACTGTTGAAATTATAGTTTCTCACTTTCAAAAAATAGTAGCAGAGCTAAACAAAGAAGTTCAGGATTCAAGAAACAAATTTTTGACCATGTGCATTCTTGCCATCCTCTTTTAATGCTCTTAAAAAGAAAAAAAGGGGGAGGGCAGGTTTAATTCTTCAGGTCTGCTTCTGGGCTCAGTGAGGATACATGAGATGCCAAGCACGCAGCTCTGATTTTTGCAGATGGAAGATTCTGGTAGACCTGAGACCCCTGGGGAGAGTTAACTGATTTAGCACAAAGGAATAGATGTATTTTGAGCAAAGACCTTGAAATAAAGACAGCAGGAGTGAAAGAGGGCTTAACTACATGAGAAAGAGAACATTTCTGACTTCTTTAACACTATTCTGAAAGCTTGCTTTTGATTTGGGGAGAAGAGTCAATTCCCTTCCCCATGTCCTCATTGAACCCCCATAACTGTGCCTTCCCAGATGTCTCTTCTCTCCCCTAGAATGAACATCCTGCCCATTAAGAAGTCTGACTCTTCCCAGCAGAGCCAGCTGCTGTTTGACTTTCTCCCCCAATTCTACATTATGGCTCTCCTACAGCTCTGTTCTTGTTTCAGCTGGAAAAGATCAATAGCCTATTGGGTGTTTGTCCTTGGTTGGGTGGGAGGCAGGGATAGTGGGAGAAAAGTCATCACTTTTTATACAGACAATAAATTTCTCTGCTTTTTCACTATGAAAAAAAATATTCCCTGTTCCCTCACCCGAATCAATACAGTTTCAATGGCTCAAGACTCAGACAGTTTAGCCCAAATTTTTAAAGGAATTATCAAAGGAATTCCTATAAAACCAGCAGATGGAGTAGCAGTCCATCTGTGTTGCAATATTCAACTGAATCTCTTTCCTCTGACTTTGTTGTTCTCATGCTAATATGTTGGGTAATACAAAGATAACCTAGCTCTGTGGTCAGAGAAGAAAAGGAAACAAAAGGAACATGGTCTGTAAATATCATCTATTATGGATTGTTGTAGGAGATCATCCAGGGAGGGCACCTGTATTATGTCTGCTTGACAATACTGTAGAATGTGACTCAGAGACTGAGGGCTGTTTGGGTAGATGCTGTGAACAAGTCTGTGATCCCTGGCTCCATATCCAGGGTCTAGAAAGGTTCTGCACACAGTAGCTCTTAGCTAGAATGTAACAGCAGAAGCTAACTAGGAAGATGGATCTGAGCTGTACCTCCCTTCTCTTAAATTGGCAGAATCTGGGTCTCTATTTCCAGTTTGTTTTGTCAAGGTAAGGTTCAGTAATGTTGATTGTCTTGGTAGGAGTGATATCCTTAGACCCTACCCTATGTAGATTAGGCTAGTCTTTCCTTAAAACATGTTAAGGTTTTGAAACTGTCCTGGAGATTAATTGATTCAAGGGATTAAGGTTGAAGTTTTTGACAAGGTCTCCTGCTAGTGGTAACACAGAACCATAGGGTTCATTCTCAATGGAATCAACATGATGCCTTTCCTGAATATGCTTGTAGATTATATTTCCTCTGTGATAACTGAGTAAATTCCTGCTTAACAAACAAAAAACTATCAGATCTTCTACTAGTATTTAATTTTGTTCTAATATAAAATCTGAGGTCCCACACCAGCCTGGATTATCACAACTGCTCTAGAACTCTTAAGAGAATAAAATCACTCTACTGCTTTTTGGCAGACCCTTAGCATACAAGCCTAATGGTCTGGTTAAATATGATCATTTGGGGAGCAGTTAAATATGTTTCTTGAAGTCACAGACATATCTTCTAAATTGTACTCAACACAGTTTGAGGGACTTATTAGCTCATTAATAAATATTTAATTACACAGCTGGCAAAATGATTTTCCTAAAGCCCAGCTTTGACCATAGCACTCCCATTCATAATAAACTATTGTGATCTCTATTATCTCTAGAATGAAATATCAACTCTTCCATTTGGCATTTAAATTTTTTTACAACTTGATTTCATCCTATTTTTCCATCTTTATTGTACATTATTCCTTTTTTCCACTCTTTGATCCAGCTACACACAGGCTTTCTTGTTGTTCCTTTTTTCATGCTTTTGGAGAAGTTGTCTCCTATGTCTGGAATATATTCTTTTCTCACCTCTACAAAATAGTCAGTTTGAATGATTATACTTAACTGAACTGTTATGTTCATCTTGCACATAGCCTTTGGGACTCCTTTCCCAACCTGTAGTTGACTCTGAGGTTGTGTTCCCAGAGCATGGTAGACTACATTCTACCCTCTGGGTTCTAGGGGCAACCTTAAGCAGTCAGGAAGTGGGAGGGCGAGGGTGGCTCTTTAATTCTATTGCCTATGAGCCTCTATGACCATTAAAATCTTTCCAATATCAATTAACTTCCACTAGCCTTTACAAAAGGAATGTTTGCTGAGAAAAGTATAGCTGTCTTCCAAATTGGGAGCACACTCTTCCCTCTACACTCATTTGGTATCTAGGGAAGGTGAATTTAAAATTCTTGTTACAAAACATTCCTCCTTCCCCATCCAAGAAGGAAGATGGAGTTGACTTTTGGCATAACCAGAGGAGGAGGAATTCCTTTGTTTCCAGACCACTCTATCTCTATTAGGTAGATTCACTACTAGACTGAGTCAAGCAGTTCTTCAAGAATGATTCCTTAAAGGTTCCAGATATAGATGCCTGTTTCAGTTGACAAAACTATTGGTCATTCTTTTAATCTTTCAAAGATCACCAGGTTTTAACCTGATCTATTCCATTTCCAATATTTATTTACCTAAGAAGAGGAAAGAATGAAACGCAGCAGAGACAGAAGACACAGAAGCACATGGGTGGGTCTGTTATGATTCCTTTCCCAGCTAACCCACCTGCAGACTTTGTTTTTGCCTAAGGCACCATTAGGGAAGAGAAATTTAGGACCTTTTTTTTTTTTTGCTCAGTCATTTCCAGCTCAATAGCCAATTAGAAGGTTTTTCATCATCCCAATGAAAAGTCAGAAATATCTATAGATATTATATGCTTGTCATGGTCTCACTTCCTCCAATTTAATGGAGGGAAAGGGATCTTCTATCATTCATTTTTGAAATTAATTTTTTTTTAAAATTCTAGGTCTCTCTATCTCAGTTAGGCTCGAAACAGAGGCCACTCTGTTTCCAGTCTGATTAGCACTGGAACTTTGACTTTTCTGTTTTTGACCTGGGCTAGTTTGCCCCTTCTTAAGCAACCTGGTGGCTCTCTATTGTAGGGACACTTACCAAATTAATGCCCAACTTAGTATGGACACCCACTACTTCAAAGCAGTTTGAAACTCTTGAGATCAAGGGATCCAATAATCTCACTCTAAATGGTGGCAAGGAGTTCAGAAGTACTCCACCATATCTGCTATCATTCAATTCTGGGAAGCAAGCTTACTAAGCTTCCATGTGGCTATCAGGGTATATTGTGCATGCTCTAAAGACTGATTCCTCATTGGCTGGACCCCAATTATAATTATCTGCTAAGCATCTGCCAAAAATCAATTTGGTGATTTTATTCTCTTTGTGTTTTTAGGTCCATTAACATTATTGAATTTTATTGTTGCAAAAAAAAAAAGCCTAGTTGTAATAGAGACCGAATCCCTCCAATGGGAAGGAAGAGATAATTAGGGAGGTTCAGTTTAGCATCATCCTCCTTAACTCCAACCTGCAGCCTCTGAAACATGCATGTGTTTGAACAAATAACAAGAGAGTGTGTTTCTGCTTCATGGGAAGGGACTTAGACCAGACTTAGTTCTATGATCACCCCCATTGCACCTTCAAAACATCTCAGATGCCACCTTCTACATGAAGTCTTTTCTCATCTCCCCAACTTCTACTCCCTCCTTCTCAAAAATCACCTCCTATATATATTTTATGTGTGTAGGTATATATTATGTCTTTGTGTCCATGTCTTCTCCTTTGATAGAATACAAGCTTCTTAAAGGTAGGAACTGTTTCATTTTTGCTTCCTCAGAGCCTGTTAATGTGCCTGTACATAGCAGCTAACAATAAATGTTTATGGATTATTATCAATCAATGATGCTCTCTTAATATTAGGGTCCACTCTTGGCCCATCCCATTGTTCCCTCCACTGTGAACTAGAGAACCCTCTCCCCTGACATACCCTGGAAATTTGCAGAATGAAGACATGTAAGTTGACTATAAACTCCCCCAGGACTCTGTTTCTTCCCTTCCTTTGGACTGTTCCCAGTCATTCAGAATACAAGAAATCAGACTAGCTAAGAGAGGACACTACTCTGAGATGGCTTAGAAAAAAGTGGTTTGCATACCAGGGCAAAAGCTGCCTTGCCTAGAAGCAGAATCGAGAACTAGTTATGACCCTACCTTTTCCAGGTTCATAAGAATAGCTGCCCAATCTACCTCTTTGGGAAGCCCTGGTGTATGGCAGGTCTTTTGACTGGGGCCTCAGTGGTGAATAGAGGACTTTGAAGAAAAGAATAAAGGTTCTAAGAATGAGGAAATGCTGCTCTTGATGGGTGGAGGAACCTAACCTCTGTCATTTGGGGTGAGGGGAAGATGAAACTAGCAAGGGATGAAGAGGACTGCCCGGGAGCCCAAAAGAATGCTTAATGGCTGAAGGAACTGCAGAGGATCTCAGCTTGTCGGGGTGTGTAGCTTTCACCAAGCCGCCAGTTTACCTGCTCTGGAGTTTGTAAATAGCCACAGGGGCCATTGCCCAGGGCAAATATCTGTTGGGCCCAGGGGAAGCTAGACTACAAGAACCCCAGCACAGGGCTGGTTCTGGAGGAAGAGAGCCATAGCTCCACACCCTGAAGCAGGTGTGTTTTCTGGAAGAATCAAAGGAAAGAACAGCAAAAGAGAGAGGCCACATGACTACTCCAGCTTTCCTGGCAGCTCCAGAAATGGCCAGCCAGGTCTTGGCTGTTGCTGTGGAATGCCCTACCTTTATGTAGCTCTCTGAAAGTGAAAGACAGCCAGGTAAGGTGACAATGAACACACATAGGGATAATTGTAAAGAATACCTATTGTTCTTCTTTATTTTTGTTTTTTTAAATTAAATTAAATTTATTTGCAGGTCCGAATTCTCTTCCATTTCCTCCCTTTCTTCCTGTTGCTCTTCTACTAAATGTAGCCTCCTTGATGACAGAGACCATTTTTATTTTATTTTTGTATCTCCAACATCCAGTAATTCCTGGAATATAACATGCTTCTAATGTGGGTTTGTTGAATTGATCTGAACTGAATTGAGAGGTAAGTCAATCAACAAGTATTTATTAAATGCTGTGGCATTTTTATTTTATTTATTTAATTTATCATGTGCTGATTGCTGAGAATATAAATGATCAAAGAAGACCATTAAATCAGGGGAAGTGAGGCCATGACAAACATATAAGTTGGATTTGAATGAGGGGTTGCTGGGCTAAGTCACCAGTCTCACTTTCTGCTCTGGACCCATCTAGGTCCAGTGGCCAGATATGGATCAAGATGACTGGAGATGGTCCTGGATGTGAGGCAGTCAGGGTGAAGTGACTTATCCAAGGTCACACAGCTAGTCAGTGTCAAGTGTCTGAGGTCACATTCAAACTCCCATCCTCCTGACTCCAAGGCCACTGCTCTATCCACTACTATGCTATCCAGAATAGAAATACAAACACATAGAAAGACAGACCCTGCTCTGAAAACTTCCATTCTAATCATCGGAAGATAACACATAAAAAGAAACTGAAAATGGCTGAGGAGGGAGAGAAGATTGCCTAGGGTGGAGACATGCAGAGTAACACAGCCCAGGGATGACTAATCTGGGTGACCCCCTTAAGTGGAGGTTCAGTGAGGAGTCCTATACCCAGTGACAAGGGAAGAGTATTGGATTTGAAGTCAAAGCACCCAGGTCCAAAGCCCATCTTTGCCACTTATACCTGAACTGCATTGTATAAGTCACTTGACTTCTTTTGGCTTCATTTTCTTCATTTCTAAAATGGGGGATGGAGGAAGGAGAAATGGACTGGATGACTTCTAAGGTCTACTTCATCTATAAAGCTATGATCCTATGAAATGAAAATTGAGTCCTCAAAGGGTAGCAGAGTGAAGGAAAATTACAATTTAAGTTTGGGTATAGTTTTTGAAGTGGCTTCTGGTGATAGCTTAGTTCCTTGACAAATGTTCAAGTATCTAGTTGTGTGTGCCCTGCCTGTCAGGGGAGAGATCTTGTCTTAATGGAGAAAAGGACTGAGGTTCCTTGGAGTCAGATACTTAGGGATATCTCAATTGGGACAACACTTAAGTAGTAGCTATTATGAACAGTCAGTACCACCTTTGACTACTAGTTGTGTTTCCAGCCTTCTCCTAACTTGATGAGGGGATCTTTGGTACCTCTGTCTTTGGGGTCTGACTTTGTAGAGAGCTCCCCTTGCTCTTTAGCCTCTTTTGTACTTTTTCCAATTCACTTACTTCATTCTAATGTGTTTCAATTTGCATGTTCTTTGATGTCAAGTTTCGAGGAATTTCTTTCTTTACTATTTTGTGAGTGCTGGAAGGAGATGAGATGAGCACTATTGAGAGAGTATTCATTTCTTTTAGATATCAGATTTACTGAAGGAGAAAAAGAAATTACACACTTTGAATTTGTAAGAATATTGGGAAGTCTATCTCTTTCCTATGGATTCTTGATTTCCAAATACTTCTTCTATTCTCTGGGGGTTGGGGGTGAGGTCTTAATAATTCCAGATTCAGTTTTAAGGAACCTTTTCTATCCCTTTTTAGATTCTTCACAGACATTCCCAGTTATCTCCCTCTCAGTTGATGAGTTGGAAAAGAGTAGATTTCATTAAAAGAGTTGAGACCTCTAGTTTATATATGAAATTCTGAGTTTTGACTCACTGTATGTCCCTGAGAAAAAAAAATTGTGTTCTTTTTGAACCCTAACTTTTCCATCGACAAAATACAATTAATCTAGATTGTTCTTCTGCCTCTCTGGAATCATTTTTATAATAATATAGCTCCTAGAGGGGTGGCTAGGTGGCACAGTGGATAGAGCACTGGCCCTGGAGTCAGTAGTACCTGAGTTCAAATCTGGCCTCAGACACCTAATAATTACCTAGCTGTGTGGCCTTGGGTAAGCCACTTAACCCTATTGCCTTGCAAAAACATAATAATAATAAATAATAATAATAATAATGATAAATGTATCTCCCAGTGGCACTTCCAAGTCAAGGGGTGAGACCCCCAATGGAAGACTACCCTGTGTTCAAGGTATCCTATGGCTCTACATCCATAAAACAAACCCTCACCCTGCATCTACCTTAATAGTCATCCAGTACACAAAATTAGAGGAAAGTAAAACATTTAATAAAAAGGAATTGGAAGAAAATTAGCAAAAAAAACATTTCCCCCATAAACTTAGGGCATTCTCTCCTATAAACATGTTATTGGTGGAAAGACTTTTATGGTCAGGATGTACAGTCAGGGTACCCATAAGAAGGAATGCCCCTTAAGCTGTCTTCTTTTGATGTCCTTGTTCTCATAGTGTTCCTATCATCTTTACTGGATAGATATTATCCACCACCTCCAGCTGTCTCCATTGACTCTTTCCTATTTCAGCTGAAATATTTGGTTATCTCTTCCTCAGAGAAGGACACTGTTATGTTCTCTTGGATTAAAGCCCAAATGAGCATCTTTTTCATTTTTTTTTTTTAGAAAACTATGAAAACCCTTGACCTAGTACCAACAGAAACTTTGGAGAAGAGGAAAAGATATCTTGCTCCCTTAGTTCCCTCTTTTTTGGTTTTCAGGGTCAAAAACAATTTATTTACATACTGCTGGTAGAAAAAGCTAAGGGAGAGAGAAATTAGCAGCAGCAGCAATAGCAGCAATGTAAGTAGTAAGAAAGGATATAGGGGCATGATATTTGCTGAATCACGCTCCCCAAAGGGAGATGACACCATTAGGGAATAAGCAATAAAAAAGGTTATAGGAGCATGAGAGTTTATCTGGGGCATCACACTCCCTAAGCATGGGCTGGCCTCCTAAAGGAAGAATTCCTCAGTTCCCTCTTGTTCCCTCTTGGCTACTACAGCCTTTTATCTCTCTCTCTTTCTTTCTCTTGAAGAAAATTCAGTCGTAGGTGTTCAGTTCTTTAGAACAAAGTACATGATCTTGTTCGCGGTTTTTGGTCTTTGTTTTGTTATTTTTTCTTCCTATTTCAGGACTTGGGCAACTTGGTTAGTGAACATCCAACATACTTTCCAAATTTTCAATCTCTGAAGGCTAGATTATAAACCAGATAATGACTCTTTGCCTTAAAAGGACCATATAATTCTGGCATTTGGGTTTCACAAGTTTTTCAGACCTAAATCTTATTTTTCTGTGTAGATGTGTGGGTAGAGAAAACTACAGAGAGTTGGTACCCAGTATAGGGGCCAAGGTCTTTGGTGGTTCAGCCACATTCCTAGTCCCTCTATAAATGAATGAGGCCAATCAACATCTGAGAGTAATTTTGCTGCACATATGTGTGATGATAAGAGGCATTTCTATTTTCATTTTCAAGACATTATCTCACCTCTTCACCATAACTCTTTGAGGCCAGCAATATTTTTATTGCTATTTTTCATGTGAGGCTATTAAGCTCTGAGAGGTTAAAGACCAGGACTCTTGCTCATGGTCACATGATTTTTAAGCATAAGAGGCAGGATTTAAACCAAGGCCTCTCCTCTTTCCTAGGATTACTTTTTTTTTTTTTTTTTTTTTTTTGTTTTTGCAAGACAATGGAATTAAGTGTCTTGCCCAAGGTAATATAGTTAGATAAATATTAAGTGCCTGATATTGGATTTGAACTCAGGTCCTCCTAACTCCAGGACTGGTCCTCTATCCACTGCCAATTAGCTGCCCCCAGATGACCTCTTTTGACATTTTGTGTCAGAAGGCTTGAAGATGGGAAGTTCCTGGCAAAGTCCAGTATTAAATACATCTACCAGTGAAAGATGAGCGACTTCCACCTTTGGTAGAAACTACCAACCTCAATTTTACTCAAAGTATAACTGACAGGTACAATGCAGTTAGGACATTTTTTCCCTTTGAGGCAAAAATAGTTTCCTATCTCAGTCTCTGGTTCCCTCAAGGTATATCTGAAGAGGGAGGTGTTGGGAAAGTTTTGAATATATGGACTTAGAAGCTTAGTAAAAACCTGTTGACCAAAGATTAACAGTAGAGAGAAAACAGCATCATTTTTATGGGAAGAAATTAACTTCTGTGTAGTGGCAGATTTGTCATGTAAGGTTTATCTGGACAGATCCAAGGTCATCAAAATTGAGTGTATATCTCAAAAGCATAAAATGTATGTTCTGTTGTAAGATACTTATATGTCTCCATGGGCTTTCTAAATGTGACTCACAGGTGGGTGGTTATCTTTGAAGCCTGCACACTTCTCTCCAAGGAAATATGTGCTTTCCCCCTGGAAGGAAGTTGGGAAAGGGTTTGGATAGGTTTTATGTCTTTCTCTTGCCTATCTCCAGGAGGAATCTTGCACTAGAATTAGATCTATCTCTGCCCCCCACCAAAAAAAAACAACTGCTAATCTAGTTGTGAGCCCTTAATTTTATTTGCCAATTTAGACCTTTTGCCTTAAATACTGGTTATTTGAGACTTCTGGCCAAGATGGCAGAGAGAAGACAGGCACAGTTCTAAAGTCTCCTGATCTTTCCCCATCTATGATATGAAACAAACCTCTTAACAGAAATCCGACCCACAAAATCCAGAAAGAAAAGCCAGGAGAAAGAACATCTACCTCAGGATTTGTCTTCTGCAGCTTTGGGTGAGTTCAGGCTGGTGAGTCCGGGCGCAGAAGGCAAATCAGCCCGATTAGGAGCTGAATTGGAACCAGGGAGCCTGAGGGGCTGAGAGCTGGACCTGCTTGATCTGCAGTGGGGCTAGACCGCTGGGGCTTGAGTCAACTAGGGAGCAGAGGCACTGGTGTTGGCGCTGACCCCTGGAGCTTGCCTACAGGGCTGGGGGGAGAGTTCTGGTGCAGGCAAGCTGCAGACACACCATCCCTGGGCTCCTTGGGTCTGAGGAACTATGAGTCTACGCCTCTTCCCAGAACAAACACAATTACAGACTACTTCTGCCTCAGGCACAGGTGTGTGAGCAGAAGAACCAGCCCAGCTGACAATAGGGAAAGGGATGATCTCACCCCAGGGTAAAGCCCACCATTGATTGAAGGCAAAAGGATTCAATAGCTTCAACTCCTCCCTTCAAGCTAAGGGAGAAGGCCTCAATCAAAGTCACAGACACTCCAGAAAAAGCAACTAGCACCTCCTACTGGCTAGACAGAGAAATTGCACTCAGTGAGTAAAGCCTCTAGAGATCCCAATACCAAACTCCTGTGAACTAGCACCTCCCCAACTCAAGGTCTTAGCAAAATGAAGAAAGGTCAGTGGAATGGTGGATCCATAGAAAAATTCTTAGAAGGAAAAGACCCTAACTCAGAGAGTCCTAGAGCCTCTGAGGAGAATATGGTCTGGTCTCCAGCACAGAAAGACTCCCTTGGATAAATAATGAAGGAGTTTCAAAATCAACTGGAAAATTTGGGAGAGACAATTAATACCCTGAAACAAGAAAACAAATCCTTAGAAAATACAATTAGTCAAATACAAAATGAGACTAAATCTCTCAGATCCTCAATTAGACAAATACAAAATGAGAATAATTATCTCAGAGCCTCAATTGGGCAAATGCAAAAAGAAAATAATTCTCTGAAAGCCTCAATTGGTCAAATGGAAAGCTCTTTCAAAAGTAGAATTGACCAATTGGAAAAGGAGTTGCAAAAGGTTAATGAAGAAAACTCCCTAAAAAAAAGAATGGAGTCTGCAGAAACTAATGACTTCATGAGACAGAAAGAACCTGTTAAACAAAATCAAGAAATAGAAAAAAATAGAAGAAAATGTAAAATACCTCATCAGCAAAACCACTGACCTTAGAATAGGTCAAGGAGGGGCAACCTGAGAATTATTGGACTTCCTGAAAATATTGAAGAGAAAAAAAAAAAGCCTGGATTTAATATTACAGAATCTAGTGATGGAAAATTGCCCTGATATTATGGAACCAGAGGGCAAAGTAGTTATTGAAAGAATACATCAATCCCCTCCAGAAAGAGATCCTAAAATGAAAACACCAAGGAATGTTGTGGCCAAATTCCAAAACTATCAGATAGAAGAGAAAAGCCCACAAGCAGCCAGAAAGAAACAATTTAAATATCAAGGAGCCACAGTAAGGATTATGCAGGACTTGGCTGCATCAACATTAAGGGATAAAAGGGCTTGGAATGAGATATTTAGAAGAGCAAGGGAGCTTGGAATGCAGCCAAGAATCCACTATCCTGCAAAGCTGAGTCTTCTCTTTCAGAGAAAAAGATGGACATTTAATGAAATGGAAGAATTCCAAAAGTTCCTGATGAAAAGATCAGAGCTAAATAGAAAATTTGGACATCAAGCAGGAGGTTCAAGAGGCACATGAAAAGGTAAAAAAAAGGGGGGGGGGGGCTGTAAAAGAAAAACACTGCTATCCAATAAGTTGAAACTGGCTATATCCCAGCATGGGGGAAAAGATTCTAATAACTTTTGAGAATTGTAACTCTAACAGAGAATATAGCTAGCCCAAAGTGATGGACATTCATGATCTATCCATGAGACTGCTATCCAATGGGATGAAACTGGCTATAACCCCACTTGGGAGAAAGACTCTAATAACTCTCAAGAATTGTAACTCTATTAGATAGAATGTACGTAGCTAGAAGTGATGGATACTCAGAATTTTCTATGACTCAGAATGATTTTTAAAAAGCTACCTCCTTAAAAAGGGGGAGAGGAAGGAGATGGGAGGAGGGAGGGGATTGAATGGGGGTAAATCTCATTACACTAAGAGGTACAAAATACCTATGGTAATAGCAGAGAAGAAGGGAGGAGATGAGAATCGCCTGAATCTTCTTCTTATCAGACTTGGCTTAAAGTCAACTTACACACATACTCAGTTAACTTAAAAAGCATCTAACCTTTCAAGTATTAAAAGGGGAAAAGGGGAGGGGGGAAAAGGGGAACTAACAAAAGGAAGGGAAGGGAAAAGGGAAAAAGGGAAAGGGTAAAGAAAGGGGAGGGGGTGATATAGGAGGGCAAACACACTGAAGGGGTGGTATTCAGAAACAAAATACTGGGGAATACAAATAAAGGGGGGTAAAGGGGGAAAAATACAAACAGAGGGAAGATAGTATGGAGGGCAATAAAGAATTAGTAATTGTAGCTGAATGTGAATGGGATAAATTTTCCCTTAAAACGTAAGCAAATAGCAGAGTGGATTAAAAGCCAGAATCCTACAATATGCTGCTTACAAGAAATTCATTTGAAGCAGAGAAATACATATAGAGTAGAGGTAAAAGGTTAGAGCAAAATATATTTTGCTTCAGCTGAAGTAAATACTGATTATTTAAAATGTTATCACAACTACTGAACCAGTAGTAATTATATTTTAGCTAAACAATGCAAAAATTGGAGAAATTATATAGATTAAAATATGCCAGAAAATACAAAAAGGTATATAAGGTCTTTGCTGGGGGTAAAACTCTCAACTCAATCAGGAAGAGATGCCCTGATCTCGATAAGTTCCTGACATTTTCAGGGAAGTAAACTGAAAATTAGTAACATATGGAAGAGTTGTCCTCTCCTTGTCTGCAACTTCCAAAATTTTTTTTCTTACTGTTCCTTAAAAGAATCTCAATGGATTTGAATATTTCTTTCCTAAGAACACTCACATCAAGTCACATCAAGTAACTTAAGCAAGTCAGGATGTACTCAACATTCTTTCTAATAGTCTGTATTCTCTCCTTCCCTGTATGAAGCAACATGCAAAATGGCAAAATCTTAGGTCAAACAAAGCCAGGTTAAAGTAGGATTGGATTTGAGAAATGGTATTGGGTCAGACTAATGGTCCAGCATTAAATTCTAGTTATTTAGGGGAGTATTACTCTAAAAATATCCCTGATCCTTTTAACAAGTAGAAATGAGCTGAATCTTCAGGGGTCCCAAGTGATATTTGAATATGTCAGTCAGTCAATAAGCATTTATTAATGTATCAGACATTGTGCTAGGTGTTTGTGATACAAAGAAAGATAAAAGACAGTCCTTGTCTTAAGGAATTAATGGTCCTGTGAGGGCGATAACATGTAAGCAACTAAGAACAAATAAGATATATATCTTTATATCTCCATATCTATATGGTTTGGAGGGAAAATATGAGATCAGTTTTGGGTATCTTGAATTTAATATGTCTATGAGACATCAAATTCAAGACATCCTATAAGTTGTTGGAAATGTGGAAGTTGGGAGAGAAGTTTGGGTTGGACAAATAGAGAATCATCTGCATAGAGGTAAAGGAATTCAAGGGAACTGATGATCTCACCAAGCAAAATAGTGCAAGGAGAGAATTAAGAGGACCAAAGACTAAATTTTGGGAGATCAATTTCTGTTTGATTTCTGTCTCTCTGTCTCTAGTCTACTCTGTTCAACTCTAGCCATCTACAAGTTAGAGGTGGCTTCGATTCATGTTATACAAAAACCCAGGCTTATCTCTTTACCTTTAGAAGCCCTGCTATACAAAGTAGTATCTTCAACTCAACAGATTATTGATACAATCAATTCATGACTGGCTTACTCTATACCATATTGATGCTAATCAGTCTGTCACATCCACCTCTTCCTTACCAGTAAATACTTGAACAGCTAGGTCATACTGTGGATAGAGAACCAACCCTATAGTCAGGAGGACCTGAATTCAAATCCTGACTCAGACATTTGCCATTTATTAGTTGCGTGACTTTGGGCAAGTCACTTATTGTCTCCCATCCAGGGCCATCTCCAATCATCCTGATTCATATCTAGTCACTGGATCCATATGAGTCTGGAGGAGAAAGTGAGATTGGTGACTTAGCACAGCACCCCTTCACTCATATCTAATTATCTTGTATGCCTTGGCATCACCTCCCTGATGCCAAAGTCTTCTTCGAGAACAAAGGGCAAACATCCTTCCTCATCTGGTAACTCAGACTCCACTCTTGGATTCCTTGACTCTGATAAGTTAGCTTTTGCCTTATTTTACTGGGGCTCAGTCTTCTGGCCTTTTCTGCTTCCAAGACCACCTTTTCTTTCAGTTTGGTGGCTGCCTTTGCTGTGTTGTCTTTTTCCTCATTAAGATAGAAGCTTTTTGAGGATAGGAGGTACCTTGTTTGTCTTTATTTATAACCCACAGTACTTGGCACCATTGTAAGCACTCAATAATTATTTCACCCATATCTACTCCCAAAAGATCCACAGAGTAAGTCAAAGGTACATTCTGCTGCCTTTATAGAGAGAGAGGCAATCAAGGTTTCAAATGTTTGATTTCCCTATAAACTCTTCAATTTGATCAAGAAACTACCCTGCTCGACTCTCTACATAAATAAAATTGCTTTAATTTTTTTAAAATAAATTTTAATACATTTTATTAATTTTATTAATAACTACTGGCTCCAGAGTTAAGGGAAAAGGAGTAAAGGGAAAGGAAAAAGCTAGTTGAGCAGGGACAAATAAAGAAATTCTATGGGGATAGAGTTTAGCTATGTGAGGAAAGAATTGTGCAATCAAGATCAGGAACCTAAAGATCATAGACCTAGAATTGGAATGTACCTTGGAGTATATCTGGTCCAGCCCTCTCATTTTTTTTTTTTAGGTTTTTGCAAGGCAAATGGGGTTAAGTGGCTTGCCCAAGGCCACAAAGCTAGGTAATTATTAAGTGTCTGAGACTGGATTTGAACCCAAGTACTCCTGACTCCAAGGCCAGTGCTTTATCCACTATGCCACCTAGCCGTCCCTTAGTCCTCTCATTTAAAAAAAAAATTATTTACTTTGAATTTTACAATTTTTCCCCTAATCTCACTCCCCCCCCCCACAGAAGCAGTCTGTTAGTCTTTACATTGTTTCCATGGTATACATTGATCTAAGTTGAATGTGATGAGAGAGAAATCATGTCCTTAAGGAAAAAAATAAAGTATGAGATAATAAAATTATATAATAAGATGACAGTTTTTTAAAAAATTAAAAATAATAGTCTTTGGTCTTTGTTCAAACTCCACAATTCTTTCAATGGATACAGATGGTATTTTCCATTGCAGATAGTCCAACATTGTGTCTGATTGTTGCACTGATAGAATGAGCAAGTCTATTAAGGTTGATCATCACCCCCATGATGCTATTAGGGTATACATTGTTTTTCTGGCTCTACTCAACTTGCTCAGCATCAGTTCATGCAAATCCTTCCAGGCTTCTCTGAAGTTCCATTCCTCCTGATTTCTAATAGAACAATAGTGTTCCATCACATACATATACCACATTTTATTAAGCCATTCCCCAATTGATGGATATTTACTCAATTTCCAATTCTTTGCCACCACAAACAGGGCTGCTATGAATATTTTTGTACAAGTGTTGTTTTTACCCATTTTCATAATCTCTTCAGGATATAGACCCAGTAGTGGTATTGCTGGATCAAAGGATATGCATATTTTTGTTGTCCTTTGGGCATAATTACAAATCAGCCCTTTCATTTTGCAGAAGAGAAAATTGAAGTCCATAAAGATGAAGCTATTTATCCAAGGTCACACAGGTAGCAAACATCAGAGGTGGAATTTGAACCTGGATTCTCTCACTCCAGAATCTGTGCTCTTTCTCCTATTCCAAAATGCCCTCCTATTGATGAAACAATTGGGGATGTTGGTGAACTAGAAGAACAATTTTGTCTTGAATTTGGGGGTTGTTCTATGAGAACCAGACTAAAAGTGCCTTGCTCTTTCAAGGACTAAGGATTAAAAAAGAGAACTTGAATAGCATGATGTAAAGAAGAGAGAGGCTTCAGTCAGATTTTCCATCTTAGGCAGTTAGTGGTTCAGTGGCTAGAGCCCTAGATCTGAAGTTAGGAAGTCCTAAATTCAAATCTGGTGTTAGACTCTTACTGTGTGACCCTAGGCAAGTCACTTAACCTCAGTCTTTCTTAAATCCCCTGGAAAGGGAAAAGGCAAACCACTCTGGTATCTTTGCCAAGAAAAACCACAGATAGCATGGTCCACAGAGTCATTATGACTGAGCAACACCAACAAACCTTCTGTCCAGTGCAAATGTGAAACGGGACAATGTTGGAATCTATGATTAAATTACATAAAACTACTATTTCCTGAATTGCATGTAATTTGCTTTCAATTTTATTAATCTCTCATTTGATTTTCAGGGTTTCTATTCTGCTATTTAACTGGGGATTTTAATTTATTCTTTTTCAGTTTTTTAGCCTCAGGCTGAATTTGCTGATCTGTTCTTTCTCTATTTTATTGATGTAAGCATTTAGAGATAAAAATTTTTCCCTAAGTACTGCTTTGGCTTCATCCCATAAATTTTGGTATGTTGTTTCATTGTTGCCATTCTCTTTAATGAAATTATTTATTGTTTCTATGATTTGTACTTTAGCCTACTCATTCTTTAGGGTTAGATTATTTTGTTTCCAAATTAATTTTTAATCTATGTTTCCACAAATCTTTATTGAAAATAATTCTATTGTATTATGGTCTGAAAAGTATGCCTTTAATATTTCTGCTTTTCTGCATTTAAATGTGAAGTTTCTATGCCCAAAGACACAGTCAGTTTCTTTTTTTTTATTAAAGATATTATTTGAGTTTTACAATTTCCCCCCCAATCTTACTTCCCTCCCCCCACCCCCCACAGAAAGCAATATGTCAGTGTTTAATTTATTTCCATGTTGTACATTGATCCAAATTGAGTGTGATGAGACAGAAATCATATCCTTAAGGAAGAGACAAATAGTCTAAGAGATAACAAGATCAGACAATAAGATATCTGGTTTTTTTCTAAATTAAAGGGAATAGTCCTTGAACTTTGTTCAAACTCTATGTCTCTTTATCTGAATACAGATGACACTCTCCTTTGCAGACAGCCCAAAATTGTTCCTGATTGTTGCACTGATGGAATGATCAAGTCCTTCAAAGTTGAACATCACCCCCATGTTGTTGTTAGGGTGTACAGTGTTTTTCTGGTTCTGCTCATCTCACTCAGCATCAGTTCATGCAAATCCCTCCAGGCTTCCCTGAATTCCCATCCCTCCTGGTTTCTAATAGAACAATAGTGTTCCATGACATACATATACATGGTCAGTTTCTGTGAAGGTGCCTTACACAACTCAGAAAATGGTATACTATCTATTTCCCTTCAATTTTTCCCCAGAGATCTATCACATTTAACTTTTCTATTTTCTATTCATCTCCTTAATTTTTTCTTATTTATTTTGTGGTTAGATTTACCTAGTTCTGAGAGAGGAAATCTGAGGTTCCACACTAATAAACTTTACTTGTATGTAATTTGTAACCTGAGCTGCTTCACAATGTAATAAAATATATCTGTCCACCTAACAATGATGAATGTATTATATACTGATGTCCTACGTTGACAGGAAACTGGAAAGGAGCCAGGGATTATGGAATCATGATGTAGAGATGGAAGGGACCCCAGAGACCATCTAGTCCAATTTCCATATTTGTAAATGACATGATTTGTCCATAGGTCCTTTCCATCACTGGCAGAATCTGAGTCAAGATCATCATCCCAATACCACAATCCAAGAGAATATTGCTTAAATTCCTTGGAAAGTCAAGAAGAAGAGTAGTGAATGCAGGGAGCCATATGCTTATGGGTAACTCTGAAGGGTTGTGGCAATCTTTTTTCCTTTTCCTATCCCCAATGACTAACATAAATAAATAGATATTTACTAAATGTTTATTCATTTGAACTGTATGACATCCCATGAAATTTAAGTGTTTATTTTTTACATATTTGCATAGTCACATAACAAAAAACTCAAGAAAGGATTTGTATTCACAGTGTACTATAAGTTAAAGACCAGGTGATCTTTGAACTTGAGTTATTCCTCAAAAATATCATTGGCTAAGATAAGGTGCTCTGAGTCCAAAAACCTGACTGTCTTCCCTTTTGGGCAGTAATCAACTTTACCTTTTAATCTTCAGAAGAAACTTCCCTCTGTACAAGCTCCAGCTTTCCTCAGTCCTGAGGGGAGTGGGGAGTAGACCTGGGATTTCACAGGGATAGGTTTTCCCTCATAGAGCTACTTAGAAAACTCACAAATTAAGTGATTCGCTTAGGGTCACATAGGCAGTGAGTGTGTCAGTCAAGACTTAAATTCAAGACTTTCTGTTTTTGAAACTGGTTCACTATTCACTTTGCCACATTGCCTCCCTAGGCTAGAGGATAAAATATTAATAAAATATAGAAATAGTTGCAATTATCTGACTAATCCTACCCTTTCAGGCAATTCACCTCTTGTTGGCCTCCTTTTGTTCTGACTTACAAACATATGGTTAACTGCCTCTTCAATATTATGCATATGAGTATAATGGATATCATATTACTTGCCTTCTCAATGGGTGGGGGACGGGCTGAAGAGAAAGAGAAAATTCAGAACTTACAATTTAAAAATTGAATGTTAGAAATATGCATTATATATATATATATATAATGTAATATACATAGAATTCAAATAAGGAAAATGTGTCAACTTCGGGCAACTAGGTGACAAAGTAGATAGAGTGCTGTGTATGGAATCAGGAAGATTCATCTTTCTGAGTTCAAATCTGGCCTTAGACGGTTACTAGCTGAATGACCCTGGGCAAGTCACTTAATCTTATTTGCCACAGTTTCCTCACTGGTAAAATGAGCTGGAGAAGAAATGGCAAATCATTTTGTATCTTTGCCAGGAAAACCCCAAGTGGGGTTACACAGAATTGGGCAAGGCTAAAAAATGACTGAATGAAAAGACAAACCAACTTTCTAAGACCTTGCAGAGATAGTCTTCATTAACTCTCTTTCCCTGTCATAACTTTTTTCCCCTCCCTGATCTTCTGTTTTGTTGAGGAAAATCCCTAACCATGAGGGAATATAATGGAAGGGAACTGAATTTATAGCCAGAAGACCTGTATTCAGACCTACCTCAGGTACTTATTAGCTATGTGACCTAGCTAAGTCACTTAATCTCTCTCTCTGCCTGAGTTTTTTCATTTGTAAAATAAGAAAAGGGTATGAAGACTCCTAAGGTCACTTACAGCTCTGAATTTGTCCCCCAAGATCTCAAGCATGCATACGATATACAAAAGAATAGGAGAAGGGCATTTGCTTCTTTGCCTAGTTAAATCCTTGCATCTGCCTGACTTGTCCAGGTCATATAGATGTTAGGTATCAGAGATGGGATTTGAACCCAGATCTTTGAACTTCAGTGTCTTTTCCTCATACCACACTTGCCTGGTGGTAGAGAGAAGCATAGCTTGGTATTCTTTCTGGTTTCTTCTGGTTGGTGCCTATTACACCAGTAAGCCCAGATTATCTCTGGACCCTGGAAGTTCCAGTGAGAAAAAGGGTAGAAAATTCTGCCAGTGTCTCTTTTATTCTGTCCTCTAACTCACAGAGGTTAGTGCAACCTTGAGGCAGTCCCATTTCAGGTTGAAATCTGTTCCTCCTACATCCATTCTGAATCTTCAACAGCCTATGGAAAATTTCAAAGAAACAGTAAAAAGGAAGCAAAACTCCCTGGGGCTACAACTGGAATTGTAAATAATTGAATCTTTAAAACTTCCATAGAATGAGATTTTACAAATGTGGGTGTTTTGCTTTTCAGATGGTATAGAATATTTTGCATGTTTTTTTCTTTTTCTGAAGTTTATATTGATGCCTTTTTAGGCTGTTTTTTGATATACCCTAATCACCCTTGATACAAAGAAAAATATTTAAGCAAAACTGTCCAATGATGCATCCATATCTGACAGCATGTACAATATTCCATGGTTATTATATTTCTCTACCTCTAATCTGAAAAGAGTGGATCATGTTTTATCATCTATTTTCCAAGACCAAGATTGGTTATCACAATTCATCCTTCACTTATATTTAACCTCTGTCACCTTGGGAATAATTTGGACTTTAGTTGATTTGTAGAGTTGCTCCATCCCTTCCCCCCATATTCTCCTCTTGTGCCTGGCAGGCAGGCATCAATGTGTGCCCTCAGGGAGAGTGTGTGGGCTCTCAGACAAACATTTGGCACTCATGGGACTGGCTGAGCCCCATGTCTAAATGAGAAGATACAAATACTGAGATACATGAGGAAGGCTACAGCCTGGCCTGAATGGGATTCGGCTCTCTGCCCAGTCGGTCTGCCATACCATCAACCACTAGGTTAAGGAATGGCTCCATTAACATATCCCCAAGGTTGGGGAACAGGAAGAAGACAGGGTTGAAAAATCCATAATCTTTCCTTGGGCTCTCACTTGGATTTTTTGTCTGTAGTTATTATAAATCTGGCATGTTGGTCCTTGTGGGTCCCTTAGGACAGCCCTGCTGTCTGTGGCTGAGCATTGTGTTTAAATAACCATCAGGGCCTCGGCTGGCTGGCAGGGGGAAGGGTGATAGGTTTTTATTCAGGCAGAGCTGATGGGAGGCAGAGAGGGTGGGTGGAACTTTGAGTTCCTGAATGCTAATCTTTTCAGGTCCAGAGAGCTTCCCCTGCAAATCAAAGAGGGGGCAAATAATCCACTTGTTTGTCAGGGAAATGAAAACTCCTAGAATCAAGGGAGGGACAATTAATAGTGAGTGGAAGCACATTGGTTCCTTGATGAACCAAGGGTTTTGACTATAGGTTGGCACAGTCTAAGAAGAAGCTGATTAATAGTAGAGGACTTTCAAGGCTAGATTGGGTAACAAGTGGGAATCATGGCAACTCTGCTGAGAGGTCTTTGAGATGAAGAGGTAGCCCCCACCTGCTAGTGATGCTTCAGTTGCAGTCCTTTTTTGGATGCAGAGGGAGGGACTCAGTGGCCTTAAAATCTTGCTGCCAACTTCTGGCTTTCTAATTAATGAGAATAAAAACACATTAGATAAACAGAATGCCAAGACTGCCTATGTCCTATGGATTCAGAAAGCATAGAAGGCAGAAATATAGAAAAACATCCATATCGGGTGTAATCTCTTCTAAAGCTTGCTATTCCTCTGCTATCAGAATTCTTCTGAGCAGAATGATGAGCCCAATGTGATCACAGCTGCTGAGAAGTTACACTCTTTAGCTTTGGGTAGTTGCTCTGCCTGAAATGGCCTCCCTACTTTCTCTCATGTCCTTTGCCAGCTTTAAGACTTAGTTTAGAATTAATCTCCAATACTTCATTATTAATTCCGTCTGAATCTCTCCACTTCTTTATTCTGTAACCCCCTAGTTCTTAGGTATTTAGTTTGTATTACATTATTTTATTTATGTTGAGAGGTGATAGGAACTAGTCCTGTCATTTTATTGCTTTGGGGAATTCCCAGGTGAGGGAACTCCCTCTTACAATGTAGGTTGGCACCTTCTCTGAAGTTACAGTCTTAAGAAGGTGGCCTTGAAATAGGTCTTCTGGACTCTATCCTCTACTTCCATAAAAAGAAAGTAAATTCACACATATTTAGTAAATTGATATTTTGAGTGAAATTTTTTTGCACATCTCTCCAATTAGTTTGTAAGTTCTCTGAAGGCAGATACCATCTCTTCTCTTCCTTTGAATACCCTATAAAATACCATGTTCTGAGTTTAATAAATAGGAAACATGCTTTTTAACCAGTAAAAGTGAAGCTGTGGGAGGGGAGGGACTGTTTTCATTTGCGTATTTATATCCCCTGCTAATGTCAGGAACTTTATCAATGTTCATTCTTGATTGATCAAATGATGAGGATCCCAAGATGGATGTGTCTAAACTTGGAAACAACCTTTGCCAAGGGAGTCTGTGTATCATAGAGGGTTGGTTCTTGTCCTTAAGTATCAAAGAAGACAAAAATGACATCACTATGTTTGAGACAAATTACAGTATGTCCAACTGTGACTGATCAGACCAATATGAGTTCAGAATGCTCTACCACAGATTGGGCACAAATAGTTGATGTGAACCCCGGGATGGGTACTCTAAACTTACATATGTCATGTTTCTTTTGAGCTGCTTCCATTCTGCCTTCCTCATAGAGTGCAGTCCCCTCTTTGATGAGGGCACACCATGCTGGGCAGTCCTGTGCCAGTGTCTCCTAAACTGTACACTCAATTCTAAAGTTCTTCAATGAGACCTTCTGGGTGTCTTAGTATCGCTTCTTCTGACCCCCTTATGAGCTCTTGCCTTTTGTGAGTTATTCATAAAATAGTCTTTTTGGCAAACATATGTCTGGCATTCTAACAACGTGTCTAGCCTATGGTAGTTGTACTCTCTGTAGTAATGTTGGAATGTGAGACAGTTTAGCTTGAGAAATGATCTCAGGGTCTGGTATCTTCTCTTGCAAGGTGATCTTCAGAATCTTCCTAAGTTTGTGTTGTTTTTTTTTTTTAGGTTTTTGCAAGGCAGATGGGGTTAAGTGGCTTGTCCAAGGCCACACAGCCAGGTAATTATTAAGTGTCTGAGACCGGATTTGAACCCAGGTACTCCTGACTCCAAGGCCAATGCTTTATCCACTACGCCACCTAGCCACCCCAAGATTGTGTTTTTTTAGTGTTAATTGACAGACCAAAATGGGCACAAGCAACAGAGCATTGATCCATGCTTTGTTGCACCTCAGCTTCAGAGGCTGCACTGAATGCACAATCATCTGCAAACTGAAGATCATGTACCAACACTCCCTCTACTTTGGTGTTGCCTTCTTAGAAATGGATGATCTATCCTGCTGATAAACCCTGTTCTCGTTTTTTTATTTATCAGCTTCTGTATTTCCCCATCATTTTCATCAAACCAGTCTCGATGTTTACAAGTGTTCTGGCCCAGATGAGCAAATGTAGGTGCTGTGCACTAGATCTCTGAAAGCTGCCCACTCTTTCTGCTCCACTGTTGCAACTATGTGTTGGCTCTGTTTCCCTCCAAGTTAGCAACAAATGGTTCCCACTCTGAGAGACAATCTAATCTCTTGACATTAATTCTTTTAGTATTCATTTTGCCTTGGGGCAACTGCTTTGGTTGAATATGAATATTTAGTTTAGAGAAGATGGAGTTTGGGACTTCGAAAAGGAAGATAGGAGTTCAGCTCCAGACCCACATGTATTAAGGTGGAAGCTTCCAAAGGTGAGAATGTTGACACAGAGAGGTTGAGGCAAGGCAAATAGTACTGGATTTGCAATCCGAGGAGCTGATTTTCATGAATATTTTTTGATTGAGTAGGTGAATTTGGATCTCAGTTCTATTCTTTATCACATGTATGATCCTGGGCAAATAATTGAACCTTGCTGGGAAAAGGAAGGAAATAACCATTTGTATCAGACCTGTCAAGCCAACACATAAGTTAGCAACAGAAAGGAGCAGAAAAAGAGTGGGCAACCTTTGGAGATATAGTGTACAGCACTTCATTTGCTCACTGGGCCAGAACACTTGAAAAAAATCGAGACTGGTTTGATGAAAGTGATGGGGAAATACAGAAGCTGATAAATAAAAAAACGAGAGCTCCACAGGATTTACCAGCAGGATGGATTATCCATTTCTAAGAAGGCAGCATTTAATTCCATCAAAAGTAAAGTACAAGTGAAATTTAGAGAGATGCAGGACTCTTGGTTCAGTAAGAAGGCAGCTGAAATTCAGTTTTATGCAGACAATAACAAACCACAATGCTTTTTGTGATGCCCTGAAGGCTATATGCTACATCTCAACTACTCAATGCTGATGGATCCATATTGATCCTAGAGAGGTGGGCCGAACACTTCCATAATGTTCTTAAGAGAACATTCTTCAATCAACAATCAATGCAGAAGCCACTGATCACTTACTTCAAGTTGAAGTCAGTCCCTAGCTGAAGTTCCAACTGAAGAAAAGAGGTCTTGGATGGCATTAGGATTTTTTCAAGTGGCAAAGCACCTGGTGCTGATTCTATTCAGCTGGGGGGGGGGCCTTGCTCTTTCAAAAAAATGACTGAAATTTTCCAGGTTATATGGCATGAAGAAGTTATTCCTTAATGCCTCCATTGTTCATCTCTATAAAGGTGTCCTGTGACAATCACAAGGTTATTTCTCTTTTAGTGATGGTAGATTCTTGCCAGAATCCTTCTCAATAGACTGATCCTTTGCCTGGAAGAAGATCACCTCCCTGAGAGCCAGTGTGACTTCATAAAGGGTCAAGGAACAGGTGTTTACTACCTGACAACTCCAGGAAAAATACCAGGAACAGAAGAGAGGTCATTATATAGTATTTGTAGATCTGACCAAGGCCTTCATTACCATCAGTCATGAGGATTTATAGAAAATTATGTTAAAATTTGGATGCCCAGAGTTCATTAGTATTGTACACCAATTTCATGATGGCATGCAGGTTCAGGATAGTGGACAATGCTCTTGAGATTTTCCAGTCACCAGTGGAGTGAAACAAGGATGTGTCCTTGCTCTCATACTTTTTAGCATGATGTTTTCAGCCATGTTATCAAACACCTTCACTGAGGATGAACATAGAAAGGTCTGCTACCATACCAATGGCAAATTCTTCAACTTGGGAAGGCTACAAGCCAAGACCAAAGTAGAGGGAGTGTTGGTATGTGATCTTCTGTTTGCAGATGATTGTACACTCAGTGCAGTTTCTGAAACTGAGGTGCAGCAAAGCATGGATTGATTCTCTGCTGCTCGTGCTCATTTTGGTCTAACAATTAACACCAAAAAACAGGTGCTCCATCAGCCAGCACTATGCCATCCTTTTGTGGAACCATTGGTTACAGAGAGTGGAGAAGTTTTGAGTACTGTGGACAGTGTCCTTGACAGGGAAATACACATTGACAATGAGTTTGACATTCTTATTGCCAAAGCTAGTTCAGTATTTGGGAGACTTGGAAAGAAAGTGTTAAAAAAAGAAGAGGTATACTGACCTCATTGCTATATGCCTGTAAAACCTGAACAGTCTACCAGTTCCATTTAAATTGTCTTAGGAAGATTATGAAGATCACCTGGTAGGAGAAGATACAAGACATTGAGGTCCTTTCTCAAGCTAAACTGCCTCACATTCCAACATTACTACAGAGAGGGCATGTATACCCATGTTGTTGGAATGCCAGACATATGTTTGCCAAAAAGACTATTTTATGGATAACTCACAAAAAGCAAGAGCTCACAAGGAGGTCAGAAGAAGTGATACCGAGACACCCTGAAGGTCTCGTTGAAGAACTTTAGAATTGAATGTACAGTTTAGGAGACACTGGCACAGGACTGCCCAGCATGGTGTGCCCTCATCAAAGAGGGGACTGCACTCTATGAGGAAGGCAGAATGGAAGCAGCTCAAAAGAAACATGGCATACTATAAGATAGGTTATTGCCTTCATTTTATAATTGAGGAAACTGAGGCAAAGGTGAAGTGATTTGCCAAGGGCTAGTAAGTGTCTGAGGCTGAATTTGAACTCATGCCTTCCTGACTCAAGGTCCAGGGCTCCATCCAGTATGCTATCTTACCAAGTAAGTGAGAGGTGCTAACTGGGCACCAATTCCTCATCTGTAAAATGAGAGTTGGACTATCTCTAAATGTACCATCCTTTGATTTCTGTGCCTTCCCTGCTTATCCCCATACCTCTAGATCTAAAGGTCTTCTTTCTTTCTAAATCTGCAAGATTACAGTTGATAGTAATTGGGGGTTCCCATTAAATGCCACCTTTTCCATGAAACTTGACCTAATCGACCAATTAAACCTGAATTCATGTCTTTCCTCTTAGACCTTAAATTACATTCAGTTTCTCTCTCTCTCTCTCTCTCTCTCTCTCTCTCTCTCTCTCTCTCTCTCGTTAGATCTAAAGTTCATTGGTGTAGGGAGCTCCTGGGTGTACACTCCATCTATCAAAGCAGTTCATCCCCTGATCTGCAGCTCCAGAATCTCAGAAAGTTGCATTGTGGTCTCAAGAAATTAAATGATTTGTCCAGTATTATCCAGTCAATATGTTTCAGGGGCAAGACTGGAATCTAGGTATTCCTGACTTTCTATCCACTATAACACATTTCCTCTTCCTAAGGATATCATGATGTGATGTATTTTGGTTTCTTGGATTTTGTCTAACGGATGTCAACTTTAAGAGAACAAAGGTTGTAGTGAATCCACAGTGCTTAGCCTGAGAAGTAATTAGGAATTTCTTAATCTGTGGAAAGAAGTAAGAAAGATAGCCTCATTTGGATATTGGGAAGGAGATATAAAACCTGGGATACCCATTTGAGGTGGAGAAGAGAAATTCACATATATGGACCATTATATTTTTATGAATTCTTATTGGTACTAGTTAATTCACACTTGGGTAGTTTGAAGTCTAGAAATGCTAAACATTTTTGGTGGATGTGAGGACCAGATTCAAGGTCCTTCTCTGCTCAACTGCCTTTAACACCATCATACTCATTTGTATACAGGCACAATATTGGGAACTTTTCTATCTCAATTTAAACTGAAGAAGGGTATGGCTGTGCTGAGCAAGAGCCTAGGACCTTTTGTGAGAAGATCGTGGTATTAGGAATTTACAGTGGCTCTCGTGTCTATTTGATCTAGGCTGAACAGATGGGTATCTCATGAAATTTCTGCTCTGTGTGTGTGTGTTTGTGTGTGAACATGCACATGTGTGCTGATGGGAAGGAAATGGCAGCAGGAAAAATGTTTGCAGTCTGAGTGATTGACCTGGAGGATGGTGTGGGCTAACATATTACTCGGTGTCTCTCTGAGGCCCTGGATACCTATCTCTTCCCACTTTTCAAGGAAGACTCACTATAGGCAAAAGGGCTAAGACCCTTATAAATAGAGAAATATAGGTTGATAGAGCTAGAGAAATAGGGAACTATAGGTAGAGATGATAGAGAGAAAGAAACATATAGAAAGAGATATGCCAAACTCATTAGAGATAGAAAGGTGAATAAGACAGTCTCTGATCTCTCTAACATCATATGACAACATATGAAGGGGTGATAGGGGGTGTTTAGGAGGGGAAGGAATAGGACAAGCATGAGATAGAGATGATCAGAAAGTGGAATGAGTAGTAGCCTGGTTCTGTGAAGCCTGATAGTCCATATTCTGTCCCCATTCTATTTATTTAATGTTGGGTCTAATCATTTTCTTTAATATAATAAACCTTTCCCTCCAAATCAGAAAGGCCCTACACAGGCCATGTCTATTCCCACTCCCAAACCCTTGTTTATGTTACTTTTCCAACTTGAAATGTTCTTTTTGTTTGTTTATTGAAATCTTCTTTATGTTTAGTTGTGTCTCACTTTTTGTGACCCCATTTGGAGTTTTCTTTCTTTTTAAAAATTATTTTTTATTTATTTAAGGCAATGGGGTTAAGTAATTTGCCCAAGGTCACACAGCTAGGTAATTATTAAGTGTCTGAGGCTGGAATTGAACTCAGGCCCTCCTGACTCCCAAGCCAGTGCCCTATCCACTGGGCAACCTAGCTGCCCCTGGAGTTTTCTTGACAAAGATACTGGAATAGTTTGCCATTTCCTTCTCCAGCTCATTTTACAGATGGGGAAACTGAGGCAGAGTGAAATAACTTTCCTAGGGTTACCCAGCTAGAAAATGTCTTGTGTGCCACTTAGCTGCCCTACATGAGTTGGACTGATTAAAATCTTACTATCCTTCAAAGCCCAGTTGAGGCTCACTGCTCCCACCTTGCCCAGTCAGGGGACAAGTATTTATTAAATGCTTACTGTGTGGGGATACAAAGAAAGGCAGAGCTCATATTTTCATGGTGGAAACAATATTCAAGTAATGATTTACAGATAAGATATATTCAGAATAACTCAAAGGAAGGTGCTAGGGATTAAAGAAAATTGGGGAAAAGCTTCTTTAGAAGGCAGGAATTTAGCTGGGAACCAGGAGACATGAAGGGACTGAGGATTGGGAAAGTGCTCAAAGTTGAGAGAGGGAGTGTTTGGGTAAGAAATAGCAAGGAGACCAGTGTCACAAGTAGACAGTACATAGAGAAAAGTAAGTTATAAGAAGACCGAAAAGGTAGGAAGGGGCCACATTATGAAGAAAATTGTTTGGACGTAGAAGTGTCAGTGTTAAAAAGGAAGTTGTCTATTCAACAGCCCCCCAAATTTTAGACCCTAGAAATAAGTCAAACTTAAAGTATATTTGATTTTTCTCAGGCAAACTGGGGTAGGAAGGTAGCAAGTTAAAGAGTGAGAAAATAAGTGTGATCCTCTTGGTAGAGACCAGGTTATCCTAGGATGGAACTCATGCATGAACTGAGCTCCCCTCAGTGGAGGAGGTCTATGGGACCTTTGGGCCCAGCAGCCCATAACTAATTATTAGATATATCATTAATTTTTTTATCCATTTCATATGTTTTAATGTGTTATCCCCCCCAGCTAGAAGCGGTTTCTCTAGATCAAAGTTCTTAATGCCTCTGAGAAGAGGTTTAAAGAGTTAAGAGCTATCCCATTCTCATCTATATACCCCCAAGGACAACACCAAAGGGTGTGGAAGAATAATACTACCACGAGTGAGGAACTAAAATTGAAGGTCCTTTTTCTTCTACAGTTGTCCTTCTGTAAGCCCCAGGTGCTTTTTCTATGCCCTAGGCTTTGGGTTTTGGTATGAATCATCCTAATTGGGTGACTTCCAGGGAAAAGCCTTAGTTGCCCCATCCTAATGACCTCTGTATGTAGTATAGGGTGCTACATACAATAGGTAGTTTTTAAAAATGAATGAATGAAAGGAAGTCATTTGAGAGGGTGTGTGTGTGTGTGTGTGTGTGTGTGTGTGTGTGATAAACTGAAGTATTGTCCTAAGTTGGCATGGGCTATTTAAGGGAAGTGGTTCTTCTTAGGAAAACTGACATATTCCTGTCTTCCTAGGACTTTACAGAATTCCTGTTATCTGATGCCTTGGTTTTATTGTCATTAGCTTGAGATGCTCATAGAGTGGATGCTACCCTGCCAATGGAGCAGGAAGCATAATCAGCCAAAGACTTCAGTTCTGGGCATGAATGGTGAGAGAGGCATCCCTGGAATGTGCTCAGATCCAAGGGCAATATGCCCCTCATTTTCATACATTTCTCCCAGAGGCACCATAGGAGTATGAGATAATTTCTATACCACTACCCTTGCTTTTTTTAAAAATATGAATAAATGTTCTCTTCCCAGCTGGCCTTTCTCTAGGGTATTTGGACAAGGAGTCCCAGTGTAGTTTCCAGGCTAACCCTGAAATTGCTCTGTCTTGCTCGACCTATTACTGCTATTCCTGGGAGATTGCAGTCCTAATTGTAGAGACAAGTTTATACTCTCACTGTAAGATGGGTTCTCAGCCTAGGATATGTGTTCCCCCAGCAGATACAAGAAATTTATCAAAGGGAAAATAGAGAAAATTTGATAAAAACTATATTATCCTATTGAAATTAATCATCTATATTTTTCTTATGTGCACAGATTTCTATAATTTCTTTCTTTTCATATTGAATGGGAGGTTGACTGAAAGCTAAGGATATAGGATCAAAAAAGATAGGGAACATCTGTGAAATTCCTTATTATTTGGAAAGAGAAAGTGGATGCCTCTTCTCCTGGCTTCTTTAGCAACTTAGCTCATGTTGTCTGCCTTCTGTAAGATGACACACCCCAGGGTTGTGACGAGGATTAAATGAGATAATAATTGTAAAGAACTCAACATTTAGCCAGTGCCTGACATGAAGCATAATTATAAATGTCAGTTATTATTGTTATTATTATTATTATTAATTTGGTTTTTTAATATATTTGTCCTGGTTCCCCACTTAGAGTATAAGTTCTTTGAGGGCAGGGATTGATTGATTTATTGATTATCTCTTTGTATCTGCTCTACCACCCAATAGGTGCCTTGCATTCAATTAACACTCAGTAAATGTTGAGTGACTAAGCTGATTGATCAGTCTTTGGCCAGGTCTTTCTTTTGACATACTCTCTGCCCACATGATGCAAATTTTGGGGACAGTTGACCTCAGGGAGGAGAGTGCTGTGAGAAGGGGAAATAAGATCATAAACAGATGGGAATTACCTTAGTAGAGAAATTGTTATCCTGGGGTCTATTCATTTGATTTTTAAATATTTCAATATATTTCATTGTATTTTTGTAATGCCATATGCTTATATCCTATGAATTTAAAAATTTTATTCTGAGGAGTCCATCTGTTTCATCAGATAACTAAAGGGGTCCATGATGCAAAAAATAAAAAAGAACCCCTGCTTTAATGCAAAATGCAAATATGTGTCCTTTCCCCAATTCTCTAGGAGACTTTCACTTCCTAGGGCTTCTGGAACAGAGTCAGACAGAGCCTTCTTTCCTCTGGTCACTAGTCAATCCCCTCTCCCCCCACCCCCCAACACTTCTTTTCTCCCGCAGTTTCTCTTTTTTCTTCATCAAAGGAAAGAACCATCTAATCCACACACCAGGAAACTATTAGACTTCTTCTGTGTCCACGTGTATCTGCCTGTTGCCTGTGGGATGCATGGGCGATTGTTAAAGCCATGGGCATGCATGGCAGGCCACGCAGAGCAGACTTGCTTCAGTAATGAACACAGCAGGCCCCGGGATTCAGTGCATAAAGGGGGAGGAGGGGACTTCCTCAGGAGTGGAGAACATTCGGAGGACCTGGTGCTGTCCAAGAAGGCTTGGGGAGGGGTGGGGAAGGGAAGTGGAAAGCAAGGCCCACTCTCCCCACTCCCCCTACCAAAATCTCCATGGCAGCACTTTTTATGGTAGCAAAGAACTGGGGAGAAGGGGGGGAATGATTGAGGATGGATCAGGTGGACTGGGGGGGGGTTCTTCTCAGCTGTATGTGGGCCTAAGAATTTAGGTTTCTCGGCTTGTAATATCAACTGGGGGATGGCAGAACCAATCATGCTCTATGATTATAATGGAGGATTGGTGCACCCGGAGAAACAGCAAATATGAGGCAGATGGAGAAACCTTGGACATCTGAGAGAGAAGGATTTAAATGTAACCTGGGAAACAAAATATATGATGACCAGTCTCCTCCCCCATTATCCTGTGAGCTCCTTGAGACTGGCAGGGCCTCTGTTACCTCTATATTTGTATCCTAAGCACTTCTCCCAGGTCCTTGCCCATTGTAGGCACTTAATAAATGCTTGCTGAATTACATTAAATGGAATGTTTTTGAATTATGAGCTGTAGCCTCGGGAAACAGGAAATAGAATGATTCACTGAAGATTTTGTATGTATGTATATCTGACCAATGAAATCACAGATCCAGTCCCTATTCCTATATATAGAGATGAGATGAGGATTGTTGTTATAGGGAGCTCCCTGGTTAAGGAAATGTTCCCTGCCAATAGGTTGGTGCCTTCTTTGTAACTTACGGTAATAGAGAGTCTTCTAAAGCAGTCAGAGTTTAAGTGACTTGCCCAAGGTCACATAGCTAGTAGTATCATCATTGGGAATGAAACCAAACACTGTGTAATCATGACCACTCTTGACTCTGGAAAACAAATGAGGATATGCCCTACTCTGATTTTTCTGGAGATGTGGTGTGGAGCTATGGTGTGAAACATACGCTGGCAGATATGGTCCTTATATCACCTGGTTTTATCTGTTCTTTATTAAAAGGGAAGATTCATAGTGGTGAAAGGGTTTGTGTGTGTGTGTGTCTGTCTGTGAATGTACACACACACACATCCATATATTCACATAGATATGTACATGGAAATGACTCTGACGTCAAGACAAAAGACTTCAATGAAATGAAAGACCCAGAGGAAAGTGCTAGGTCCTGAAGTAGGAGTATTACCTGAAATGCAGGTTTAGCAGGGTTCTACCCACTCAAGATGAAACAGCCATCCTGTCCCAGAGCAGGGTGCACATAAGCTCATGATGTGCAGTCCCCTGGACAGAGGACTCCAGGACCCTGACTGCTTAGAAGACAAAACAGGACAGGTTATTGACACACTATCTCTAAAACAAAAAACACAAAACCTAAAAAAACCCCAACTTATTTCTCTTAGAAGATTTCTCAGGCTGCTCTTTCTATTCTCTTTTGGGAATGCAAGGACAGAGCAGGTGAGAGAAAGCTGTAATGGGCACAGGTGGCTGTTGACAGGCCAGGGGCGAGTTGACAGGAGATGAGATGGGAGATGGTTGACATGTGGAACTGATGTGCTTCCTTGAAATCTGTGGTACCACTGCCCTTCCCTCTCCTCCTTCCCCCCTCCCCTCTCTGCACCACAGGCTGTCAGTACTTCAATTCAGCTTGGTTGCCTAGGGCAACCCCAGAAGACAGCATTCTCCTAGAGTCCCTCACTAAGGGACCCCTCTGCAGACCACTTCAAAGCTCCTACTTTTCAAAGCAGGGGGTGGGGCCTTGGCTGTCACAGCATTGTAGACAGACCCCTGTATATAGCTAGGCAGCTAAGGTTTGATCAGGTGGGTTGGTGGGGCCCTCCTCACCTACAGAAGGATTTAGGATTTTAGTTTTCTCAACTTGCAACAGCTCCCCTAGCTTTTCTCACCCTCCCTAATGTTCTGGTGAGCACTAGAATCCTAAAGAAAGGATGTTGTCTGGAAAATTAAGGAGCTTTTAATGCCATTAAAAATCTGTATTTGCACAAAGCTTGATTTCTTTCAAGCACTGCCTAATTAATTTATTTGGGTCTCTGGCTTGGTAATCATTGATAATCTGCAGGACTAAAGTATACGTGCATATAGCTATTCTATCCTACAGAAGAGTATGACAGTGGGGACATCATCCTGACTCATGCTCTTCAGCATCCCTGGGGTTGGTCTGTCCTTGAGTCCCTGTCCTTAGCTAGGGGGAGTAAGACTTGTACACATATGAATTATTTAGATTTGACACTAAAGGCTAGAGGTATCATGAAATAGTGGTTAGAGGGCCAGCTGTTAAGGTAGGATCACCTGTCTTCAAGTCTTAACTCTAACATATACTCGATATCACAACTTTCCAGTGCTTAAATATATGAAATAAGAAGTCTTATTTCCCTTTCCCCCAACTCCATCCCCCCACCCCAAACCCTAAAGACTCCTTTGAATGGTGATGTCTCTTATTTCAATGAATGATGATGCCTCTTATTGCAGACACAATTACCTCCTGGATGAAATGTTTTCCATTCCATCTTTTCAGACCCTGTGGGCATCCTCCAAGCTTGTGAAACCCATGGTGATTTCTCCCCTTTATTAACTTGTGCTGTGCTTATCATTGCATCCATGACCAAGAGCCAATTTTTCTTGAATTGTTAACTCCAGTTTGGTTTTCCAATTGGATTATAAACTTTTTGGGAATAGAAACAATATTTTGTAATACCATATGCCCCAAACTCAACTCATAGTAGGCATTTGCTACTTAATCCCCATGTAATGTTGTAGGCATATATTGAAATGTGGATTCAATAGAATGTCAGCCCCTGCAACAGAATGAAAACTTCTTAAGGACAAAAGCTATTTGATTTTTGTATCTCCAGTGCTTAACACAAAATAGATGCTTAGTAAATACCTAAAGATGAATGAATGGATAAATATGCTTGTATTTGCCAAGCCAGAGTGTCTAGAGAATGGATTATGAAGGAGCTATATAGAGAGAATTCTACTGGGCATTTCTTATCTTTTATACTCTGCCAATCTAATCATACTGAAAATGCAAGGCCTTGAACTTGGCTTAAGATTGTAATGCTTGAACTTGGGAATGCTTAACCTTAAAAAGTCATATCACCTGGTCATATCACCAATAGGATTAAAAGAGAACAGAGGAAGAGAAAAAGAATCTGGTTACTCTGTAGCAGTAAAGAATTAGAAACAGAGGGAATGCCCTTTATTTTGGGAATGACTGAACAAGTCCATGAATGTGATGAAATACTATTATGATATAAGAAAGTAAGATGTAAGGGAATGTTGGGAGAAACATGGGGAGATTTGTATGAACTGATGAAGAATGAAGTGAGCAGAAGCAGGAGAAGAATTTATATTATAAACAATATTCTATAACATTAAACTTTGAAGGTCTTAGGAACTCTGATCAACATAATGATCAGAAGTAAGAAATGATGAAACATATAATTTCAGAGGAAGCTAGGATAATCTCTGAATTGATCAATCCAGTGATTAAAGCATGGGTCCAAAAGAAGGAAGAAGAAACATGCCACTCACTTTGTGACATAGAGGGGATAAACTTAAAATGCCAGAGAAAGACATTTTCAAACATGGCTACCATGCAGTTATGTATTAAAAGTTTCATTTTTCATGCTTGTGTTTTTATTTACTCAATTATGGGGATAATATAAGGGATAGATTATTTTTTTGTAAATCTTTACTTTAAAAAAAAGAGAGAGTGAGAGAAAAAGATTAGAGTACTGGCTTAGATTTGGGGCAGGACTTTCCAACCACCTTCATTTGGGATATATGAAGGATTGTGGAATTAATTACCTTCCCTCAGCCCCTTTGAGTAGATATCTTTGTTCTCCCTTTTCTAAACTGAGTGGGAGTTGGGAGAGTAATAGCCCTGTTTAGAGGCAGGGGACTGGATGGAGTGACCTCTTAAAATATTGCTATATATTAATGGCACTCTCCAAAAGTGGAATAATAGAGAATTCTTGGCCATATTCAATGCTTTTCTTTGCTTCCTCTGAGCAGATTCAAAACAATATAGCTGACCTCCTAAGAAGGGCTTCAGGAGGCAGCTAGGTGGTATAGTGGGTAGAGCACTGGCCTTGGAGTCAGGAGAACCTGAGTTCAAATTCAGCCTCATATACTTACTTAGTGTAATCTTGGGTAAGTCACTTAACTCGTTTGCCTTGTAAAAAATAAAAAAAAAATTTTTTTTTAAGTGCTCTAGAAGGGAGAGGAACAAACAGATAAACCTCATCTCAGCAAAGTAAAAAAAATACGTTTCTTTCCCCTTTCCACCCCTCAGCCCCCTCCCCGCAAAAGAGAAAACTAGGAGAGCCATCAGAACCTGAGGAAGCCATTTAGTTGACAAGACTAGTTTTGCAGAATAACAGATGCCCGAGGGAACGGACTCTCCCTGCCAGAATGATTTGGGTAGCAGGACAAGCCTAGGAAGAAGGGGGGAGGGGGGAGGAGAAGAGGGGAAGTGAATTAGGCAGATTCTGACTTAGGCAGCACATCAAGCCTGAGCAAAACAGCCTGCGTCACCATGTGCTTGTTAATTAAAAAAATGTTTTCAAATCAACAAATTCTCTGTGTATCTGGAGCCAGGCTTTTTGCGGGCACATTAGAGGGATATGGAAGGTTTCTTAATGGACCACACAAAGGGAGAAAGAGTGGTGGGGGGACTATATTGCTGATTTATTGGCTGCCTGAATTGGGAAAGGAGAAGGTTAACTTTGCCTTGGGAATGGTCATCTGTAGCTCATGCTGGGAGCATCGTTATTTATTTCCCATTTAGCAAAAAAGATAAGAGAGATGATCTTTAAAAACGTATTAATTGATAGCTTTTGTTCTTGTAACACCTTCATTCTGTAGACATCCCTCCCTGTCTCCCCTACCCAGTGAGCTATTCCTTTAACAGAATAAAAAAAGAAAGGGGTGGGGTAGGGGGGATGCAGTTCAGTAAAACCAGCTGGCATAGCAACTGAGTCAGACAGTATATGAAGTATTCCTTACATAGAGAATGTCCTTTTGAGTAATAATAGCTGATATTTTTAAAGCATCTGAAGGCTAATAAAACATTATATATATATATGTGGGTATTGTATATATAGACATGTAATTTTATCTCATCTCACAACAAACAGCATTGTGATGTAGATCCTACAGGCATTATTATTTCTATTCCATAGCTGAGGAAATTAAGTCTTAAATACTAAATATCACAGCTAAAGTTATACAGCCATTTGTCATAGGCAGGATTCAAATCCAAAGTTCTTCTAATACTAAGAGTAGGGCTCTTCCTGGCACCCTAAGAGTCCATATCATGTAGACGTTCCAATCTCAGGTACAAATACTGTCAAGGATGAGTTAAAAGTGACTTATACTCTGATAATCCTGGAATTGGGCATAAACCAAGATGGTATTTTAGAGACCATCTCATCCTTCTCTATTACTCTTTATAATAGGGCGCTCTGTCCTGTTATAGAAAGGCAATTTCCTTATCCCTGAAGCCTTGAAAGAGAGCCTAGCTTCCCTCTGAGATCTATTTCTTCCTACTAGTCTATCCAAGACTAGAATTCTTGATTTTTCAGTAGACTAGAACCATTTGAGAGCTGTGTCATTTTTTTGCATTTGTATCTCTTGTATCTATTATTATGTAATTAATGAAATTTTGTTGAATCGATATAGTATAGCTAATCGCTGCCTTGATCTTTCTACTCTGAATCCTTGGAGGGTTGCCCAAGGCTGTAGGGCTTTATTCATTCATTCAGTGTTGACTGTTTAGGCATCAATGGCTGTGATTAGGGTACTTCCTTGCCTATGTGTTGATGTGTGTAGATGAATATGAAGGAATGAGTGGTTATTTCTACATGTGTCCATTGTTGCATGTGTTGTGTATCTGAGTGAGGGGTGTTATTATTAGAGAAGCATATAGGAAGTGTTTTTGGAGACTGAGCAGTGGTTAATGACTGGCTTCTGGGAAACCCATACAAAATGTCACCTGGCTAAAGAGCTATAAGCAGTAATTTTGGTATCTGGGGCAATTTAATGTTGGGTGAAGGAGAAAAGACTGGGATGGGGATGGGGGGGTAGAAAAAAGCACATTATATAGTGGTTAGCTAGTTTAATTAATTATTCTTGGCCAACTAAGTAGTTGGGCTTGGGTCAGTTGTTTCTACAGTTCAGAAGACATTCAAGCATTGTCAGAACCCTATACATTTTGGCAACCTGAGCAAAAACCTGATCATCCTTGCCTGGTTTTGGCTGATTATTCCACTGATGTTGATCATGCTCTGTCCCTTTGTGCTTTTTGGACAGCTTCTTAATGAAAATGGACATAAGATAATAAGAGTACTCATGTTGTGTCTGCCCTCTTGTATCCCACACTTACCACCACATGGAAGCATTCTCCGACTCATAGGAGGGGAGAGAGGAGGCACCTGGAAGGGAGGGAGTGAGTGGAGGGATAGCTATGGCTGATGATGTCTATCCCCAGTAACAGCCAACTAGCTGGGACCCACAGATAGGCAAGCCTGCCTAGCTGAAACTTCAAGGAGGAAGAGAAGGGAGGTAGCCTGCCCCAGGCAAGGCAAACTACCACCACCACCTTCTCTCAGACCCTGATAGAAATAGTCCAGGACCCCAAAGCCTTTGGGATAGTAATGCTTTCAGCACACTGCTCTTAGTTGTCATCCTGGACAGCAGCCCAGGGGGGAGATGCAGCCTGACAGCCTCTTGCAGGTCCAACAGCCACAGATCCTCCTCTCTCTCCCCCCAAAAGTTCTTATCATCAGAGTCCTTGACATTATCAAATATTTCAACATCAGAAACAAATATCATTTTATTGGTAGAAATCATTAAAAACGAGATATGACCATCTGCTTCTGTACCCTAAGGATCAGGGGACCTCTCCATCTGATTCACCCATTAGAATGACTGTCTTGCCTTTCCATTTCCACCCCCAATCCTTAAGACAGTGTTTAGTACATAGTAAGTGCTTAATAAACACTTCATTCATTCATTCATTCAACGTTGACTTTGTTTCGTGTTAGCAGCTGTGATTCTGTTGTTTCCTGTCTATTCATTGATGTGTGTGCATGTATGTCAGAGGATGTGAGGTTGTTTCTGTAAGTATGTAAAACTGCATGTGCTATATCTCTGAGTGAGGGGTGCTATTATTAGAGATGTGTATAGGAAGTGTTTTTGGTTTCATCTTTATGCTTCTGGGAAAGAAATGGCAAGGCAGGAAGGGAATCAGCAGGGGGCCAGCACTGACCGCTACCAACCAACCAAAATGCTGCCCTGTCGGACTCAAGGGATGCTTTCATCTCCCCTCCCCTCTTCTTCCCTTCTTCTCCCAGTCTCCTTGGGCCTGGAGGGGGAGCTGTAGCCATAGCCCAGAGGCTGCCTGGCTGGCTGTGTGGGGATGGGCCCTGAATCCCCCTTCCATTCCTCCCTCTTTCCCCCTTTTTCTCCCTCCTCCCGCTCCCTCTCTCCTTACACTCTGTCACAACAAGAGGCTTTGGCAGGAAGGGAGGGAGCGTGGGTGCTGCAGAGAAGTTGGGGGGGGGGAAGCTAAAGCAATGCAGAGCGGAGCCCTCTGTTCTTCCCAACCCGCCCTCCTGGGGGTGGTCTGGGGGTGGGGTGACTTACACAATCATTTCCTTTCCCTTCTTTCTTGCCTCCTCTTGATCCCCTGGGAGATTTAGATTTAGAGAAAGGAATGCTGAAGGTGAGAGAGGCAAAATGGGGATGAGGATGCTCTTCTTTTATACTAATTAATTTTTATTCTGGAACCACCAGGAAAAACAACAGTAACATGTTTGGAGAGGTCCAGGTTTTGGGGAAAGAGTGCTGGATGAGGAGCCTGATGAAGGTGAAATATCTTTAAAAAATGTTTTGTGGCTATTTTTTGTTTTTATGTCAATCAGACATGTTTAATGCATGTTAGGCAATGGGCTCAGCATGAAAATCCAAAGAAGGCTAAACAAACAAACTCAAAACAAAACCTCCTTGCCCTCAAGGAGCATTCATTCCAACAGGGGAGACATGTTATTTAAGCTAGATCCATGCGGGTGGCTAGGTGGCACAGTGGATAGAGCACCAGCCCTGGAGTCAGGAATACCTGAGTTCAAATCTGACCTCAGACACTTAATAATTACCTAGTTGTGTGGCCTTGGGCAACTCACTCAACCTCATTTGCCTTGCAAAAACCTAAAAAACAAAACCTAGATCCATGCAAGATAGATCTGAGAGGTAAGGGCTTTAGAAGCTGAGGGGAAGGAGAAAGACTTCCTGGAGAAAGAAAGAGACAAATTGAACCTTGAAAGACAAAGAAATAAAAGGCAGAAGAAGTGAAGGGGCAGAGTGTTACAGGTATGAGGATAAGCACCAAGATGGAGCACCTTGTTTGAGAAAATGCAAGTAGGACAGTGTAGAGTATATGGAAAGGAGTTTAGAAAGGTAGGAAGGAGCCAGGTGGTGAAGAATCCAACAAATGATCTTAAATTTGATCCAGGAGGTAATACAGGAAAGCCAACTGCAATTTACTGAGTAGGGGTGATGGCATAGATAGTCTTAACCTTTAGAAAATTACCATGGCAGCTGAGTGGAGGCTAGATTGAGTTGGAGTCTCTAGTAGTCCAAGGGAAGAGATGATGGGAGCCAGAACTAGGATCCTAGCTGTGAGGGTAATGAGAAGGGAGCACACAGGAGAGATGTTGTGGAGGTAGAGAGGGAGGAAAGAAGGGAGAGAGAGAGAGAGAAAGGGAAGGAGGAGAGAGGGGAGAGGGAAAAGACAGAGCCAGAGCCAGAGAGACAGACGGGGGTGGGGGAAGGAGAGGGAGAGACAGAGACAGAGGAGAGACAGAGGAGAGACAGAGTTTTGAGTTGAGGATACTGAGGATACTGAGATTATAAACCTGGGTGACTAGGAGAATGGCAGTTCCCTCAACATTAATAGAGAAGTTTAGAAGGAAGGAGACATTTCTCAATCTATTTTTCCCTCTTTCAGAGAGCCATTCTTTATAACTATGAATTAAAAAAAAAAAGGAAAAATCAGGCAACACATCAGTCAAACTCAACTGTATGTGCAATGTTCCACATCCATAGCCCACATCTATCCACAGATGGAAGGGAGGTATATTTTCACATCTGAGAAGAAGTATCTGCCATGGATGTAACCTGAATATGCATAGTGAAATGTAGACTATGCTTGTATATGAAGTCACTTTTTTTATCTTCAAGATGAGAATAATTTATGTGCAAGAGGAAAGAATATAGAATAGGTCCTTTCTAACATTGCAGATAAGGTGGGTTTTATTTATGCAGTGCCTTCTACTTGCAAAAATCGTGAAACCTCATTAATTCAAACCCTGGAATTTGGAATTTGTGATCAATTTAAAACAGGCTAGGTCGGAGTTTATCTTTGTACCATTTGCTTAGAAATCCCTTAGATATGTAAACAGAGAGTAGTGTTAAGCTTACAAACTGCTTTCAAGCTTTTATGATATCTAATTATAAATCACTCATCTAGTTTTTAAAGCATATCCTAGAGGACCACTCTTTGGTATTATTTTTGTGACAGGTGCCTTCAACAAAATGTATGGGAGTTGGGGTGGGGATGGGAAAGGGGTTTGGTGTAGGCCCTATTTCAACTAGGCTATACTTTGATTCACTTGTGTACCTTATTTCACTAAAAAAATCCCCATTATCTCCTGCATGCTGTTCACAAATCACTTTTGCCTCTTGTTCATAGTTAAACAAATAGTTTCATTAGATTAGTAAAAGCATGATAAAAAAAATCAATATGCATTAGATTTAAAAATGTACTGGAGCCAGCTTATACCACCAGAGCTTATTGTTAAATTTTCACTGTGAGCAGCTATACTTTGGAAATTTGAAAATGTTACATATCAGGGCATTGCTTTGTTGACTGATTATAAGAAAGTTTTGGAGAAAATATTAGCAATGCAGATTAAATTTAAAAGCATCTCATGTGTGCTTTTTTTTCCCTCAGGGAACCTATTGTTAAACATTTGCCAACATATATATATATATACATCATAGGAGACCATAGGAGACCATATCCTAGTCATTTCCCAGATCCAACTCTCCTTTCACAGGCTTCAGCCTCCTATGAACTATGAGAGTATAATTGTTTTACAATAACAACAAAGAGTTTAATTACAAACAACAAAGTTACAATTGAACAAGAGGTTCAATGTCTTATAACAAACCCCTAACTTCTAGTAAAATGGGGTCAAGGTGTAAGGAGTTATATAAGGATAACAATAGATTATCCACATCCCAACTGGAGAATACTAGAACAGTTTTTCAGAATTCTCTTAGTCTAAAACAAGGTCTACCCATCAGATTGGTGAAGTTGACAAAAAAAGGAAATGATAAATACTGGAGGATCTGTGGGAAAATAGGTATATTAGTGCACTATTAGTGGGGCTGAGAAATAATTCAGCTCTCCTGGAATGCAATTTGGGAACTATGTTCAAAGCTATTAAATTGTATTAGATTTATAACCTAAAGAAATTTAAAAAAAGAGGAAAAAATTGTAAACTGAGGGAGTGCCTATCAATTGAGGACTGGTTGAAAAAGTTAGGGTCTTTGGACTGAAAGAAATGATGAAGGGGCTGACTTTAGAAAAACCTGGAAAGACTGGGACGAACTAATGAAGAGTGAAGTGAGCAGTACCAAAAAACCAATTTATATAGTAACAGCAACATAGTAAAGATAATCAACTTTTAAACTCTTGGTAACTCTGCTCAACACAATTAACAAACACTTTCCTAGAGGATTCATGGAAAAACAAGCTTTTTGTAGAGAGATGATGGACTCAGAGTGTAGATTTTGACATATTTTGGTGACATGGCATGTTCAATATGGGAATTTGTTTTGCTAGACTATACATGTTTTTATTTTTCTTGACTTCTCATTTGGAGACAGGAAATAGGAGAGAAAGAAGGTAGAGCTTCACTTAAAAATTAATTAAAAATGTAATTAAAATAAATATCAGGATTTAGTAAAAGAAAAAGTGAATAATATGTTATACTACTTTGTATGTACAACTACAGTTGCTTCAATAAAGTAAAACTGACATTTCAAGGGGAAAAAAATCCTTTTGGTTACAATTGCATATCTAACTACATGGTCCTTTGGTTCCCAAATTCTGGAAACTACATAGTGTATATGTTACATCTGGCTCATGAACCTGTCTATCTCTGCAACTTCAACACTGAAAGGGGAGGGGGGGCTTAAAGGAAGGTCCCATGGATACTCTCTGTCACAATGCCAACAAATGAAGAAGCTTGGCTAAATTGCAACCCCAGCTATGCTTTCTCTGTCTCTCTTACTCTCCTCCCTCTCTTGGCTTTCCTTCATCCTCTTCTTCTTCCCCTCATTTGTCTGTCTCTTTGGTTCTCTCTCTCCCTCTTTGTTTGTCTCTCCCTTCCAAAACACTGCCTCTTAATCTTATGTCATGAGCATAAATCAAACCATTCTGATCTGTCACCAAAATCAGTAGGAAAGTATCCCTCCTAATTCTGGCTATCCATTTGGAAATATAGTGCCTCAACAAACAGCTTCCTTTCATTGGATTAGGAAATATTGTATGTACCTTAAAGTAATTCAACTGTGTTAAAAAAAACCCAAATCTCAAGACATGCTCTAATTCTGACAGGTTACTCTAATTAATCTGAATTAATAATGTCTTGTCTTTCCTTTTACTGTTTTTTACTGCTTTATGGGGCAGAGCTTTTTTTCATAATCCACCTCCATAAGATTTTGCAAATGAATTTATGTTCTAAACTGGTGGTGCTACATCTTTCTGCTTAGCAAGAAAATCAAGTGTCTTCTGCCTAAGGTGATTTCTAGTCTCTTTTGTTCCTCTTAATATAATAATTGATTTATAAGGTTAAATTTCTATAAGAAATGATTATGATCTGTGTCAACATCCATTTCTTCATCTATTTCCATGAACAATTTACATACGTCATATTGGATATGTTTTTATTCTATTTTAATTTAATTTCTTATTTTTCCTAATTACATGTAAAAACAATTTTAACTTTCTTTTTTTTCATTTCTTTATTTTTTCCAACTAAATGTAATGGTAGTTTTAAACAATCATTTTTTACACATTTCTCCCTTCCTCCCTTCCCTCCCCCCTCCCCCAGACAGAAAGCAACGTAACATAAGTTCTATATCTACAACTTGGTAAACATAGATACATATTATTCATTTAACATTCTTTTTTTTCAAATTTTGACTTCCAAATTCTCTTCCTTCCCTTCTCCTTCTCATTGAGAAGACAAGTAATTTGACCTAGGTTATACTTGTATAGTCATGCAAAACACATTTCCATGTATGACTTATTTTACTGATACACTATATCTTTTTCTTGGGCAGCAAGGTGGCACAGTGGAAAGAGCACTAGATATGAAATCAGGAAGATTCTTCTTCCTGACTTCAGATATAGCCTCAGACACTTATAAACTATGAGGCCCTGTGAGCTAGAGAAGGAAATGGTAAACTACTCCAGTATCTTTTCCAAGAAAACCTCAAAATGGGTCATGAGGAATGGGTGCACAACTGAATAACAAATTCTTCTTCTTGCCTTATGCCATATGATGTTGTAATGAAGCATGTATCCCAAGATCTCAAAGTACTTCAGGAAGAGCAGATGTGTGATCTGATTTAAAAAAAAGTTCCTGATAGCTAGGAATCTCAATCTTGTTCCTGATATCATGCCTTGGTTTTTTCTGTCTTTGAAACAGGGTGGGCACACCAGAGGATTCTCTGTATCCCTTATGGGGAAGATTGATAATGGAGATATGAATGGTACTTGAGTGAGAAAAAAATTTACCTTATGGTAAAGGATCTCATGGTACATTTGTTGGGGTTGGGTTTTTTTTTTTTTGAGACAAGTTGTCTATAGAAAGTCAGTCAATAAATGTTTATTAAATGCTGGGTGGGACTACAAAAAAAAAGACAAAAGACAGGCACTATCCTCAAAGAGCTCACAATATAGGGGTTTGCCCTCATAGTTAACATATAATGGGAGTGGGGCGGCTAGGTGCAGTGGATAAAACACTGGGCCTGGAAATCAGGAGTACCTAGGTTCAAATCCATCCTCAGACACTTAATAATTACCTAGCTGTGTGGCCTTGGGCAAGCCACTTAACCCCGTTTGCCTTGCAAAAAAAAAACCAACCCCCCAAAAATGTATAATGGGAGTGTATCAGTGATTAAGAAGGATATTAAAATTATCCTCTAAAGATGATGAATAAAAGTTGAAATAGGGAACTTGGAGGAAGACCAGAGGTTCTAGTAGACCTTCGAAAGTGAGATGAGATGGAAAAAGAGATGAGGATGGAATGAGAAGGCTTGGACAAGGAGGGTAAGTGGAATGGGTTGAGGAATGGAATTAGGGCTGACGAATGGCAGAGAGTTTCATAGATTTTGATTTTATCACATAAGAACAGCTTATGGAGGGTAGGGGAAAAGCACATTGGAATAAGTGAAGCCAAAAGAAATTGGAATCATTGTTTCTGGCAGGTTTGATGAGCAGATCTTGGGAGGCAACATTAAATGGAACTATTCCTTATACTTTCTTTCTTAGACTCAGAGCTCATCTGAAGATTTGTGTTAGAATCTAGGATGGTCCAGGAGAAAGTTTGGAAGAACTGAAATGATAGTCTAGACTGTGAACTTTCCTTTCCTGAATTTTTTATATTGTCTTTGCTCCTAGTAGTACTGGTTCTATTCCAACTACTTTAGATGACCTTGAGTGGGGTTTAGGGTCTCTCCAGCAGCTCAAGATTTTTCCCATATTTGAAATGGGGAGGGCAAGTTTCAACAATTCTATAGGGGCTTTTATGGGAATAGACCAAGAACAGGATGAGTACTAGTTTTTCAACATCGTTGGTAGTGAAAGGGGCAAAATAAATGATTAGTATCTTAATAAGAATTCCAGTTAGCTATGAAGAGGAAGGTCTTGACTGAGAAAACCAGGAGAATTTGGAATAGGCAAGAAAGGGAATCTATTAAGGCTCCCTTCCCTTGAAGTGCAGGCATTCTATCTGATTAGGTTTCAAAGCAGAAAAGAAAGTAACTTGATAACACTCATCACAAATCTCTGAGGAGACCAGCAGAGCAGAACAGAACATCCTAGGTGGGATATGGAAAAGAGGCCAGTTGAGTTGACTGGGGAGAGAGAACTCAAGCTAGAGAATAGAATCAGGGCAAACAGGTCAACAGAGGAAAAACAGCAACCAAAACATCATCAATTAAAGATGAAGTGAGAACTGGTAAGATATTCAGAGTACAGAGTGGTTAGGAGCAGTCCTAACAGGCAATATCTGTGAATGGGAATGAACAGAGGTGGTCAAAAGGATCAGATGCCTTATTGTCCTAAACTGGAAAGAACTTCCCTGGTGAAGAGCAATTCCTAGTAAAGGGGGGGGAAACAGACAGGTGGGGTTATACCCCAGGAAGATATTCTGGGCCAATAAATCACTTGGGGACCGCTATAAGGCCAGAGTATATTCTCCTTATTCTAAGGAGAATAAAAATGGGGCTAAAACCAAAGACTGTAGTTTGGGGCTTGTTTAAATAAATTTATTTCTTTTGCCCCACTGCATGTAAAGCTAATTTTCAACAATCAATTTTTTGGGTAACATTTTGAGTTCTATATTTTCCTCCCTCCCTTCCCTCCCTTCTTCCTCCCCTTGTCAAAGAGTAATCTAATATAGGTTATACATGTATATTTTCATATACTGTATATTTCCATATTGATCATGTTGTGAAAGAAGAATCAGAACCAAAAGGGAAAAAAACCATGAGAGGAAAAAAGACATGAAACACATTTTAGGGGACTTGTTTTCTTGTTTTTTTTGTTTTTGTTTTTTTTTTTAGGTTTTTGCAAGGCAATGGGGTTAAGTGGCTTGCCCAAGGCCACACAGCTAGGTAATTATTAAGTGTCTGAGACCAGATTTGAACCCAGGTACTCCTGACTCCAGGGCCGGTGCTTTATCCACTGTGCCACCTAGACGCCCTAGGGGACTTGTTTAAACTCATTTTTTTAGGGCCCTGATTCAGCACAGACATAATTCTCCTGGTATAGTCCTAGATCACTTTTATGTTCTATAGAGATTAACATAAGTTCTTTGCATATAATAGACCTTGGTAAGTGCTTTTTTGAATTGAACTGAATTTCTTTGCTTTTTTTGACATAAGACTTAGAGAACAGAAAAAACACGAATACTATGCTATCTGATTTCATGAAGTAATAGCCTTGCTGGGACTACTCCCTCAACTCTTGCTGATACTAGAGGGTTGTGTCTCAGAAGGAGACTATTACTTTGGATTGTGGGGATAACTCTTTGGTTATATTTCTAACACTGTAGCTTATGACCTCCCAGGGATATCCTTCCCATTAATAATGTCAAAAGTTCTGTTTTTAGCAAAGGCATTTGGTATAATAGGAATAGTCAGTGTAAAACATTTCTCCAGAACCCTGATACTTATTCTCCCATAACCACACATAGCTCCATGGTAGCTTAGAGGCACACATGTTGGGAACATGTATGGCAAGGGGGTAACTCCCAACTTCCAGTATTAGAACTACTTTTTCTCTTTATAGAAACCTCACATAGCTCCCAGTGGGGATAATGTCTCTGGAACTTTTCCTCTTCCATGAGGGACTGTCCTTCCTGAACTTTTGTCTTTCCTCAAATGAATGTCTTTCCTCATCTCTCTGTCCTCAGGATGACTATCTGCCCCCAGATGGATGGATCTGTTTTACTAGTCCCAGTGACATAGTCATTATAATGGGGAAAGGAGAGAGAAGAAAGTCTGAAGGCCCTGTCTATGATCCTCTCCCCTCTACCCCGGCAATTCCCTCTTAGGGAATCTGCTTTTCCTCCACTTCTGGATCTAACTCCTGCACTGGTAGACTCTGGACTAGGAGACCCGGAACTGGAACTTTTCTGTCCCTGGAGGATACTCAAAGTTTGAACTCTTTCCTTAGTAATCCCTATCTCTAACTTTTCTTGTTGTTCCCATCTCTCCCCAACAATCCTCTTTCCCCCCATCCCTGCTCTGACTTAGTTTATGATTTTTGATCACACTCCTGATTAGGGCATATAAATGGAATGGCTGATATTTTGATTTACATTGGAGTGGGGGACAGGCTGCTGGGTGTATCAAGATTGGGTTAGGAATCTCTGATTCTATGATCTAAATATTTGTTAGGATAGTTCACTGATTTTTAAATCACTGCCATTCTCAAATAGGGTAGGTGGCACAGTAGATAAAATGATGAGCCTGGAGTCAGGAAGACCTGAATTCAAATGCAGCATCAGATTAGCTATGAGCCTTTGTTTGCCTCAGTTTCCTCAATTGTAAAATGGGGGAAATAATAGCAGCTACCTTCCAGGGTTGTTTTAAGGATCAATGAGCTAATATTTGTGGAGGACTTATCATAGTACCTGGCACATAAATGCTTTTTCCATCTTTTATTCTCTTCTCTAACGCAACTCTTTCTTATGACAAAGAAGCACACTCAAGCAAAACAAATCAAAACATTGATTGTGTCTTATTCCTCACCTATTATCCTCTTCCTTTCTGCCAAGAGACAGGGGGACTTCCTTTATCATCAGTCCTCTGAAATCAGGACTGCTCATTGCATTGATCAGGGTCTTTCACTGTTGTTTTCCTTCCCATTACTATGATCATTGTGGTCATTGTTCACTTGGTTCTACTTACTTAATTCAGCATTAGTTCATATATGACTCTATCTCAATGTCCACAGATATCAGGAATGAATTTGTCTAACCACGGACAGATTGAAGAGCAGACAGTCTAGTCTGGGAGAGTCAGAAAAACAACAATGTTATAAGCAACTCCCTGGTTGCTGGTGTTATTAAAGAGATGAAACAAGAAGCATATTCTCCCCCCTCCCATTCTTAATATAATGACTGTGGGACATGGAACCAATTAATATGGAATTGATGGAGGGTGACTAATTAAAATTAATTATGATGATAATTAAGAACATGCGGAGAAGGACTATAGGAAAGTATGGCTCAGGGAGAGACAGAGACAGAGACATACATAGAAATAGAAACAGACAGACAGACAGACACACATACAGAGAAGGAGAGAGAGAGAGAGAGAGAGAGAGACAGACAGACAGAGAGAGACAGAGAGAGAGAGAGACACAGAGAGAATATATTATATCTAAAACTGTAGGGGAAAACAGTCCAAACTTTATTAGAGGCAGGATATCACAGTGACTTGGAATCAGGAAAACTTGGGCTCTGACACTTACTAGCTGTATGACCCTGGAAAAAATCAATCTTTCTGAGGTTATTTTTCTTATTTGTAAAAAAGAGTTAATAGCACCCAGAGATTACAGAAACCCAAGGTTTCTGTAAGCCCCCAATAAGATAGTCTATGTAAACTGAATGTCCCATAGCTATCTTTCCTGCTTTCAAACATCCCTATTTCCATAGAAGACATCCCCATTCTTGCAGGTTTGTGAATTCAGTAGTATCCTCTATTCCTTCCCTTCCCTCACTCCATGTAACTAATGAATTGCAACATCTTATCATTTCTAATTCCACAATATCTCTTGCTTCTACTTGGCTTCCTTCCATTCACAAAAGCTACCACCTTCAGACAGACCCTTATGGCTTCTTATCGGGCTATTGCAATAGCCTTTTAATTGGTCTTCCTGCCTCAGATCTCTTTCATTTCTAATAGTTATTCTCTATATGACTGCCCATATGATTTTCCTTAAAAACATCTATGACCTGTATAATTGATATTGTATTGCTTGCCTTTTCAGCAGGTGGGGAAGGGAGAGAGAATTTGGAACTTCAAATTTTTTAAAAAAGGAATTAAAAATAGAAATGATGTAGAAAAATTATAAAGACCAAGCATGACTAAAAAGAAATATGAGATGACATTTTCAGCCCACCTCTTTTTGGAGGTGTTGTATATTGCACATGTTTTCAGACCTTTTCATTACATCGATCAGTTGTGCTGATTTTTTTCTTTTTTTTCTTTTGTCTTTATAAATGCTATTTGTTTTATTGGATGACTGTCTGGAAGGGAAAGAAGAAGGGGAAAATTTTCATTATATTGTCATGCTCAACTCTTCATGACCCTTTGAACTTGTCCATGGGGTTTTCCTGGCAAAAAAAAACTGGAGGGGTTTATTGTTTCCTTCTCTAATGTGTCCTTATTTTCCATAAGAGGAACTGATACAAATAGGTGGTATATACGAGACAATACAAGAGAGAAGAAACAAGCTATCTTGGAAACAAGATAGCTCAGCTTAATCAGGAGGGAGCCTTCTGGATCTTACCCAAAAGGGAGCTCCCTGACTTCTCTAGAATAGCATGGGGATAGGGACTTGAGGGACTGCCAGTCTCTTTTGTCTTCACAGAGACTTTTCCTTCAGCAGCCTGAAATGGGGTTGACCTCTTCTGAAGCTGGAAGCTGATTCAATGCTCAAAGAAAACTTGAAACTTGACCTGTCCCAAAGGGAGATGTCTGCTTAAAGAATCAAAATGAAGATTTAAAGCTTGATGAGGTTTTGAAGGAGACTGGTAAAAGTTTGAGATCTCTCATCTCTCACCAAGTCCACCCAGTTCTTCAAACAAAGTAGGACATTCATCTCCACTAACAAGAAGAGAATTTCAATTTCAAAGGTCTTTGGGACAGAGATTGTAAATGGCAGAGATTATTATTACCCAGCCTCCAAACTTAACTCCAATCCTGGATACATTCTTGAATTCACAAGGCCCCAAACTTGCAAACTTTCATTCCAACTTTTTTGTTTTTGTTTTTTATTTTTTGCAAGGCAGTGGGGTTATGTGACTTGGTCAAGGCCACACAGCTAGGTAATTATTAAGTGTCTGAGGATGGATTTGAACTGAGGTACTCCTGACTCCAGGGCCAGTGCTCTGTCCATTGCACCACCTAACTGCCCCCTCCAACTTTCTTTTTTTAAAAATTTCTGAAAGAATGATTAGTGTCCTTGTCAATGGTGGATTTAATATAGGGGAAGAAAGACCCATATGGGTGGTGTGGAAGTGAAATGACTCTGAATTTTCCCTGTCTGTCCTTAATTTAATCACTTGCATTAAGGATAATTAAATACACTTAGGAATTCCTGGTAGAGAATGAGATTATATGTTTCTTCTCATTTTTTTCTAAACTACAACTTCCTTAGAATCTTAGATTTCTTCTTCTCTAACAACAAGGGTAGGAGGTAAGGTATGGGAGTGGGGCTCCATGCTAGCTTAAGTTTGGAGTTGGTCTCCATCCTGGGTATTCTCAGACCTGGATTGATAAACCCAGAGTTCCAATCATGTTTACATCCCTGAGGACCTCAATGAAGTGTTTCTTATATTGCTTCTTCTCACATTTCCTATGTAGTTCAACCTTCATGTCTAGGTTTGAACATTTCAGTAGATAGCTAGATGAATGCATTAATTTCATTTTAATTTTGGGGCTTTGGAACTTTCTATATGAAATTAGATGTAATTTGGACTTGGGAAATACAAACTTTGACACTTTTAAAAAGTCTTATCCCATTTATAACCATTCATCTTGTCCCAAATTAGGTTTACACCAAACCAGACTCAGGATGGAAACCAAGAGTAGAGATCATTAGTAACACAAAGGGAGTAAGACCAAAAACAGAAAAGTCCCCTAAGGCTTTCACATACTTTTGACTTTTGTAAAGGCTCTTTTTTTAAATGGATGGGGAAACCAATGGTTATCTAAGCACCTTTGGGGGATTTTGGCACCCCCTAGGCACCATCCCAGAGGATGGTGATCCAGATATTTTTTCCTTTCCTGGAAATCTACAGAAACAGAAAAACTTACTTACCCTTGCCTAGGCATTAGGTGGAGGGGATGGGAGGGTATCTGAGGGCCAGAGGAAAAATATAGGATTCCATTTCCCAGAAGGCCTAGGGCCAGAGAACAAGTGATCATGAGAATAATATGGATTCCATTTCCCATGAGTCAATCAATGAGATTCCTCACAGAGATGGAGGAAGCTTTTAAGAATCTGGAGATTCAATGGAATTCTCTTTTCAAGTTCCTGACTAGATAGAGAGATCTGAGGTAGGTTACTGACACTTCAGTGATGGTCCTCCAGAACCCAGATATCCTTGAGTTCCCATAGTACAAGAAGAGAGGACATCCAAGCCAGCAGGGCTCCAAAGAATAGATGATCTCAACAGAGAGACGGATGCTTCACAGGCAGTTTCCCACCCCACACTCTTTCCTACTTTGGCTGAAGAAAGAATCCCTAAGAGAATTGTGAGTCTGTTGGAGGAGGTTTTTTTTTTTGTCTCCAAGCTACAGATGAGGGAATGAAATGAATCTGTATTTATTAAAAATGTGACTGAGATGATTTTTTTCTCTCTTTGCTATTCATTTTTGTCTCAGTTAAATGTTCTACTGCTTCAATGCTATTCATTGCTTATGTTTGTTGGCATAAGACATTGAACATCTAGACCTGTGTTAACTTTCAAAGTTCTTAGTTTTCTACCTAGAACAGGGCAATTTACCGTCTAGGCAAATTATGATTAAAATCCCCTTGATTTGAACTCAAATCTGAGTGAGCCCAGAGTGGGGGAAACACAGGAGTTTACGTTGTCAGGACCTATCCAGGATTTAAATTGATGCATAAGCATTATAGAAATCCATTCAAGTTCTAGGATGTTTTTGGATTCTGAGTTGTTAATGGTTAAGTTTTTTTGTTTTTGTTGTTTTGAGGTATAGTTTACCTATGTTTGTAGTCTTGGAGCTCTGTTGTGTGTGTAATAGACTACATTAATATTTTGGGACCTAGAATGCATACTTCATAAGGATTTATGCTGCTGATATAGCAGTAATTTTTCCTACAAATCAGGAAAGCTTGATTCTGGGAACCACTGAATCTTTTTGTGTTGGGGTGGCATTATGTAATTGTATGCTGGGGTGAATAGCTACTCAGTTTCTAAAGGAATGGTGCTCAGTAGTGGGAACAGGCCTTCATTATGGACTATTGTTTTGGGGAGTACATGCAGGCTGTTATGGGGAACACACTGAAAGGACTTGCTTTTCCTATGTCTTGCCAAGAAAATGATTTCATCCATAAATACCAACATTTCCAAATACTTTATATCAACAACTACTATTTTTTTGAGTTGTAGAGATCACTAAAATCTCTTGGGTCATGTATGCAAAGCAGTAGAAACCCAAGAGACATATGAAGGTCATTATTTTCCTTTTATTTTTCTGCCATGGAGATCAGATAGTACAAACTGAACAGGACTAACATGCAGAATCACTGGTTGGTTGGTTAGTTCTTGTCCTTTGTTATTGAAGAAGACCAAATGGCATCCCTATTTAGAGATGAATTACAGTGTGTCCAATTGTGGCTGAACAGACCAATATTAGCTTGGAATGCTCACAGGTTGGGCACAGATAGTCCATGGGAACACCTGGGGTGGGTACTCTAAACTTATGGATATCACATTTCTTTGAGCTGCTTTAATTCTGCCTTCCTCATAGAGCTCAGCACCCTCACTGATGAGGGCATGCCACGCTGGGTGGTCCTGTGCCAGTGTCTTCTAAGCTGTCCAGTGAATTCTAAAGTTCTTAAGAGAGACTTTCAGGGTATCCTGACCCACTTGTGAGCACTTGCCCTGTGTGAGTTCTCCATAAAATAGTCTTTTTGACAAACATTTGTTTGGCATTCTAACAACATGCCCAGTCCATCATAGTTGCAGTCTCTGTAGTAATGTTGGAATAGTTCAAGAAAGGACCTCAGTGTCTGGGGTCTTCTTCTACCAGGTGATCTTCAGAATCTTCCTAGGACAATTTAAATGGAAGCGATTTGGTTTCCTGGAATGGCACTGGTAGACTGTCCAGGTTTTACAGGCATATAGTGATGAGGTCAGTGCAGTGGTTCTGTAGACATGAATTTGTTAGTCAGCCTAATACCTCTTCTCTCCTACACTGAACTCCCAAACTGAACTAGCTCGGGCAATTCGAGTGTCAGCTTTATTGTCAATGTGTATCTCCTTAGAAATGACACTGCCAAGGTAAGTGAACTTGTCCACAGTACTCAAAACTTTTCCTTTTTCTGAATTCGATGGTCCCACATATAGATGGTGTGGTGCTGGTTAAGCTGTTTTCTTGGTGTTAATTGTTAGACCAAAGTTAGCATAAGCAGCAGAAAATCAATCCTTACTTTGATGCATCTCAGCTTCAGAGGTTGCATTGAATGTACAATTAACTACAAACAGAAGATCATGCCCCAGCACTCCCTTCACTTTGGTCTTGGCTTGTAGCCTTTAAAAGATGAAGGATTTATGATCAGTGCAGTAGCTAATCTTGAGGCCATGTTCATCTTCAGTGAAGGTGTTTGATAACATGACTGAAAGCACCATGTTAAAAATTATGGGAGCAAGGACACATCCTTATTCCATTCCACTGGTGACTGGGAAATCTCCAGAGCATCATCCTTTAACCAGAACCTGGGCAAGCACAACGTCATGAAACTGATGTACAATACTAATGAACTTCTCTGGGCAACCAAATTTTGATATAATTTTCCATAAACCCTTGTGACTGATGGTATCAAAGGCCTTGGTCAGATCTACAAATGCTAAATGCAGAAGTCTGTTCTCCTCCTGGCATTTCTTCTGGAATTATCAGGTAGCAAACACCATATTGACTGTTCCTCGACACTTTCTGAAGCCACATTAACTAAAAGAGAAACACCACTGTGATTGTCACAGGACTATTTATTCCCTTTACCTTTTTATATACGGACAATGGAGGCAATCTTGAATTCCTAGAGGATAATTTCTTCATGCCATATAACCTGGAAAATTTCAGTCAACTTTTGGTTGAGCAATGGATCCTCCATCTTGTAGAATTCAGTAGATAGAATTAGCACCAGGGGCTGTGCCACATGTAAGGAGCCTAATGGCATTCAAAACTTCCTCTTCAGTGGGAGTTTCAACTAGGGACAGATTGACTTCAACTTGAAGTAAATGGTCAGTGCCTTCTGCATTGACTGATGAGGGTCTGTTAAGAATACTATAGAAGTATTCAGTCTTTCTATCTAGGATTATGTCCTTCAGTGTAGCTCCATTAGTGCTGAGTAGTTGGGATGCACCATATATCTTTGACCCAGAAGTAGCCTTCAGGACTTCATTAAAGCATTTTGGATTGTTACTATCTGCATTAAACTGAATTTCATCTCCCCTCTTCCTGAGCCATGAATTCTGAATCTCTCTAAATTTCATTTGTACTTTACTTTTGATGGAATTAAATGCTGCCTTCTTAGCAATAGATGAACTATCCCACTGGTAAACCCTGTGGAATTCTCATTTTTCATTTAGCAGCTTCTGTATTTTCCCATCATTTTCATCAAAACAGTCTTCTTGTCTGAGATGACCCAGAGGAGCAAATGCAGTGTTGTACACTGAATCTCTGAAGGCTGCCTACTCCTTTTCTTCTACATTGTTGCCAACTGTCTGTTAGCTATTTTTCCTCCAAGTTAGCAACAAATGGTTCTCCACTCAGAGAGACACTCTAATTGCTTAACATTAATTCATCTAGTAGCCACTGCTTTGCTTGAATATGAATATTTAGCTTAGAGAGGATGAATCTGTGATCAGTCCAGCTCTCTGCATCACATATTGCCTTCTCACTTTCACATTCCGTCTGTCTCTTCTCTTTACAACCACATAGTCTATTAGATATCAATGTTTGCTTCAAGGATGCATCTCAATTTTATTTTGTTTAGGTAAATGGAAGACACTGTGATGAGAAGGCCATGAGATATTCAAGTCTTAGGTGACCATTGCTGTTGCTGTTTCCATTCCTCCCAAGGACTCCCTGCCATATCTGGTAGCCCAAAACTACTCTATTATATATACTCAAAATTTTCAGTTTGTCTGCTTTTGGTACATTGATGATAAGGGTCTCCAGATCTTCATAAATTTTTTTGACTTCATCAGGGTTCATCAAGATGGGAGCATAGGTATTGATGATAGCATTGGTTTTCTTTCAAGTGGTAACCTTATTATCATGAACCTGTCTTTCACAGCTTTTGATTGGCATTCAGGCTTGTCAACTAGAGTAATTTTGATTGAAAAACCTACCCCAGCTTTATGGTGCTTCCCTTCATTGTGGCCACTCCAGAAGGGAAAAAAAAACCCCAACATGAATGCAGCTCTGACTTCAGTAAACTGGCCTTCATTTCCTGGCATTGGGATAACTATTTGAATATGATACCTGCTGAGTTCTTGTAACAAAAGCTGTTTGTCTTTCAGGTCTATTGTATATTGTCTAAGAGTGTACAAACATTCCATGCTCCAATGGTTAGTGGAATCTACTTTGAAGTTTTTGTAGATTTTTTTTTGTATTTTGATCAAAAGGTCAGATCCCTGTCTGTCTCATTAATCAGAACAGGGTTGGGTAGGCAGAAAATTTAGAGCACCTTTTTTACCCCCTTCCTCACTGTGAGGAGATGAGCAGTGCGATCCTTAAAAAGGTTGTTCAGACACCTGGGGGCTGCCGAATCCCACTGCTACTTTCAGTAAGGAAATGACCCTATGACCTGGGCAGCTTGTGTGTGGGATTGGGACTACAACTTTCAGTGTATCTACACCTGCTGCTTTGTCACTTGCTTGTCACCACATGACTTTGAGATGGGAAAGGTAAAGTAGTATGGGTGATGTCTTTTGATTCATGTGTAAATTGGATTTAAGTGAGGCAGAGTTGCACAAAGTTGTCAACCTCATTCTCTCTTTCAAAGTCACCATTGTCCAGTGGTAAGACAGAGTCAGGACAACTGGTGATGGCTCTAGATGCAATGAATGCCTTTGGTGTCTTTGATGTCAAACCAAATTCTAAGCACTCCACAGTACCTGCTTCAGATGTCTTCATGGTCTTTGGAACAAAGTGTTCTCATCTGCCCATTCCACCAGTAGAAGACTTCACATGCTTTGGGGAGATACCCCCCTCACCTTCCTCACCAACTCACTGATGAGTTTGAGACTCCCTCATTTACCCTTAACCTTGTCTAACCTGTCTGATAAATGGTTTGCTGGGGTGTGGCTGCTGTGCATGCTACAGCTTCTTGGAGCCACAGGTGAGATGTGGCTCAGTTGGGCATCAAAGATGGAAAGCAGTCCTGAAAAGAACTTGGCAACTCTACATCCCATGCAGAACCATTACTCTCCAATAAACATTCAAAAACATATTGAATTCTTGGTATAGTGTTCACTGATCCACTTCAGTGTTCTTCAAAGTCCAACAATGACCTTTGTCTCAATCTCTGCCAAGAGGTGGAAGGTCTTCATAGCTTTATGTTAGGTTAAGCTATGCTGGTAATAGAACAGCTATTATTACATTGCAATCATCTTTCTAAAAACAATTATATGCCTTATATTTTAGTATTGTTGTTGCTAAGGTTTCTATTTTATTACATAGGAGTTATTTTTGTTGAATCTGAATTTTGATTATTGAGCTGATAATTTCAGCTGATGGCCTAAGTGCCCAGTGGTTCAACTTATGCTAGAGGTGTATATTTGTTACTAAGCTAATGATTTCCCCTGATAGTACATGTGCTTTAAAGTACCATCATTATTGATCTAATGATTTCACAAGAGTAACACAAAGGGAGCCTATCTCTATTGACTGGAGCTAAGCCAGGAAAAGAATGCATTGCCCAAGTCCCTAAACAAACAGTTAAAAGATGACTGTTGTTACCTAGGATATTTTGAAGATTGGTGGATGCTTTATGACAGTAGGAGTGTGTGAAAGGGAGCAGTGTGAATGAAGTCATGGTGCATGCTGTTTACTTAGTATGCATAAGTAACAATAACATTTAGAGCAGATAGGCATAGACTTCTTGTCTCAGAAGGAGGTAAACCTTACCAGAACAGACTGTGTTCCCTGGTATACTAACCTACCAGAACCAGAAGAAATTCTGATAATATCTAGCTAAGATATTAAGAGAGAGCATTATTTTTCAGGATATTTCAACCTCTTTTCTAGAAAACATTGTAATCAGGGTAGAGATTTTGGAATCAAAGTTCTCAATGAGATATCAGTTTGGGTTGGGGTAGAAATAGCAAAGGTTAGTAACTGATTGTATAACTGGCATGATAAAGTGTGACAAACTGAAGATAATTCCAAATAGAGAAATCTGGGAAACCTAAAGAATAGTGGTGTCCTTGACAGAAATAGAAAAATTCAGTAGAGTTTGGTTTTGGGAAAAGAGAATGTATTCTGTTTTGAATAATTGTGAATTTAAGATGTCTGTGTGGCATCCATTTTGAAATGTTCAATAGGTAGCTCTTAGATGCAGGACAGAAGTTCAAGGAGAGAGGTAGATTAGACATGTGGATCTATGAGCTATTAGCAAAAAGTTTAAGATTAAACTCCTGATCAGGAAAACAAGTGAGAGAAAGTAGTGAGAGAAGAGTTAAGCTTAGGTCAGAGTCTTGGGGGAATATCCGAAATTAGGGAGGTGATATAGATGATGAGTCAGCAAAGGAACCTGAGAAGCACTCAGATAAATAGAAGAAGAACTAGGAGAGTTGTGAAAAATATATTCCATTTTCCTCTAATTTTTCATATTGTGTGACATTTTATATTTGGATTATTTCTATTAAATTACTGGTTGTTTTTTTTAACAGCTTTTTTTTAAGGGTTTGCAATTATCTCATTTGAGTCCCCCAAGGCTTTTTCCTGGGCCCTCTTCTTTTTTCACTGTCTCACTTGGTGGTCTTATCAGCTTCCATGGGTTTAATTACCATCCCTATGTATATGTTTCCCAGTTCTACATATCCAGCCCTAATCTCTGTCCTTAGTTTTGAACACACATAACTAACTGACTCTTGAACCTCTACATCTGTATGTTCAATTGGCATTCTAAAGTTAACAAATGTGAAGCCAAACTCATCTTTCCCCTCAAAATTTCAACCTTCTGAACTTCTTTTATTATCAAGAGACCCACCACCCTCCCAACTTGGTCCTACAATTTTAGTGTCATCATCAATTTCTGACTCTCATCTGGCATATAATCGATTGCCAACTCTAGTTATTTATACTGTCACAACATCTCTCCTCTCTGCCCCTTCTTTCCACTCACTAGGCACGATTTAGTTCACTCCCTCATTCCATTTTACCTGGATTATTCCAAGTCTCCAAGTCTCTCCACATTCCAATCCATCCTATATTCACTTTGAGCCAAAGTTGATGATTTTTTAGCTTTAGTTTATATCCTGCTACTAATCCAAAGTGATTTTTCTAAAATGTACGTCTGACCTTGTCACATCCCTTGCTCAATGATGTTTGACAGCTTCCTTTGTGACACACATGATCAAATATAAAATCCATTGATTAGTGTTTAAAGCTCTTCATAATCTGGCCCCATTTCTACCTTTCTAGCCTTATTTATACCTTCTTCATTCACACTAAGATCTAGCTCCATTGGCTTACTTATAGTTCCTTGAACAGGACTTGAACATCCCCTTCTTTATGCCTTTGCACTGGCTGTTTTCTATGTCTCAAATGCTCTGCCTCCTCACCTCCTTCTCTTAAATAAATCCCTGGCTTCTTTCAGAATTCTGTTCAAAGCTCATCTTGTGAACCCTCATCTATGAGCCCTATGAGCCCTCAGGTGCAGATGTCTTTCTCTTTCAAACTGATTTCCTCCTACTCTATTCCATCTTCTATATTATCTTGTATATACCTAGTAATTTATTTGGTTTTTTTTCCCCTTTGGAATGTAAGCTTCTTGAGGGAAGGACTATTCTTGTCTTTCTTTGTATCTCCAATGCTTATATCCAGCACAGTGTCTGCATATAGTAATTGCTTAATAGATGCTTATTGACTTACTGACAACAATCCTCTAAAGTAGGCATATTTTTCTGAGTTTTTGCCAAATTTTTTAGGACAAAAAATTTTGTCTTTACCTAGTTAGTTGGTATCCTTGGATTTATCAAAAAAACTATACTATGCTTTATTGCTCTGAATCCCTTTTATCCAGTCTTTTTCTTTAATCAACTTTCTTTTTTTAAAAAAAAATTATTACCAAATAATTTTGATGATTAGTGCTTTATAGTATAGTTTGAGATCTGGAAATGCCAAGCCCCCCCCCCCCCCACATTTTTCCTCTTCACTTTTGAGATTCTTTTGTTCTTCCTGTTAAAATTTGTTTTCATTTCACCTATTTCTATACATTTACCTTGGTAGTAAAATTGGTATGGCACTATATCTATAAATCAATTTCAGTGGTATCATTTTTATTATATTAGCACAGCCTAACCATGAATCATTACTGTTTTTTTTAGTTGTTTTTTTTTTGCAAGGCAATGGAGTTAAGTGGCTTGCCCAAAGTCACACAGCTAGGTAATTGTTAAGTGTCTGAGGCTGGATTTGAACTCAGGTACTCCTGACTCCAGGGCCGGTGCTCTATCCACTGTGCCATCTAGCTGCCCCATTACTGTTTTTGAATTATTTACACCTCCCTTTATTTCTGTCAAGAGGGTTTTTATAATTGTATCCATATAAATTATGGGTATGACTTGGTAGATTGATTCTCAGACATTTTATACATTTTATAGTTATTTTGAATGGAATTTTTCCCCTCTAAGTCCTCCTGTTGACTCTTGTTAGTAATATATTGAAAAGTTGATGATTTTGTAGCTTTAGTTTATATCCTGCTACTAGAACATGATTTCCCATCTTAGCAATTTAAAGTAAAATACTGTATTATCCTCCTCAGCATGAGAGACATTTGTCTTTGATAAAAGGCATGCGAGACATTCCTTTGATAAAAGAGTTCTCTTTACTTTCCATCACTCTTGCTACCTGGGGTTCCCTGAGAAGGAAAGAAAGGCATTGCTAGTGTGGTGTGGGAATTATGTCCAGACTTTGACTTTCAGGATGACTAGGAACCCAGGAAAGCTAATCAAAGTCAACCTATCTACTAGAGATTGAACCCATCCTGGGAATGGAGCCCTAAACTAGGTGCTTTGGAGAACATAAAAAGTATTAGAACATGATTCTTGACTATAGGGGTTGCCATTGTGATATGGAGGGAGGATTTGGTCCAAGGAAAATCTGTACTGTGTGATATTTCCTGAGATGGGAGAGAGCAGCTGTGACCTCAGCCTATAAGATGGGCTCAGTTAGCTCATAATCTAATAAGACAAGAAATCATAACCTTTTTTGTGTATCATGGACCCCTCTGGCAATCTGTTGAAGCTCATAGACCCCTTCTCAGAATGATCTAAAAGATAAAATATGTATGAGTATAAAGAAAACCAATTATATGCAAATATAGCTATCAAAATATTAAATTTATAGTTATCAAAATACTCCAAGATTAGGAACCCAAGGTTAAGAACTCCTATACAAACTTTTACCACATTGTTTGCCAACATGGGGAGAAGGGAGGGAAGGGAGCGTGGTAGAAAATATGGAACTCATAAACTTGCAAATGGATGAATGTTAAAAAACTACCTTTGCATGTAATTGGAAAAATTAAATAAAATTCCAATAAAGTATTAAAAGGAACTCCTGTACAGAGAAAGGAAACACATGTGAAGAAGACACAAGATCCTTCAAAATACTGTGAAAAAGCAAGCATCATTAACCCTCATAAGGAGTATTTGGGTGCTGCAGCATATCTGGAGAGAATGGTTTAATTAGCCCTACCTGGCTCTAATCAATCCATTCTCTTCAGAGGCTTGGAGCCTCTCTAAACCTTCCTAGTGAATTATGAACTAGGCTGGAAATATTTTCCCTGAGGTCTAACCCAAATCCTTATCATTGCATTTCATGCCAATCTATTTCTTTTGGTTTGGTTCATTGAATATCAGGTCATATGTGAAGTCACAGCAGTACCTCTGCTATTCACCTAGTGATGCAGCATCCACAGTAACAAAAACAAAACAATCTTTCTCCCTCTCCCTACTCCAGGAAGCCTGGGAAACCAGTCAATTTCTGCCCCTCAAATCTCCTGACCTTCTCTTCCTGGGGACTAACATTTGTGAAAATTCTGTTTGTTAGGTGGCCCTTGGCCTAGAATCAGGAAGACCCAAGTTTAGATCTGGTCAGCTATATGATTCTGGACAAATCACTTGACCACTGTTTGCCTCAGTTTCCTCTACTGTAAAAGTAGGAAAATAGAAGTGCCTACTTCCATTTTGTTGTAATGATCAAGTAAGTTATATTTACGATAGACCTGTATATTGTAGGTATTATGTAAATCCTAGCCATTATTATTCTACCATTAAATTGAAAGAGGGTCCAAGACACTCTTGGTGTAAACTAAGCACCTTCATAGGAGATAACCTGGATATTATAGGAGGGCTGGCCCTAGGTCTTGATTGGACACCATTCTGTAATGCCTGGATACTGGATAATATCTCACTGGTCATTGTTCTTCTTTCCCCTGGGGAGAGGGCCAATGAGGCCACTTCTGGGACCTATTGACAGTTAATTCTGAGAGAGAGGGAGGGGTGAGAGTTTCTCTAAATGATCTCTTGCCTCCATTGGAAGTTCTGGATAGTTAGATGGTTCCCAAAGGCTGAGGTTTTTGAAACTCCTTTCCATCTATTTTCTTATCCAAATAAGGCTGATCCCCAGTTCTTAGCTCTCACATTCACTAACTGGTCACCTTTGCTATACTTCAATTTCTTTCTCCACAAAATGGGGATTAGTCATGCTCGAACCAACAACTTCATAGTGATGCACTGAGGGGAAACTTTTTAAAATCTTACAGCATGGACAGCTAGGTGGTGCAGTGGATAGCACACTAATCCTGGAGTCAGGAGTATCTGAGTTCAAATTTGGCCACAGACGCTTAATAAATACCTAGCTGTGTGACCTTGGGCAAGTTACTTAACCCTATTGCCTTGCAAAAAGTAAAAAAAAGCCCCGAACCTTAAAGCATCATATAAATGAATCATCATTATTACTATTTATTGAATACTGACTATGTGGAGAAAGTCTTGTGCCCATCGCCTCTCATTTCTCACTGAGGTTTCTTCCCATCTCCACCTTTTGCTCTTTGCTTGACTTCTCCTTTCTTCCTCCTCTCCCTTCTCTTGCCCTCCTTTCCTCTTTCCTCCTCATTGCCCACCCCCCAACCTGCCCAGTGCCTGTGTTAATGTGATAATGCAGTGATAATGACTAGGACACGGCATTGGCTCACTGATCAGACACTCTGGAGTAGCATTTGAGACTGGGTTTAATTCACCGGCCAGTGAATGAGGCCAAGACTGGAGCATAGCAACAGTCCCTGGCAAATTGTATCTGAGAAGGCATTGAGGGGGAAAATTGGAAGCATCAGAATCCCTCCAGTTGCTAATCCACAAGGACCAAAAATGGTTAGTAACAGCACTAATTATAATCAGGGTGAGGGGGGGCCTATTTCCTCCCCTGGAGAAGGGGGTCTTTGGCAGTTGACTTACTCATGAGTCCTTAAGGCAGAACCTGGAAGCTGGAGTAAGGTAGGAGAGCTAAACCTGTGAATGACAGATGCTCTATTAAATTCCACATGAAGGAATGTGAGATGGTGGGTCCTTCCCCAGGTTCTATGTCTGCATGCTCCCATATCCTAAGACAAAAATGTGGCATTTCAGCATGAGGGATGGAGGTTAGATTCTAGGACTCTTTTCCATTTGTTAGGAAGGCACTAAAATGAGCAACCAAAGGTTGCTCTGAAGCACCTTCTTCCCCAAAGATCTCAGAACAAAAGCATCTAGCTCTCTTCTGAGTCTTCTCTGGGGGTTTCACTGTGAAGGCAGAACCTAGCTCATTATACTCTACATCTGGGAGCTCCCATAAGAGCAGTGGATTTGGAGTCAGGAGACTTGGATTTGAATCTTAGCTCTGCCACTGACAAGCTATGTCCAAGTCACTTATTTTTTCCTCTACCTTACTTTTTTCTTCTATCAAATGGGGATAAATAATACTGAACTACCAGCCTCACAAGATTACTGTGGGAGTAGAGGGGAGGAGAGAAGAAAAAATCTTAAATCTTAAAGCACAATATAAATATGGATTATTATTATAACTAGTCAATCAGACTTTATTGAACACTGACAAGGGGACTAGCACTGGGCTAGAGAGTACTGATGATATAAGAGAAGTGTAAAGCATTAACTCTTGCCCACAAGTCTGCATGGTAACATAAGTCTAATGCTGCCCATTTAAGAACAAATAGTCATAGATGAAACAATGTCTCTTTTCCTGTTTCTGACTGAAGAAGAGTGAGATTATCAAGGGTTCAAGAAATCCTTAATCAGGGGCATCTCAATAGAGTCAAGGTTGCATCTTTCATACATAGTCCAGGCAAAGACACTGTTTGAATGTAATCTTTTTGAAAGTAGCAATTGTTTCATTCTTTGTGTATATATATCTTGCTTAATATAGGGCCTGGAATATATATTGTTTGTGTCTGGTTCTTCCCGACCTCATTTGGAATTTTCTTGGTAGTGGTTTTCCATTTCTTTCCTCTAGTTCATTTTATAGGTAGGAAACTGAGGCAAACAGGGTTAAGTGACTTGCCTAGGGTTACACAGCTAGACAGTATCTGAGGCCAGATTTGGATTCACAAAGAAAAGTTTCTGACTCCAAGTCTGGCACTCTATCTACCTAGCTGGCCAGCCTGGCAAGTATTTAATAAATGCTTGTTGATTGACTGCCTAACAGATTGATTAATAAAGGAATCTTGGATAGATTATTCACTTTTTGGGGGGGGCAGCAGGAAAAGAGAGATTGAAATGGAGAGTAAAGATATAATGGTGGCTGAGAAGGGAGGACTGTGTAGGCTTGGGACTAGTTGACCAGTAGTAGAAATAAATTACCTAAAGGATGGCTCTATTATCCTCTCCTGCTGTGGGCAAAATGGAAAAGGTCACAGTGATTTTCCCTAATCTCTTCTTTGCTGGGCTACTTAGATCATGACCTGAAATTTATAAGGAAAGAGATGCCAAAACTAACTATACAGCTGGTGTGTCTGACTTTCCTTCAAGAGAACATTTTTTTTTCTTTTCTCCCACCTTTCTCCATGTTTTGTTTCCTATCCAATTTTTCCCTATGTGCTTGAGTTGTCTTCATACCCATTTACTGACCTCCTTCTATCCCCCAAATAAAGGAAAGTTTGAGCTGCTTGATTCCAAAAAGTATTTGACTCTCAAGGTCATTATGATATACAAGGAATGGAGGGATATCCTTCTCTGGGCAACTCTTTGATAAGGATAGGATTCCTCCTCCCTGTGCCCATCCCCTCCCTGATCTTGTCTGAATTGGGTAAGGGTCTGCTCTCCTTAGAGTCAGGGAATGGATAGGATGACCTTTGGAGGAACCCTGCTAAGCTGAGGTGAGTATCCTTCAACTGGGAGTTAGATCTGGGAGAAGGTAGTGGCAAAATAAGGAAATTAGGACTGAAGTAAATTGAAACAATTCTCCTCATTTCTAGCTATTAAAATATTTGTTTCTTTTTTGTGCTCTGCTCCTCCAGACATCAGAAGAAGCATGTATTCTTAATGTCCCTGGCCCATTAACAGCCTGGCATGGGGTTTCACTAATCAGACTCATTAATGGTTGAGTTTTGATAAGTGAAGTTGTCCTGGAGTCAGCCAGGACTCGGCTGGAGAATCAGTGTCTAGACGGAGATTAGGGCCTGAGTCTGGCCAGACAGCTTGTTGGAAACATGAGGAACTACGGCTTTGGTTGAAGTGGATCTAAGAATGATCTGTCTCTCCTGCATCTGTTCTCAGGGGGATTCTGGAGTGTGTCATGGAATCCTAGACTTGGAAGGGGACCTTGGAGGCTACTGAATTTAATCCATACTAGAGCAAGAATTCCCCCTCAGCATCCTTGACAAGTGGCCATCCATTCTTCCTTTATTTGATGTCAGAGCCCAAGGCAACCCTGCTACTTTGGGATAACTGTAAGTATTAAGGAGATTTTTCTTCACTTAAATTAAAATTCATCCCTCCAGACAACTCTTACCTTGTTCCCCTAGTTCTGTCTTCTGGGGATGAATACAAATCTCATCCCTTCCCATATTGGAAGACATCTATCAAGCCCCTCAATGAGCCTCAGGTCTTCTCTTCAGGCTATCTGTCCTTAAGCAAGCTCTCATGGGCCCAACCTCAATACTAACCAGCAGAGAAGCTTTTTTAAAAAAATATTTAAGGCAATGGGGTTAAGTGACTTGTCCAAGGTCACACAGCTAGGTAATTATTAAGTGTCTGAGGCCATATTTGAATTCAGGGACTCCTGACTCCAGGGCTGATCCTCTATCCACCAGCAGAGAAGCTTTAATCTGATTTGACCCTCCTTAGGCACCAGAAAACCTCTACTCTAGGGGCTCACCATGTAGGGGTTGACCTGATGAGCTTTAGTCCTACCAAAGCTCAGAGCTGTTGAATTGAGAGACTCACCAGTCAAGCCTTACCAGTAATAGGGACTACAGGCATGCACCACCATCCCTAGCCCAGTGGCATGATCTCAGGGTCTTTCATTATCCTGATATTCTTCCTGTTCTCCCCAGTTGGAGCAATGAGAACCAAATCACCTTCCTTCTCTTTGCCACTACCCCTCCCACCCTCATCCCCATGGTTTTGGTCTTTTTTTTGGATCATCTTCCCAGATCAGGTTCTTAAATTTTCTTATTCCCTCTAAGTGTCTTCCCTTCATTATGGCCACATCTCTTCCTAAAGTTTATACTTCATCTTGTGGCTGTCCTCATGGTCCATCAACTATTGAAGAAGTTATGCTTATATACTAGGCAGTTAGGCATCACAGTGGATAGAGCACTGACCTTGGATTCAAGACAGGAGTTCAAATCCACCCTCAGATACTTGTCACTTTCTAGCTATGTGACCTTGGGCAAGTCACTTAATTCTGATTGCCTTGCATACAGGGCCATCTCCAGTTGTCCTGATCCATACCTGGTCACTTTTGGAGGAGAAAGTGAGGCTGGTGACTTAGCACATCCCCACCTCACTCAAATCCTATTCATATCCTTGTCATGGCATCATCTCCTTCATGTTATGGTCTTCTTCAAAAAGGAAGGACATACATTACTATGCTTATATAACATTTTTTGGGGGGGGTAATCAGAATTAGGATGAATTTGTCAGGATCACACAGTTAGTCACTGTCTGAACCTGGATTTGATCCTCCTGATTCAGGTGCTTTATCCACTGTGACACCTATCATTCCTTTATTAAGGCTTGTGTTGTGTTTTATATACATTATCTTTTGTTGTCTAACAACATACCCATGAAGTAGATGCTATTGGTAATGTTATTCCCATTTTGCAGACAAGGAATATTGAGGCCAAGAGAGATTAAGTTACTTGACTGTGATACAGAGCTAGTAAAGCATTAGAGATGGGATTTGAACCCAGGTCTTATTTCCAGTCCAATATACTCTTTACATGTTAGTATGACACTGTACTCTGTAGTCTTGGCCTCCCTCTTGGTATTCTAAACAATTTTAAAATCAAAGAGAGACTATTGGGGAAAACTCAGGAGAGGAAGGGGGTTGGTCTTCTCCATTCATATACTGGTCCTCCACTATCACTGCTGCTGAATTGATGTTTCGAAGGATGTGGTGGAGGTGGTTAGGTGGTACAGTAGATAAAGCGTGGATCTGAGTTCAAGTCACAGAGAGAGAGGCATGTTCAGATGGGGGGGGGGGGGTGCAGAGGGTTGAATTGCTGGAAACGGGAGCTCTTCCAGTTGAGAGTAGCCAGACTATTAAATGAGGGAGCATGTTCTGGTCTGGATGGATTTGTCACTTTTCCCTGATACAGTCTCCTGATTTCCTGGAGAATCTCAGAGAGTCCAGATCAATGACCTAGTCAGGAGCAAAAGAAAACAGTTCTGTGCTACTAAGAAAGAGTTGATCTACGGGTTCCCAGAGCTAACCTAGAGTTAAAGGAGTGAATCAATTCTTTGAAGAGGGAAAACCTGGCCATTTAGTCCCTCTATGGAACAGAGCTGTGGAATGGGAAAGCTGTTGATTTTTCTCCCCATTCCAGGGGTGGATGGACCAGATGGTTGCCCACATTCTAGGCTAACAAGTTGGCAGCTTAGCCAAGACCATGGTGTCCTCCCTTTTTTCTACTTATTCTATCTAGGCTTCTAGGGCTGGAGCCATGGGGGTCCCCCCCTCCCTTCCCCTCCCCTTTGCTGGAACAGAAATCCCTGAGTTAATTGCTGTGGTCTGCATTTTCCATCTTCTCTGCCTGTTGTTGGAATAAAGCAAAGATTTCAGTATTCTTCTCTCCCCAAATGCTCAGCCCCCAGAGGCTCCTCTTGCCCAGATCAACAAATTTATTTGCACATTTTGGGACAGGCATAACCAGAATGAAACAATTCAGTAGGAAGAGGACATAATGTATATATGCGAATGGGGAGAGGAGAAATGGATGCCAGAGAGCCCCAGATTGCAAATCGGCCTTAGCCATGCTTTGGTAAGGCTAGATGGCTGCCATGTTCTTTCTCAAAACAGGTGGAAGACATACTCTCCCCGAGCCCAGCCTCCCTCTATGGGCTATCCATGCCCATCTGCCGTCGGCCGCCTTCTTTGATCTGGGAGCCCTCTGAGGAGTGAGCTTTTCCCATATTCCCTCCACGTCTCACTCAGCCTGGCCAAGCATTTTCAAATCAAATCAGCAGGAATCAGGACAGGCTGGGACTGGGGCTGCTTGGGGTTAAGTGCTTAGGGGGGGTTGAATTCCTAGAAAATTTGGGTTTTAGTCCCAGCTCCAACCCTTACTAACAGTGTGACCTTGAAGATATCTCAGCCTCTGCCTCCTCATCAGGGTTCAGTAAAATAACATTGCTTCTGCCTCACAGGATTATCATGAGGGTCAAATGAAGGACTGAATCTGAAGATGTTTTGGGATACATGTTCATTGCAGATTGAAAAGTAGATTGTTGGCAGGGGACATGTGGTCTCTCCTTTTATAAAACAGAACCTGACTCCCTCAGAGCTTGTCAGGAGCCCTGATGTAATCAGGAGTATTTGTAATCAGAAGTATTTCATACGTGTTAGATTTCCTACCTTACATCCAAACATCCTCTCTCCCCACAGATAGGGATTTCCCTTACCTACCCTGGACCAGGCTTGAAACTGGAGATTTACTTCTCTGAGTGTGTCTGGTTTATCCCCATCTCCTTCTCCCGGAATTCTTTCTCTCTTCTTGGCCCCCATCCTCAATGATTTAAATAAATTATTCAGGCTGAGGAGTTAATAGAAGTGGGATGCTGGCATGTGGGTGAATTCATTATTGTCTCTCTGCATTCTGAGAGCATATCTATCTTTCCAGGTGAGGGAGCTTGGAACAATTGTGTCTGGGGCTTCCCAAGGTCCCTGTGGGCATTAGGAGGAGGATGGGTCTAGGGAAGATACCCATCTAGGAGGTCCCAGAGAGGAGTAGCTACACTCTGTGTGTGTGTGTGTGTGTGTGTGTGTGTGTGTGTGTGTGTGTGTGTGTGTGTCTATGAATGAAATAACAATGGTTGAGGAGAATAGGAGACAAAACAGGTTTTTCCTTCTCTGCCTCAGCTTTTCAGAGAAAATTTTCTTATAGTTTCTTAGGCTGCTTCCTATGTTGTCCTGTCCCCACATTTTCCTTTTCCCCTTTCCCGTTCATCCATCCTACCAGGGATAATGAGGACCCCTTGAAGGGGTCACATGGCAAGATCCTTCGGTTGGATTGGATCCAGGACCAACGCTGACCTATTCTTCGGCAACATCACTTTTCTATCACTTTCTCAGCAGGTCCAGTGATTTCTCTTCTTCCCCAACCCTGGTGGCAATTCCTCTACCCTCCTTGTAACTGTACAGAGAGGAAGCTGTTTCAGCTCTGTTCAGAGCATACTAAGATCTTTCATTTTTGCCTTTGTCTCCTCTGGGCCTAGCACTGTGTCTGGAAGGTAGTAGGGGTTTATTAAATGCTAGATATGAGAATGAATGAATGAGATATATTTACATCAGACTAAGGAAGAACTGGCAGACAGTGTGGGAGGGACCGAGAGAAGGGCAACTGATGGGCGTGGGCTTTGAACTTTCCTTTCCTGGGCCTCTGTGGTTCTGCCAATGGTAACTTCAGAAACTGCTCATTGAGGGATGAGGGAGGAACAGAGATGAGCAGGCCCCCTCCTACCTCTTCCCAAGCTTGGCAGGCACAGAGTTACTCCCCACTCCTCCACTCTCCCATGATTCATTGAATATGTCAACGTATCCTTTCTTTTTTCTGAGGATACCAAATTTACTTTTCTTTATATCACTTTTCCCTGAAGGTTGTTTTTTTTCCTGAGATATTTTCAGTTAGGATAGCCACCCTAGAGATCCTTCATGCTCTGGAAAGGCTTCATCACTAGACAAAATATTCAGGGGTTTCAGCCCTTCTAATTGTTGTTTTCCTTTGTCTTATAAAGGATCAGTGAGGCAGGATCCTTCTCTTTCCCCCAGATAGGCTACTCCCTGGACAAGATTACATTTACATGTTATCTCATTTGATCTTCACCAGAAACCTTTGATGAGTTAGATGTTCTTATGATTCCCATTTTACAGATGGGACTAAGAGAAACCTTACCAAGGTTACACAGCTATTAAGCATCCAAAACAAAGAAGTCTGGCTCTGGAGAGGTCAGGGTCAGACACAGGATGGGCTCTGGCCTGGAGCTCAGTTTGGTAAGTCTTGAAGGCTCTAGGCCTTTAGGGGTGTAAGATACCTTAATAGTCCAAAGTTTGGTTTTCACCCAATATGACCAGGAGGGGGTGTTCCTTGGCCATCTTCATTAGGAGACTGCAAGGTCCTAATGTCTTTGAGTATAGTAGTTTTGAGCTGCCTCAGAATTCCTCTTTCCCCCATTTTGCTCTGATGGAACTGTGTAGGTAGGAGTCTATGCAAAGGAGAAGAGGCTGAGGACTAGTTTAAATGTTCTAGAATTTGAAACCTGCCTCAGATACTGGCTAGCTATGTCACACTGGGCAAGTCTCTCAATTTCTATTTACCACAGTTTCTTCATTTATAAAATGAATCCTCACAAGAAACCTTATTGAGTTAGGTGTTCTTAGAGGATTGTGGTGTGGATCAAATGAAGTAACATGTAAAGTGCTTTGCAAATTTTAACACACTATTTAGATGTTAGTTATTACTATTATTAATACAGGAAAAGACACAGAATCATAAAATTTCAGCATTGGAAGTGATTTCAAAGGCTATTTAGTTCAACCCATATCTGAATAGGAATCATTTTTATAACTTCCTAGACAAACCGTGAAATCAAAAGATAAATCTATACAGCATACTAAAAAGCAGAGACATCATCTTGATGACAAAATGCCAAAACTATGATTTTTTTCCAGTATCAATGTATGACTGTGAGAATTGGACTATAAAGAAAGCTGAGCACCACAGAATTGATGCTTTTAAATTGTGGCTCTGGAAAAGACTTTTGAGAGGCTCTTGGACAGCAAGGAAGTCAAATCAGTCAATACTTAAAGAAATTACTTCAGGCTACTCTTTGGAAGGTCAAATACTGAAGCTGAAACTTGAAAAGCCTAAACTACATAATGAGAAGGTGGGGTTCATTGGAAAAGATCTTGATGTTGGGAAAGATTGAAGGGAAAAAAGAAGAGGGGGCAGTGGAAATGAGATGGATAGACTGGATCATAAAAGCAATGAACCTTAAACAGGACAGACTTTGAGAAATAGTGGAATATAGAAGGACTTGGTGTACTATGGTAATGGGGTCAGGAAAAGTCGGAGAAGACTGAACAACTGAACTACTACAAAAAGACAAATAGTTGTCCAGCCTTGATTTGTAGAACTTCTAGTGAACTCATGGCTTCCACAGTCAATCTTCATTTTACAGATGATAAAACTGAGGCCAGAAGTTGAGTGATTGATAATAAGTATCTGAAGTTGAATTTGACTTTTTGACTCATGTCTAGAGTTCTATCCATTGCACAACTTAACTGCTTTATCTAATTATTAAGAAATTTCCCCTTATAACAAGCTTTCCAGTGAAATGGTGTATAGTAAATGGTACTACTTTTCTCCACCTTTCCCTATTTCCCCTCCTTCCCCTATCTTTCCTCTCAATTTTTCCTTCCAACCCAGAGCTGGGAAAATGTTTAAAATACAACTGGTGTCTAGATGAGGTTTTAGCTCTGTTCTCTTCTTTCAGATGGAACTTCCTTCTCAGATACCAGTAAGGTACAGATGACCTGAATTCAAATTCTGATTCTTATACTTATTTCCTCTGTGACTCAAAGTTTCTTCATCTTTAAAGTGAACTCTGACTTCCTTCAAAATCCACCTAAAATCCCATCTTCTATGGAAAGTCCTCTAAATTCTAGTATCCTCCCTTTATTGATTATTTCCAATTTGTTCTGTATGTAGCTTCTTTGTAGTCGTTTGAATGTTGCCCCCACTCCTACCTCCCCATACTAGGGGAGAATCTTTAGAGAAAGGACAATTTTTTTGCTTTTGTTTGTAACCCCAGTACTTAGCCCAGCATACAATAGGCATTAATAAATGTTTATTGACTTACTGACTGTAGGGGCTGAACTAGATGGGGACTAAGGAACTAAGGTCCCTTAAAGCCCCATATCCATGACTCTAATATTCAATAAGATTGAGGTCTTTTCTAGCCTCAAAGAGGGAATGTATTAAATAGAAATGGACTTTTATGCTTGGACTCAGGGAAGTCCCTGGAAAATTTCACTCTTGTCTTGATTTTCCCTTACCAATAGAAAAGGTCAACAGGCTGAGATTAGTTATGCCACTGATTCCTATATGGAACCCATGACCCAGACAGGACAATTCTCAGCTTTGGAACTGGCATATATTCCTTCTCCCTAGGTAGCCCAGTCTCCCAAGCAGTCCCTAAATGAGTCTTTTCTTAAGACCATAGAATTCTAATTTTGTTCAAGGATCATTTCTAAGCTTAAAACCATCCTCTTCCTCAGCACCCTATACTCCTACCCATTCCTGGAAGCTCAACCACTAGAGTCACCATCATCCCCAGTCTGTTGGACTGGTTTTGGCATTTTCCTCTTCATCTGAGAGAAAAATCACCTTATCTCTTTTCCTGTTTCTAAGTATGCCCTCCCCCCACCCCAGTTGTGCCTGTGTATGAGATGAGGGAGAGTCCCTGAGGTCAAGGCAGGCTTGAAGGAGTGGCGACAAGGTTCTTCCCCTTCTTCACACTGGCTGCTGCAGGAGATTTTCTAGACAGCAGCTCCTTCATGGGAAAAGCACAAGGAGGAGGTCTCCAAAGAATCAAGGTTTTTATTTTCTTCTCCCTCGTTGTCATTGCCCTTCAAAATCACACGGTCATCAAGGTGGCCTCATTCCTATGTTACCTGGGGTTCCAGTGCTTGGGCATGAGGAGGTGAAGACATTTGCTTCAGATCGCAAGGAACAGACTTCTGACTCCCAGTCCCCCTCACCCACCCCCGGCATCTCTCATCTCCCCTCTCTCAAGGATAGACCATGGACTGGAGGATTTTACAAAATTAGCTGAGTATTTGTGCTTAGTCCTAAATGAGAGACTCTAAAATGCTTCCTTCTCCAGGAATTGAGGGGAAGGAAGGGTTAGAATGGAGAAAAGGAGAGCTCCATCTTAGGAGTAAAAGGTTCATTGTTAAGGATGGTGATGGGGCTGGGGAGAGAGAAGATATGTGCTGGACAGTGGGGGTGGGGTGGAATGGGCTTTGCTAATTCCTCTGAGCCTGTTCCAACCTTCCTAGTCCTGGTACCCCAGCCCCTGTCCCAGGTCCTCAATGATTCATCCAGTCATCTCAGCCTTATTTACATGAGAGGCCTCCAGACTGGGGCCCCAATCCCCAAAGAGGCCCGAAGGTTGCCTGCTCCTGTTTGTTGCCATGGCAATTAATGCAGTATCTCTCTAATGCAAGGGGAGGGAGGATTGGGAAGGAGTGACGAAGGGCTGCCAACCATGTCTTTCCACATCCCCCCTCCTCTCTCCAACAACGGGACTGGACCAGGGAGGTGTTGAGAGCTGAGGGAAAACTGACCCTTTCTCCTTTTAATCTTCCATCTCTTCCTGGAAGGACTCCACCAGATTTCATTGATTTCCCCTAGATTCACAAGGAGCTTATCCACAAACTATCTGGGTAGCTCAGGGTATCTCTACTCTCCCCTTAAAAAATACAGAGAAGGAAACGCCATCACTCACAGTATCTCCTGTCTCTTCCATCTGGGAAGTGCTGCCTGAGAGTTCCCCAAAATGATTCCAACTGTACCTTGAATTTTATCCTTCTTAAATCCCTTTCACCTTATTTTACCAGCTCTGAATACAGGTGACTTATTCTTTTCTAGGTTAAATTATTCTTTAATCAATCAAAAACCATTTATCAAGTGCTTACTAATGCCCCTGTGCTAGGGGATGAGTACACAAAGACAAAAATAAAATAGCCCCTGACGTCAAGATGATTACAGTCCGCCCCCACTGAGAACTCTTGTATAGCTCAATAGAATACATATGGAGCATCTTAAAAAGTCTTAGTTCACTTTAAGCCTAAATATCTTGCATTTTTAAGCTTTAATAACTTAAAACTACACTAAGACTTTTAGAACAGCTAGGTGGTGCAGTGGCAAGAAGATTCATCTTACTGAGTTCAAATCTGGTCTCAGACATTTTATAAGTTATGTGACCTGGACAAAGTCACTTAACCCTGTTTGCCTCAGTTCTTCAACTGTAAAATGAGTTGGAGAAGGAAATAGCAAATTACTCCAATATCTTTGCCAAGAAAACTGGAGCTTTGTTCTGTGATCCTCAAAATGGGGTAACAAAGATAGCAACAATAAGCACTTAAACTTTGGGGCACCCTGTATACTTTTCTTCAAAGTAGGTAATGTAGGGGCAGCTAGGGGACACAGTGGATGGGCTCAGACACTTAATAATTACCTATGTGACCTTGGGCAAGTCATTTAACCCCATTGCCTTGCAAAAAACCAAAAAAAAAATAGGAAGTGTAGGATGGTGAGTATAGAGTCAGTGTCTGAAATCAGGAAGACCTGGGTTCAAGTCCTACCTCTGACATCTATTAGCTGTGTGACCCTAAGCAAGTCATTTAACTACTTAGTTTTCCTTTAAGATAATACATTGCAGAGCATTAGCCAATCTGTTTTAGTAAAGGTAGGGAGGGGAAGTGAGGGAAGGGAACAAACACTTATTAAATGCCTCCTGTGTACTAAGTATTGGTTTTAGTGCTTTATAAAACCCTGAAGTTTAATCTTCAGATAGGTATCAAGTGTGAAGCCTGTTGGGTCCACTTTACAGCTGCAACACTCTTGACTACAGCTCCAACCAGATTAAAATGTCATTGGGAAATAATTAGAAAAATAAATGAAAATTCAATAGAACATAGACAATGCTAATGTGTACCAGCCCAAAGGGATCCTTAGGTAGGGTTTAGTGACCTGAGTTTCAATTTGAGTTTGATACCCCTATCCTACATACATCAATGAAATCACAGGCCAGATAGCCAGACATATATATAAACACATATATATGTATTAGATTATACATACATCTATATGTCTATCTCAAACTAGCACTTGTCCTATGAACATACTTTTCCTGAATCAAGGTTCTATTGCTTTAGATGGAGTAGCTTGTGTTCCTCTGAACCTCTACCCTTTTTTCTATAAAATGAGCCCCTATTTGACATGATGTAGTCTGTTCTTGGTCCCCTTTACCTGGAAGCAAATCAAATTTGATCATAAGGAAAACTCACCAATTAGGTGGTACCAGCTATTCTGATGCTCCTTGAGACCAGGCTTCACTATCCCATCTTCCTTCTCTGGCTCCCCTACTCTGACTCCATCCCCATCTGTGCTAGCTTAGGGCTTTCTCTCTAGTATCAAAATCTCTAAGCACACCTACTTGGAACTTAACTATAGCTGTTGGGGGAGAGGGTCTAGGAAGGGTGGAGTTAGGAGGTTAAAGTTTAGAATCCGAGGCCAGAGACTGACAGAGACAATAACCAGAGTGTCTGAGTGAAGGAGGTTGGAGAGACATTAGACTAATGAATCATAGAATTATACAATTGTTTATTTAAAGCTGGAACAGACCTAAGAGAACCTTGAGTCCACCTTCCTCACTTGATGGATGAAATTCATCATATATTGACTGAGCATCTGCAAGGCCCTGTGATAGCCTCTAAGAATATAATGATTAAAGAGTATAACCCCCTGCCCTCATGGTGCTTACATTCTAATGGGGGTGGGGGGTACTGTATAGCCACAGAAAAATGGATTATGATGGGGCAAGAGATAAGAGGGAAAATAAAATGTAAGGAGGGAATAAACTTTATTATAGGAGATGATCAAAGAGGGTTGAAGATGTGAAGAAGTATCTGAGCTAAACCTCCAAAGGAGGGAAGTGCTGCCTGAGAGTTCCCCAAAATGATTCCAACTGTATCTGGAATTTTATCCTTCTTAAATCCTTTATCCTTCTTAAAGGAGAGGAGGATTTTGAGAAGCATATATGAGGAAGGAATGTATCCCAGGCATGGGGGATAGCCTGCACAAAAACATGAGAAAAGGAGGTGGCAAATTGAACTCTGGGAAGCAGATTCACTTCTCTATGTAGGTGCTTCTTTTTTTTTTTCCATGCTCTGTTACTCTTTTAACACAGGTTCTCCTTGTGTTACTCTTCCACCATCCTGAAGTGTCAATGTCTTTCACAGCCTTTATTTGTTACACTCTTTCTAATACATATTTACTCCAGTGATATTCCAGTAGATGGTATTTGTGACCTCCTCTGTGTGTTCAATTATACTCCAGTGGATGATATTTGTGACTTCCTCTGTAAGGGACCAATTCTCAAGCAGCATTCGATTGGTAGTATTAAAGATAGGCAACTAAGTGGTGAAGTGGATAACATCCTGGACCTTGAGTCAGGAAGACTTGAGTTCAAATCTAGCCTCAGATATCTATTAACTTTTTACCCTGGGCAAGCCACTTAACCTCCTAGACTCAGATTCTTCAAATGTGAAATGGGGATAACAATACCACCTGCCACCTTCTACTGAGTGTTGGGATTCAGAGAGGGATGGCTGCTCTATTTGTCTCTTCATCTCTCATCTTCCTCCAGGGAAGCTGGGCTACAAAATGTAGGTTAAACAAGGCGTAAGAAAGATTTCTAAAAGGGAGGGGGTAAGTGTGGAACCAGTGATTCCAGAGAGATCTATGGAGAAATTGATGAACTGAGCTGTTTAAAAGATATGTTTCAAGAATATATTCAATGTATTTCATGCATTTTGGGGTACTGTGTTTTAGAAAGTATGTTTGATTAGCAGGAGGGAAACTTGATGATAAAAGTCCTCCTATGAGAATAGGTTGAAGAAACTGGAAATATTTGGTTTGGATTAGAGAAGAACTGGATTGTGGAGAGATTTAAGAGTTATTTTCAAGTATCTGAGGGTTTCATCATGTGGAAGAGGGTATTTAATGTAGTCTGCTTGGTCCCAGAGAAGAGAGCTGAGAGTCATCAGTGGAAGTTGGGGAGATATAAACCTGTGCTTAATGAAAGGGAAAACTTCCTAAAGATTAAAGCTCTTCAGAGGTGGAATGGACTGCCTTGAGGGCTAGTAGATTTTCCCCTGAAGCAGAAGCTGGTTGATAATTTGTCAGATATATTATAGTGGAAAGTCTTTTGTTTAAGGGTTGAAATTAGTGACTTCTAAGATCTCTGCCATAGTTGAAGTTCTGTGAAATTATTGTTAATATTCCATATCGATTTGGGAATTTATCTATTTAGAGGTGATAATTAAACCCATGGTAATAGATGAGATCACTGAAAAGAACATACATAAAGAGAAAAGGACTTGGGATAGAATGATAAGGAATGCCCATCCTTAGGTAATGTGGAGAAATAGATGATGAACTATTGAAGTCAACCAAGAAGGGACAGGCAGGAAGAGAACCAGGAGAGGACAAGACCGGGTAGAAGGTGAGGGAGGAGAGAATATTCAAAAGAGGGAGTGGCTAGCTGTCCAGGGCTTGTAGAAAGGTCAAGGAGGATAGAATTGAGAGGTCATTGGATTTAGCAACTAAGTTTCTGGTGACTTGAGAAAACAGTTTCAGCCAGATTTCAAGGGCTTAAGGAAGGTGAAGGCAGTGAGTGTACTCATCTTCCTAGGGGCTGAGCAATGAAAATAAAGAGAAATACAATATGATCGCTAGACAGAATAGTAAGGTCAAAAGTAGCAATCACTCCAAAGCTGCTTTCCCAATATTCACTTCTCCCAGGGAGTGCTGACTTCCATTCATTGACTGGTTTTAGGGGTAACCCTGAGGGTTAGGGTTTCCAGTACTGCTATTTATGAGCCCCTGCTAGTGTGCTCCTCACTTATTACCATCAGACTTTTGTTTGAATGCTTTTTGAGAAGTTCATAGTTCCAAATCCTGGAAAACTCTTTAGTGATTTAGGGAAGGTTCATCATTACAAATAAGTAAATTGTCCTTCAATCTTGAAGAAGACTATGATATCAAGGAAGTGATATCATGTCATTTTGTATTAAAGTGAAGGGTGTTGTGCAAAGACAGCATTTTCAATGTCTTCCAGGACCATCTGAATCCAGTGGCCTGACATGGTAGGAACAGAATGACTGATATTGGTCTGGATACAATGAGAGATCTTGGCCTTTTAGACACATGTCTTCTCCAGAGGCACCTCAGATGCTCTTTTATAATCAGGTTTAGGGGGCTTTGACTTAGTGACCTTTAGTCAAAATTCCACAAATGCTAGCTGTACCTTTTTGGTTCCTCAGTCAAGCACAGATATTCCATTGTGAAACTATAGTTCCACCCATGCTAGGTGACAAATCTTCATCAGTAGAGTGCATCCAATGCCTATTCTAAGAAAAAGGTCTATCTGACATTGTTCATTGTCAGGAAATTGGCATTCTTCTATACTTATAAATGGTATTAGAACTTGAGAAACAGGTATTGTTTTACAAAATTCAAAACTTGTTTTATTGCTTGCACAAGGCCTTTCTCCAATACAAAAAGAATAAAGAAAAAACAAGAAAAATTAAGTCTTCCCCCATCCCCTTCTCAGAGGTAAAGCCTACATCCTCTGAGCTCCCTGACCATGCAGAACTCTCTCCCCAAGGAGGAGTCCTGGGGTCCAGTGGAAGTCAACTCTTTATCCTTTAACTAAGAACTCAAATCATTCTAGTTGAAAACTTCTATGATTCGTTTTTGCATATGGGTAATCCAGTTGGAGATCTGGACAAGACTTCTCCAGGTGAGTCTTTCTATCACAAAATGTGCTTTCATACATAAGACAATCTCACAGTTAATCCAGATTCCTCTGGGTCCCTTTACTGTAGGGCACCTGAAATTTTCCCAAAGGATTCCTGCCAGTGTAAAAGGCGTTCCCAATTCACTTTTCACTAGCATAAGCAGCTTTAACCTAAAATAAAACAACCCAGAAAAGCCCCAAAGAATCCTGGGGCTCCTGTAAGGGATTAAGCACTTGGATTTAATTACCTAGGGATTCTTGGACAGCAGGCAAACCTTATCCTAAAAGTCTGCAGTCCATAAGGATCTCAGTCAAGCTGTCTGGACTCATATTGCAATAAGAGAAGGAATCTGGGTCTACTTAAAAGGAAAAAATGAATATTAATGAACTCTCATAAATATTCCAGGTGAACTTCTATTACAAGTATTTTAGGGTAGAAAATCCATTTTTCTCATATCAGCCACCATACATATAAATGTAATGGAAGTATGGCATATGTGAATGCCTTCTCAGTTGATGCAGCCTATCCACCTGGAAATTTAAAGGACTTGCTTCCAAGATCGCCTTAATGAGAGAGAAGGGAAGTAAGTGCCTTGGAGAGACAAGGAGCACGTATAGACATTCTGTAACTGGCTCTGGGTTATTAATGATGGGATCTAGAAGAGCTTTTTTTCAATAGGTTGTATGACTGAAACTGGGGACAAGTCAACTCAAGTCAACTTTGGTCATCTTTCTTTATGCCATTTAATGATTCCTTTCCTCATAGTGTCTGGCGAGAGCCCTTGAGGGAAGGGGAAAGTCCTCAGGACCTTCTGTTCAACCAGGCCACAAAACTCTGGGACAGACCTCAGGCTTTGGCCTCTAGATCTGTTTTAGGGATAGGGAATGGACACTGACCCTAAGTATTTGAAAGTCCAGAGGCACCTTGACAACTCTTTTAATGATAGTGTTTGTAGCCTGCTCAGCAATAATGACTGAGGAGCAATGATTCTGTACCCAAGCCACTCAAATTTTGCCGAAGGATTGAAAATTCCCCAAAGCCACTGAAAAGTCTTGAACTTGGTGAGACCAAGGTTCTGTAGGAACTGAGCTAAATTATGAGCCTATGCCTCATCCAGAGACTGAGGTGATATTGATGAGAATATGCTCCAAGGTGATGAGGAAAATATTTGTACAGTAGTTCTGGCTCTATTGAGGTAAATATCCCTTTGTAAATGCTAAGTGATGTTAAGTAGTAAAATGGAACTGGGTTATTAATAATTGGCTCTTAAGAATGGTGGAATGCAGCCAATGGGGGCTTGAGTGGTAGCAAAGAGCCTCCTCAATCCCTCAGGATTGCCCCCTGGAACTCTGAAGAACTGATGTGACCAGCTTAGCTCCATGAGAGTGAGAGAGTACATACCTCACCTTGTAAAGGTTTAATAATATTAATATTTGTGCATTCAAACAAGTAAAAGTCATCTCAAAAGAATTGTTCTGACTCTCAAAGTGAATACACTAGAAAATAAACTGTCCCATTATTGTCTAAAACAAAAGAGAAAAATGCTTATTTTTTTCCTCTAGTGGGGCCTTTAGAAGAGTATTCAAAATGGAAACTTTCTTCAGGGGTCCTTGAATATTTTCTCACCCTCTGAGCCTAGTAGTGTCTGGTAGAGAGCTCTCTACTAAGAAGAACTTCAGAAAGGGAGAAAGGAACTTCTAGAATCTATACTTTCTAAGAATCTTATTTGTGTGTGTGTGACCCTAAGCAAATCCACTTAGCCTCTCAGTACTCTAGGCAGCCTCTGAGATTATAACTTTCTGAGAAAATGCTGACCTCCATTGGTAGAGAAGGTAGACCACCTTTAAAATTTCCTAATCCATTTAGATCACAGGTTCAGTCCAAAATCACTTGTCCCTAAAAGCTAATTAAGTTTGATTTTGAATCAATAGGGAACATACCATTGGGTGATTCTTGAACAGCAATATTAATATTAGTAACAATAACAGTATTAGTAACCTCAGCCCTTTATAGAGTTTTCCTTAGAACTTCAAGGAGAGAAGTAGTCAGCTCTCTTTTGGGGACCAATTAAGAAAGAATTGGGAATAGCCATAGAGGAGATTCTACTCTGGGAAAATTTTAAAGTGCAAGATATGAGGAAGCAGGTCTAGAAAGATTATGTAACTTGTTCAAGATTCAAAGGTCTTTGACCTAGATTCAAATTCAGATTTTCTTACTCCTCAATCAGTGATCCTAAGACCTGGTTTGAGATCCAATTCAAAAATCCTCAGATTAATTTAAATAGTGTTCAAATCTGATAAACCTATGATTCTAGATTATCACAATCTTCTGGGGGGGGGTCATAATTCTGCCTGTAGTTATATGGTAGGTCTAGAAATTCTCTAAACTTTCTACTTTAGCTTTTGTTTTACTCTCTGATAATGCTGTCCTTAATTCAGAAGGACCCCAGGTCTCCCAACAGTTCCCACAGGGGTCAGGCAGAGCTAAACTGGCCTACTAGTTGTTTATAGAATTCAACATTTTATCTCCTGCCTCCATATATTTGTGCAGATTTTTCTCCCATAGATGAGCCATTCTGCAATTTTTACTGTTTTCAGCCTTGTGAACCTGAGTACTTGGAAAGGACTAGCAAGAGAAAAACAGAAGGAAAAAAAACAGGAGATGGGGGGGGGAAGCAGAGGGAAGGATTAGTAGTGAGACAGAACACAAGAGTAGAATAGAGAGAGTGTCATTAACTGTCTGATGAAGAGCCAATCCTTGGCTTGGGTATGAGGATACCTGGATTTAGAGCTGACTCACAGTATGTCACATTAAGATAAGTCTGTCAAACCCTCTGGTTACTAATTTTTGCATCTCTTTTAGTGAATTTACCCCATCCACTTTTTCCTCCTTCTCTTATAGTTGGTATGAGCAGAAAAACGATTGGAACAAAGAGCATTGAAAAAGGAAGGGGAAGGTTATAGAAGCTAGCTCTGAATCCAGAGAGCCTTCCTATTCATTTTCACTTTATTTTCCCCTTCAGACAAGCTTTCTTTGCCATCCCAAGTGGCTACCTTAGAGCCCAAGTCTACCCTTCTTTGTCCTACAACACACTCACCACCATTGTGATGGGTGCTGAGTCCACTGTTGTCCTGGCAACTGTAAGGGGGAACCCTTATTTCTCCTTCCACTGTGAAAGCTAAAGATGTGGAAATAAGACTTTTGAGTTCAGGCTCCTACTAAAAGAAAGGAAGAAACACTTTAATGTTCAATATCCCTTAGTCTGTCTGCTGAACTTAGTATTTTTTAGGCTTAATAATTTATATATTATATATAAATACTTATATATAAGTATTTATATGGTGCTTTAAGGTTCACAGAGTACTTTTCATGTTATGTCATTTGATCTTCACAACAATCCTGTGAGGTCAATTTTATTATTATCCCCATATTACAGAGGCTGAGAAGTTAAATGCTTTGCTAAGGGTCATCATCTAGTGTCTGAAACTAGATTTGAACTCAGATCTTCCTAACTTTACTCTATCTAATGCACTATCTAACTACTCTCCTAATCCATCTAAAAATATTTATTGGATTTAATTCCAGTTTTGGTTTGGGTATATTACCTTTGAAACTGTTCTTTTTGGAATGGAGGTCCTGGCACAAGATCCAGGCACTGTCTGTTGAATGATGATAAGTCCCATTGCTGTCAGAGTTCCCCAGGTCTCCCCCTAAATTCCCTGCTGTCCCTGGCCCTTTAGTTTTAATTGGTTTTATTAAATTCAGTGCCCATTTTTAATGAGACAGATAATTGCATCTAGAGGGGGTCAGGACCTCCTCGATTTGGTGTGCCAGGGTCTTCCAAGTTACTGATTGCTCAATCTGCCCTGGTCAAGCAGAAAAGGCTAGGAATGGGCATTGGGGATTTGGGTCATGCTGATGATATTGGCTCTCTAATTCGGGGGACCAAAGTGCCAGTTTTCCTAACCTTCATGACATATGGGAAAGGAAAACTCATCCTTAGATGCCCAGAGTCTGCATAGGACAGAGGATTGCCTAGGAAAACCATAATTTAAAACTTACCTTCCTCCCTTTAATATTGGAGGGGTATCTGTGGTGTGGATCCAGTCCTTTTTGTTCAAGCTCTTAGGGACAACAGAAGGGGCCTAAACTCCTAGATTATACCGGGTTTGGATTTTGATGAGATGAGAAGAGTATGGAGAAGGTTGTGCTCAAAGCTTAACATTGTGCTTGAGAAATAGGAAAGAAAGCCTTTGAAGATGTCTGTAACTAACCATTCAAACTGAGTGATTAATGATATTCAAGCCACTCTAATGGTTCATATTAGCCCAGCCTCACAAGTCTGTCCTCTTCTTTTATCCCCTCATATTCTTTTTCCTTTCTCTCTTCCTATTTCTGCTCCACTCTTTTTCTCTTTCGTTCATTCATTCAACAAGCATCTATTAAGGACACTATAATATATATGAGTTGCCAAACTAAGCTCTGGGGATGCAAAAACAAAACACAAAATAATTTCTCTGAGAATGTACATTCTTTTAAAATTTAATCTTTTTGGTTATTTGGTACTAGAAAACATATCAAATATAAGTATTGATTTCCATTCTTATTATTTTAGATCAGTTACCTCTCAGGTCATCACTCTTCAGAGCAGGTGGTTTCTCCCATTAGAATGTCGATTCCTTGAGGGCAAAGACCACCTTTGCTTTTGTATGCCTAACACTTTGAACAGTGCCTAATAGCTGCTAAATAAAATGTTTCTTCCTTCCCTCCTCCTTTCCTCTCTCCTTTCTCTCTCCCTTCTTTCCTACTTCCTTCCTTCCTTCCTTCCTTCCTTCCTTCCTTCCTCCTTCCCTTCCTGCCTTCCTTCTTTTCTCCCTCCCTTCCTCCTTTCTTTCTTTCCTCCCTTCTTTCCTTGCTGACTTCTTCCTTCCTACCTTGCCTATGCAGAGTCTATGAGAGAGGAGAGGTAGAATACCAAATCTAAGGAATAGTAAACAGGTCATTGACAATAGGGAACTACTGAAGTTTCTTGAGCAGTGGAGTGACATGATTGGACCTCTGCTGTCATTTTAACAGCAATTGTATAGGATGGATTGTAGAGGTGAAGAAAGCTTTCTATTTGACTTCTGTTTCTTCTTCTCCCTTTCCTTTCTTTTCTCCCTTCTAATGGAGATTTTTTTATTTTTTAATTTCCTTTTATTCCTTTAAATTTGGATTAATATTAATGTCACCTGATCAAAAGCCTGCTCCAGAGGATGAGAAATTTTACTTAAAACCTTAAACTTATCTTAAATAAGAAGCCAAAGAAAGAATCTCAATTAACCTTGATTCCTTGGCAACTTGAAAATTTTCCCCTTTAATCATCTATTTGTGAAAGCTTTACATGTATTTTAATTTGTAACTTGACATAGTTTACCTATAGAGTTTGTTTGCTGTTTAAGTTTGTTCAACTTTTATGTCAGTTGAAGGAAGTGTGGAATTATGAATCTATCTTCTCTTTAACTTTTACAACCTAAGAGGAATGTACAAGATTGCAATATGTAAAATAATTATTTCTCTGTCACTTGAACATAATTTTGCCTATAAGAGGACTAGTGAGAATTTTAATAGGTTTCAGGATTTTTCTGAGGTCTGAACCTTTGCTTGAGCACAATAATAAAACCTAGGTTTTTATCTCTATAATTTCTGTGTTGTGGTAAATATATTTTGGCAGCAATTGCAGACCACATGAACTCAGAGAGGAGATATTTCTTTTTTAATCCTTTGCTCTGTTTCTCTCTCCAGATTCTGCCTTGTATTTCTCTCTGTCTTTCCCTGCTTTTCTCCATTTCTCTTTTTAATGTTTTACCCATTTCCCTTTCATATGTCTCCAACTCCCTAACTTTCCCTTAATTTATACCTTCTTCTTTGTCTCTCCCCCCCACAATTGATTTTCTTATTTTTACCTTTCTCCTTTCCAGTCCACCCTTCTCTCAGTCTTCCTATCTATCCCCAGGTAGGATAGACTTGACTCCAGGTGGGAAGTGATGTATAGTTTTGTAGCTGGTCTAGGCAGGAGATGGAGGCAGTGAGTGTGGAGAAGTAGATGAGCTAATGTAGGCATTTCCTTTGAAATTTTCTTCATTCTGGGGCAGCTAGGTGGTGCAGTGGATAGAGTGCCGGTCCTGGGGTCAGGAGGACCTGAGTTCAAATATGACCTCAGACACTTAATAATTACCTAGCTGTGTGTCCTTGGACAAGTCACAAGTCTATTTGGAATGTTTTGGACTGCCTTGCAAAAAAAAAAAAAAAAGAAATTTCTTCCATCCAAATCTCCTTAACTAGAGGCAGTAACCAAAATGCTAAAGAACCAAGACTGAGATTTAGTAAAGTCTCTCTTGACTGCCTGTACCACCTCAGCATATAGATTCCCAAATATCTAGGTCTTCTTATTGTCTACCCAGTTTCCAGGGTAGTAATTCAATGCAACAAATATTTAATGAAAGCCAGATATGTGTGAAAGATCTTGTGCCCTATTGAAATTAGATCATAGGCTCATCTGATCATAGATGTAAAATGGAAGGAATAAGTATTAAGTGCAAGGTACTATACTAAGAACTTTACAAATATTATCTCATTTGATCCTCATGACCCTGCAAAGTAGGAGCCATTATTATTATACTCCTTTTACAATTGAGAAAATTTAGGCAGAAAGGATCACATTGAGTTTTGGATTTTCTGGGGTTTGATTTGAATTCAGATCTTCCTGATTCCTGGCTCAACACTGTGCCACCTAACAACATAGCAGTGGAAGTCATCTGTTCTAATCCCCTCATTTTACAGATGGGGAAACTGAAGCCCAAAGAGACTAATCTTATAGTGGTAATAAGTGGCAAAGTGGGATTTCATCTCAGGTCCTTCCTGTTGACTCTAAGTTAAACATTCAGATTTCAGTGTTTATACCACATTGGCTTTATATGGAGCCCTTACAAGCATCCATTTGCATCGACTCTAACCTCACCCTCATCTCAGCTGAGGGTTAAATAGGAGGAGAAAAATGCATGGACATTGCAGAGAAGCTCTTCCTAACAATTAGAGTCATTTCAAAAATGTCCTAAACTACTTTGGGAGGTAATGAGCTGTAAGTTTCAGGGCAAGGCTGAATGGCCACTTGTCAGGTGATAAAAGGATTTCTGCTTATGTCCAGGTGGGTACAGAAGATCTCTGGGGTTCCTTCCACAATTCTGAAATCCTGTGATTCTATGAAAGATTTACAGAAAGGCAGGTGAAATATAGGCCAAACCTGCAAGGAGAAGCAAGTTAGCAATGGAAGGCTCTAGAATTCCTTTTTCCTAAAGGTTTTTAAGAACAGACACTATATCTGCCTTGTCTGGACTTGGGGAGGAGCTGCCATGCCAGGAAGCAGGGGAACTGGATAGGAAGGAAGGCTTAAGAGCCTTGCATGCTCTTATGAATGATTGCATCTCAGCCCCTCCTATCTGCCAGATGTCTGTCTGATTGAACAGCAAGTCCCCAAGAAGCCTAGCCTCCCTGGATTGAATCCAGTGTTGCGGGGAAAGAGAGGGATGAGAATGAGACTGGAGGTGGGGGGTAGAGATGGAGAAGAGGGGGGAGGGCTTGAAGGTGGGAGGACCCCAAGTCCCTGTAGCTCTGCAGGCCAATGGCCCTCCCTGCCATTTAATTAGCTAATGTCTGGCGAGACCAGTGCTGCTGAAAAGCCCTTTACAAATGTTGAGCACGGTTTCATTTCTAAGACCTGCCAAGAATATATTTACGGATGTGAGCAAAAGGTCACCACGGCTGGGGCTGAGTAGACTCATCCCTGGGCCCTCGGTAAGAGAATGGGAATAAGGAATGGGAGATGGAGGATGGGCAGGAAAAGAGCCCTGGAGGGCTATAGTGAGATCAGGGACAAGGACACCTGGGGTCTGCATTTTCTGGCCCTGCTGCTTCTGCCTCATTCTTTGGTCATATATCTCAGCACTTTGCCCCTCCTCCTTCCCCTTCAGCTTCTGGGGAAGGGAGGATAGGGAATCATTTCTAGAAATAAAACCTTGGAGCTCTCTCCACGTAAGGAAAGTGATAGCATTTTCCATCCAGTGAGACCCTCGGTGGACAAGTCTGCTCTCTCCTTAGAGGGGGTAAACAGCTTTTCTAATAAGCCCCTAATGGACCCATCTACAGTAATTACTTGCCTGGCACAAAAATTTTTACTTATCCAAAGGGATGAAGGATTCTTTGTGAAACCAGTTAGTGGAGACTGGCTGAAAGCCCAGGGGGCAGAAGCAGATTGTCTGAGGTCCTAGACCCTGCCAGAATCCAACTCCCTCTTCCCCTCCCCTCTAAATTCTCTGCTATCCATATAGGATTGACTTTTTCCTTGTTTAGGCAGGATCTGACCCTTAGGGCCTGCATAGAAGGGAAAGGGTTCCAATATTCTCTATAACCCTAAGGCCTGCTCCTTCCTAGTGCACATGATTGATTAAAATGAGGGCATCTGAGGGTGAACATAATTCAGTTCAAGAAGCACTTAAAAAAATGTCCATTATATACAGAGCACTGTACTAGGTCCTGAGGGGAAAAAAAATCTTTCTCGCCTCCCTCCCCAATAGAGGGACAGTCCAGGCCCTCAAGAAATTTATATGTACAAGAAAAGAGGGCAGCTAGCTGATGCAGTAAATAACCTGGCCTGGGGTCAGGAAGATTCATCTTGGTAAGTTCAAATCTAGTCTCAGATACGTACTAGCTGTGTGACCCTGGACAAGTCACTTAACTCTATTTGCCTCAGTTTCCTCACATGTAAAATGAGTAGGAGGAAGAAATGGCAAACTATTCCAGCATTTCTGCCAAGAAAACCTCAAGTAGGGGCACAAAGAATGGGGCATGACTGAATAACAACAACAATCCCTTTCCTTCCCATTTCTGATCTCAATTTTTCCTGGCTCAGAGACGGCGGTGTGTCATCAGTTCATTATAAAAGTCAATAGTCCTTGAAAAGCAGAGACATGAAAGGAGCCTAGTCCCTCTTCCCTTGAGAGGAGTTGAAATAAGCACAATTAAAAGGAACCCTGAGATGATCTCAGGAAGATAAGATGTAGACATGTGACCAAGAATGTTTTGCATGAATCTACATACACACACACACACACACACACACACACACACAAACACACGGCACTTTCAGCATTTGTCCAGTCATGTCATTCCACTGCTCAAGAAACTAGTTTCCAGGAAACTTAGAGGCTGAGATCAGAGATCTTAGAATTAATTTAGCCTTAAGGAAGAACTTTCTGAGGCAGCTAAGAGGTACCATGAATTGAGGCTGGGAGCTCAGGAAGACTTAATCTCAGCCCCAATTTCATCATCTGTAAAAATGGGAATCATAGGGCAGCTAGGTGGCACAGTGAATAGGGCACAGACCCTGGAGTTCAAATCCAGCCTCAGACACTTACTAATTATCAAGCTGTGTGACCTTGGGCAAGTCACTTAAACCCATTGCCTTGTTAAAAAAAAACCCTAAAAAAAATGGGAATCATAATGGCCCCTACCTTTCAGGGTTGTTGTGATGCTCAAATGAGATATTCATTATAAATCATTTTCTCCAGTGTCTGACACATAATAAGTTCTATAGAAATGTGAGCTATTATTATTGTTGGTAGTTGTTATTATTATTAAGTTGGTAGATTGAGAAGAAGCATCTTTACCTAGCTTGTCCAATATACTTCCTCTACAACAACCTAGAAAATGTAACAGATCAAATTCTAGATGGAAAGTCTAAAAATTGTCACATTAAGTTATCTTTTTCTAGCCCAATAAAGTTTAGGAAGGTAGAAAGAGAGGTCTATGGACACTGAGGTGGGTAAGGAGCAGCAAGGCTAGGTGGGCCCAGGGACAGAAAGGGGTCTGAGACATTGCAGAAGAGCAGGAAGCATCAGGGCAGAAAAAGATCCCAGGATATCCCTTGATTAGTGTTGGCTACAAGAATGGGTCCTATGTGGCACTTTGGTCAGCCGTTACTAAGTCCAAGGTCACAGATCCAGGAAGGAGAGGAGTAAGCAAGTGGGGTCTTTGCTGAGCACTAAACACAGAACTAGATTTCAGAAACATAGCCATGGGGCAACTCAGTTCTACATGAACCTGCAGTGGAATAACCAGAGCAGGCATCCCAAAACACAAAGAAGCAGGCAATTCAGTTGCTATGAACCTTCAGAACTATGATTGACTCCAAAAGCAGTCTATGGAAACTCAACTACTAACAAGCTATCAGACTTAAACTTGAATCAGGAACTTGTACAGCTCAGACCAGGAGAGCTATGAACAGACTTTTCCTTAATATAACACTTTGGGAGCAATGAAAACTTGCAGACCCAGTTGTGACTTAAAAGATCAGAAGCTAAGGTCAGACATCCCCTCACTTCCATCCTTAGTTCAACACTAATATAAAGCCCAAAGTCAAAGAGTATGCTTGAATAGTGAGCAAACAAAACAGAACCTGACCATAAAGAGCTACTAAGGTGACAGGAAGGCTTGAGACACAAATACAGAAGAGGGTCACTAAAAGCAAAGCCTCAAAGAAAAATGCAGAAACAAATCTGGCAAGAATTCCTAGGAAAGTTTTTTTAAAAGGGAAAAAAATATACTTTTTTAAATCAAATGAGAGTGGTAGAAGAAAAAATGGGAAATGAAATGAGAGCTATGCAAACAAAATATGAAAAGAGAAGTAACATCTTGATTAATTACTCAGAAATTATGCCTCTCAAACTTTTTATATGTCATATACCTGAATACACAGCAAGGTTTTATTAATATTCCAATGTGCTTCCCAAAGCAAAAGAAAAAATGGAGAAAGGTCATGGGGAGGAATGGGACCTTATGTTCTTGGCAAAGAACATTCTTTCTTATGACTTGGAGAAAAACAGATCCTGTTTATCCTCTACTCAGTGTTCTTACTACCTGAGACTTAGTGATAGATAAAGGAGGAAGAAATGTCAGTTTCCTGTCCTCAGGTACTACTCAATGGACTCATCAAGGATGGGAAGGAGAAAGAATCAGTTTTATCTTACAACAGGGCACTCTCTGCTATTTAATATTTGTTTTTGATCCTATGCTGTTTTGCCATTTTTTTAATAATTTAGATCAAGGGAAAAATGACTTGCTTATCATATCTTCAAGTGGCCCAAAGTGGATCAGGATAGTCACCATGTTGGATGACAGAGTCAAGGAGATTTCAATTCAAAGCTAGAATATGGAACTGAATTACGAAGATGAAATTAAATAAGGATAAATGAAAATAATTCTTGGTTTCAAAATTATTCTTCACATACCTGAATGCACAGGAAGGTCTTATTAGCATCCCTAATATGCTTCCTAAAGGAAAAGAAAAAGTGGGGAAAGGACAGGGGGGTTGAATGGGACAAATTCTTGGTTTCAAAAAGTCAGCTTTGTAAGTGTAAAATGAAGCCAGTATGATTAGAGGGCAATTTGTATAGAGACCTACAAGCTCTGAGTCAACAGTATTATATAAAAGCCCTCCTCCCCTAAAAAAAAAAAACCCTAATCTTGAGACCAATTACATTAAGAGAAACATCGGGGAAAAAAATCACTGAATGGGTATTATCTCAGACAAATTAAGACCTGGGAAAGACCTTACTTAAATAGGCCAAGGTCTCCCACTACATCTGGAGTTATCTTCAATTATCCTGACCTATGTCTTGCCACTGAAGTCTGATGATTCTGGAGGAGAGAGTCAGGCTGATGATTCTGCACAGCCCTGCCTCACTTAAATTCAATTCACTTGATAGTCAAGAAAGACGTCATCCTTGGGGATGGAACCAAGATAATAAGTTCACAACTCAAGATATTGAGGAGGAACTTAAGTAAAAATTTGTCTCATATGGGTAAAAGGGGAGTATAGTCCAACGTAGAGATGGAAGAACTAGAAAGCCAGCAGGAGGCTCTTAGGCACAGTGAAGTTCAGGGCCAGGCTCAGCAAGTCAGTTGGGCAGCAAGTCAGAAGTGAGGGTCCCATCCCAAGCTTGGAGGACAAAGTTTGAACCCCAGAAATGCTGGTGCAACAGATGGAAATGGATTGGGCTAGCACCTAGAATGCCATAGTCAAGTGTTAATCCAGAGACTATGTTAAGTTTGGGACTGTGTCCCCTTTGCTCCAGGAGCAGGGCAAAAAACCCCTCTAAAAATGCACTAACCAGGGGCACCTAGGTGGCGTAGTGGATAGAGCACCAGCCCTGGAGTCAGGAGTACCTGAGTTCAAATATAACTGTAGACACTTAATAATTACCTAGCTGTGTGGCCTTGGCAAGCCACTTAACCCCATTGCCTTGCAAAAACCTAAAAAAAAATGCACTAACCATAAAAACTACCATTTTGATAGGGATGATAAATGCACCATTTCAGAAAAGGAAAGCAGTAAGAAAATTCCTAAATGTGAAGCCTCAAAGGGTTTTTGAATTAGTCTCAAATCCAAAACAACCTCTTGGAGGAACTCAGAAAGAATTAAAAAAAAACAAAGAAGAGAAAAAAGAAGAAAAATGGGAAAAAATGAGTCATACAGGCAAATTATGAAAAATTGACTAAAGAAAACTAATTTTAAAAGTAAATTGAGGGGTGGCTAGGTGGCGCAGTGGATAGAGCACCGGCCTTGGAGTCAGGAGTACCTGGGTTCAAATCTGACCTCAGACACTTAAGGCCACACCTAGCTGTGTGGCCTTGGGCAAGCCACTTAACCCCATTTGCCTTGCAAAAACCTAAAAAAAAAGTAAATTGACCAAATGGAAAAAGAAATCAATTCCTCTAGAAGTAAAATTAACCAATTAGAAAAGGTAACAAAAAAACTAACAGGAGAAAATAAAACCTTAAAAACTAGAATTGGACAAACAGAAACTAATGAGTCTATGGGACTCCAAGATTCCATGAATGAAAAGACTAAAAAAATAGAAGAAAATGAAAAATACTTCTCAAGAAAAATAGCTGACCTAGAAAATAGATCCAGAGAAGATAATTTATGAATTATTGGTCTACCTGAAAGCCATGATCAGAAAAAAAGTCTGGAAAATATGCAGGAAATTATTATGGAAAATTGCCCTAATATCCTTGAACAAGATGATAAAATAGTTCTTGAAAGAATCCATGAATCACCCCCCAGAAAGAGATTCCAAAATAAAAACTCCAAGGGAATAATGTAGCCAAATTTCAGAATTTTCAGCTGAAGGAGAAAAATACCAAAAGTACCAAAAGGAAGCACTTAAGTACCAGGGAGCCAAAGTCAAGATTACACAGGACTTATTAGTTTCAACATTATAGAATCAGAGGACCTGGAATAAGAGATTCCGGAGGTCAAAGGAGCTTGGATTACTACCAAGAATCAATTACTCTGAAAAATACATCATATTCTTTCAGGGGAAAAGGACTTTCAGCAAAATAGAGGACTTTCAAATTTAACTGAACAGAAAAATTTTTTCTTCAAATACAAGACTTAAGAAGGAATGGAAAGAAAAAAATGTGGTCAATAAAATTAAGGAAAAAATGTTAGTCATAGGACTAAATGGGAGAACAATACATATAACTCCTGAGAATTGCATTTCTCTTAGGACAGTTGAAATGAATATAATTAGATAGAGGGTGTTGGTTATAAATTGATCATGATGTGATGGTTTACTTTAGCCCATGAGGGTTGATTTGCTATTGGGAAAGGTCAAGGGAGTATACTTGAACAGTGTGTGAGTACAAATTGATCATAATGGTGATAATGCTTAAGACTCTTAAGAAATGTATTTCTATCAGTTGAATGGAGTATACTTTGACAGAGGGTGAGGGTACAAGACAGGCATAAAACAAGACATGAAAAAAAAGAATTATATGGGGAGAAGGTGGAAGCATTAAAAAGATATTTAACACCATCTAAAGAGGTGCAAAAGGTTCCATATGTTATAGGGAAAAAAGGGAGAGTTTAAACATCAAGTAAATCTTACTCTCAACAGATCTGGCTCAAAGAGGGAATGGCAACATTCCCAATCGGGTTTAGAAATCTATCCTACTTCAGGGAAGGAGGAGAGAAAAGGGGAAAGGATGTGTAAGACAGGCAGCAGTCAGAAGCAAAATAATGGTGAGAAGGGATAAGGAGAAAAAAAGAAAGAAAAGTACAAGTAGGATAAAGATAGGATGGAGAGAAACAAAAAGTTTTTGATGTTGTTTCTTTCTCTATCATGATCTTTTTTGTACCCTTAGGTCTAATTCTTATTTTATAACATGCCTAATATGGAAATCTGTTCAACATGATCATAAATGTACAACTTATATCAGATTGTTCACTGCCATGGGGAGGGAGAGGAGAAGGGAAAGTGATAGAAAAATGTGGAATGTAAAAGGATGAATATTGAAAATTATCTTTTCTTGTAACTGGAATAAAAAGAAGGAAAAAACATGAGAAGACTTAGCAGGAACTGATGCAAAGGGAAATGAGCAGAATCAGGAGAAAGAACAGTAATATTGTAAGATAATCTACTATGAACAGCTTAGCTATGCTGAAGGACTTACGATGAAATGTGCTTTCCATCTCTAGAGAAAGAACTGATGGAGTCTAAATGTAGATACTTATTTTTCAAGGGTTTTTTTTGGTCTGTGTTTTCTTTCATACCATGACTTACATGGAAATGTGCTTTTCACATCTACATGTATGTAACCTATGTCAAATTGTTTTCTCAATAGGAGGAGGGGAGGGGGAAAGAGAATTTGGAACTCAAAATTTGAAAACAAATGTTAAAAATGTTTTTACACTTAAGTTAGAAAAAAAAATTATTAAAGAACAACAAAGATGAGAACCCTGACAAACCCTGATCAAGTTGTACTATTCCGTTCAATTCTGAGTGCCACATTTTAGGAAGAACTTGACAATATGGAAAGTATCCAAGAAGTGTTGAAGGACCTTGGAACTGTACTTATATTAGTATTCAGGTTGAACAACTGAGAATATATGATTATTTTTTTCTGGGGAAGACATGACTTAGGAGGGATATAATCATTGTCTGCATATATTTGAAGGGTTGTTAATATGGAAGAAGGATTAGACTTGGTCTTGGCCCCAGGATAGAGCTGGGGGAAATGGATGGAAATTACAGAAAGGCAGATTTAGGCTTGATGGCAGGAATAATTTTCCAATAATGAAAACTCTCTGAAAGGGGAATAGGCTGCCCTGCAAAGTAATGGAGGTCTTTATTGAAGGTCTTGAGCAAAGGCTGGATGAACATTTTTTGGATATATTGAAGATTGTTGTTCAGTAATGGATAACATGGGAAAGAAACTGAGATCTGTTCCAACTCTGAGGGTGGTAGGAGCAGAAGTCTCTAAGGGCATGCTAAAAATGAACTGCTTTGATTTTTTTCTCCTGTAATTATGCAAAATGAAAATGGAGGTTTGGGGTGAGGGTAGAGGAGAGACTGAATTAATTATCAGGGAAGTTCCAGAAGTAATCAATGGGATTTCTTAATCCACCTCAGGCTTATCACAATTTCTATCTTCAATTTAGTTCAATCCCTGTGGTTAGTACTCCCTGATACTGAGAGATACAAAAGATGCTTATCTAGCAGCCTCTCTTAGTGGGCTCCACCATTTTCTTTGAGAGTGGGAAAGTCATAGGGAAGGAGAAGCAAGATTCCCTCCCTGAATTTAACCACAAAAGCTCATATCTCTGGATAATTGGGCAGATGGTTCAGGAACTTGGAAGCCTTTGCCTATCTATCTACTCTTAGAAAATCACAAATAACAGAATTTCTTCCTGCTCTTGGAAGGCCCTATTGCTCTGCTAGGGAGGCCTACCTTCCAATAAAGAACTATAATTTGTTACTCTTAATCTTTTTTCAACTGTGTCTGACTCTTTGTGACCCACTTTGAGGTTTTTTTGGCAAAGATGTTTTTCCATTTCATTTTATGAATAAGGATACTGAGGCAATTGAAGAATTGTCCAGGGGGTCACACAGCTAGTAAATATCTGGGATCAGATTTGAATTCAGGAAGATGGATGAATCTTTTTGATTCCCAGCTCAGCATTCTATTCCCAGTGCCATCTAGCTACCCCAGAATCAGGTTAATGAGGTTTTGCCTCACCATACCAACTTTCAGCAAGGACAAGCTTTCCCTTTTCAGCAACTGTTTTCTGATGGCTTTGTGATTTGCCTTGTGATCTAGAGCAGCTTCTACCACCAGGCTCCTGTTGCCAAGATGCCCCTTTTCTGGACCCACAATCCCCTTCATACCTTTGTGGAGGCAAGGATTGGAGCTCTCCTTCTGTGGGCTTGACTATATTCTATAGTTGGATTGTCTCCTGGGCCATTATCCAGCCCTCCTTGCCCTGCAACCAGGTTTTTTCCCCCGGTGAAAAGATTTTTAGTTATGGCTCCATTCCAAAGTCAACACTTCTCTTCCACGTCTACCCCCTAAGTCATTGAAGTCATAAAGCCAATTCCAGCTTCTCCTCTGCTCTCTCCACCATCTGTCTTGGGATGGATGAGGACAGCGAACAGGAAGCATGGTAAGGAAAAGGAGGTGAGCTAACAGGCCCATATCATCCCCCAGGGATACAGGGAAGATTAGGGAAGGATCTCAAGCTTGAACACTTACAGGTAGCATTCAGGATTGAAAACTGATTTATAGGCTGTAGGCAGGCAGGAAGGAGGAGGGAGGAAGGAAGAAGGTGGAGAGCACTCTGTGTATGAGACTGCCTTGTTGTGCAGCCGTAATTATATATTACATTGAACTGTCCTTACAACACTCTGAAGGGCAGTAGGAATGAAACAGTAAATCAACCCTTCCTGACACTACCCATAGCTCACCTTTCTGTGACATGGCCCTGAAACACGCGACTGACATTCCCTCCACCGTTGCCTTTCCTTTCCTCACAGAAACACTCTTGCCTCCCTCCTCATTCTCTCCTCCTCCTCCTTCCTCCCTCCTCTTTCTCAGGGAGCTAGTCCAGGAGTGGGGTGGGCTTGGGGTGGGTGGGGGGTGGCAGGTGGTGGAAAGGAAATCACAGAGCCTACTTCTCACCCAATCAGAAATATGGGGTGGGTGTAAACTTGAGGCAGTTTCATTGGATCCTTGTCTTGCTGTCTCTGGCAGTTTATTGGACCCTCATTTCCTTTGATGTCACAGTTTGTCTCCCCATTCCCAAATCCACTCTAGTAGGGGCTCATGAGTATAATATTCTATTCTAATCTTGAAGTTCACTTTCTTTTTTTTTTTTCTTTCTGCAGGGGACCCAAATCTCTATTTCCCCTGCTAGGTGACTCAATAAACTGGACAGTGAGCTTGCCAGAACATCCAAAACATTCCAACTCTTCTAGGAGGCCCTCTGAGATCCATTAAGACAAAGTAAAAGTATCCCTTCTCCTTGTACTATCTGGAAACAGAATCTCTGGGCAAACATTGTTACTTTGGATACTTGTGACACTATCCTCAAGTCAGACCCCTCCTCCCCCAACTTGGGTAGGACTTTGCCATCAAAGGAAAGTGATGAAAGACAGCCCCAATTATTCCGTGCAGAGTTACTAGCATTCATAAGATCATTCTGTTTAGCAGATAGGAGATTTCCCCAGCATCTGGGGAAATGTGTATATAATTATGCAAGTTGTATTCATGATAGCTTGTGTATATGTTATATGTCTAATGGTATTGGAATATAAAATATATATGTTTATATATGTTATGGATATATAGTATCTCTGTCGTGTATCATACGTATGTATTGATGTATAACTCACCAGCCCAGAAGCTCTTCCCTGGGACTCAGTATTGTCACAGCAGGGGAGGGGTAACCCCTTCGGTACAAGTAGCAACTTCTCTCCTTCTCGGGACATGGAATTATGAAATTCTAGAAGTGATCCCTTTAGAGATCATTTTGTCCAAACCTCTGTCTCTGGACAGGCCAGCCCAGAGAACAGGAGCCATCTCTCCCAGACAGAAGTTTCTTTCTATCCTAATATATTTTCCCCCATTAGACTGTGAGCTACTCAAAGCCAGGACCATCTTTCAATTTTCTTTGTATCCTCAGTGCTTAGCATTGTGCCTGGTACATAATAGGTGATTAATAAATGCTTATTGTCTATCTGATGGATAGGCTCCTAGAAATCTGCCTCTTTGTGAAACTTGCTGATTCAACTAAATTGTCTACATAGGCACTTAGAAAAAAGGTTGTTGAATAAATGTTCATTGTAAAAATTATTCTCTGTAAGAAACAGGCTAGAGACCCCAGGGGACTAAGGTCTTCAATTTCCTCTCCCCCCTTCCCTCAGCCCCTGTCCCGTTCTCCCTGGCCTCTTCGTGTTTCTAATTATTCTTGCACAGGACTCACTATTTATTTTGGCTGGTGGTTAATTTGCATAGCATTTACATAATGTTAACATTCATACTCATGTATGGGAATTCTTCCTTGCCTCTAGTTTGAACAGGACTGAATACCAAGCAAGGCTGAAGAATATCCTCAAGGAAATGCTTAGGGAAAGCAGGGATGGCAGTCATTTGGGGAGGGTGCAAATGGAGAGTTAGAGGATGAACAAGAATAGCCTTAGGCTCTGTTTCTTTCTTTTTAAAAAAATACAATTTAAAACATTTTATCGATGGCTTTGTTTTGTTTTTTTTTTGTCATAGTTATTTTCCAGTGCCTCTCCTCTCCCAGAAAACTCCTTTGTTACAGAGAAAAACAGTAAAGGAAAACAAATGCAGTAACCATTTATGGTAGCATGGGCCATACTCTGCATCCACAGACACTCACTTCTCTATCAAGACAGAAGTGTGGTTCATTATCCATGATACTCAATTCTAAGAAAATCCTGACCCACTAAAATTATTCTTGCTTGTGGTTCTCAACAGCTCTTGTTTTCCCTATGTTACCTCCCAAGAAATTATTGGAACATATGGTACCATGATTTCAGCAGTGCAATACAAAAATATTGTCACAGGAATTCTCCAATCCTTCTCTCTATCTCTGTGCTTGACCCTGGGAAAGATAGGAAAAACAATAACAAGTGGGACAAAACATGTGTATTTTGAGTTTCTGTGTGTGTGTGTGTGTGTGTGTGTGTGTGTGTGTGTGTGAGACAGAGAGAAGGAGTGTGTGTGTGTGTGTGTGAGAGAGAGAGAGAAATAAAGAAGAGAGAAATACATTTGTAAATATATATATATATATATATATATGTCACCCTTAACCTCCAGAGGCCACAAGCTCCCACAAATAACAGGACTCTAGCTCTGTGCTTCAGTTCTACAGAAATCCTGACTCCTAAACACTGTTGGACTCATTATACTCTATTCTGGAGTTGTCTAGAACAAAGACTAGATATGACTCATATCTAGGATCTCTTCTATAAGAGATTACCAAGATCCTTTCTAAAACCTGATCTAGATCACTATCTGATCAATGACCTCCAAAGGTTCCCTCTTACCTCCAGGATCAAATATAAAGCCCCCTTCTGGTTAGTTTTTTAAAGTTTTCATACCCTTTCTACCTTTCCAGACTTCTTATACTTTAATTCCCTCCACCTAACCAGCAATGCTGGTCTTGTTATTCTCCCAAAGGAAGCTACATCTTCTAATTCTATGCTTTTTCATTGTCTCTCTCTTTCATTCTTGGAATGTTTTCTCTCCTTTCCCCTGGCTTCTCTGACTTCATTCAAAACTTAGTTCAAATCTTTCTATCTACCCTCACCCTTTCTTCCCCTCCCTTCTCTTTGAAGTTACCTCCCTTTTATATATATATATAATATATATATATATATACACATATATATGTATATATCTCTCTCTATACACACACACACACACACACACACATATGTGTGTGTGTGTATCTTGTTTGGCAGTTATTTGTATGGTTGTTTGTATGTTGTCTCTCTCCCATTAGAATATGAGCTCCTTGAGGGCAGGAAATATGTTTTTGCTTCTTTATATCTCCAATCCTTAGCACAGTACCTACCTTGTGCTTAATAAATGCTTATTGCTATTGCTATTGATGATAATGATGATACTTCCAAGTCATTTCTAAGTTAAGCTGGACTTGCTTCTCAATAGCAGCTGAAGTTTTTATCACTTCCTGCAGAGGGCCAGCTCCTAGGAGTGATTTACACATATCCTTGGTGACCTTTTCCATCAGAGATATGTATGTATGTATGTATTATTGCATATTGTATGGATTTGCTGGCTCT